>NC_083243.1:55177288-55827146 GCF_032191835.1 Heteronotia binoei | reverse complement strand
GAAATAGAATCGAGTGCAGGGGTGTTTTCAGAGACCAAAGAGAATTAGCTATTCCATTTAATGAGAGCAGCAGACACACAGCAAGCTTTCTTCCCACCCTCCATGAGGCAAATGTGCTGGCTGTGTAATGGCATCTCAGTAAGAAGACTCACACACAAACTGTCAAAGTACTGTGTAAACTTGGGAGACATGAGGCCCTCAGATATTGTATTTACAACGAAGTGGGAGATGAGTTAACACACTCTTCTGACTGCGACAGGGACGAGTTGTAGGTTAAAAGTTTCTCTCAAATTGTCTGCATTCTGCCCCGGGAGCCTGTCTCTGTTACAGTAATGCTTTGTTTCTTAGCTTGACCACCCCTGGGAGTATTGGTCCAGGGCAAACACTGTCTCTTTCAGCCAGGACATTCCTAATATTAGTTTCCTTCTCTCTCCTCCCTTCCCCCCATCCCAGGTTGCAAAGGCTGGTGGACGTTCTGAGGAAGAAGATTGGCGCAGGGACTATTAGGACAGTGATCTGACTGAAAACTCCAGTCTGGGGAAGCATTCACATCTGGTGACCAGGCTGCTTCATTCAGCGCTGTGTAAACACTAAAGCCTTAACTTAGCAAACAGTTGTTAGAAGTGGGACACTCCAACGACATTCCAAGCCGAGATAAAAATCAAATCATAAATGTTTAACCACTTGGCTGCTGAGTTGGGTGATTCGTCCAGCAATATCTTTACAAACATGTATTTACTTTGTAGCAGATCCATTTTGGTATAGTTAGCAAGCCCGTGGAAAAGGCATATAATTCTGTGTGCATATAATTCTGTGGACAATTGTTTCTCCACTAAGTCTGTAGTCTGCTACAAAAAAACAGTCCATCTTTGTGGCTGCATAGAGTACAAAATCTTGCAGACTGTGAGGTTGAATAGAAATATTTACATTAGTCAATGCTGCTGGAATTCAAGATGTATGGAACTGATAAGGGACACCCTGAATCAGAAATGAGTTGTGGCTAGTATCATGTAAATGTCATGTTTTTTTTCTTCAAGCGTACTTATTTTCTGCCAGCACTGCATTGGTTAATAGAAATTAAGACATGCAAACATACTGAAAAGAAAGCATATATATTGTATTCAGAAGAATTTAAGTAGTTGTATTTCAAGTAACAGGAGGCATTTCCAGTCAAATTAACAAATTATTTCAGTTCCCCTCTTAATTTGAATGTAGTAAGACCCTCGAGTTGTATATTGTTCTCTGTGTCTTACCACATGCATATAAAATAGTCCTTAGTGTGATTAACCTGCTCAATAAAGGCAAACAAGTTGGCATTACTCTCAACTAAGAAAAATACTCCAAGCCAGTTTCCTGTCATTTAGAACAGCTCCTGTAATTTCTTCCTCCAATTAACCCACTACTCATAGGCTGCAATTCTCTACATATTTATATGAAAATAAGCCCCAGTGAACAGAGTGTGGCTAACTTCCAAGTAAGCCAGCACAGGATTCAGGTGGTAATTATATTACAGACGGGTTTAAGAAGCTGATAGCAGATGAAAAGAAGTTAGAATAAGGAGAAAACGTAGTGGATAAAATGCCTATTTACTGTGACTCACTAGTTCCTGTTACCTGTAATTCTTGCCTTGCTAACTGGAGTTATCTGTCATAGTATGTCTGCGTGTGTGCATGCATATGTGCATATGTACCTGAACACACATTTTATATGTGTCATTGTACACCTTCTCACACCCATTCATTCTCCACCCACCACCACACCATAAGTTGTTTGTTAATTGTTTCTCAGTCAGGATGCTTGTGGGCATCAGCCAGTTTTCAAGCATGCTTCTAGTTTTTACTTTTGTTTTTTGAGTTATAGTACATCAAAGTTATGCTCATCCAATTGTCATTCCTGGAAGACTGTAAAGGAGAATGCTTAGATTAGCTGAGACAATAACAACAAGCAGACCTAACATAAAATGATTTGTTACATAACTGCAATAGATGATATCTTTTGTATAGTAATAGATTTTTATGTAGGACATTTATAGCAGAATTACATACTTCTAATCCCAGTGGCCCTGACCTGGATAACCCATGCTAGCCCAATCTAAGACGCTAAGGAGGGTCAACCCTGGTAAGTATTTGGATGGGAGACTACCAAGGAATACCAGGGTTCCTATGCAGAGGCAAGCAGTGGCAAACTACCCCTGTACATCTCTTGCTTTGAAATTCCTATGGGGTTGCTGTAAAATGGCTGTAACTTGACGGCAAAAAATTAAAAAAAAACCCACAGATGTCAATGGAGAAGGTGTGACTCTGTTTCGGATGGCGCCATTAATGTGTTGGAAGTACTTTGTATACATTGTCATTAATCCATGGTACAGCCCTGTCAGGTAGGCCAGCATTTTCCCCATATGGGGAGGTAAGACTAAGACATGGTGGATTACCTAAGAGTACCTAGTGAGTTCTTTGCTGAAGGGAAAATTGGAGAACTTCCAGCTCACTGCACACACTCAGTCACAACACTATTTCATAATCCATGTCTTGGGGTGGTCCTGTAGATCCCAACAAGAACTTTTGGTTAAAATTGAGGCTCAACCTGAGAGCCCTTGGATTTCTGTCAGCTGAAGAATTCCACTGGCAGACAGATGGCCCAGGCAGTTTTGTCACCTGCTTGACAAGGTAGAGTGAACCCAGTACAAAAAGTGATTGTACAAAAATAGCCTTTGATTAAGGTCTCTGTGTCTTGATTTATAAGAACTGTGAGATGATTTCAAATTGATCCTTCTTCTTCCTTCTCAGGGCTCAAAGGAAGAGGATCTTTTCCACCAGCAGAGAACAAATTTAATTACTACCATGAATAGTTTCACTATTGCTTCAGTGTTACATGGAGATAACTGTATTTTTTCTGCAGGATTGCACAGCAAGCTGTGAGCCGTTCATGGTCCATGTCGTGGTAAAATATGTAAACAGCATCACGTTGTCTTGGAATAAGAACATTATTAAAGCTTTTCAGCACGGTAATTAGATTCATAGTAAGCCTTCCCTAAGCCCTTGCTAATTAACTGTATTGCAACAAGTCAACTTGAAGAGAAAGGAACGGAGGACCTTTACAGCGCAATCCTAAAGCAAAGGGATACCCTCCTAAGCCCACTGAAGTCAATGGGTTTAGAAGGGTGTAACTTTGCTTAGGACTCCACCATTAGTCACCCAGCAGTGTTTTCCATTCAACCCCAAATCACAGACTGACCTTGGTGTATTGGACAGTAGAAATCCATCCCTTGACACTTGCATCCACTTATATCTGCTCCCTCCTAAAGAGGACAAGCAGGGGTGCAGAGACTCCCCCAGCCCATGGTCAGGGCACTATGGGCTTTAGATTTCTCTCTCATTAGACACTCTGGACAATGACAGAAGTACCCAGGATAAACAGCTCTGCTTAGGTCATTTTATTGGCTTCTCCCAGTTTAAACTGCAGTATTCCTGATGAAACAGTATCTTCAGTGAAGACTTACTGCTGAGTTGCTAGTGGCCAAATAATCTTTCATTCTTGGTCCCATGTCTGCTGCAGAGCTGAACCACTGCTCTGTTTCATTATTGTGGAGTTCATGCTATTTGCTATTTGAACCCTGTTCATAAGAAGACTGAAAAATCCATACCTGTGTTCTTCTTAAGAGGAAAAAAATTCCTAGACAATACAGCACAAGCTGTATGTTAGCCCATTTTTTAGAAAGGAGTGGATTTTGAGGGAAGATGCAAAATTCAAGAAGGTCACCTGGATAGAAGACCTTCTTATCTTTTAACTTCTAGGTGAAGAGGCCCTAGGGAGTGTCAGAATTTTGCCTTCTTGGAGCTAGATGTGCATGGTTCCTCTTTAACTGCTAGTTCCCTCTTTTGCATGCATGGGTGTGAACTTTAGTTGCTTATCTGTCCCTAAGTGGAGCAACTATTACACAAGTTCCCCAGACAAAGATTCCCTCTGAGTCCCTACGCACACCACAGCTGGACCCCCCTTCATGTTCAGAAGAAGGTACACAAGATTCTTGTAGGCATGCTGTTACTCCCTACCACCTCTATACTGCTCAGTCCCAACCCAAGTGACCTTCCTAGTCCTCCCACATCTCCACAGCCCTGTCTAAGTTCTCAGTAGCAGATCCACACTGTCAGCTTCAAAGGTTTGACTGGAGGCCCAAACCTTTCAGTGGTGAATGGAAAAAGGGAAGTGGGGAATGGATTCAGGTTCTGCCTTCATAAGCTGCTCTTTACCATTGGACATCTGTCCTGTTCTATGCATGTTTTTTGCAATGCCCTCAAGTGCTAAGATCTAGCAACTAATCACAAATGCATGGTTCCCAATCAAAAAGCAGTTAATATGCAAACAGAACTTGTTTCTGTATACCCTTTGAATTCTTAAAACATCTGTGTCTGTTTGTCTCTGCATCCAAACACAAGGGATAGAAGAAATTACAGATCTTCAGAATTAAAATGTCAGATTTTGCCAAATTGCAATATTGTGTTGATTGAGTGCTCATTGATTCTTATTTAGCATAAAGTCTGTGTAAAAATCCTAAAATTCCTGTTTTTGTTCCCTTTCCATATTGAGGTACTAATGAAACTCTCCATGGTTTCTTACTTGTTTTATTTTGATGGTAAGTTAGCTTGTAATCTTCAGCAGTCTAGACTTTTCAGTCTTCAGTTTTCTTGGAGGTGCACGTGTTCCAGGAGGCTTTTAAACAAATAGTTGGAATGGTTGAATGATTTACATTGCCAGTGCCCAGCTAAATATGCAGTCTTTAGAAAAGATGTGGTTTATTTTGGCACAGTTTTAAAAACTCAAATATTTTAAACATTTGTTAAGTTCAAGCCTGCACATTTGAACTAGCGGTGTACGTTCCAAAACTGCATCTCGGGTTACCTGTCTCTTACTCTTTTGTAGATTGTAATCCTTTTATTAAAATAGTCTTTGTGAAGGTTGCTTTAAAAAACATTTTGATGTGAAGGATTGTCTCTGCATGAATAAGAGTAAAAAATTAACTACAAAATCTGAAATGGAAAAATTAAAAACTTCATATCAATGTCCAGATTTTTTCCCCTCCTGCAGAATAAATAAAAGTTTTTACTGAGGTTTGCAGAAACCAGAAAGCTTCTTCTAGCAAAGAGAACATCTCTAAGTAAATCAGAGACTCCTGCTAAGGGCAAAGGAATCCCTCCAGCGTGTGACCCCTAGGAAGCACCACAAGCTTTTTAATGCATGCATACGCACACCCTAGCAGCAGCGTTACTCAAGTTTCCTCTCTATGCACTCTAAGCTGTATATGAAAGCCAGTCCAGACAGGGAAAGCGGCTTCCCTGCTTGGATGTATGGGTCCCTACACAGCTGCTCTACAGCTTGCCAGGGAGGTATGCTCTTCGTATGCTGCAGGGGATCCATACATATGATCACTCATGTGGTCCAGAAGCTCATGACAAGATGTTAATCCCTCAGAGATATCAAAATAAATGTCCTCAGGAAATACCTACATTTTTACTGGCAGTTACACCTCTTTCATCTCTTGCTTTTGTTACTGGAGTTACGGTACATTAGTAACATTTCTATTACAACACTCAGATAGATTGATTGGTGAATTATGACTAAAAGCAATGGATTTCCTGACCTGTCAGATGGCTTTTCTTGGAATAGCACCTCAGAAAAGTAGAAGCATGCTCTATTTTTCCTTCCCAGATAAAATAATTCTGTCCTATAGAAAGTCATAGAATCATAGAGTTGGAAGGGACCTCCAGGGTCATCTAGTCCAACCCCCTGCACAATGCAAGAAACTCACAAATACCTCCCCCTAAATTCACAGGATCTTCATTGCTGTCAGGTGGCCATCTAGCCTCAGTTTAAAAACCTCTAAGGAAGGAGAGCCCACCACCTCCTGAGGACGCTTGTTCCATCGAGGAATCGCTCTAGCAGTCAGGAAGTTCTTCCTAATGTTGATCTGGAAACTCTTTAGATCTAATTTCAACCCATTGGTTCTGGTCCTACCTTCTGGGACCACAGAAAACAATTCCACACCACCCTCTATATGACTTGACCACACCACCCTCTATACTTGAAGATGGTGATCATATCACCTCTCAGCTCCAGGCTAAACATGCCCAGCTCCTTCAACCTTTCTTCATACGACTTGGTCTCCAGACCCATCACTATCTTCATCAGATAGTATACCCTTTAGACACGAATACTAAAGTCCTAAACAGTTACCCTTTTAAAGCCCATTGACTCCAAGGGATTCAAAAGGCTGTAAATCTGTATAGGATCGCTCTGAACATTCCTGGTGCATTTCCAGAATGCAGACCAGCAGTTTCCAAAGCAAAACAACTGAAAATGAATTCCAAAAATTAAGATACATGATACAAAATTGTCTGGGAACTGCTCAAACATGCATAGACCCAGAGCTTTGTTCAGCAGTATTTGACATTCACAGATGTTGCTTTATTGTTTTGTAAGTTCTTTGTGTAGCATGGTGGGTGTGTTCTCTCTTTACTATTTATAAAAATCAGCTTCTGAAATATGAGGCCAGAACAAGCAGGATCTTAAGCGCTTTCAATAGGTTGGAATCCCCTTCTTTTTCTGCAAATAAAATTAGCAGTTCTTAATGGGGCCATCGAGGTTTCTTGGCAAGTACATCAGTCAGTGAAGAAGCAGCCTCCATTCATGTATGTTACTTTGCAAACACAAAACATTATTTCATAACAAATGCAAAGGCTACATCACTCCTGTTTTTTTTCCATCCTCGGTGTGTGTGGTGAATGCAGTCTGAATGAATCCATGCCAAATAATGAAACCTGGTTCAAACCAGGTTCCTGTTGGAACATGCCCAAGAATGGAGATCATATGCAGGTAGCCTATGTTAGGTGCATCAGATATGTGACCACCCAAAATATGGCCTTTTCTGTGGTGGCACTTCACCTGCAATATGTCCTCTTACAGATATTTTCCATTTCCGGCACCAGGCCAAGACTAATTTACTCAAGCCTCTGATTAATTGTCTCATCTTACTATCAACTTGTTTTTAATGTTACTGTATTGATTTTACTTGTGTTTTAGTATTTTGTGTTTAATTGAACTGATTCTTTGTTGAATAGTGACTTTATGCATTTTACTTGGAAGTCTATGGCTGAGAGGTATAAATTTAAAAAATGTGTTATATTGCAATGAAATGTAATGTAGCATACTGACTGTTCCAGAATGGGAGCTTTCTATGCAAGAATCTCAGAAACCAGCAGGTACTGCATGAGTCACTAGAAAATGGACACCAGAAAATGACTAGCATTTACTCTGCCCTTGCCAACCCAGCCTGTTTTAGGCAAGCATACATATGTGTGATGTTTGTCTAGTAATCCACTAGCAAGATACCTTTAGCTTGGGTGGGAAAGAAGGATTGACCTGCTATATGAATTATCTCTTGCTCTGAATAAGTTTGCACTCCCTTGAAGGAGTAGATCCATAGTTTGGGGGTACTCTTGGACTCAGGCCTGCTGCTGGGTAAGCAGGTGGCATCAGTGCTTAGTGGTGCCTTTTATTGGCAACCAACTGCAGCCTTTTCTGGGCAGAAAAGATCTGGCCACTATGGGTCATGCCATGGTAACATCTAGTTAGATTACTGGAATCTACTCTATGTAGGGCTGCCCTTTAAAAGCATTCAGAAACGTCAATTGGTACAGAGTGCTGCAGCCAGGATGTTGACTGGAGTGAGTCATAGGGACCATATCATTTCAGTTTTAGCTCATCTAGACTGACTCCCAATTTGTTTCTGGACCCAATTCAAGGTGCCATTGTTGATCTTAAAAGCCCTATACAATTTGTGGTCAGCATACCTTAAAGACCACCTGCTCCTGTACAAACCTACCCAACTTCTATAGTCATCCTCTGAGGATGTGCTTCATGTACATCAATTTCTGAGGCTAGATGGGTGGCAACCTGTGAAAGGGCCTTCTCAACAAGGGGACCAAAAATATTCAACTCTTTCCCCAGAGATATTCATTTCTCCCCATCTATTACTGTCTTCTGTTAGTGAGTGAAGGCCTTTTTTCCCTCTGGTGTTCCCTCAGTGATAACCATCTTCCAGCCTTCTGTTTTAATTTGCTGTCTTTTGCTTTATATATGTGGTTTGGGGTATGTTTTTAATTTATTTTATGACGTATTTTATGATGCTATTTCAGTTATTAGCCACCTTGGTGGCCCTGATTGTGCAGAAAGACATGTTGCAAATAAATAAATGGAAATAAATGATGGTACCTAATAAAGATTTATAAAGCCTCAAGTGGTAAGAATGAATAGGGCAGAAATGTCTTGTTCTCCTAGTACAAGGAATCAGGATCATCCAAATGGTATGCATCTGTCGCTACCTATTCTAAGCATGCTTGCTAGAAAATATGTCACAGTGAATTCAGCGGAAATTACTCCCATGTACAAATATAGAGGATAAGGAATATATTGCTACAAAGTGAATGATAACCACAAACAGAACATAATAATGCCCATGGAATACTCCATCTAGCTCAGCATTCTGTCTTCTGCTAATTGACCATCTAAGTGTTCAGTCACAAGGTGGAATGCTAACATTGTACAAAAATCTGTCCACCAAGAGATACAGCCTGAGTTTGTATTTTTACTAGCATAACTAATAGCCACCAAGTGATATATCTTCTTTGAATTCATCTTTTACAAATCCTGTTATATATTGATGAGTACCAGATTAGTATAAAGTGATTATTCTAGTTCTGTACAAGCATATATATACTGGTGTAGAGAATCAGACCAAGAGCTATGAGAGGAACAATTTTTCCTCCCTGTTTGTATGGATTAGTTTCAGTTGATGTTGCCCTCATTCAAAAAGAGGACTTGCTTGAAGGGATACAAGCAATTTATCGAATATATGCCTTCCTAATACCATTCAGGCCTGGGTGAGTTTGTCAGTGACTTCTTTAACAATGGCAAAGGCCAGAAAACTTTCATTTACACCTCTGAAAGGGGAGGGACTCCAGTGCGTTCATTCACCACATCCAGGCCTCAGATTCAGTGGGAGCTCACAGAAGCGCAGTTCTGAACCTTTCTGAGAGTTCCTCCTCCTCCTCCTGAGAGTTCCACCTCCTTGTCCATTGAATAGTATGTGCGACTGCATAACAATCTCTGGATGAATCCACCACTTATTTTTCTACAAAATGACCCCTGACCACATCCCATATCTGCAGACCTTAATATCCATAGATAATAGATTTCCCCACTAGCGATACATGGCAGGAAATCCTGAGTGGTGCAGCCAACATCATGGAAGGAGTGGCATGGATGTGTAACCCCTCCATCACATCTTGCATTTTTCTCCCTGCAGGTCCTATTCCCTTCCTTCCAGTTGTATGCTAAGTACAAAAAGCTTCAAAATAGACATGTCTCAGTCACTGTGCAGCCAGCATTTAATTTTTATTCCCCAGCTACTTAGTTAGAGCTGTCAGCCTCCAAGTGATCTCCCACCTTTACAACTGATCTCCAGCTAGCAGAGATATGCTCCCTTGGAGAAAATGGCTGTTTTGAAGGATGGATTCTATGGCATTGTACCATGCTGAGGCAGCCCCTCCCCTCTCCTGGGTCCACCCTCAAACTGTCCAGGTATTCTTCAACACAGACTTGGCAATCCTATATAGTAGTATCATTTCTGTATTTATTTAACCCTCCTTTTCTCCCTGATGGAGACCCAAAACAGCTTACAACATCATTCCCCCATCTTCCATTTTGCCTTCATAAGTAACAATGTGAGGTAGGTTAGACTGAGGCAGAATGATTTGTCCAAGATCTCCCAGTGAGTTTCCATGGCACAGGAAAGATTAAAACATGAATGTCCAATATCCTAATTTGCTACTCTGACTGCTGCATCACATTAGGATGGTGAGCTCCTGGTTGGGAAATTCCTACAGATTCCAGGATGGAGCCTGGAGAGAGCAGGGTTTGGGACAGGAAGGACATCAGCAGAATATAATGCCACCATCCAAAGCTTCCACTTTCTCTAGGGGAACTGTAGTCTGGAGATGAGACCCCACATAGCACTAGGAGGCAGATGTATATATTCATTTGGTTTCATTTATACCCCTGAGCAGTTCCTGCCATTTGCTCAGGGCACACGGTATTACCTTGCTCAGTTCTTTTTTAGTACAGTTTGGTATCCTTTGTTTCTACGTCTTGAAAAAGGCCATCTATTTTCACAGAACCAAAGTTTGGTCCTCCAAGGACTGATACTAGAGCATGACTGTTACAGTTCACCATCTAGTTGGTCTACACAGGTAACTTTTTGTGCAACAGACTTTGTGGGGATGGGAGCTACCACAGATATGCTGCCCACATGGAAGGACCAGTTCACCCGATGGTATTTTCATGCAAGTCCAGGAGTCTCAGCACAAGAGACACGTGTATGATTTGGCCTTTTTCTCTAACACTTATTTCATGTATAGGATAATGGATCTGGAATTCCAGCAAAAGATTAGCTTTTCTTGGCAGCTGTAGAAAGGAACTAAGTTATGTACAGGAATTTGTATGGATACATTCAATGTTTTATGATTTTGTCAAGATTTAAGGCAAACACAGATGCAATGTGACATTTCTGCACCAACTTATTGATCCAGCTTGACTTTTTTTTATTACAGTCCCCCCCTGCAACCTTACATGCACTATCATGCACAAGTGCCAGTTTCCAGTCAGTTTCCCCCCATGTTTTATCAAACCTCCTTTGCTCTGATTTTTCCCAAAGGAACACATGCACCCAAGAGTTCTTAAGTAACTCAGATGTGAGATAGTTGATCTACTAATCCTATCACAAAATTCAGCTGCTGTACCAGATGACTAAAGAGTAGCAAATGTGACACCAACTTTTAACTTTACTAAGAGATAAGAGAGGGAAGGGTACATTGGAATTGAAAATAACAAGGCATAAACAGACTAACTAGCTCCTGCTGATCTAAACTCCATTTTAGCAGAAACGTTTGTGTCTAGAACAGAGCAAAAAAAAAATTCCCCCAAAGCAGGTAACTGTCTCTAAAACCATTGATTAGCCAATAGGGAAACTTAGATCCCCTTTTTAAGAATACCACCTCCTCTTCCTCTAGCCAGAAAATCTACATGATGTCTAATAGTCTGTATCCTAATTAGTTACTGGTTGTAAACACAAACAACAAATCAACTGTTTCATGATGCAAGTGGAGGCACTTGTATGTTCCAACACAAACCCAATGGTTTCAGATGCTTTTGCTTCCCTACTTTTTCCTGCAAAGAATGCAAGGTGCCAGGCTGAGTTAACATGCAGAAGACCCTGCTGCCCAGGGTGCTGGCTTCACCCAGGTTCTGCTCCACCAATCAGCCACCTCCCCAGCCTTGACTGATGCCAGTGGCTGTGTGTTGAGTCCCCTGATGGTGGCGTTTCTTCAGGAGCAGCAGCAGCATCCTGGTGAGGAAGAGCTACAGCCGAAGTAGCTGCAGTGGCACCACTCTCCTTCCAGCTGGTTCCTGCCAGTCATTCAGTGGCTGCTTAGCTGTGCCTTGAGCGGGTGCAGAGTGCATATGACTGGGGGGAAGGGTCTTAGTGCAGGGCCAGTAAAAAAAAAAGTTACCAATCTTATGAGGCAGAGTGGCTTGACTGTGGCACCTGATCCAAGCTGGCTTTTGCTGTGGGATGTGAGAACTTTGACCTGAAGATTTCTTACAGCCCTTGAAGCTCTGGATGCTGTGATGGAAAGTTTCCAAGGCCACCATCCAGGGTCTGAACTCTTATAAAAAGAATCTGGACACAAAGGAGTCTGTTCAGAGGTTGCTATTAAGATAATTTCCCCTGCATTTTAAATGTCTGGAAGCATCTGGGCACCCACCACAACAAGAATTGCTGAGATCCAAGTAAAATCTTCCTGCCTTTGAAGCAGAATCTCATGTGCAAACAAAGGGTGAAGGGCAGCATGTCACTGTCTCAGCAGTGATGCAAGCATCGATATAAAAGAATTGTGATCCTTCTCAGGTTCCAGTATGTAAAGGAAAACCCAGCTTAACATCTTACAAAAAACAGAGACAGCTATCCACTGTTTTTGAAAATGCTTCAGCCAGAAGAACGTCAGAAACAGAAAAAAACAAAGCAAAGCATTTCGTATTCAGAGAACAGGATAACTAGTTGTGAATTGTGGAGGCATAGGAGAGGCATGACCATATAAATAGGGTTCCTGGCTCCATGACTGAACATATCTGGGAATTTTGGATGGATCCTGGGGAAATTGGAACTTGTAGGGGGAGATACTTCAGTGGGATATAATGCCACAGAGTTCACCTCCAAAGCAGCCATTTTCTTCAAGGGAACTGATATCTGAATTCTGGAGAACAGTTTTATTCCAGGACATCTCTGGGTCCCACCTGGAAGCTAACAACCATAAATAAGAGTCATCTCCACGGCCCAAGCCCCCTCTTATACTATCCATTGTGATTTAGCAGTTGAGAGGGTTGGAAAATGACTGGGGAAACCATGGGCCAAATCTTCACTCAGCTGTAAAGCTAAGGGCAGTTATTCTCTTGCTTACCCCAGGTTACCCACACACAGCTGTTGTGAGGAAGGGAGAAGCTTGTGTGCCACTGCAAGAAGCTTGTATGCCACTTGGGAGAAAGGGGATATAAATAATTAAAATGTTAGCCATTTCTATATCATTCTGGGCTTATCTATCATTACAAAGACCTTGTGGTCATTGGGGGAGAACAGGAAGACTTTGTGTCAAATTTGCATTGGAAGTTTTCCACACACATATACTGGCTCTTTTCTACCTGGGAATAAAACAGGTAAAGAGAAAACAGCTGTGACCTCTTCCTCTCCCTGCTGTTTTCACATTTGCAAACTTCCAGGTGGAGCTAAGCCCCTGTTGGCCCCCAGGATACTTATGTGGCTACATGTGATTTTAACAATGTCCGCAGAATGGTTTGCAAATGCAAAAACAGCAGGGGGAGAGGCTACAGTTGCTTTTCCCCTGCCTGTCCTTCTCACAAACCATGGGGGAGCATGGGTGGAAGACAAAAAACTCCCGGCACACTTCTGCTGCAAAGACCTCATGTTCTTCCCCAATAAGCACTAGGACTTTGCAATGTGTAGATAAGCTTTTGGTGGTCATCACAGATAGAGTCAATCATATGTCCCTGTTGGCTAACAGCAGTTGATAAGTATTTTCTCTGGAGAAGGTAAGAAGGGCTGGAAAAAAAGTAATGATGGGAAGACAAAAAGAGGCAGAGTTTGAAAATCGTCATAGGATCTTAGAATGAATTCCTAAAGCTTACAAGAAACAAATTCCAAATGGCAACAAATGGTTTATACAGATTTATTAACTACACTGGGAATAAAGGTCTGTTGTGAGGAAAAGTACAATGGGCTCTAGAAAAAGTGTGCCCTCCCACACTTGCTGTCTTTCCACCCACCCAAGTGAAGGCATTCACTCCCCCCATCCTTGGTGTTTTCCTACCCCCACCCCCAACTCACTCCCCTCCAACTACCACTCACTCCCAACCACGTCTTCCTTTCAACCACCCTTGCACCCTTGGCACTCCACTATTCCCCCACCCATGACATTCATGCACCCTCCACCCTTGCTGTCTTCCTACCCACCCTGCAGCTGAAACAGGATGCTGGCTTCCCACTCCCCGCACCCCCCGCATGTGTGTGTCCCCATGTCTGTGGTGGCTCAAAGACCTGAAAAAGGTCCAGAATGGAGAAAAGGAAGAATAGTTATGGGGAGTGTGGAGGGACATGACAATGGTCACACAAATGCTGAAGTTCAGCATTTCCTTTTGTTTGCCACCTTTTCCTGTCATATTCAGCCTTGTGGGATTTAGCATCAGCATGAACTTGTGGTGTGATCTGTGTTTTTTGGCCTGGCATAGTTGTAGTGTGATATACCATATAGCAGGGGTAGCCAGACTGCACCTAGGGAGCCACATGTGACTCTTTGCCACATGGTGTATAGTTTTCAAAGCCCCTACCACGCCATCAGCTGGCTTAGAGAAGGCACTTATCTTTTAAAATCACTTCTCCAAGTCTATCCAGCTGGCAGCTTGGAGCAAGTTTGGCCACCCCTGCCATAGAGTATGCCTTTCAAGATAGCCATTTTCTGTAGAGGACTTGATCTGACTTCAGCTTTCCATCTCCTTCGCCCTCTCTACAGACTCTACCTAGGGAAAGTGCAGTTTTTCTCCACAGTGGGAACTAAAGCAGTTTTCATCATTCTCATCTCCCCCTTTTGATCTGCAGAACAACCCTGTGAGGTAAGTTAGGTTGAAATTCTGTGACCTGGTTGCCTAACAACAGCCTCTGGCTAGCAGCTTCCCCAGTGGCCCAATCCTCATCTGTCCTGGGGTGAGTCTGAAGGGAGGAGGGAAAGAAGGAGTGACAGGAAAGAGGTGGCAGTCATGGCCTCTGAGGAAACACTACCAGTGAGGCCTGGCCTTGCTGCCTAGTCGCATTATGGTGTGGGGAGAAGAAGAAGAAGAAGAAGAAGAAGAAGAAGAAGAAGAAGAAGAAGAAGAAGAATTGCAGATTTATACCCTGCCCTTCTCTCTGAATCAGAGACTCAGAGCGGCTTACAATCTCCTATATCTTCTCCCCCCACAACAGACACCCTGTGAGGTGGGTGGGGCTGAGAGGGCTCTCACAGCAGCTGCCCTTTCAAGGACAACCTCTGCCAGAGCTATGGCTGACCCAAGGCCATTCCAGCAGGTGCAAGTGGAGGAGTGGGGAATCAAACCCGGTTCTCCCAGATAAGAGTCCACTCACTTAACCACTACACCAAACTGGCGGCTCCCTGGCTGTTTCTGTGGTCTTTGGAGGCTGTGTGTACTGGGAGGCCATCTATGTGGGCCACTGATGGACCAGCAGAGGTCTGTTGCCAGCAGTGGCCATGACACCTTTCATGAGGCTGCAGTAGAGTGGCAGGCCTTTTGTGTGGCCAAATGGAATTCTCCCATTGGCTGAGGGGTGCATTCCATGCACTCCATAAACCATTGGCTCATCATGGCTCAGTCAGTGTCTCTGGACTCCCATTGGCTAACTCCCCTGCCCCCACCTACTGCAGGTTCAGGAATGTTGAACAAATTGCCAAACAGTCTTACCTCAGAGACAGACACATCTCTGATGCTTCTCTCTGTCCTCTTTGTCAACCATTCTCACAAAGGCCTGCCACTCTACTGAGGCCTCACAAAAAGGCATCACAGCCGCCATCAGCAACAGACCTCTGCTGCCCCATCAACAGACATCCTCCCAGCACACACAGCCTCTGAAGGTTGCCAAAATAGCCAAGGAGTCACTGCCCTGCCATAATACCACTAGGTGGCAATACCTGCCACCACCAAGAGCGTTTTCTCAGAGGGCATGGCTGTCCCACCTTTACTCTCTTTCCTGTCACTCCTTCCTCCCCTCAGCCTTGTCCCAGGATGGTTGGCTGAGAAGGAGATAGAGTTGCCAATTCCAGGTTGGGAAATTCCTGGAGATTTGAGGGATGGCACCTGGAGGGTGGGGTTTGAGGAGGGGTGGGCCTTCAGGCAGGTGCAATGTCATAGACTCCAAACCAACCATTTCCTCCCGGGGAACCATTGCTGCCAATCTCCAGGTGAGGGCTGGAGATCACTCAGGATTACAATTAATCTTCAGATGGTAGAGATCATTTCCACTGGATAAAATGGTTACTTTGCAGGGTGAACTCTGTGTCATTATACTCAGCTGAGGTTGTTTCCCTTCTGCTTTGGTGTCCACTGTGGAGAAAGACTGTCCTTTTCCTAGGTAGAGTCTGAAGGGAGGGGGAGGAGATGAAAAGCTAAAGTCAGATAAATTCCCCTAGAGAAAACAGCCACCTTGAGGTGCATACTCTATGGTATACCATAACACAACCAAGTCAGGCAAAACACCCTAGATCATGTCACAAGCTCTTGCTGATGCTAAACACGACAAGACTGCATATGAAGGAAAATGCACTGCAAACAAAAGCAATGCTGAGCTTCAGTGTCTGTGTGACTAAGGTAATGCCCCCCACACCCCATAATTATTCTTCCTTTTTTCCCATTCTGGGCCTCTTTGAGGGCTTTGAGCTGCCACAGACATGGAAACACATACACACATTCGGGGTGGGGGGTGGGGTCAGCATCTGTTTCAGCTGCAGGGTGGCTGGGAAGACAGCAAGGGTGCGGGTGACTAAATGTCACAGCTGGGGGGTATTGATGCACCAAGGGTGAAGGGGTAGTTGAGAGGAAGAGGTGGTTGGAGGTGGGTGGCATTAGGATGGGGGTGGAGTTAGGAAGTTGGGGGATGGGGAGAAACCAAGGGTAGGTAGAATGAATGCTTTGACTTGGGCGGATGGATGGGAAGACAGCAAGGGGGGGGGGGTACTCACCCAGAGCCTCTTTCTAGAGCCCATTTTATTTTTCTTCACAACTGGCCTTATGCCTAGTTTAAATATAAAATAAAATACATGTAAAACCACCACTTGGAAAACATCCTCCACACATATTTCCAGTGGCTAAAACTCAGTCTGTTTCAAATGCATTTGTACCATCCTGTACCATCCTAATAGGACTTTACCAAATGATTTCACTATATAAATAGATCAGCCCTGAAGACAGTTAATAAGTTCTACATCTGGGTAGGTATTAGATATAAAACCTTTAGCCATTATGTAGTATGTCAGCTGATATTTCACTTATTTGGCTTCAAGCAATATATGCTGCAGACAGTATCTTTATTGGAGCTTTTCCTGAAACTTGCTGCCATATTATGCCCAAATCCCTTGTCCCTGACCAGTGTTTTAATTGCTGATATGTACATATTTTAGTTCTGTTTTTGTTTTAATTGTGTATGTTTGAGGGGAATTTATTTCAGTGGTCTTAAAATGTGGTTTTATCATGTATGTTTTAAATTGTTAGCCGCCTAAATTGCCCTTGTGAAGGCAGAAAAGCAGGATTGAAATTCTGTAAATAAAGAATAAATATTGTCTTATGGATGGCCATGGGCATATCAATCACTCTGGAGGGCTCAAATAATGTAGTGGATTGAGAGCTGGCCTAGGAAGACCAACAAGTCCTAAATGCAAAGCTCTGCCCAGCAGTGAAGCTCACTGAGTAATCCTGGGCAAATTGTTAACAGTTATCTAACTGTGTGGATGACAGGGGGAGGAAGAAGCGTTGGATGTTGCCTATGCTCATTGGAATTTATTGGTTTTTGTTTTATTTTCTCTGTTTGTAGACCAGTTTATGATAGAAGACACAAGATGAATTATAAAAAAAATTAAAAGCCAACAATAAAGACAATTAAGAAAACATTTATAAACTTCTAGCAGGCATTAAAAACTACACCAATATCCCCTTTATAGACATATGGCCCTAAAATGTTCCATTTTTGTATTTTATTAGGAATAGAAGACGTATAATCATGTGCTAGGGCTTCAGACCCATGTCTAGTTACTTGAGAGTAAACCCTGATAAGAAAAAGTGTGACTTTTAAGCATGAATAGGATCAGGTTATAAAATATTTTTTCTCCAGCCCCTGTTCAGTGTACAAAACAGTACTTGAGGAGGAAATTAATTTACCATGGGTCTTTAAAGACATATCAACAGATATCTAGCTCCCTGTCCCAAAGAGCTTACAGCTCAAGCAGACAATGTCTAGGAGACTGAGGGTGAAAGGCTGCCACATAAAAGCAAAGTAGTTAATCTTGTTAGCTTCGCTTTTTATTTTGTTGCTTTTAATTATACTGTAATGTGAGCTAAATCAAAGGATTACCAGATCTTATAAGAGCAATGGATGGGTGGTTTGTCGTGGAATGCTGGCTGGAAGCTGTATTTTAGCAGAGATCCTGATAGGGGGAAGTGATGTTACTTGGCTCTGAGCAGGGAGTTGGTGGGAAGCTGTTTCTGGCTCAGAGAGAGCAGATTGAAAAAATCATGATGAAGGAGCTGGTTGGTTTGGCTCAGCATGTGACACTTGGAGCTTTCTATAAGGAATCTGAACAAGAAAGGGCTGTGTCATACAATGCTTTGGGATGAGAACAAATGTAGTGCTCCCAGTACACTACAACAAAGCTGCATAGGATAGATGTTTGGGGGTGCATTGTGATGGGGGCCTCCATTGCTGGTGCTGGTGCAGCCACTTTGAGGACTATGCCATGCAAAGGTGAAATACAAATTAAAATATAAATATAAATAAATTGGGCAATCTGCAGATGTCTCTGGGAAATATCTTCCTGTGCCCGTTTTAGTCAGCCATTCATATTGATGATACTTTAAGCAGTATTCCTGATCTTCCAAATTAAAGCTATCTGGTTTGTCTACACCTCAGCAAACATCAGTTGTACGTCACTTTTAAAGGTCTAAAAGAATCCTAGTATTAGTAGCTTGCTGCTGGTGCTGACAGTTCTCCAGTTCCTTAGAGTTCCTTAGCATTCTTCAAAGAACAAAATTTTTCAGGATTCCCTTGAGCTCAGGATAAAACTGCTGCTCAAGGGTATCTTAAAGACTGACAAAACATATGCCTCATATTCTTGTGAGTCAGATATAGCGGACTGTAAATCCATCAGGACAATTTATACTCCCAAATAAATTACTGTTAAACTGTGTTTACGTTTGTTGTGTTAATATGACCACTAAAATATGTCCTGGGAGAAGATACCAGCCAGCAAGTGAATTCCCTGGTGGATAAAACATGATATGATAGTAACAACAATGTTGTTTGATTTAATCAAGACCAATGTTATGAAATTAGCACAGCATACCTAGGAAGCCTGTTTTTCACCAATTTCTACTGTAACTTGTAAAGGGTCACTATACTTATTTATTGCTGTTTTTCATTTTTACACCACCTTTCTCTCCAATGGGGACCCAAAGCTTATATCATTTACTTTTCCACATTTTATCCTGACAACAACCCTGTGAGGCAGATTAGGCTGAGAGTATGTGACTAGCCCAAGGTAGGGTTGCCAGTTCCTCCCTGTCACAAGCAGGGGGCAGGGGCAGTAGAATTGCCAGCTCCTGGAGATTTGCAGATGGGGTCTGAAGATGACAGGGACCTCAGTGGAATACAATGCCATAGAGTCCACCCTCCAAAGCATCAATTTTCTCCAAGGAAACTGATCTTTGTAGTAGGGCTGCCAAGCCCCCGGTCTAGGCAGGGATTTCCCCACCCAGGAGGTTCCCAACCCATGGGCCCACATTGGACCAGCAGGAGGAACCTCCCCCTATGTTGCTGGCGCGATGACACCACCTAGAAGTGATGTCATTGCACCAGCGACATCCCCGCGAGGCTGCTCTAGGTGTTTCCAGGAAAACTATGGTTTTCCTGAACACTCTAGCCATTTGGGAGGAAAAACACTATGTTACAATAGGTACCATAGAGTCTTTCCCTCCCAAATAGCTAGAGCATCTGGGAAAACCATAAAGTTTTCCTGGAAACACCTAGAACTGCCATGTGGGGACGTTGCTGGCATGATGACGTCACTTCCGATTAATGTCCCCCGTGGCGCATTGAATATACCCCACTACAGAATGTGGCAGACTTGGCAACGCTACTTTGTAGTCTGGAGATGAGCTGTAATTCTGGGAGATCTCTGGAGGCTGGCATCCTTAGCCAAAGGTCATTCAACAAGCTTACATGGAAAATGACAATTCAAACCTGGGTCTCCCAGATCCTAGTACAACTACACCTTACTTGCTCAGTAGGTATGTGTTACTAATTGTGCGCTTTTGAACTTTACATAGAAATATTATAGGTTCTTCAATATCTTCAATATTTTTTCCTGATACTGGAGACCCTTTATACAATTGTTTATAAAATTGCAACATTATTTGTGAAATATTGGCAGAAAGAATTATGGTAAGTTTTTCCTGAAGAGTCCTTTAATTCATAGATACTTCTAGCTTACCTCTTTTGCTTTACCCTCCATGTCAGTAATTTAAGATTTTTAGCAGAGTGCATCCAGAATTTTTGTTTTATATAAATCAAGTGCTTCTGAATTTTGGTAATTTCAACAGAATCTAAAATTGTATGTGTTGCACAGAGGTTTTTTAATAAACTTTTTACTACAAATATTTTTGTTTTATTTCCAATTGGTGAATGTAATTTAATAAAACTTTATCATTTTTTTCTCTTTTCAGATAAGAGGATAAAGAAATCAGGCAACCTCAAAGCACAGCTTTAAGTGCTTCCCACAAATTTATTGGGAATATCTTGCCATTATCATTGTCCCTCAAATACAATTGAATTGTCTTTTAGATTTCCTCCTTCACATCCTCTCGCAATAAAAGGGATTTATTAAAATGCCAATTAATTTTTGTTTTCATTCTATCTGCAAAATTCACTATACATATAACTGGAGAGTGGTCTGTCCAATGTTTTATCCCAATCTTAGAAGTAATGATTTTATGGGCTGCAGAAGAAGACACTAACAAATAATCAATTCTAGTATGAACTGAGAATCTATGAGAAAAATAAGTGTAATCCTTCTCATTTTGATGAGTGGATCTCCAGAGGTTGCAAAGGTGAAATTTAACAAGTAAATCATGCAACTCTGTTTTATTTTTCTGTCTTTCCCCCTTCTTATTGCCATTACAGGGTCTACATCTGTCTAATTGATGGTTCACTTTTTTATGTTTGCCATATTACTGACACTGAGATTTTAAAAATAAAAGTTAGAGTCCAGTAGCATCTTTAAGATCAACAAAGTTTTATTCAAGGTATGAGTTTTCATGTGCACATGCACTTTTTCAGATACAATGAAATGGAAGAAAACCATTCAAACTTATAGACAGGGTTGAAAACAGATTAGCATGTAACATGATGTAGACATTTTGAGACAAACCAGGAAAAACAAGCCAAGTGTATAGGATCAACAGCTGTATGGATCCAATTAAGGGGGTACAATGTTCTATTTTATTAGTGCTGGAGTTCTATTGTGTATGGAATGGGGGTCACCAGATCAAAAATTATCTAGGTGAATATCTGCTATTGAGGCTTAAGGTGGGAGAAATTCCTCCAGGGGGCATGTTATAAAATCCAAAGATTGCAGTCCTGAGCAACTGACAAGAAGAAAGTCCCATTACACTCACTGGGACTGCCTTCTGAGGAAATATTCCCAGGATCATGCCACGACAATCATTTCAATGGCCAAAGGCTTTTATTCTTTGAAATCTTTTTAGCAGACAAAAGGAGAACCTGCTGTCTGTTGACTGAAGCTCTATCTGGAGAAATCAGGAATGGAGTGGCCAGAACTGAGGGAACAGTTTATCCTTGGCCAAGGCTTTTCAGTTTACATTACATGATATCTTAAGAGGAAGTGCAGAACAGTGAATAGAACAGCAAGTTGTGATTTTAGAAAATCTGAACTGAAGTCCCAGTTTTTAGCTTTAGTTTCCTGAATGGACTTGGACTGGTCATGACATTTCTTTGCCAGTTTAATCTTAAGAATGTTTACTTGAAAGTAAATCTCACTGACTTCAGCGGAACTTATTCTCAAGTAAGTATGCATAGGGTTGTAGTCTATGTCTCCTCACAGGAATATTAGGGAGGGATGTCACAGCATTTCTCTACCTCCAAAAACTTTTAGAGAACAAAGACACTGGTTTGTTTTACCTCAGAAAATGGTTCATGGCCCAGATTATATTTCTTAGACTGGAAAATACTGTAAAATTCTGAGGCATTAGAGCCAAACTAAATGGCAATAGATCTGGATTTAAATATGGATTTGTCCCAGTAATACACAATAAGGATGGTGTCCACTATTAACAGCTAAAGGGACACAAAGAGCAGAAATGTTCCCCCTCCTGCCCACTGGTTGCCTCCTTGCCAGCCTTTTGATGGAGTCCTTTTCTCCTAGCCAAGCATATTTCCTCCGTCAAAGGTCTTATGGGGGGGAAAGTGCCTGGGGAAACAAGGATGGAGGGCATGTATAATTCTTCCCCTCTTCAGCAACTAATTTCACTTGACTGTGGCAGATTCATACCAATGGACAATATATAACATACAAAGAGCCCAGTTGGATCAGACTAGTGGTCCATTTAGTCCAGAATCCTGTCTCACACAGTGGCCAACCAGTTCCTCTGTACAGCCAAAAACAGGGCATAGAGACTGAGGCCTTCCTCTGATATTACTTCCTGCCTATGGGTGGGGCTGGTACCTGGATTTTTGGTGCCCTAGGCAAGGCTACCTACTTGCGCCCCCCTCCGACCAATTTTTAAAAACAGAAGAAATGTAGGGAAAATGAAAAGCACAAAACTTGAAACTTTTTACATTTTTAATTTATTGTTTTTTAATTTTTAATTTAATTTTTTTTAAAAAAATTGTGAGAATAAGTAATATAACATCATCAATCTTTGATTTTGTTTCTCAAACAGACAACAGTTTTAGCACACAAATCACAAATAACTTTGAAAGATGGGGAGAAGGGAAGGAATGGAGTGAGGGAGGGAGCACTTGTCACAACACTGATTTTAATTCAATTCTATTAAAATATTTATATCTATTTCTTCTTCTCCAGAAAGAATATAATAAAAAGCATAAACAACCAACATCAATACAGGTATAGCCAGCCAATGATAACTTCATTTTCTTTATAAAGCAGCCATCAACATCAGACATAAAGAACAGTCAAAAAGCCAACTGAAAGATGATGGCCTTGCAGAACATCCTAAAAAGACGTAAGGAGAGTATCTGCTGAACCTCCTCTAGAACATTTCCACTATAAGAGCTAACAATATCAAGCAAAACAGCAAACAAACAGAAGGAAAGCAGTCTGGTGCAATCCGGAACAGGTCTACACAGAACCCTATTGAATCAATGAGCCTGTTCCCACGAAGAAGTTCTCGTAGCATTGCACTATAAATTCAAGAAACTTAAGAAGCAGCTTGTGCTCCCTGGTATGGCTTCTTCTTTTTTTTGTATTTATAATTTTTATTGATTTTAACTATAAAAGGAAAAAGCATAAGCATAGAAACAGAAACATTAAAGAGGGGAGGGGTGGATACAGAGTGGGAGACCAGAAACAAAGAAAAATGCAAATATATCAGTTACATTTCTACCTCCAAATGAAATACCCAATTCTTTCTACCTGCAAGTATTAAATTTTCCCCTTATATTTTACCCTCTTTAGCTTTCGTTATACACTTTTTACTAAACTATTACTTAAAATACAAGTCTAAACTATTCTTCTTCAGCACATATAAGTATAAAAAAGTCAGAGAAGTCTCAACACAGAAGTAACTGGCTAAGCTTAACCATATTAAAAATACAGACTAACTTGTTATTTTAACAATGCCATTAAAATGAGCATAAGAAACAAATATCTTTACCCTTCTAACTTGCTTATTTCAAATGGAAAGAAAAAAAATCAGATTTAAAATATCATAAAACTTAGAGAGAGAGAAAAGTAATAAGCAGGGGGAAAGCATAGTAAATTATCTGTCTCAGCATAAACAATTTCTCCAAACAAACATATTAAGAGCAGATCTACCAGATTATAGAATAATTGTGTTGTCTGCCTTCTTAAAAATTGATCCAAGTTAACTATTTATTTATATAAAATTCTTTTCAAAACTTTTCAATCCTTTAACTCTTAAATTCATATTGCTCTAGGAGGAATAACTTAATATGACCCAAAAATTTCACTTGGCCTTTTAAAATCGCATGTCAGTTCTTGTTGAGAATTCCATATCCAATTACCCACAGAGAGAGAAACAGTTCAAAGACCCTTCTTCCTGAAAGTTTTCCACATCTTGATTTTTTTGCTAAGATGTACCTTCTCTCTCCTTAGTGCAGTCATCCCTCTCGGTAAAAATAGTAAGGATCCCACGCCACTTGTTATCCTCTCAAAAAAACTTCAATCAGTCTCAATTTCCGGTCCTTCTTTTTAACTGCACAATAAGGTTCCATTTTGGTTTTCTTCTGTTCGTTTCCCAGCTAATCACTCTCCATTTCCAATTCCACAGACATCACCAAGATCTCTTTAACACTCTGCTCATGTAGATTTGAAATTTCGCTAGCTTTCAACATAAAAGCTCCCATTTGCTTTTTTTTATCAACTCTGTTAATGAACCAAGATCTTGCTTTAGAGAAGTTATGGTGACCATTATATCTTTTTTATAAAACATTTTGCTTGGTAATGCCATTTTTCTCTACCAAATAACTCAGTCTATTAATCCAAGTTGAAAAGTAACTCAGAGACCCAGTAAGTTTGTCTCTCCAAATCTCCTCCAGCCGTGT
Source organism: Heteronotia binoei (assembly GCF_032191835.1). Taxonomy (NCBI): domain Eukaryota; kingdom Metazoa; phylum Chordata; class Lepidosauria; order Squamata; family Gekkonidae; genus Heteronotia; species Heteronotia binoei. The sequence goes on along the minus strand of NC_083243.1, from coordinate 55,802,884 downwards.
GTTTTGATTGTTGCCATTTCAGTTGCACTCAGGCGGCAAAGACAAATCTCTCTAAAACATATCTCGTTTTTGTTCAGACCATATTATAGCCAGATAATAGTCTCATTAACACATATTCAATTATAATGCGGGTCGATTTGAATACCTATATTCAGTCTAATTCAAATTGTTGCCAATGCTCAAAGTTGTTCTTTGTCTTTTCAAAGCCACATTCACGGGAAAGTGTGGGGGGGAATTCGCCTCTTTCCCTTCCTTTGAACTGACCCGTTTGTTGTTATGTAGAACTACCTATTTGCCAGTGGTATTGGAAACAAATTTACTTGCCGAGTAGAATTGCCGTGCTTGAGGTAGGAAAGCGATGCATCAGAAGCTTAAGAAAAAAAAGAGCAAGAGGTCGGGTGTTCACCTCTTACTACCATAATGGCGATCATGGTGACAGACCTTCAGGGCATACAAGAAGGACATGAACAGCCACCGCTATGCCCCTGGCTTCTTGCAAAGTCCCATGCTGAAAGGAAACCCCTTCAGGGTCTCCCTGGAGATGCCATGTCTGTGGCACCTCTCCAACTGCCTGATTCAGGGGGGCCACTAGAGACAAGCTCCACGGACCCCCACTGAGCTCAAGGCGACATAACCCGGAAGTCTCTCCCTGGTATGGCTTCTGTACTGCCAAGAGAACCAAGCTCCCAGTCTTCTCAAAAAGAACTCATAGAAAAACTGGAGACTCTCCCCACCCACCACCCACCCTAGCCTGTCATATGGCTCTGCTGAGTGGCAGGCAGCCAGCCAGCCAGCACTGCCGTGCGTCAGTCATGGCAGGGCAGCATGGTATGTACCCAGCAGCAGGGTCTTTTTTGTAGCAGGAACTCCTTTGCATATTAGGCCACACACACCCTGATGTAGCCAGTCTTCCTGGAGTTTACAGTAGGCCCTGTACTAAGAGCCATGTAAGCTCTTGGAGGATTGGCTACATCAGGGAGTGTGGCCTAATATACAAAGGAGTTCCTGCTACAAAAAAGCCTGGTCCAGCAGCAGGAAGCGATGGATCTGCTCATATTCATGCTTTTGCTGCTTGAATGCCCAGTCAATGCTCTTGCTGACTTTGTCTGCCTCCTTCTCTGCCTCACGTTTCTCCAGGCACTGCTTCTCCCAATGTAATTGCAGTGCCAGGAACTGGGGCTTGGCAGCTGCCATGCCCAAGGCAGGCTTGGCCTGAGGGGGCAAGCAGCTGCAGTCCCCAGTGCTGCCGCTTCTCCACAGGAGCCACCCTATTCCCCCCACTGTTTTGCAGGAGTAGTAGTGGCCTGTCCACCTCCCCCAGGTGCAACTTCTCACTGTCGCTTTCATTCTCCCTGCTGCCACCATTGCCTCTGCTCATGCATCTTCCTCTTCCTCCTCCAGCCTGGACTGCTGGCTGTGGCATCTGAGCAATAGACTCGGTGCCAGGCAACAGCTATTGCTCCATCTCCAAGGTGGTGATGGTGGTGCTGGAGTCTCTGAACATGAGCACACAGCACAGCAAAAAGACGACAGCAATGACTCTGAGGCAAGGTGAGGGTGGACACACGTGCAGCATGTGAGAGGGGACAAGGGGCTTTTGTGTGCATGCAGGAGTCTGCCCCTGTGGACAGATGGCACTCTAGGCCTACCTCACCAACTTCCTAGCCCTGGCCCTGCCTACAGGATTCAAAGGCTTACTGCCTTTGAACATGGAGGTTCTCCTCAGTCACCATGGCTAGTAGCCATTGATAGACTTACCCTCCATGAATCTCCCTAATCTCCTTTTAAAGCTGTTTATTCCTTTTTTGTTTCAAACAATTTTATTAGTAACATATGGTAATAAATTTCAATTTCTTACTTCATTAATAATTAATTTTTTAAAAAATCTATCCCATATATTACTTTCTACCCACCCCTCCCCCGTTACTTGACCCCCGCCAATGTTATATACTTAAAATCTTAATATTAAAGGTACCCTTAATTAATAAGAACCAAAATTAATATCCTCCTCCCTCTTGTACTTAGTCATTATCAAAAAATGTCCAATGTCCTTTTATTTTCCACTCTTTTTCTATGTATCTTCTGAACTTTTTCCTCTCCATCTTAAATACTTCTAAATCATAGTCTCTTAAGGTCCTTGTTAACTTGTCCATTTCACTCCATGTCATAACTTTTACAATCCAATCCCATTTCTCTGGTATTTTTTCTTGCTTCCACAACTGTGCATACAATGTCCTAGCAGCTGAAAGCAAGTGCCAAATTAAAGTTCTATCTTCTTTTGGAAATTTTTCCATTTGTAATCCCAACAGAAAAATCTCTGCAACTTTGTTAAATTCGTATCCCAAGATCTTAGAAATCTCTTGTTGAATCATCTGCCAGTACTTTTTCGCTCCTTCACAAGTCCACCACATATGGTAGAAAGAACCTTCACGTTTTTTACATTTCCAACATCTATCTGGCATCTTATTGTTCATCTTTGCCAACTTTTTAGGAGTCATATACCATCTGTACATCATCTTAAAACAGTTTTCTTTAATACTCTGACATGTTGAGAGTTTCATAGAGTTCTTCCACAAATATTCCCATGTATCCATCTGTATTTCTTTATTTACATTAATTGCCCACTTAATCATTTGAGATTTTACTACTTCATCTTCCGTAGACCATTTTAAAAGTGACTTATAGATTTTCGAAATTAATTTTTCATTATCTCCAAGCAGAACTTTTTCCATTTCTGTTTGTTTTCGTCTTATTCCTTCAGTTTTAACATCGCTTTCCACCAAACTTTTTATTTGTTGCATTTGAAACCAATCATACTTATTATTCAACTCTTCAGCAGTTTTCAATTCTATTTTACCACTTTGTATTTTTAATAATTGACTATATGACATCCCTTTTTCCTCTCCTGTCTCAGCTGTTATTCTTATTACTTCTGCTGGCACTATCCATAGTGGTTTTCTCTCATCGCCATATTTCTTATACTTCATCCAAACATTTAGTAGATTATTTCTTATATAATGGTGAGAAAAAAAACCATCCGACTTTTTCTTTCCATAGTACATATAAGCGTGCCAGCCGAATTTATTTCCATGACCTTCCAACGTTATAAGTTTTTTATTCAACAGTGTCACCCAATCTTTTAGCCACACTAGACAAACTGCTTCATGATATAATCTTAAATCTGGTAGTTGAAATCCTCCTCTTTCTTTAGCATCTGTTAAAACTTTCATTTTAATCCTTGGTTTTTTCCCGGCCCATACAAATTCTGAAATCTTTCTTTGCCATTTATTAAATTTACTGTCTTTCACAATCGGAATAGTCTGAAACAAATACATTATTCTCGGCAAAATGTTCATCTTAATTGCAGCTATTCTACCAAGCAGTGACAAATTAAGCTTGTTCCATTTTATCATATCTTCGTCCATTTTACACCATAACTTTTCATAATTGTTTTTAAACAAATCAATATTCTTCATTGTTATTTCCACGCCCAAATATTTTACTTTAGGGGTAACTTCACATCCCGTTAATCTCTGCAATTCTTTTTGTTTACTTACTTGCATATTTTTACACAAAATTTTTGACTTTTCTTTATTAACATAAAGTCCCACCAATTCTCCAAAATCTTGTATTTTGGCTAACAACAAAGGTGTTACTTGCATAGGATTTTCATTTATAAACATTATATCATCTGCAAATGCTCTATATTTATAGGAAAATCCTTTAATTCTCGTTCCTTCAATTTCTTCATCATCTTGTATTTGCATCAATAAGATTTCAAGAGTCATTATAAACAACAATGGTGAAAGCGGACAACCTTGCCTTGTACCTTTGCTGATTATCATTTCTTCTGTAAGATCTGGATTCATACATAACCTTGCATGTTGTTCGGTATAAATTGCTTTTATCATTCTTATAAAGTTTTCCCCCAACTTTATTTTCTCCATTACTGCAAACATAAAGTCCCAATTCAAATTATCAAAAGCTTTCTCTGTGTCCACAAAGAATAATGCAACTTCCTTCTCTGGATGTCTTTCATAGTATTCTACAATATTTACAACAGTTCTAATATTGTCTCTTATTTGCCTTTTAGGGAGAAAACCCGCTTGGTCTTCCTTTATAAAATTTATTAGATATTGTTTAAGCCGTTCTGCTAAGATTCTTGTGTATATCTTATAATCATTGTTTAATAATGAGATTGGTCTATAGTTCTTTACATTAGTGACATCTCTATCTTCCTTTGGAATCAACGAAATTACTGCTTCCTTCCATGTATTTGGTATTTTCCCATTTATTCTTATCACATTCATTAATTTTTGAAGTTTCGGTATTAAATCTTCTTTAAACGTTTTTAAAAATTTTGCCGTAAATCCATCTGGTCCAGGAGCCTTTCCAATTTTCATTGCATTAATCGCTACTTCGATTTCTATTTTTTCAGTTGGATCATTCAAAACTTTTTCCATATAGTCAGTTAAGGGTGCTATTTTAATCTTCTTAAAATACACTTCCATCTTTTCCTTCTTTACTTTAACACCCTTAAATAGTTTAGCATAATATTTTAAAAATTCTCTCTTTATTCCTTCTTGATCTACCATCTCTCTTCCATCAGCCACAATTTTATAATAATTTTACTTTCTCTCTTTTTCTTCATGCCAGGCCAAATGTTTTCCAGGTTTATTCGCTCCCTTGAAAGATTTGTGTTTTAATTTTTTCAAATTCCATTCCAATTCTTTATTTAACAGATGTTTCATTTGTGCTTGCAATATTGTAATCTCCCTTATAATTTTCTTTTTTCCTGGCCTTTTCCTTAATTCACCTTCTTTTTTCTTAATTTCATTTTGAATGTCCAACATCTGTTTATCTTTTGCTCTCTTGTCTTTATTATTCAATGTTATTAGTAATCCTCTCATTACTGCCTTGTAGGCATCCCATACCATCTGAAATTCTATATCCTCTCCGTCATTTACTTGGAAGTACGCTTTGGTTTCATTTTCTAGAGATGTCATTATTTCTTTATTTTGTAGTAAATCTTCATTTAATCTCCATCTTCTTGACTTTTTCGACAGTTTTGTAATCCACATTATTGCGTCATGATCAGCTCCTATTTTAGGTAATATCTCTATTTTCTTTGTTATAAGCCCCAAATCATTAGTACCCCACAACATGTCAATTCTAGAGAAAGAGTTTTGTCTAGCTGAAAAAAAGGTCTAGTCCCGTACTTAAGGATTAAACTTCCTCCATATATCTTCCAAACTCTCCTGTTTGACCAATTTAAAAAAAGACTTTGGCAATTTCCCTTCTTTATCATTTTTTTTCTTCCCAGAACTATCTATCGTATTCTGAAATGTTCCGTTAAAGTCCCCCAACAATAAAATTTGCTCATAGGTCACTTCATCAAGATGTTGTGTAATATTTTTAAAGAAAATGTCTTTAGCACCATTTGGAGCATAAAGTCCCAACAACAACTTTTTTGGGCATTCAAAGTAATTTCTACCGCTATATATCTTCCATCCTTATCTTTAAATACCAATTTTGGGTCTAATTCTTGTTTAATATAAAAGACTACTCCTCTCTTCTTCTGTTCAGCCAATGCAAAAAATTCTAGTCCCAATTGTTTATTCCATAAAAATATATAATCCTTTTGTATAATATGCACTTCTGGCAAACACACTATATTACAATTTTGGCTTTTTATCCAATGAAACATTGCCTTTCTTCAAATCTTCTTATCTACTATCCAACAGTAGTAATTTTTTAATTGCCAAATCTGTTAACTCTACCAATTTTTAATGTCCCAATCACTTTAAAAACAATGTTAAAACTTAGTCTTCCCAACAACAATGGCCACCGATGTTTCTCTCTGGTATTATAATCCTAGAGTAAGCTGTTTGCTTCGTTGACTTCCTTCTTCCTCCTCCAATACTTCCTGCTTTTCTTGCCTTCAAATCTTGTTTCACTGGTAGAGAAATCTCATGATATCTGACGTATTTCCTGTGTTGACTGTGAGAACTGCAGGTCTGTGACGATGGTGCTGCCTCCTCAACCACAGATAGACTAAACAATAAATGCCTTTCTTCTTTTAACACTGTCTTTTAAGTTTACAAAGTTCAAATTTAGCCCCTTATCTTCTTCTCCTTTCAGGCTTTCAGTATTTCCAACTCCCACCTTTTACTTCTGTTTTGTTTAACTTTAATTAGTCCCGGAATGAAGAGATAGCAAATGGTACCTTTTTTCCGTAGTTTATCCAAATCAACACCAGTCCTTTGCAGATTAGATGTTTAAAACTGTAAAAGAAGGTTTGGATCGTGCCAAATTTATGCCAAATTGATGACTGTGGAAACTTCTGCAGATGATGAATATGCAACTTCTCTTTGGAGATCCCTCAAAGCCTCAAAAGAGTCTCCCCCCCCCCAGGACTCCCTTTCAGCCAAGGTAAGTCTCCTCAAAGTATCTGTGCATATCTTGGACAATTCTCTAGCTGAGAAATGTAGGCAGAAGGCATTAATTTGCCATTTACTACCCTGAACAGAAGTGCCAGCCTGCCCCCGTTAGGGAAAGCAACTCAGCTCGCCATTTTCCAACCCCGGAAGTCTCTAAAGCTGTTTATTCCTTTGCCCATGCCCATGTTTATTCCTGTGGCCTTCACTACATACTCTGGCAGTGAATTCCACATTTTAATCACTCTGTGTAAAGTAGTATTTTCTTTTGTTTGTCCTGAATATACTGCCTATCAGTTTCAATGGATGTCCTCAAGTTCTAGTATTTTGGAAGAGAGAGCAAAATTTCTCTTTGTCAGCTCTCTCCACCTGATGCATAATTTATAAACCTCTATCATGTCCCCCTGCCTTAGTCATCTCTTTTCTAAACTAAAAAGTCTGACTCTTCAACCTAATCATCTTGGTTGTCATCCTCTGCACTTTTTCCAGCTCTGCAATTTCTTTTCTGAGATATGAGGTGGGAACCAGCTCTGTATACAGTATTCCAAATGAGGCTGTATCATAGATCTATAAAAGATTGTCAGGTCTCTCCTGACCTCCAGCAGGGGATGGGGTTCCAGATCCAGGTTGGGAAACTACTGGAGATTTGGGGATGGAGTCTGGGGGGGGACAGAGACCTCAGTGGGGTACAATGCCATAGACTTCACTTCAAAAGCATTCATTCCTAAGCATCATAAATGACTGTGCATTTGAACAGTTAAGTCACAGATCTAACCTGATCTTAGACTTGTTTCTGAGTGGATCTCAAGACTTGGTGAGAGATGTCGAGGTTGTTACATCAGTTGGAAACAGTGACTACAATGCTATTAAATTCAGTATTTAGGTCAATGGAAAGTTACTCCTAAAGTCCAAAACTGTAACATTTGATTTCAAAGAGGGAACTTTACAAAAAATGAGGGAAATACCAAAAAAGAAGCTGAAGGGGAAACACAAGATATTTAAAACCACACTACTTGAAGCCCAAATAGAATGCATTTCACAGGTTAGGAAAGCAACTGTCAAGTCTAAAAGAAGGCCTGAATGGTTAACAGACAAATTAAGAAAGCTATACAAAGTAAAGAGACTTCTTTTACAAAGTGGGAAGTCTGTCCCAATGAATTGAACAGGAGGAACTACAGGCTCTGGCAAAAGAATGTAGGTTAATAATAGAGAGACGGGCATGAACCAAACAATGAAGCAAAATTCTTCTTTAATTTTGCCCTGTTCATGGTTTCCAAACCAAAGTTCATGGCAGGTCTACCATCACGAACTTCCAAGAATTTTTACAGCAGTTCATGGTGGTTCAGTTTGGTGTAGTGGTTAAGTGTGTGGACTCTTATCTGGGAGAACCGGGTTTGATTCCCCACTCTTCCACTTGCACCTGCTGGCATGGCCTTGGGTCAGCCATAGCTCTGGCAGAGGTTGTCCTTGAAAGGGCAGCTGCTGTGAGAGCCCTCTCCAGCCCCATCCACCTCACAGGGTGTCTGTTGTGAGGGAGGGAGATAAAGGAGATTGTGAGCCGCTCTGAGACTCTTCGGAGTGGAGGGCGGGATATAAATCCAATATCTTCTTCATCTTCTTCATGGATGGAGCAGAAAGCAGGGGTTTAAAGGGACTTGAGTCCCTTTAAAAAAGAAATCTCTGCTTTCTGTTCCCTGCAAAGGCCACCAAAAAAAGTGGCTTTAAAGAGAATTCACAAGAAAGCCCAAAATGCTGAATGGCAGGGAGCAGGCCATTCAGTTGTTTTTTTGGGCTTTCTTCAGATCCCATTCAAAGCAACTTCAGTCTCTTTCAATGGGGTTTGCAGGGCACAAACCCATTCAGTTCATGAACAAACCTCCTAGTTTGATTCAGTTTGTGGTTTGTCCATGAACCAACAAGAACTGCACTTTTTCAGTTCATGCTCACCACTTGTCAGTAATTAGACATGCAAAAAGAGATTTTGAGAAGTGGGTTGCTAAAAGCATCAAGACAAACTTTTTTAAAATATGGAGAGAGAGCAGGAAACCAGTCAGAGAAGCAGTGGGATCTTTGGATGACCAAGGAATAAAGGGATTGCTAAAGAAAGATGGGGAGATGGCAGAGCAGCTCAATGGCTTTTTTGCTTTTGTGTTCATTATGGAAAGAGTGAGGCATGTACCCATGCCATAGGCCCTATTTTCAGGAAGGGAGTCTGAAGAACTAAGTCAAATTGAGGTGACCAGGGATGGAATTCTGGACATACTGGGGAAATTAAAAACCAGTAAGTCACCATGTCCTGATGGCATACATCCAAGAGTTCTTAAAGAACTCAGATGTGAGATTGCTGAACTACTAACCCGTATATGTAACCTATCTCTAAATTCAGCTGCTGCACCAGAAGACTGGAAAGTAGCAAATGTAACAGCAGTTTTTAGAACGGGATCCAGAGGGAAACAGGAAATTGCAGGCCAGTCATCCTAATGTATGTCCCAGGCATATAGGTAGAAACTGTAATCAAAGATAGAGTTGTTAGGCACTTAGAGGGACAAAGCTTCTGCAAAGGCAAGTCCTGCCTCAGCAACCTTTTGGAGTTTTCTGAGAAAGTGAACAAGCATGTAGACAATGATCCCGGAGCTGCAGAGCATCCTCTTACTTTACACTACTGTCTACTTGACACACATTATGGAGTATGCAGGCTGGGTCTGGGTTTCGCATTCCAGCAGACAGGAGTGCTGAGTTTCCCCAGTGGGTCAAATAGTGCCTCTTTGACTGCTTCAGGTTAGGCTAACAGTAGTGGCAGTGGGATTGAAGCGTCTTCTCCATAGAAGCTGTGGTCCCAATCTGAAGAGGGCACTTTGTGAGCCAGAATGGAAGAGAATCTCAGACTCTCATCTGACTGACAGGGATTTCCATTGCTACTTATAACTGACAAAGGGAGCTTTAGCTTTCAAAAACTCATGTTTTTTGGTCTCTAAGGCACTACTGGACTCAAATCTAGCTATTATACTGCAGGCTAACATGGCAACTTTCTGAAAGTCATATCTAACTGTTCCACAGGATAGTGATCCCAGAACAAATGCACAAATTGCCACACAGGAAGGTTTGTGCTGGGAATGAGGGGAAACCAAGGTAACCAAGGTAAGTTGAAGTGGCCAAATCATAGGAACATAAGAACATAGAGAAGCCATGTTGGATCAGGCCAATGGCCCATCCAGTCCAACACTCTGTGTCACACAGTGGCCAAAAATTTTATATATATATACACACACACACATATATATATACACACTGTGGCTAATAGCCACTGATGGACCTCTGCTCCATATTATTATCTAACCCCCTCTTGAAGCTGGCTATGCTTGTATCCGCCACCACCTCCTGTGGCAGTGAATTCCACATGTTAATCACCCTTTGGGTGAAGAAGTACCTCCTTTTATCCATTCTAACCTGACTGCTCAACAATTTTATTGAATGCCCACGAGTTCTTGTATTGTGAGAAAGGGAGAAAAGTACTTCTTTCTCTACCTTCTCCATCCCATGCATTATCTTGTAAACCTCTATCATGTCACCCCACAGTTGACGTTTCTCCAAGCTAAAGAGCCCTAAGCGTTTTAACCTTTCTTCGTAGGGAAAGTGTTCCAAACCTTTAATCATTCTAGTCGCCCTTTTCTGCACTTTTTTCAATGCTATAATATCCTTTTTGAGGTGCGGTGACCTGTGTGCAGAATTGCACACAGTATTCCAAATGAGACCACACCATCGATTTAAACAGGGGCATTATGATACTGGCTGATTTGTTTTCAATTCCCTTCCTTATAATTCCCAGCATGGCCTTTTTTATTGCAATCGCACACTGTCTTGACATTTTCAGTGAGTTATCTACCATGATCCCAAGATCTCTCTCTTGGTCAGTCTCTGCCAATTCACACCCCATCAACTTGTATTTGTAGCTGGGATTCTTGGCTCCAATGTGCATTACTTTGCAGTTGGCCACATTGAACCTCATCTGCCACGTTGACACCCACTCACCCAGCCTCAAAAGATCCCTTTGGAGTTCCTCACAATCCTCTCTGGTTCTTACCACCCTGAACAATTTAGTGCCATCCACAAACTTGGCCACTTCACTGCTTACTCTCAACTCCAAATCATTTATGAACAAGTTAAAGAGCATGGGACCCAGTACTGAGCCCTGCGGCACTCCACTGCTTACCGTCCTCCACTGCGAAGACTGCCCATTTATACTGACTCTCTGCTTCCTATTAATTAGCCAGCTTTTGATCCACAAGAGGACCTGTCCTTTTACTCCATGACTTTCAAGCTTACTAAGGAGCCTTTGATGAGGAACTTTATCAAAAGCTTTCTGGAAGTCAAGGTAAACAATATCTATTGGGTCTCCTTTGTCCACATGTTTGTTCGCCCCCTCAAATCAAATCAAGCAACAAATTATGGGTGTCCCCAACAGGGAACTCTATTCACTAGGAACTTCTTCTGGGCAGTGGGAACTATGAAATAGCAGTACCTTCTTTGCAGAGCTGTCACTCTCTGCAGTATGCTTTGCCCAGGAGAACTGTTTGGTAGATTGTTTGCCATGTGCAGAAACTGGAGGGGTACCATTCTGCCTTAGGCACTGATAACGTCTTGGGCTGGCTCTGAGCAGCCATAATTTCTGCCTCAGCAGATGCAGTCCTCAAACTCCTTGACCAGAAGGCTCTTTGTCTCCCTGGAGATCAGGCCCATGCGCGCGTGCACACACACACAAAAAATCAGGGGGCCGGTTTAAGAAAGGCCAATGTATATTATTAAAGCTAGAAACCACAATGCATTTAGACAGAAATGTTCCATTGGGTGTATAAATTGCAGTGTAATCCAATGATACTTATCAGCAGGACAAGCTATGCAAGTGTTGCCAAAGAGCAGAAGAGGCCTGACCCCTGGGCTCCATAACTAAGGGGGTGGGTATATATAAGCTGGAGAGGGTGAGGCACAAATGCACACACACAAGGCTTTTAACTGGTAAAAGCTGAAGTTTACAGCTGCAAAAGTTACAAAGCTACAGGCAGTAATGACTCAGGTTAGATAAGGGATTGGATGGGTGGAGCAAGGGAACAATACACCAAAGTGCTTTTCTTTCAGCAACCCTGGTTCAAATGAAGGTTAAATTCCTAGGGGAGTGTACCTTTCTTTTTTCAAGGAAAGGATTTAAAGGCCCCTATTTTTAGTCCTGAAATGGCTATGAAGAACATGGGGCAGTTTTCTGAATCAGAAGAAATGCAACAGCATACTGAGTTCTCAAGAAGAATCATCTGGTGCTGAACACCCTTCAGTTCAAAACCAGTCACTGAACAGGGCAAAACAGCCCCCTTGAAGAGATAGCCCAGTGGCAGCCACAGTTTGTAGGAATATGTCCCAGGAAAGGGTCAATGGGCTGGATCCAGCACTTTGCTTATTGTAGTGAAATCTGTTTGGCTGCAAAATCTCCTCCACAGGAAGGTGTCTGTGTGCATGAGTGATAGGTTATACAGAATCCATTGTCAGTTCTGCAGCCCTGGCAGTTGTCCACATTAACTTTGTCCAGCTATGGATGCCAGCCTCCAAGTTGGACCTGGGAGCTCATCTCCAGACTTAAAAAGATCAGTTCCCCTGGAGAAAATAAGACTATAAGAAGAGCCCTGCTTGTTATTAAAAATACAAAGTGGAAAAATAGAACTGAAAACTGCTGAAGAATTGAGTCACAAATATGATTGGTTTCAAATGCAACAAATAAAGAGCTTGGTAGAGAATGACATTAAAACTGAAGGAATAAGGAAAGAGCAAACAGAAATGGAAAAAGTTCTGCTTGGAGACAATGATAAACTAATTTCAAAAGTATACAAATTACTTTTACAATGGTCTACAGAAGATGAAGTAGTGAAATCTCAAATGATTAAATGGGCAATTAATGTAAATAAAGAAATAAAGATGGAATCTTGGGAATATCTGTGGAAGAACTCTATGAAACTCGCAACATGTCAAAGTATTAAAGAAAATTGTTTTAAGATGATGTATAGATGGTATATAACTCCTAAAAAATTGGCAAGGATGAATAATAAGATGCCAGACAGATGTTGGAAATGTAAAAAGCATGAAGGTTCTTTCTACCATATGTAGTGGACTTGTGAAAGAGCTAAAATGTTTTGGCAGCAAGAGATTTCTAAGATCTTGGGATATGAGTTTAACAAAGTTGCAGAGACTTTTCTGTTGGGACTACAAATGGAAACATTTCCAAGAGAAGATAGAACTTTAATCTGGTACTTGCTCTCAGCCGCTAGGACATTGTATGTGCAGTTGTGGAAGCAAGAAAAAATACCAGAGAAATGGGATTGGATTGTAAAAGTTATGACATGGAGTGAAATGGACAAATTAACAAGAATATTAAGAGACTATGATTTGGAAGTTTTTAAGATGGAGTGGAAGAAGTTCAGAAGATACGTAGAAAAAGAGTGGAAAATAAAAGGACATTGGACAATTTTTGATAATGATTAAGTTTTAAAAGAATATAACTTTTGGTTTTCTTAATAGTTAAGGGTACCTTTAATATTTGTTTTTTTTAAGTAAATAAAAGTAATAAAACTTCCCCTGATGTTGCTTCCTGCCTATGGGATTCAGAAGATTAGTGCCTCTGAAGGTGGAAGTGCCCTTCAGTCACAATGACTAATAGCCATTGATAGACTTATCTTCCATGAATCTATCTAATCCCTTTTAAAGATGTTTATTCCCACCACTGTCACAACATCCTCTGGCAGCAAATTCCACATTTTAATCATTCTCTGTTCTTTTGTCCATCCTGAACCTACTGCCCATCAGCTTCATTGGATGCCTTCAAGTTCTAGTACTTTGGGAGAGGGAGAAAAATTTCTTTTTGTCAACTCAGAATCATAGAATCACAGAGTTAGAAGGGGCCAACCCCCTGCTCAATGCAGAAACCGCTTAGTGCAGGGTTGTCAAACATGTGTCCCAGGGGCCAAATAAGGCCCCTGGAGGACTCCTATCAGGTCCCACAGCAACTGTCTGTTGTCTGCTTCCTTTTTCCTCTCTTGCTTCCTTCTTCATAGCAACTTGCTCTTCAAGACTTGCTCAATCACACAGAAGCTACAGAGCAAAACCTCTGTTTTCTCCATTGGCTGAGGCTCCTCCCTTGGGGAGGAAGCGGGGAGGGAGAGCTTGCTTTGCAAGGCTATCTCAATTGCACAGCAGAGCTATTGAGTCAAGCTTCTCTTCTTTCTATTGGCTGAGGCTCCTCCCCCTCCCAGTCCCCTGGAGAAGGAAGGAAAGAGCCAGAGCTTACTTTCCCAGTTCCCTGGATCCCGTGGGAGAAATACAAAGAAATCACCTTTAAGAACAATGAGTGCTGTTTTAAGCATGTTTAATTTTAAGGGGTTTTTTTTAAAAAAAAATAAAACCTTTAATTGTGTTTGTCTGTGTCCTTTATAAAGTTTATATCTCTGCTACCTGGCATTACATTTTATGATGCATGTGGTCTAGCCTGACAAGGTCTCATGTCCGATCCGGCCCTCATAACAAAAGAGTTTGACACCCCTGGCTTAGAGCATCCCTGACAAGTGTTTCTTCAGCCACTGCTTAAAGACTGCCAGTGAAGGGGAGCTCACAACCTCCCTCAGTGGCTGATTCCACTGTTGAACAACTCTTACTATAAAGAAGCTTTTCCTAATATCCAGCTGATGCCTTCCTGCCCTTAATTTAAACCCATTATTGTGAGTCCTCTTCTCTGCTGCCAACTGGAACAGCTCCTTGCCTTCTCTGACAGCCCTTCAAGCTCTGTCCCCCCTCAACCTCCTATTCTGCAGACTGAACATTCCCAAGTTCCTCAGTCTTTCTGCATAGGGCTTGGTTTCCAGGCCATTGATCATCCTCACTGCTCTCCTCGGCACCCACTCCGTTCTGTCCACATTCTTCTTGAAGTGAGGCCTCCAAAACCGCACACAATACTCCAGGTGCAGCCTGACCAATGTAGGACTATGGCATTGGCCTGTTAGCTGCCCTGACTCCATTTGCAGAGAGGGTGGGATATAAATATGATGTAATAAATAATAATAATAAATAACCTTGCAATTTGGATGTTATGCCTCTGTTGATATACCCCAAGATTGCCTTATCCTTTTTTGTCACTGCATCAAACTGGCTGCTCATATTTAACTTATAGTCCAGGGGTGGCCAAAGGTAGCTCTCCAGATGTTTCTTGCCTACAACTCCCATCATCCCCAGCCATTGGCCATGCTGGCTGGGGCTGATGGGAGTTGTAGGCAAAAAACATCTGGAGAGCTACCATTGGCCACCCCTGTTATAGTCCCCAAAATCTTGTTCACACACACTGCTACCCAGAAGTGTGCCCCTCATCCAGTATGCACATTACTCATGTTTGTTACTCAGATGTAGAACATGGCACTTATATTTGTTAAATTGCATCTTGTTCACTTCCACCCAGTTTTCCAGCATGTTCAGATCTCATTGAATTCTATCTCTGTCTTCTGGTATGTTCACTGCTGCTCTCCATTTGGTGTCATCTGCAAATTTAATGAATAGGCCCTCCACACCCTCATCCAGATCATTTATAAAAATACTGAAAAGTACCAGGCCCAGAACTGAGCCCTGTGACACCCCCTTCCATTCAGATGACAACTGAATGCCATTGACAACTACTCTTTAAGTGAGGTTCTCTGACCAGTTCTCTATCCACCTAACTATCCTGGAGTCCAGTCCATAGCCCTTTAGTTTACCCATCAGAACATCATGGGGAACCTTGTCAAAAGCTTTACTGAAATCCAGATAAACAACATCAACAGCATTCCCCCAGTCCAGTAAACTCATCTCTCAATCAAAGAAGGAAATGAGGTTGGTCTGGCAGGACCTGTTGGGGACAAATCCAAGCCGATTTCTTTGGATCACCAAGTTATCCTTTAGATGCTCATAGATAGGTCAGTCCCTATAAAATCTGCTCCTGTATCTTCCTTGGTCAGACTGACTGGCCTGCAGTTTCCTGGGTTATCCCTCCTCCCTTTTTTAAAATTGGGATAACATCTGCCCTCCTCCAGCCTTGTGGCACATCTCCCATTCTCCAAGAATTCTGGAAGATGATTGCAAAGGCTCTATAAGCTCTCCAGAAAGTTCTTTGAGTGCTCTTTGGTGCATACCATCTGGTCCGGGGGATCTGCACTCATTCAGTGCAGTCAGGAGTTTTCAACTACCTCTCTGTCATGACAAACAGCAGCCTGGACAGAGGTCAGAGAGAAAGCTGAAAGCCTTGCCTACTACCATCCCTAGATGAGCCTGTTCTCTTTTCAGGGAAAAAAAACTAAGGCAAAATAGGCATTAAGCCTTTCAGCTTTCTCTCTGACCTCTGTCGGAGTTTCTCAATTCTCATCCAATAGTGGGCCCATCGCCTCTTTTTTTTCTTGCATTTGCTCCTCACATATCTGTCTCCACCTGATGCATAATTTTATAAACCTCTATCGTGTCCCCCCTTAGTCACCTCTTTTCTAAACTGTAAAAGTCCCACACTCATAGTTCCTTATAGGGAAGATGTTCCAACCCCCTAATCACTTTGGTTGCCCTCCTCTATACTTTTTCCAGCTCTGCAATGTCATTTTGCAGATATGATGACCAGAACTTTTCACAATATCCCAAATGAGGCCACACCATAGGTCTATACAGGGGCATTACAATATTGGCCATTTTATTCTCAGTCTCCTTCCTAATAATCCCTAATATAGAGTTTGCCTTTTTCACCCAGGGCTAGATTAACAATTAGGCCAAGTAGGCACTGACCTATGGGCCCCCACACCTTTAGGGGCCTCAGGCTGGCTCCCCGCCCCCCAGCCTCCCCCCTGCTTGCAGCCCTCCCAGCCTGCATGAGCAGCCAACAACTGAGCTGCTCTTTGCCCAACTTGCTTGGTGCTGCTGCTGGTATCACCAAGTTTGGCTCTCTCTGCCTCTCCCCCACAGCTTTGTCAAAGAGGCTTTTGAGAAGATGCCTGCAAACTACAGTGGGAGCCATGGGTGGAGAGGCGGGCACTCTGACTCAGATCATTTGCAAGGGAGCCCCCAAGATTTTTACTGCCTAGGGGCTTCCACAGGGTTTAATCTGACACAGTTTTCACTGCTGCAGCATGCTGGGTTGACACTTCCTTTGAGCTATCCACTTTGACCCCCAAGATCCTTTCCCCTCTCAGTCTCAGCAAGTTCAGACCCCATTAGTCTATACTTTAAGTTGGGATTTTTTTTTGTCCCAATTGGCATCATGTTACACTTACCAACACTGAACCCTACTTGCCACATTGTTGTCCACTTACCCAGTGTGTAGAGGTCCTCTTGGAGCTCTTCACAGTCAGTCTTGGTTTTCACCCATCCTGAATAATTTGGTGTAATCTGCAAACTTGGTCAGTACATACTCAGCCCTAGATCCAGGCCATTTATGAATAAATTAAGTAATACTGGCTACAATACTGGTCCTTGTGGGACCCCACTACTTACTTCCCTCCATTGACTGATATTGGGATACAGGGAACCGCTTTACAGGAATCTGCTTTTTCTTCCTTTTTCCAGGGTCGGGACAGAGCGTGGTGCTAGGGGAGAGGATGTTCCCATGTTACCTGCTTAAATGTGGGATGCCACAGGGGGCAAACCTCTCTCCATTGTTACTTAACATCTATATGACCCCTTCGCCCAGTTGGTCTGGGGGTTTGGGCTGGGATGTCATCAGTATGCAGATGACACCCAGTTCTATCTGTTGATGGATGGCCGGCTGGACTCTGACCCAGATATTTTGGACATAGCTGGATAGTTACAGCTGTGTGGCTGGAGTAGAATCCAGTTAAGATGGAGGTTCTGTGCCTGAGATGTGGGGGAATGGGGCTGGGAATCAGACTCCTGGTCTTCAGAGGAGCACCATTGGTGTTAGTGCTGAGGGTAAGGAGACCTGATGTGATGCTGAATTCCTCCCTCTCCATGAATGTCCAGGTCACTTCAGTTGCCAGATAAGCCTTTTATCATCTTTGGTTTGGCAGGCAACTGCTTCCCTATCTTATCCCCCTCCCCGGGACTTAGCTACAGTGAACCATGCAATGGTCACTTCCAGGTTGGATTACCATAACTTGCTCTATCATGGGGTTACCCTTGAACCTAGCCCAGAAATTGAAGCTAGTGCAAAATGTGGTTCCTGCCTGCTGATGGCAACACCTCTGCAGGTGTGCATTCAGCCAGTGTTGTGCCAACAGCATTGGCTGCTGATTGAATACCAGATCTGGTTCAAGGTAATAGTTTTGACCTTTGAAGTCATCAGGACCCCAGAGTTACAGGCTTTCCTTGGTGAACATTTTTGTTATGCCAAAGGGCATTTTCAGCAGCATCAGCCCACGCTGTGATAGAAGTTCACCACGAACAAGACAGAAGGCTCGAAGAGGAAGGAAGAACTTCCATATTCTCTTGCTGGTTCCACTAGGTGGCAACCAAGGGGAAAGAGGATCTAGTCTAGGCAGATATGACCTTGCTGATGGCTAAAGGGTGTCCTTTAGTGTCCCCACCTGTTCAATGTCATTTCACCAACACACTGGCATGTTTATTACCATAATCCAATGTGGTCAGACTTCATGTCCTTCCTCTTAATGACAGATGAACAGAAAGGCAGAGTGGCAAAAGTAACCCTTCCCAGGTTCTTATTCCAACATTCAAAGCCATGGAGAATAAAGCATAGATATCCCTCAACAGTGTTCAGGGTGTACACTGGAAACATGAAAAGTCTATGTATGAGTCACATCTGCTTGATACCACATGCTGTCATCTTCAGCAGTGTCCATATAAGAATGAGATGGGTGTGTGTGTGAGACAGAGAGGGAGGGAGGGGGAGAGAGAGAACAAGGGAGACTGCCATCTTTGTTGGCAAGTTAGTCCTGCTAATGGAGGCTAAATCTGGATCAGTCCTATCTACTAAAAAACTCTAGTACCTCTAGTTGCAGGTTTTTGGCTGTAAGAAGAAAATATTAATAAGCTCCTACCATTTCACTTGAATTTCTGAGCAACCCTTGGAGTTACTGCATGGCCACAAGCCACAGTGGCTTGTGTTTCAGAAAACTGTTGAGCACATCTGGTGGTTCCTAATTGCCTCTTTCTACCCCAAGGAGTTACTGCCTAACTAGACTTCTATGGTGACCACCTGATCAGACCACCAGCTGATCAATGTGTGAAATGAGGAAATCCCAACACAGAGACTATAGGGGACAGAGAAGGATGGGGGGAAGGGGGGCATCGCATACTGTTACTTCTGATGTCAAATTGCAACTGCTTTGAACTCGTAAGTTTTGTGATTAAATAACTAAGGGCCAAAGTCATCAAGCCTTCCCCTAGTTGCTTGAGTGCTGATAGTTTTCCTGTTAGTGATCCTGATTGAGAGATAACTCTCCCTGCATCCATCTTAGATAGCCGTTCTGTGCCCTTATGCTTCCCTGAGCTTCAAAAGGAGATGATGCTTGATTAACCATTTTAAAACTGATCGGATGAGGGGACACCTTACAAAACAACTTTTTTATTCGCTTTACTTAAAAACGTGTTCTGGCAGCCCAAGGTGAAAGGGCTTTAGAGGGCAAAGAAGAGACAGGGACTGATTTGGTTGCTATAACTACCCCAAATCTTTTCAGACCTTGCTTTCCTTCAGCACGCTCCAGCCGACTCTTTCAGGTCATTAATTTACAAGTATATCCATCTGTCAAACTTCAGTCTGTCCATCCATTCACACTTTAAACAAGATTTTCTGCTGTTTAAGCTACCCATTGCACTTTCTTTGACAGTTCTTCCTATAAGGCCTCATCCTGAGAACTGATAAGCGCTTTCAAATTTGACCAGTGACCTCAGACTTTGACCAAGATCCTGAATAGTTTTGTCCTTCTCTCTTCTCCTTACCAAATAAACAGATTTATATCCTTCGGATCAGAGTTTCCCAGAAATAACTGGTGCACACTTTTTTCTGAATTAAAATTAGAAACACAAGGCATGCTTCATCTGAGCCAGCATCGTGTCATGGTTCATGTGTCAGACTGAGAATGAGGAGGTGAGAGTTCAAATTCTCACATCATCCCTGAAACTCACTGGGTGATGATGGGCCAGTCACATTCTGTCTCACAGAAGCATGTTGAGAGGATAAAATGAAAGAGGGAATTCCATGGAGAAAGAGCAGGATGAAAGTGTTATAGATTTGAAGAAAAGGTTTATTTTCTGAGTGTACTAAAAGAGTTACTGGCCCACAGGGGAACTGACTCCCAGCCTTTCAATGTGAGTCACTGTTCTGGGCCTATCTCCTGAATGGCATGCATGACTGCTGAGAGGACTGCCTATGGGAACAAAACTTTAAGGCCCTCATTGCCATTGAGGAATAATAGCATCATACCGGTGCTAATTATGCATCTTGTGCTTATGAATGTGAGAAGGGCCCACATGTGATACAAGTGGGGGGAAAGGAATATTTGTCCAAGGGTCCATGGTTCCCTTGCCAGCTTTCAAGCAGACATGCCTTGGATGGTGGATCATGCAGAGATACAACAAGCATCCTTCTTTGCAGGCATTTAATTCTGATGCATCTCAACCGCAGGAATAAAGGAATGGTTCAGTCGCATCCAATGAAAAGAAACAATAGAGAGTAGGGATGGGGCACAAATTGGCTCGCAAACGAAAGTTAATTACAAATTTAGGCTCGTTTGTGGTTCATGAACTGAAGTTTGTGGCAGGTCAATGGGCATGAACTTGCCACAAACTTTCAAGCTGTTTGTGAAAGTGTAGTTCAGTTCCTCATGCAGAAATTGTCCCCATAGTAATTCTAAATAATGCAACCATTTTTATCAGTTTGAAAGGAGGAGCTTTCATTTCCAAAACAATATTGCCCTGGTGTACTAATTATAGCCATTGGCATCTGTTGCGAAAAAAGGGAAAGGAGTCTGATGGCATCTCAAATACTAATAGATGTATTATAGCATCAGTTTTTGTGGGCCTACAAAAACTAAGTCTGTTGGTCTTTCTGTTGCCAGGAGATTTGTTTTGGTATTATTCATGCATATTATTCAGTTCCTAAAATGCCCTGACCTGGATAGCATAGGCTAGCCCAATCCCATCAGATCTTGGAAGCTAAGGAGAGTCAATCCTGGCTAGTATTTGGGTGGGCGATCTCCAAGGAATACCAGGGGCCTGATACAAAGGCAGGCTATGGCAAAACCACCTCTGAAATGTTGCTTGCCTTAAAAATAAGCCAAGCTCGCCACCTAAAGGTGCATAATGTTAAAAGAGCTGGAACGTCTGGCTGCCAGACAATCTGAGGATCTCCTGGCTATACTACACATGCTGCCATATGATAATTAATTAGTTGCTAAAATTAGCATTCAACAAATATTCTGTTTTTAAATAAGTAAAAACCCTTTATTTTATGTACAACAACTAGGTTTACAGATTATTGGGGGGGGGGGGGTGTTCTTGTTTATCAAATCTCCTATCAATGTATTTTAGACATGCTAGACTTCCTGGAATTTAAGTTGTAAATATGGCCTAGATTAAAAAGTACATCAACATGGAAATGCTCTGGTTTAAATATTAACTATTCCACAGCATCAGCATCTCGCCAAAAGACAGTTCAGGTCAAAGACACTAAAGGGTGATCAGGGCTGCCAAGAGCTGCCATGTGCCCCAGATGGAGTATCCATTTGAGAACCCACCTGGTGTCACCCAGACCCAAAAATGTATCATCTGAAAAATCATGAATTACCTGTCTCTCAGGGCCCCAGGTTGACCAGGGCCCCCTGAACATTGTCCCCCACCCTTTAGTAACCCTTAGGATTGTAAAGGAAGCAGGTTATGGATGAAGTAGGTGGATATGGATGAAGTAGCCTACATACACTGTACACATATATGTGGACATGGGAAGCCCAGGCTGACCTGAGGAGGCCAGCCATGAGATTGGGTAAGCAATTCCTCTTGCTTCACCTTTTTCAGGACATGTTTCTTGGGTTAACTGATGATAAGCATGGTGCTCACCACTGTAAGTACACATGGTGGGGGAGCTGCACGCAGTGCTTAAGGCCCTACCTACACATACAATAGAATGAGATGGGAAAATACTGAGTTGGAAGATTGGGCTAAATCATTTCAGATTGCAAATGGAAGATCACACTTTTACTGCTCTCCTGTGTTTCAAAAACCCACCCTGCAAATAAAAAGAATAAGATATTGGATTTATACCCTGCCCTTCACTCTGAATCTCAGAGTGGCCTACAATCTTCTTTACCTTCCTCTCCCACAACAGACACCATGTGAGGTAGGTGGGGCTGAGAGCTTTCACAGAAGCTGCCCTTTCAAAGACAGCTCTATGAGAGCTATAGCTGACCCAAGACCATTCCAGCAGCTGCAACTAGAGGAGTGGGGAATCAAACCTGGTTCTCCAGATAAGAATCTGCGCACTTAACTACTACACCAAACACCAAATCAGCAGAGCAAGCAAAATGTTAAAAGCCTTTGCCCCATTTAGCTAAGTCTCTAGTTGCAGAGAGGGCAGGTGTGGGAGCAGCATTTGAAAGTGCTGATCTCTCACTTCAGTGCTACAGTTCATTTGGTCATAGCAGTCCTTTTGCAGGGATTCATGACCATCTGGAAACATCAGCCTCTGACCTGGAAACCCTTCTTCCTAATCCCTGTCATGTGATGTGGTGAAAAAAAATACATTCTGCCTTTGTTGAGAGGCACTTTCATCTGTTTTTTTTATTTCACACTTTCTAGGGCTGAGCCCTGGCACTAGAGACAGATGCCAGAGCTGAAGCATGGTTAGCCCTGCCTCAGTTTAAGCCCTGGCTGAAGAAAATTCCAACACATGGATACAAATGTGCCTAGATAACACATCTTTTGTTATGTGTATTTGTTACACAGATAGATTCCATTTCGCATATGTATATATGTGAGTCTGTGTTGTGGTCATGGTAATATGCAGTACTTGCCATGATGGTGAGACATGGGTTACCATCATATGCATGTTTATACAGAAGTAAGTCGCATATTCCAGGGGTGGCCAGCGGCAGCTCTCCAGATATTTTTTGCCTACAACTCCCATCAGCCCCAGCCAGCATGGCCAATGGCTGTGGCAGATGGGAGTTGTAGGCAGAAAACATCTGGAGAGCTACCGTTGCCCACCCCTGACATATTCTACAACAGGGTTTGCTCCCAGGTAAGCCACCACAGGATTGCAGCCTGAGCCTACTTTCTTGAAAGCACCTATCATTGGATTTCATAGAATTTGCTTCCAAACAAAGATGCTTGAAAATAGAATGGAACTCAATTCAATATTGTGAGGTACATAGCTCACCAAAAAGGGTGATGGAACTAAATTATAACAGAAACAAGCCACTGGAATTGTTTTTACTTACAGAACTGTACAGGAACAGAATTTCCCCCCCAAAGCTTTCCTACCCCATTCTATTGATCAGTGTTGAGTGATGGCAAACCTAGCAACTTCTTCCAACACATCAACAAGGACATGTTGTATGTATGAATTGTTGTGATGCTTAGTTCTAAAGCTACTTTACAGTGCTGTCCTAAGCAGCGCTACTAGCCCGATAGCTTGGGACTGCACTCTCTGGTGCCAAGGATACACTGGAGAACTGGGGTACTGCAGAAGCCCTTAATGGGGTGGGGCATAAAGTGCAGTCCAGGTGGGTGGGAGAAGTATTCTTTATCTCCCTGGGCTCACCATTCTGCGAGGCAAGGCAACACTGAAACATTTATATGAGTAACAAAAAAAATGTCCTGAAAGTTTCTGTTGCCTATGTGTTGTTTCCTGCTTGAAAATACTCCACTCTGATATTTTCCTCTCAGGGTGGGATTTTGAGACCAGATATTATCTCTGCCAAGAGGAAAAAAGGCCTTGTGTGAGGGAGGGACAATTTCAGAGAAAAAACGTGAGCAGGGAAAGTGGTCACAACCCACCTCCAATGGCATCTCTGCTTAAAATCCCCTCCCTACTTCATAGCAGTTCAGCATAACCAAAGCTGAGCTGTGTCACCATCATGCTGGAGTAGCTCTCACTGTCCTCAGCTTACTCAGCCCCACCCCCTGAAATAACAGCTTGTGTCCAACTATTTTCATTTGTGGAGAGGGAGCAGTGATTTCTGCCAATTCTCCCCTCGCAATGCCAATCCCAAAGTTTGCTTTCCCCCACCCCCATGTTGTTCCTGAGGGCCTGCTGGTCCTCAGGAAGAAAATTTCAGGGGTTCAGTGAGATACAGCAGGAGGTGGGAGCAGAAAAGTCCATCTTTGTGAAGCTGCCTGCCTGCCAATATGAATCATTATTCACAATTACATTTTTATCCCACCCTTTTGCCCAAGAGCTCCAGTGGCATATATGGTTCTCTCTCCTATTTTATCTTCATAACAAGGCCGTGGGTGAGCCTGCAAGACACTGAGTCTCCCCCTCCCCAGTCATCTCTCTGACCTTCATAGCAGAATTGAGAGGAACTGCCTTTGGGGTGTCCAAAATACCTTTGGGATGCATGAAATGGAGGCATGTTGTCCTCAGTCCCAAGTTCTTGCTCCGCCTTGTACTATATAACAGCTCCAGGATTTCTGCTAACCAGATCTGCCTACTGCTGGTCATCTGGTGCAAGTCTCCTGAAGAGTAACTGAAAAGTGTCCAGGACAGCCTGCTCAATGGACATAATCTTCTTTGGGACTGTGTTGATCAACAGAAGCAAAGGTAATCAGGGATGCAGATGATCGTGGAAGGTGCTGTCAAGTTGCAGCCAATTTGTGATGATCCTTGTAGGGTTTTCAATGCAAAAGATATTCAGAGGTGGTTTGCCATTGCCTGTTTCTGTGCAGCGACCCCAGATACTTAGACTGAAAACTGAGGAAGTAAACCTCACTAAATAAAGTGAGAATTATATCTGATGCACAAGATCACACTATTAGCATCTTTTAAAGTTCCTAAAAGAAACCTTTGTCATGGAAGCAACAAAACAATCCCTGCAGAGAGACATGCTCTCCCCCATCACTGTCAATCAGCAGGACAGACCAAGAGAGACTAGGCCTCCTCCGTAGTATGCTGGAAGGGGTGTGTGTGGAATGGCACTTTGTCTCCTAATACAATTAAGGCAGTCACAAATTCTTTGTTGCTGATATAATGGAGTTTAGTCCTCCTTGGAGATATTTACCTCAAAGAATCTTAATCACACAGGACAGTTGGTTTTACAACATTTTCCTTTTAAAATATGGAAGTCCCCATTTTTAAGTGTTTAACATTTTCTTAACTTGTCCATCAGCTTTTGCCACTAAAAATAGTTCAGGAATCAGTAAGCAGACAAATAGGTTTCAGTCTGATTTGCTAATAGGATCTTCTAGATCAGTTCTGCTTCAATCCAGTGGACTGGAGGAGCTATCCTTCTGGGTCCTTTCTGATGCATGACTAATTAACAGCTTCAGGTCTAACAAGTATCCCATCCTGCGGCTGCTTTCACAACTGTAATCCAGATAAAGTGAAAGACAACCGATGTATAGAAGCAACACTGACTGCTAACTGTTTTGCAGGAGATGAGAGAGTCTGTCACCTTCAGCTCAACATAATCCGAGAAACCCACGCAGTGATTGCCTCCTTCCAAAATCACTTCTGGCTGGATTTATGAGAATCTCCAAAACAACAGCTATGCCCACTCAACAGCAACTTCATTTTCTAACTGCTGGTGGTTGGTTACATCCCAGGATTTTTTAAAAAAAACCTTGCAAACAGATGCATAATAGCTAGCATCCCAGTTCAGCATCATAAAACAAGGCATTTATGTTAGTGCAGCAGAGATGTTACAGTGTCAGAACACAAAACTACATTTTAAAACCAGAAACCCATATTAATGATTTGGCTTTCTTTACACAATAGACCTGTGCCAATCACAGATTCCTGAATCATGGTTTCATTTCTTTTATTTGTGGTCCATCATTTGTATGTGTGACTATACAGAGGCTAGATGGCCATGTGACAGCAATGAAGATCCTGTTAATTTGGAGTGTATTCGTGTGTTTCCTGCATTGTGCAGGGGGTTGGACTAGATGATCCTGGAGGTCCCTTCCAACTCTATGATTCTATGGTCTCTGGACCATTTTAACTCCCACAGTGCTGACATTGTATTAATTGAATCATTAAATTTTGCAGGCAATTCAGGTTTGTCAATATCAGGAGGCAGAAGAACTCCCTGTATTCACAGATTCTGCCATTCACAATGATTTTAGGAATGGATCCTCTGTGAATGACAATAGTCTTCTGTAACTGTAGTTTTGCCTACTGTTTGGAGAAAGGGGGCAGTTTTGAAAAGCAAGCCCATTGTTTTAGTTTTGCTTACACCTAAAGAAGTCTGGAAAGTGGGAAGATTATAATTCAGAATTCATAGCATTCATTGCATTCATGAGATAGAAGTACTGCCTTGGATAGTACAAACTGCTGGGAATTATGGGTAAGCTCCTGGTTGCCCAACATGGAGTTTGGCCAAGAGGGGTCTTGTGAAACATTGTCAGGTGCTTGTAGTGCCTGCAAGAGGCTTTGGACCTTGGCTTTACGTTTTATCTGACGGACAAGTTAGTCAAAAATGTTAGGGGAGAGTGTCCTCACTCTAAATCTCATAGGGTTTATACACTCTGGTGAAATACTTCAATTACAAATGGCTGTTTCTCCCATTCTGCCTTTAAACACTAGAATAAAAATAAAAATATTTGTGGCTACATCTGAGATATAACAAGACTACAATAAACTCACCAAGTAGAGTTTCACCTTGTCTCCTCAGTTCCTTGCCTGGAAGTTTCTGTTCTAAATTCTCCAAAGGTGTGCATGAAGGTAACAGAATTAGGCCAATGTATTAACAGCCCAGATATTGAGGAGCCAGCATGGAACCAATTTTAAGCCTCTTCTCCAGCACCCAAAACATAATCCTTGAAAGTTCAGGAGATAGCCTGCTGTCTCATTTCCTTCCTTCTTTAAGATTTAGATCTAACAATTGATCAAGCATCTGCACTTAGAACCTTGGAGCCAAATGAAATTTCATTGGGAGCAAAGGCACTCAAAACAATATTATTTCATATGAGTCAGCAGTAGAGTGGACACCCTTCTCCTCAAGGCTCCTCAAGGCAGGGACCCAGAGAACTGCCTTGTCACCACATGCCAGATGCTAGCACAGGGTAAAATTGGTTTCTTTCATTTTAAGAAACACACCACACCACGACCTTTTCTCCTAGTTTTAGATGTTAGAGTGGTGGGAACTTGTTGATGTTACTTGTCGATGAGAAGATCAAATATACTCTGCCTATACTCAGAGTCCTTCTCATGATTGACCAGCATTACAGATGAGCTGGAGGTTGAGCCTGGCAAGCCCAGTAATAGTTTGAAGAGTCACTGGAGTATTTTGACTTCTCCTACCCAAAATGGAACAATGCAGATGTGAATTGGATGGATCCAGTGCAAAAACTGGCAAGTGGCAAAGGAGAATTATGTTTGTTTCAGCAGGCAGTCCACCTACAAAGCAAGCCCCCTTCACTGCTTACCCTGTTTTGAGATGTTCTGTGGTATTTGTTGAGTTAGGAGAAGAGTAAAGCAGAGACAGGAAGGCCTCCTTCAAGTTTTGGAGTTGTGTGCACTCCATTTCTGCCTGCTTTATAAATCCACTATGGTGCTCGTGTGGATCTATTTAGTCCTCCAGCAGTGTTCCTTCAGGTGCTACCCCAGAGATCACCGGTAGGGACACTGAAGATGTGGGTTGCATTGGTGCTGGATTTTATTTGGGATTAAGCATTGCATAAATATTTCTAAATAGGGTTATATTTTCATTGTCTCCATCTAAAACATGCTTATTTGTAGCTACAGAAGGCCTACAACTCTAAATCATTTCAGATTCCAACTCTTCAGACAGTGTGGTTCCTTTCCTTTCCTGTTTCATAAACACAGATATATTTATGATTTAGGATTAATTATAATAATTAATTTTCTCAGAACCTTTTCCTGCATAGATGCAAATGTCTGTAATTCTGGAGCAATTCACCTTGACAGAGGTAAATGCTGTGGATTGCAGTAAAGGTGGCTTTGAAAGGAAATGATTATTTTAAAAAACTGTTTCTCCAAAGACAGCCTAACGGTGTTTTCTGTTCACATGATGAAGGTGGTTAAAGAAAGATAAAACTGTGGAGTTTCTCATTACCTTAATCTACGATGATGTTTGGGGGGGAGGGGGGTGGGTTAAGGCCATATTGGTGACTGACTGAGCCAGGAATTGGTATTTGTCCTAGATTCATTAATCTGGTTTTAAGACAAGACAAACAGACAGAGCCTAAACATCTTGTGTGGAAGTCCTATTGAAATCAATGGCGCTTATTTTCAATAAGGTGTTTTAGGGCAGGGTGAAAGAAAGGATACAATCCGCACCCTGGGAAAATCCCTAGCAACCTCCCATTGATTGAAATAAGAAAAAGCGGTGACATCGGTGCAGGGCAAAATAGCTGTAATTTACACCCTTGTCCGAAACATCCTGAGGCGGTGGCGATCCGACCTGCCCAAAGACTAAGCCCTCCGTCTCCTGCCTGCCTCGGACTCCCTAAACTCAACAGGGCGACGCTTCCTTCTCATCTAAGCCCTTCCTGTGCAATCGTGTGTGAGTGTGTGAGTGTGTGTGTGTGTCTCCCCATCTTTATTTCCTGCCTTGCAATCAGGGGATCTTGCTAGTCGCGGGGGCAGTACCTGGTCAAGCGTCGGTGTTTGTTTACCATCTTGGTGGCTCTTGTGGAACGGTCAATAAGATTTCATGTCCTGGCAGATGCTCGCTTTGCCACCCCCCCCCCCCCACACACACGCCCCTGATCTCTTTGGGCACACTCCGGAACCGCCCCTGCCTGCCTCAATGGAGCCGCGGGTTTGGACAGAGTCCACTTCAGCCGGGAGGGCGAGGGCTGGGTGACTCGCCCTCTGTGCAGCGCGGGCGCGCTTCGTCAAGGCGCAAGTCCGGCCCACCCACCTGCCCAGCCCAGGCCCTGGCCATTGCAGGGAATGTGGAAGGAAGCCGCGCTCGGGGTCAGGAGAAGAGGGGCTCTCTGGCGGGTCGCTTCCTCTCCCCAACCCTGATTGGGGGGGGGGGGGAGCGTGCGGCGATGGCTTCCTTGAAGCTCCGGCCAAAGGTCGCCTTCGGTGCTGTGCCACAGTCAGGATGCAGCCCTCAGCAGCCCTGGTCTCGAGGGCGGGGGGGAGGGGGCTGTGGAGCCTTAAGAATATTTGGGGGGGGGGGGAGTAAAACGCGGCGGCAGCCCCGCTTAGGAGAGCTCCCCGAAGCGCCCAGCCCTGCACGCCAAGAAGTCTGCGAGAGGTTCTCTCTGGGGCTCGGGCGCACTTGATCCGTTTTGTTCTTTCAGCCCCAGCTGAAATACATTTACTTGCAAATGAGGGAGAGGCACCTTCTCCCCCCCCCCCCCGCCCGGGTCGGAAACCTCTCTTCTTCAAAGGTTGATTCCTGGAGTCGCTCGACGCTCACTTCTCCTGTAAAGGGGTGGGTGGGTGGGTGGGTGTCTGCTTTGCATCCCGCAGTTAAGCTCCGGGCAGGACCATCTCTCCTCCCCACCCCCACCCCCACCCCGCCCCTGCTGCTGAGGCCGGGGCTCCGGGGCGACGACTAAGGCATTCCGCTCCGAGGGAGGCGTTGTGTCCATTCCCGCGGCTCGGCCGGGCCCGGTGCTCGCAAAGAAGCCACCTCGCTTGGGCCCGGCCATCTCAGCCTTTGGGATGGGAAGGAAGGGAAGGCGCTGCTCGACTTCACTCTGCTCCTGCAGCCCCGCAGGGCGACTCCTCTCTGAACCTCTCCTCGGCCCAGAGACGCGAAAGCAGGAGCTTCCCAGTCGAGGAGGCCCGATGGGGCAAAGGCTTCCTTCTTTGCCCTTGAGGAAGGCAGCCCCGCGGCGGGCTCTCTCCCTCCTCTGGCCTGCCCCCTTGGCATCTGCTGGCCCTCCGCGTTCACCGGCTATGGGTTGGGGAGCCGGCGGGCGGGCTGGGGGCAGGGGAGGAGGAGGGGGCTGCCCAAGCCCTCTGTCTCGGGGAAAGGAAATGTCAAGACCCCGGTCTTGTTCGCCTCGCCTTGGCCGGCCCAGCCAGGAATGCGCAGTCGGAGACCACCAACGTGCCTTGATCCCTCCAACGGGCCACTTAATACACTTCTGTGCTTTAGACAGGGGGGACCCCCTCGGCCAAGCCGATTGTCCGGCTAGGTGTTTTCTCATTTTTCGCCCCTGCTCCCTTTGAAATGGCCCCTCCGTCCTCTTGCGGCTGAGCCCCTCGCTCTAATTCTAGATGAGTATTACTTTGCTCTTTTCGTTGGCCAAGCACAATTGTGTTATTGGAGATAATGAATTCAATCCCCATCAAAGCGTATTAGCAGCGCCCTGGCCCTGGCGTGGCTTTTTCTCCTCCTTTCCAAGCGGGGAATGAAAGGCAGGCAGAGAAATTCGCCCCGGAGCCTCCCTGATAGCGGCTTTTGAAGTGAAGGGGGCCGAGGGGGGCGGGATCACATTTTTTTGCCCGTAAGGCTGAAGAAAGACCGGCCGCTTTTGATGGGAAGATGAAAACCGCTTCCTCATTCGAGCAACAAGTCTGACTTGCGCTGCCTGCGGCTTGGGCTTGCCACACATCCCGCTCGAGGGGTCGGGTCCGAGGGCGGGGGGTACCCTGATCCGGGCTCTGGGGTTTGGCGGGGGGGAGGGGTGTTTACGATGGCATCGGTCGAGAAGGTTGGCTGGGCGCCTCCGTTCACACATGCATTTAACCTCGGCCGAGTTCTCAGGGTTCTTTTGGGGACGGGCAGGCTGGTTCACACGCGCATGCTCCTCGCTTTGCCGATTTGCAGGAGTGAAAGCTCTGTCCAACACTTAACATTTTGGAGACCTCATCCCCACATTCAAATGTCAGCCGCAGAAGGTCGAGTCCCGCAGGTGGTGGCAAGAACTTCATTAACAGGAAACCTCTCTTAGAGTCTCTGCTGAGGATTTGCAACTAAGCTTGCATCCATCCCGTGAGGAACACATCTGTATGTGTGAACAGGGTTATGTACACGGGTTAAAAGCCAGGTTTACTCGTGGACACCCCACCTCCGTTTGTTTTAACTGGAAGACAGGCATCCAGTCCTTGACTCCACTAAGGCATACCATGCATCGCTCGGACGTGATTGCAGTTGAAGGCAACAAGGGACTCTTTCGTGATGATAACCAGAAACCGAACTTGCAATTTTTTAAATCTGTTTAAAACATTTTCACTATTTGGCATACTAATTCACTGCCCACTCTCTATTCGTGTAGGACTGCTAATTCAAGTGTGTTTGGTACACCGAAGTTCACACCTTGGATAAAACTTCCTTGGTATTAAAGGTGCCACTAGACTCCAACTCTGTTTAGACCAACGAGGCTGCCCACCCAGATCTTCTTTGTCCTGCGTCAGTTTCACCTGCCTGTGGATTGTCGACATACGGATGTTTCCTTGCTGTGCCGCTTTGAATGGTTCCCGCCTTCCATTAGGAGAAAGACTTAGGCTGCGATCACACACACTAAACAAGGCACTTTCAATCCACTTTCAGTGCACTTTCCAGCTGGGTTTTACTGTGTGAACTGGCAAAATCCAGAGGGAAAGTACATTGAAACTGGACTGGAAGTACATTTTTAGTGTGCGTGATTGCAACCAGAGTGGTCAAATCCTTCCGGTTGGAGTGACTAGTGGCTCCCACTAAATTAGCCAGGGAATAAAATGGTCTAATCTGCCAGGTTCTTCTGCTGCACCCCAATCTTCAGTCCTCAAACCCAGCGGTGTGCGTGATTCCCGGACTGTGGTCGCACGGACTTCCACCAGAGCAACTCCTAAGCAAGGGCTCCCAACACCGAGAAGGGCCAGGAGGGAGGGAGAGCGCCAGTCTGAAGACCGAGCTGTGGCCTAACGGAGCAAATGTGTTCGGGAGGATCAGAGAGACGGTTTTCGATGGGTGATGATTCAGTCCCGAAGCCCGGCAAGCCTCCTCCACTGCCTCTAGAAAACCTGGCAGCGTCCGAAGACCCTCTGAGTCGAAGGCTTGCCAGCTATTCCGGGGTAGGCCCGGAGGAGCATTCACAAGACTTCCTGTTCAAAGAAAGCTCCCGTCGTCATTGTTTGTGGGCTGTTATCAAGGCTCCAAAGCACAGCCAGAAACCACCGGTGACTACAGCTCAGTTTCATGCAACTCCCGCGGACTTATTTCCGGGCAAACTCTTTCTAGAATGGGACTGAAAGGCTGACCTCCTGGGGCCTCTGAGAGTAGGCCTCCTGGGGCCTGGTGGGGTTTGCTGCAAAAGGAGCGAGCGGCATGCCTCCGAGCCGCACTTGCTCCCCTTGCAAATGTGTTTCGGGTGGCAGAGGAAGATGCAGGCCATTGAAGTACTGCAAGCAATGCGAATTGCCTCGGGAGCGGCTTCAGATTGCTCAGTCCGGGTGTAATTTAGATCGTGTTCAACTCGAGGACAGTTTTGCCCCTGGCCACATTCACACGCCATGTCCCCTCATCCTTGCTGGCCAGCTGGGGTGTTGCAGTGTGGCCGAATCCTGTTCTTGCAGTGCTGCGGAAGGCGAGTTGGCTGCCTCCACTCCACCAGCTAAGCAGCTGTCGGGGGAGCGGCGCTGGGTGGCGCCTTACAAAGCTGCCTGTGAGGGAGGGAGGCGGAAGCCAAAGGGACCGAAGCCCGGGGAAGGGACAGGAAGGATGGGTTCACGTCATCAGGATCCGAACTGATTGTTTCTGCGCCTCCTTTCCAAAACGGACAACCGCTCAAGGCGGCTAACAAAAAGAAAAGAGGCGAATGCAAAGTCATGATAAATCAACCACAGACCAGCCAGGAATAAAACCCGGAGACAAAACAAAAGTAAGGTTTTTCTTACTGATTCCGTTCAAAAAACAAGACAGAGTTGCTGCTTGGATACGGGCAGGGGGTAGAATTGCTGCTGCGGGGAAAGGTTGCTTGGGCTCGACTCCCGTCCCAACTGCAAGCCTATCCTGGCCTAGGCAGGGTAGCTGTAAGCCGCCTGGAGCAGGACGCTGAAAAGGCGGCACAGAAATTTCCTAAATAATAGCCCCGGCTAGCCCGAATTCGTCAGAGCACGGAAGCAAAGCAGGGTCGGCCCTGGCTACTATTTGGAAGGGAGACCTCCAGGGAATCTCGGAGTCGTGAGGCGGAGGCAGGCAACGAAAAACTACATCTCTTGCCTTGAAAATCCTGCGGGGTCGCCATAAGACGACACTTCTCACCCTCCCCCCCGCCGTCACCGATTGCGGTGGGGATCCTGGAGGTGCCGCCTGACAGGGAGAAGAGATGGGACAAGCAGCCTACGGGTAGCCAGTGGCGAGGAAGAGGGCGTCCACGTCGGGCCCCGATCCAGGCCGTTACTTGCTTGGGAGACAGACGCCTGTCTCGATGAGACTCGCTGAGGGTCACAAGATATAAATAGTGCAATCCAATCGGACGTCATAAAACTCCCATAGGCAGTTCAACAGTAGGAGAAACGATGAGAAAAGGAACCGCTATCAGCCATCATAAGGAATGCTGAAAATGGGAATTGCTAAAGTAGAAGACAATGCAGTAAGAACGCAATAAAACGCACAGTAAGCTTTGGAACAGACTGTAGATTTGCATTAAAAAAAACCCGCAAACGGGGCGCATCATGCAGTTTTCCCCTAGATTGGGATGTTCTAGAGCGGGGGGGGGGGGCGAATTTGATAGTAAGAGCAATGTGATTAACGTCAGATGCTTGGGAAGGGAAGGAGAGAGGGGTGAAAAGAAAGCAACTTTTAACTTTAAATGCATTCTCCAAGCTGTTGGCTGGTTTGGCTTGGAGAAGTGATTTAAAAAGAGAAATGCCTTCTCCAAGCAGGCCGACAGGGCGATGGGGGCTTCGAGAGCCCCACAATATGTGTGAAAGAGCTACATGTGGCTCCCGAGCCACAGTTTGGTTACCCTATTCTACAGAAAGCTGTTTCGCCTTCCA
Source organism: Heteronotia binoei (assembly GCF_032191835.1). Taxonomy (NCBI): domain Eukaryota; kingdom Metazoa; phylum Chordata; class Lepidosauria; order Squamata; family Gekkonidae; genus Heteronotia; species Heteronotia binoei. The sequence goes on along the minus strand of NC_083243.1, from coordinate 55,769,371 downwards.
CCTCTTGTAAGGCCCCTATGCATCAGCAGAAGAGATCTGTGGTCAAATGGGGTGCGTGTTGATGGGACCAACTACCTCTTCACAAAGCGTCTGGTCTCTCCAGTGGAGGCGTCTGGATCTGCCTCCTTCTCTCCATCCGCTGGAGCCTGAGGTAAAGGATGCGCTGGAATGTGAGGGTTTGTTTACATGGGAATAGTTAACCTTAGCAGGGTTGCTGAGACTGAGTTCCTCTCACTGCACAGCAGAGGCTGCAACTGAGCTTACTTGAGAGGAAGCCCAATAGATGTCAGTGGAATTTACTTGCAACATGCATCGGGTCCTTCAGCAAATGCGATTTTCCCCAGTCCCCTGAAGCATCCAAACCGGACAGGGCAGGGAACTACTGGGGAGAAAACATCACCTGGCGCATATTCATCAAACCACATTCCAGATCTCGAATAAATAGCCACTGACTGGGCAATCCTGAAAGTGCTTTCCCGGGAGGAAGACCCCATAAATATATTCCAGTAGGATTCTGAGTAAACCTGTTTAGGATTCCACTCTCCGTCGCTAAACAAATGATTTACAAAGGGGGGTGGGATTCCTCTCTCACCCTTTAATGTACTAATCCCATTGGATCACCAGGAAAGTTGGCTCAGATACCAGGTAACGAGTGTGGATTTGTTGATTCTGAATAGTAAGCCTCGAAAACTGAAGTCCCGGCCCTAATTGCACTTACTCTGGAGTAAGTCCCGTTCATTTCGACGGGACTTCCAACCATTCAGCAACAGTTATTTGAAGCCCAGTTGTGTTCGTGGCAGAGAGAAGCGTATGCGGAACTGTGGAGCGCCTGACTTTCGCTAGATCGCACCCAGAGTTTTCCAGAGCGGTGGCCAGAAGGCGACCTGAGCAGCTGACCGGCTCTTCAGCGCGGACTTTCCGAGGGCGTCTTCCTAGCGAAGACCACTGTGGCTTTTGTGCTGTTGTGCTGTGGGGGCGGGGCAGGCGGCGAGGGCTTAGCTTTTCCCGATTGCTTTGGAAGCAGCACAATGAAGTCCCCGCGGCCCTCAAATGCTGTTTCCGGGAGCTGTGGGATGCTGGGGTCCCAGCCGGGCTTGCTCTCCATTCTGTGTGTCTATTACACTGCCGTCTTTGGGCCTAACCTCAAATCTGGTTTGACTCTCCGTGCACTTCTCTCCTTTCTCTTTATTTAGAGATGCGCGGATCCTTACGCTCCACCGTTACCTTACTCTCCTTCTGGAATGCATCTCTCAGTCAGCGCCAGTTTATGCCTGCGGCAGAATCCAGCCGCAAAGTTTTTCTTCAAGCATTGCCCTTCTGGCGGAAAGGAGGGAGTGTGGAGGGGTTGGCCAGCCTCCCACCGGAACACCTCCCCCCTACACACACTCCCCCCCCCTCCTTGCACATGCAAGAGCAGAAACATCTTTCCCGCTGGATTCTGCAGGAGGCAGAGACCGGCCCTTAGACCTGCAAGGTTGCCTTCATTCCCTGGCGTCCAGCCCTCTTCCCGCGGAGGGGCGTTCTAGAATTCTCCCCGGAGCCAGAAAAAAACGGCATAAAGCAAATATCCGCCTGGCTCGATTTGCATAACCCAGGGGTGGCCAACGGTAGCTCTCCAGATGTTTTTTGCCTACAACTTCCATCAGCCCCAGCCAGCAAGGCCAATGGCTGGGGCTGATGGGAGTTGTAGGCAAAAAACATCTGGAGAACTACCGTTGGTCACCCCTAGCATAGCCCATACAGGTCGGCTACGGGACTCGTGCTGGTACGGAATTTTGATTGGCTAAAGCAGCTTTTAACAAGAAGAACTAATAGGGCCGTTCGGTTGCCTAGGGCGTGTCCTGCAGCTGCCTGCCCGGGCCTTTTCAGTGGCTGCCCCCGAACGCTTCTGCCTCCTGGCCTTTTCGGCTGGCTCTAAAACGGAACAATTCCTTACAGCTTTTGAAGCAGTTTGAATCAGGGGCAGAGGGGAAGGTATTTTTCTGACTGTAAATCAAGAACTCCTATACAGGTCGTTTTAATATGTGGGTATGTATTGTATGTTGTTACCTGCCTCGGTTCCTGAATTATCAGGAGAAAGGCGGGCTTAATATAAATAGGTTAAATGCCGAGTAGGCTGCAGTCTAGATCCGTTATAATTAATTCACATTTGCTGGCTCATTTGGAAAGTGAATACACCTTCCTAGCTTTGCTGTCCAAGGTTTTGTTGATTCTTTCTCGCTCCCCGCCCCCCCCCCCCATCCCGTAGTTACCATCTCAGAGCCATTCAGAATCGCTCTGTTGGCCTCACCCATATACTTCAAGCGGACGGAGTGGACTGAGAATTATGAACTGCGATTCGTAGCGGTGGACGACTGAATTGAAGACGTTCTAGATAGAATGCAAAGGTTTTCTAGTGGAGATGCTTACAGGAACCGCTCCACCGCAATGGATTCTTTTTTTTCTTTTGCTGCTCTCTGCACCTGAAGAAGTGTTGCACCGCCCTTCGCGCGACCTGCTGCAGCAGCAGCCCGTTCCAGTTCATATCCTCCCCACCCGTCTACCCTCCCTAAGATAATTCCTCATCCCAAATGAAACCCTGAAAACCTCTCACACCCGCCCCCCGGTGAGCCTGGCTGAAGCTCCTCTCTCCCCGTGGGATCAGTTGCATCTCACCGTGGTGTTACCAGGCGGTTTAAACGCGGGGTGGGTTTCACATTCCAGAGAGCCATGACGCGGCCTGGATAAAGTTGCAGGGCCTTTTGCGAGGTTTGGAGATGGTGCATTCTACGGGCTCGGCAGTCGGATGCCAGCAACCTTTACTCGAAAAATAACAACAGTGCGATCCTAAGAAGAGTTACATTCTTCCACTTCTTCTGAAGTCGACAGGCATAGGAAGGCATCGCTCTGTTTAGAATCACGCAGTTCAACAGCCGCTCCTCAGGGTACCTTAAAGACCAAGGAAACGTATCCCTGGGCCAGCTCGCCTGTAGCAGAGCTCAAGTCATCAGAAGCAACGTCGAGTGCAGCCATCAGGTCTGGACGGTTATAGATTCGTAACAGCGTCAGTCAAAGGGGTGTAACTGAAGCGGAGTCGACGCTCTGGCGCGCCTATGCTGGAATATATTTTGTTGGTCTTAAAGGTGCCACTGGACTCCTGATTGCTTGCGCTACTACAGTGTCTTACTACAGAGTGGCTACCCATGTGGAATTTACTCCTAAGTAAGTCCCACTGGTTTACTCCCAATGCATGAGACGTTAGCTCGAGCTTGCTGAGCAGCTTTCCTTCCCAGTTACACCCTCCATGCCATTCTTTTGTGTTTGGTCTCCAGCTGCTACAACGCTCCCACTCGACATGGTCTCCAGTAGTAACGCCGAAAAGTTGCAAAGCATTCCATGCGGCAGTTGAATATACTTTCCAAGCATTCTCATTCTCATTCTCTCTCCCTCTCCCCCCCCCCCACTCCGGGGAGAGACTATAGTAGTTCTTCGGGTTCGGTGTTCTGCAAAGGGCACCCCGTTTTGAAAGCGTTGTAATGGGGCTCCTCAGTAAATGCACACTAGATGGGTCGGGCACCCTGCTGCCAAAAATATTTCATTGGAAGTAAACCAATAGACCTTACTTCCAAAGAAAATGCATCTAGAGCCTGGCTGGATCGCCACCATTTCCAGCACTGCATTGAATCAGAGCCTTTTTGGCTGCTAATCCAGCAGAGAATACCGCTATAGTTTTTGCTCTCTGAATTTTTAGCATTTTTAAAAGTTGTAGTTTCACAACTTTTGTATATCAGGATTGCAGAACAGCGCTGACAGCGAATCCAGGATGTAAATAGTAGGGTAATTCCTTTGCAGTCTATCCCCTGTGTTGATTTTTTCCAATAATTAGAAAATTTGATTAGAAGAAAAGGAAAGATCTGATAAGTTTCTTTTCTAAGCTTCTCCAGCAGGCTAGGAAATCACTGAAGAGCCCCACCAAGTCCTAAGCCCACCGATTTGGAGTGCATTCTATGGAAACCAAGGCAACTGACTTTCAAATCAGTTTGTTTAAGCTGAGCTGAACCAAACGAACGTGCATTGCTTGGCACTTGAACCGGGAAAGAAAACCCTAGATCTCAGCTGGACATGTAGTGCAATCTTACGCATGTTTACTCAGAAACAAGTGCTCCTTTGTTCCATGGGGCTTACTCCCAGGTAAATTGGTATAGGATTGCAGTCCGACTGATTGAGATCGGAGCAGATTATTAAAAACAAGTCAAACTGATTGATGCGGAATCGGTTTCCAAGGAAGAGCAGCTCCATGCCCCAGTCACTGAAGCATTAGGATTTGGGTGTTCTTGGTAGCTCTCCTAAACGCGCTTATTAGGGAGTAAATAAATCTCTGGGATTTACTTCCCATTCAACAAAGTGAGCTCCTACTAAGGAACACTGATGCTGGAATAAACTTTATGAGTCTTTGAAGCGCGCCCCTGGACTCCTGATTAACGAGGCTCGAGTTATTATAGCGCCATTAGGCTGCAGCCCGAAACACTGTTATGAGCAGAGCTCCATCTAGGAATTCGGAGAAGCTGACAGAAAGTCTAACAGCCCTATCCTAAACATGTTTGCTCAGCAGTAAGTTGCTTTGTTTTCAGTGGCGTTTACTACCCAGCAAGTAGGCACGGCTTTGCAGCCTAAAACCACCTTGGCCTATTTTACGCCTGTAGAAGCACTTCGAGAGTGCAGCCGCTGCATGCATCACGTGGTTTCCACCCCCTTCCCCTCAAGTCGCAGCTGACTTAGGACAATTCCCCTAAGGTTTTCAAGGCGGGAGATATTCAGAGGTGGGTTGCCATTGCCTGCCTCGGCGTCGGGACCTCTTGGACATCCTTGAGGTCTCCCATCCAAAGAGTAACCAGGGCCGAGATCTGACAAGGTTGGGCTCGCCTGGGCCGAGCTATTGCATAACTACCTGAACTTTCACCTGCATCCCTTAGGAAGAAAAGACCACCGTGACAGTGAAGTTCCCTGCAGTGTATGAAGTCCCTGCTTTACAGGAAATACTCCCGGTTGAAATGAGTGAAAGTCTCTTGCGAATAAGGTTGCTTGCCAGTCTTTTGTGGGAATGGGAAGGGGATGTAAACAGGGAGGTGAGTTTCAATGGCGCCTGCTTCCCTTCCGCTGCCAGCCCGGGCTAAACAGCCGCTTGGGAGCCAATGCCGTGCATGGGCTGCTGCCAGTTCTGCCACTTCGATGCCCTTTGGTTGTGCATCTGCGGGTCAAAGGGAGAAAGTGGGCGGGAGGGAGGCAGAAGGCGCTACCTGGAGCCTTTATCGCTGGACTGAAACCTGCAGCGAAGGGGAGGCCCTGCTCGTTTGGTCGGTCCAAAGTTCAGCGGCGTGAAATCCCCGGGCGGTTCTGTTTGGAAGCCAGAAGGAAAACACAACGCTCAGGCCTCGCCCAGAAAAAGGCCCTCGGCTGGGCTTCCTTCTGCTCCTCTGTCCTGAAGGGCTACCTTGGCGCCGAGGTTAGGAAAGAGCAGCGAGAGAACAAAGGCGCCTTCCTCCTCTCCTCCCCCCCCCCCCGCGTCGGAGTGACACAGTTTGCCTTTGCTGGGAGGAGACGGTTGAGTCCGACCCGGGGGGGGGGGGGAAGAGACCCCTCGCGTGGTGCAAGCTGATCCTAAGCACGTTCACTCAGAAGGAAGCTCCATTCAGTGCAATGGCTCTTACTCCCAAGAAGGAAGGGGTGGACTGCGACTTCCGGGGTACAGACGAGAAGGAGGAAGCGGTCTTGCGTTTTACCGCCTCTCATGCAGGCATTTGGCCCTACAGCCAGTTCACTGAGTTCAATGGCAGACTGGGTCTAAAAATATTGGTTGCCAGGAGATGAAGAACGTCTATTATATTTTCAAGCTACTTAAAAGGTCGTTAACATTTTAAGCATATTGTCTAATGTTTAAGGGGGACACTTCATCAGGGCCCCACAGGGCAGTCCGCCACTGTGCCAGTTCACTTCCGCAGGAGCATTGCCGACAGCTAGGCGGAGGGTGCGATCTTGTGCAGGCCGACTCGAGAGGAGGTCCCACTGAATTCCTGGTGGGAATTGACCTCTCAGCAAACACGCTTAGCAGCAGATCACGCTGCGATCCAGACCAGGCCCCGCACCTCTGCCCCTGCAGCCAGCGCGCCTGACTCGCCCTTCCCAGCGACTCTTGTCGGTACTGACGGCTTTGTGGGCTCTGCCATCTCAGGAGCTGCGTGTGAGGGTTGAGGGGAGGGGGGAATCAATACATAACTGTATTCGTAACAATTCGTGCTACTTCTGGCACCTGGGTTTGTTTTCTTTGTAAATACAGGGGAAAGGCCTTTTGGATTCAGAGCACACTCATTAGAAGCAATGCAAATCCATTCAAATCAATGACAGGTTTACCGTTGACCTCAATAGGATGTGGATTGCATCCAACCAACCTCAATAAATTCATCCCAACATGAGGACTGAGAATCTGTCGTGCGACTTTTGAAAAAGCGGGTGGGGACTAATTTTGCAGGCATTTGTTTATGTTTAATTCGATTTATACCCCGCCCTCCCCGATTTGCCCATCTAAGCATAGATTCAGCGAGAAGGAAATGGGCAGCATCAACTTAGCCTCCGGCTCAAACCCACCTCCCAACCTGAATCAAATGGTGTGTATTTTTCAGGTCTGTATCTGGTCGTGTTATAATTGTGTGACTGGAAACAGATGCTGCCTGGATCCCGCAACTTAACCACACTATAAGGTAAATTGAGTGCAGGTCAGCACGGAGTTCTACTCCAGTCTCCTCAGTGGAGTTTATTCCCAGGCAAGATTGCACCTTTGGGGTGTATACTCAGAAATAAGTCCCTTTGAGTTCAATGGGACTTACTCCCTAGCAAGCCTGCTTAGGACTCGCAGGTTCAAACTACAACTTTGATGAATTAAAATGGCGCCCAGGATCTCAGATAACTTCAACTCTTTTTTTTTTTTTGCCACTTCCTTAATCTTTGTTGCAGGGGAAGGCGGAAGTCATCAGAAACGGATTCTAACCCGAGCAAAAGACCCGTCAGTCAGCCGGGATCGTTGATTGGGCCTGTTGCCATTAGAAGCCCCGTGAAACGCTTTGCTAGAGGCCAGAGGTGCTTAACGCAGCCTCTTGAACCCACCTAAGCACTTTCGCTTTCCTGAAATTAATTCACACGAGTTTAGGAGTCATTGATATATTGTCTGAAGAAATGATTAAATTGTTTTTATTCCTTCTCCTAGGGAAAATAATTTTATCCATTAAACAAACAAAAAATAAATCAAATCCTAGAGCTGTCAACGCTGAGTCCACCCATCACAATAAATCGGCGGGGGAGGGGGGCAGGCACCGGATAGGAGAAGATGATAAACGACAACCTCCTCCCCCCTCCACACACATAATTGTTCTTCGAGTTTCTGAGTCATTAATTACCTGGGGGGAATGGCACCGAAGTGACCCTCCTGGGGCCTGCCTGTGGAATGGCGCAGAGGCTCTTCCAGCTCCCCCCCCCCTTTGGGTCTTTTACACCAGACCAAATCCAGTTAGTTCCCTTAAAAGCTTCAATCATATGTTGAATTCCACCCAGCTTGAGTTTAATAGAGTTAAATGAAGCCGAACGATGGCAACAGTTTTAGCCCGTCTGGCACGTGGCTTATTAAAGAAGGTAATTGCATTTGAAAAGGAAAGACATTTCCTGGATCCGCTTGGAAGAAGGGAATGAAGTTAAAGCGTCCTTTCCTCCACACACCCCTCTGATCTTTCAGAGCACCTCCCTGCCTGGACTCCTCCTTTTGGCCTTTGTCTCCCCAAGTTTTTTTGCACAAAATGTAAAGATCATTAAAACACCAGAAATGCGAGAGGCTGATAGCTGAGGCTTGACTGAACAACTAACAGTTTTGCTTTCCTTCTGCTGGCTCTGGAGAGAAATTAACATCGAATCTTAAGGCGGCAGCTTTTGAGCCCCGCAAGTTATCTTGGCTGGAGTGTGCTACTCTCTGACCTTGCTCCCCTGCCCATTGCCAGCCCTAGCTCTGCCGCGTCACTTATTTTTGCCACAAGGGATAAAAAGAGAGACAGAAAGAATGGCAGCATCTATCACCCTGCAGCCCATTTCTTTGGGCCCCGACATTTAGCTGGGCAGCTGGTGCCCTGGAAATCGACGTCATTTTCCAGGCAAACCTGTGAAACCATAAAATCTGCAGGTGTGTTCGGGTCTACGGATACCAATGTGCGTAAATACTCCAGCTCCACTGAGAAGAATAAAGGTCACAGCCCCCCCCCCCCGCCCCCAAGTGCCAGTCATTAACCCGCTGCGCGGAAGCCCCGGTGCTGCTTCATTATGCGTCGCACCAGGAGGACAATCGAAGCCTCGCAGGGCGGGGGAATAGACTTTATTACACGGGAGCCCAGGGCCGAGCCCACCTTGCCTTTCTCCGTCGGAGCGGGGCTTGAGGGGCCTCTCAGCTGCGGCGAGTAAGGCAGTCTGGCAGCCCTCAATCTCTGGCCCCAGATTCCCGCCTGCTTTCTCTGGAGCCCCTCTTGCGGATCTGGCCACACAGGCGGCTGCGTAGGTTCTGCACGGCTCCACAGCTGCTCCCCGTACATGACGGGGTGCCGCGGAGGAGGAGGATGGGAAAGAATCGCCAAGGAGGAGGCGAGTGGTTTTGCTGAATCCGCCTGCCTTAGGGCTCTGCGGCCTAGAAGGGACCGAGTCCAGCCTCTCCTGCCTTTCCCTGCACCGGCTCCGCTCCCAAATCAGTACCACAACCCGAGACTTAGCAAATCTCCCAGGAGCCGACCAGGGGCCTGCTCAGCCCCAAAGCTTCCCCACCCCCACCCCCACACGCACACTCCCCAACGCTAGACAACTCGGCTAATTAGGCGGGTAATTCCCACCGTCTGTTGTGAGGGGGGGGTCTCCTCCAGGGTTCCCCTCCCTCCAGTTCCAACAGATCAGCCTCGGCCTCCTTTCTGGCAGCTTCGAAAAGATCTCTAGGTGGGGAACCACTTGGGCACTCACACGTTTAGACTGTGCAAATGCACCGGCAGTTAAACCTTAGGTCCCGTTGAATTGAATGGCACTGGCACAACATGGCAGTGCAGATACTCGACGCTGTTTACGTTTACTGGAAAGTAAGTCCGGCTGAATTCATTGCGGGCTTCTTCCTAAGTAAATGTACAGAGGTTTGCACCCTTAGGATCGTTGGAGGGATCGACCGTTTTTCGACCCTGGGCCGCCTTTGAATATTATTTCCGTTCTGTCCGCTGCAAGAAAACTTCTGCGGAATAGCCAGCTTTAGATTTTGCGGTGTGGGGGAAAAGCCTGGCTGAGGGTGACTCCCGCCCTCTAACCTGTCACTCCCTGTCCTAAAGGCGCTGCTGGGGGATCCGCCCCATAGATTTGACTGAGCCAGACGACTCCGGTCCAAACTATAGACCATGATCAGCAGCTGGCAGGCTAGACGGTTGTGCCTTTTCCAGGCCGGTGGCTTTTGAGGGAGAGCAAAGAGGCCAGGCCTTTTTCTCCAGCTGCCGCGTGCTGATCCAAGAGCAACAGACTCGGTTTCCCGCAAGCCCCGTCGGCCCCAGCCTTGTCCGCCGGCCCGCGGCTGCTGCGCGCTGGTTATTCTCGGTGCCCGTCGGAGCAGGGCAGGCGAGGAAACAGGGGAGGAAGGGAGCCGGCCCGCAGCAAGGCGGCAGGTGGGTCAGCTGGCCGGATTCGAGCTCCCTGCCTGGGAAGCTGACACCCTCGCCCCAACCATGGGGTTAAGCTAGGATCCCGGAGCGCGCAGAGCCTTTCCGGTCTGTTGAGCAGCCTGTTGAGCAGCCAGCTATACCGTCTGTCAAGCAACAGGCTCACATTAATAATAACAATAATAACAACAACAGCAACAACAACAAAAATAATAATTTTAAAATGCAGGTTATATTTGTAAGTGCATTTAGGGCTACGAAGTGTTCTTCACCGCAACCAAGCCAGGCAGTTCGCAAGTACATTACAAGCTGTTCCTTCCTGTTTCTGAGCTCTTCGGGGTGTTTTTGGGGGGCGAGGGAGCGGCGGAATAGCTTTGAAGGGAAGGCTTCAGCGCCGAGTCCCATTGAACTGAGTGCCACTTAGGTCCGAGGCAGCATGCAAGGGATAATCGGGCTGCGTCAGGAACTGCCTGCCTTCTTCGAAAAGAAATCTTACTGAATTCAATCAGTAAGTGCAAGTGCATGCTTGCTCGGAAGTAAACCACATGGAATTCAATGGGACTCCTCCAAGGGAGGCACATCAGGGGAGACATACTTGGGGGGGGGGAGTCTTCCTTGAAAGGGGTGAGAATTATATTCTTTGGAGAAGTGACCTGGCTGTCACCGGTGCCCCTGTGAAGGGGCAGGGAATGCACTATACAGCTCCAGTCTTACACAGAGGCAGGGCCGCGGGATCTCTGGGTCGGGGGCCAGAGGAGTTGGCCGCCCCCCAAAGCCGTCGGCGTGCAGCTGCGGTTGCCATGAGCTTTGCTCGCTCGGGGCCGCCGGGGCTTCAGGAGAAGTGGCCGTCGTTAGGCTGTGCCTCTGCAAAGACTGGGCTGCGACGAGAAAGCCCTGCCGCCGTCGCCAGGGTGGAAGGCGAGATGGCATTCAGAAGAACAACCAGAGCCCGGCAGAGGCTCGGGCTACAAAAGACTCTGGCAGACTTCCTTTCTTTTCTTTTAAACAAAATATAACTGGAAATGCTCTTCCAGATCACCGCTCTGGGCTGCAAAGCGAACACCGACCTCCGGACAAAAGAACCAATCTGAGTCACCCACGACCTACCTATATTTTTAAAAACTGGCCCACCAGACTCGCGACAATGGCAACACACTGCTTGAACTGGACGCGGCAGACTTTCAGTCCCACACAGCAGTAGCGGGTTCTGCCTGCCCCCCACCGCAAAACATCAACAAGAACAACAACCTCCTGTGCCTACAGCCAACCCCAGCCCTGCCCCCTTGTTGCCCAGGCTGAAACCAGCATTTCTCGATGGGGAGAAATGAAGCGCCTTCTCCCGGGGCAAGTGAAGAGGGACAGGAATTGCGCTGCCTTTCCATTCGCGATTCAGTTCTCGACAGGAGGACCCCACCGCTGGTTAAATATTCAATAAATATTTAATAGGCCACGTCTAAGGCCTCCGCGCTCCTTAATAAATCAGAACAGCCTCCAAGCCCTTCCAATTCGTTAGTCAGCAATACAAAGAAATCTTTAATTTACCCCTCCCTCCCTTTGGCTTCTTCAGATAATTTTTTTTTAAAAAAATCCACATGGTCATTCTTCCAACAGTGCACACCCACAAAAAACAACCCCCCTCCGAATAGCTTGTTGGTAATATCTGATTCTTTTAAAGTTCTTAACTGCAAATGAGAGAGAAAAGACTTAATTCAAGGCTGTTATTGCAATTATATTGTTTGTTTGTTTGTTTAAAAAAAAATCAAAACGCTTTCTCCATTACAATCACATTTATTATAAAATTAACATTTTAATTTTTTTTCTTTAAAATGGTATGACTCATTTTAAAACCGTCATTTAAAGCAATTTCAAGCTGAAAAGAAAGAAAAAGTATAAACCATGCAAATAAATTAAGAACAATGAGAAAGCCAACAGAAGAAATAAGAAGAAAACTTAAAACAAAACAAAAAACAAAAACAAAAAACCACCCGTCTGGCTATGCTAAAAACATCGTGTAAAAACAGTGGAAAGTGCATTAACACTGGATGAACGTGCTAACAACGGCAATAATTAAGCGGCCACAACAAATCCGGGGAGGGGGTGGGGGGGTCAGGGGGAATCAGTAGGACTTCCCCGTTATGCATTGATCTGGGGGGGGGTCTCCCGCGGGCTTAGAATGGGTTGCGGGGGAGACTGGAAAAACCGCAATCCCCCCCCCCCCCAAGGGAAAGGCTGGGGACGTTGAAGAGCCAGAAGGTTTCCTGCAGGAGAAGACTTCTCAGTAACAGCATGTTTTGAGGGGGCGGGGGGGGGGTAGGAAGACGCCCTTCAATGGCTTCAGTGACCTGTATGACTCTGTATCAAAGGCCGCTCTTTGGGCCTGTGGGGAAGGCGGGAGTCCCACCTGGAAGGCCACCTTCCGCCTCTGGCTTCCGTACTGAGCAAGAGGCTTCAGCCCTCGGCCCCGGCAGAAAAGGAGCTCACGGCATGCCCGAGATGTCGGACCAGGCGGGGAGGGAGAGGGTGCCTGCTCAGCTGCGCCCACCACCCCTTGGACGTCGGGCTGTCGGTTTCCAGCGAAGGCTTCCTGAATTTCATGTAACCTAAATGTCTAGCTTTGGTTCTTTCTCTCCACGGTTAAAATACTGCCACGAACCTATAAATCTGGTGAGGTTACACCAAAGGGGAAGTAGTAGGAGAAATCCACTTTCTTTCTTTCTTTCTTTCTTTCTTTCTTTCTTTCTTTCTTTCTTTCTTTCTTTCTTTCTTTCTTTCTTTCTTTCTTTCTTTCTTTCTTTCTTTCTTTCTTTCTTTCTTTCTTTCTTTCCTCTACAGTGGTCATGCGGTGGGGCGGACAAGGCTGATATATACAGTGTGTGTGTGTGTGATTGTGTGTGGGCTGAGCGGGAGCTGTTGGACTTTCCAGTTCAGAACAGAATCAACACGATGTATCAGGATACAATAATAAAGTAACAGTCCTTCCCCCCCCCTTCTTTCCGCCCCCTCCCGCGTTCCGCAGGGCTTGCCCGGTTGGGGGGGGGGCGGGGTTGCCTGGTCAGTCTGGCTAGAGAGCTCGAGAGGCGACTCAGACCCAGGCGAGGCGGCTTGCGGCTGGCTGGCTCGGCCCCCGCGAGAGAGTCCCCGCCGCCGGCCGGCTAGGAGGTGTTTAGGACGGGTCTGGAATACACACCTTGGTAATAGGAGGGCTCGAGGGCGGAGGGCTCGATGCCCCCTCGTCCGCCCATGGAGGCGCTGCTGAGGGGCAGGCCGCTGGGCAAGGCGGCGCCGTAGGAGGAATATTGCAGCGCCTGCTCGTAGGCCTTGAAGTCCAGCTTGTGCTGCTGCTGTTCCGAGGAGGACATGAGGTTGTTGATGGAGAAGGGGTGGTTGAAGGAGTAGTGCGGGTCGCCCTTGAGGTGCAGCTGCGACTCGTGGGGGTGGCCCAGCGAGTGGGCCGGGTGGGCCAGCGAGGCCAAGGCCGGGCCCGTCTGCACCGAGGCCGCTGCTGCTGCAGCCGCCGCCGCCGCCGCTGCAGCCGCTGCAGCAGCCGCCACGGAAGGCTTCAGCTCCGGGCCGTTGCCGTTGTGGTCCAGGGCGGGGGAGCTGCCTGCGTTGGACGGGGCGGCCTCGAGCTGGCCGGCCTTGGGCTGGCCGCGGTGCAGAGGCGAGCCGGCGCCGGCGGGATCCTTCCTGCCCTCCCCTCCTCCGCCGCCGCCTCCCCCTCCGGGGCCGGCTTTGGCGCCGGCTTGCTTGTCGCACTTGAAGCGCTTCTGGCGCCGGAGGTAGCAGCCGTTCTCGAACATGTTGCCCGAGTCGGGGTGCAGCGTCCAGTAGGAGCCCTTGCCGGGCTTGTCGGGCGAGCGGGCCACCTTGACGAAGCAGTCGTTGAAGGAGAGCGAGTGGCGGATGGAGTTCTGCCAGCGCTGCTGGTTCTGGCGGTAGTAGGGGAAGAGGTCCATGATCCACTGGTAGATCTCGCTGAGCGTCAGCATCTTGCTGGGCGCCTGCTGGATGGCCATGGTGATGAGCGAGATGTACGAGTAGGGCGGCTTGGCGTGCGGGTAGCTGCGCTTGAAGCTCTTGGCGTCGCGGCCGCGGCTCAGGTTGGAGGGCGCGTAGCCCATGGGGCTCATGCAGGGCGCCATGGCCCCGTGGTAGGCGGCGCTCAGGCCGTTCAGCGAGGCCTGCGGGGCCCCCATGGCGCTCATGCCCCCCGGGCTCAGCGCCGAGCCCATGGCCGACATGCTGTTCATGGCGCCGCCAGTCCCGCCGGGGCTCAGGCTCAGGCCGCTGGGGTTGCCGTAGGACATGTTGAAGGAGCCCGACGTCGTCATGTTGCCGCTCGTGCTCATGGCGTTCATGCTCATGTACGTATTCATGGAGTTCATGGAGCCCAGGCCCGAGTTCATATTGCTCACCGGCACCGTCGAATAGGCCTGCGGAGCAAGGGGACAAGGCGTTAGAGACCGCAGAGGAAGGACCGCGGGCCGCCGCCCTCCCCGCCCCGGTCCCGCCAACTCGAGTCCCTCGCACACAAGCCCCGGCCAGGCTGCCCCATCCGCGTCCCCAGCACTCGCCAGCCGCAGGCACACACCGGCTCCATCCTCACAACCAACAATCCATAGGGAGTGGGGGGGGGGAGACCCAACTCTTAAACACCCGCCCCACCCGGTGTCGCGTAGGAATGGGCCCTAAACCCCCGAACCCCGCTATTACACATTCTCGGGAATCTTGGCTTGGGGGCAGGATGTGACCCACCAAGGGATGGGAACTTCTTGCCCTCGAAGGGCAGCTACACCCGCAGCTGGGGCGGAGGTGGGGGGGAGAGCGGGATCGCAGGCAGTCCCCTCTGGGCATTTTCGCTGGGGAGGAGATGCCTCTTTGTCCAAACGAATTGATTACCCAACAACTGGGCTGCAGCCACAGACTCTCCGGATCTCGGGAAGCGGCGGTTTTCCTCGGAAGCTCCCCTGAAATCCACACGACCGGTCGCGCTTCCCAGCTCTCCTGGAGCCGCGCAGCAGAGACCCCGGCGGGGGGGGGGGGGAGAAGAAGCCCTCCGCCCCGACTGGAAGGCAGGCGGGAAGAGGCCGACCCCACAGCCCCACTTCGGGGGCAGGCGAAGGGGGAGGCGGCCGGGGTCACGCCAGGCAGGCAGCGGAGCTCAGCGCCCAGCAAGAGACTGCCAGCCCCTTCACGGCGCTCCCAGGAAGGCCCGGCAGGCTCGGGCGCCTTGGCGCTGCTCTTCCTCGGCCTCTCGGGCAGCCCAGCAGCACTTCGGAGGCCTCCAGAAGGTTCAGGCCGGAGAAGCGCTCGTTGACCTGGCCCGGCCCGGCTGCCTCCCTGCCCCAAGCCCGGCCAGCGGCCCTAGGGCCAAGGCGGCTCTCCCGCTTCCAGGCAGGCCCGGCCCTGCCGCGGCCTTTCCTGAGCCTTTCGGCTGGCCCCGAAACAAGCCCTGCCGCCCAGCCCAGGCAGCAGCAGCAGCAGCGGGGCGCTGGGCATTCGCGCGCCAAAGCCCGGAGGCAGCGGGAGAACCGAGCGGCGAGCAGGGGCGCCTTCCCTTCAGGGAAATCTCCCGATGGAAAACAGGGATGCGAAAGGGAGCCGCGGAGAGCCCGGCCTGAGCCTTACCCTGCCCGAGGTTCCCTCCCTCGGTGGAAAAAGAAGAAACTGACCCGCTAGTTGCAGGCCGCCTGGTTCGCTCAAAAGAGAAGCGCCCAGCTTCTCCAGGGCAGCGGTTTCCCGCGTGGCGGAGGAGGACTCACGCCTTGCCCGTTATTTGCAAATCGTCATGAAGCAGCGCCAGCCTCCGCAGTCAAAACGGCATGCAAAACTTTGGCTGGAAAGGATCACACAGGCCCTAAATAGAAATCTCCCCCGGGGTCCTCCTCTTTCGGGCGCAGTGATTTTAAGAACACGGAAGGATTCGAGAGACTTAACTGAAGGCTTTTGTTTGGGGGGGGGGCATGTATTTTAAACGCGAGAGATGAATTATGAACAGCAAGCATGCAATCTTTATTTAATTTGTTTTTAACGCCAGTGCCATGGAGTCGGGAAGAGGCATACATTTCCTCTAAACTCTGCTTTGCCCCCTGTTGACCCTGCAGTATGAAAGAACAGGCCCGACGAGGAGCGCCTACGCAAACACATATGTTGCCCTGGAGCCTGCCGCCTGCCTTTTGCAGCGCCTGAACCCGGACATTGACTCTGGTAAGAGACCGCGAAGGAAATATATCTGCTCTTTGTCCTTGCAGCCGGGTCCCAGTCTCCCTCCGTCCCTTCCTTTTTATTCATTTCATCTCGCTGCTTCTCTTTTTACGTTTGTTTTTTTTTTAAAGCGATCTTTGCAGAGTTGAAGATTTATTTTTGTTGTGATTCTTATTATCGCCTCCCCCTTCTCTATGCATTGAGACAGCCCATTCACTCCGCGGTCGAGGTTTTGCTTGCCCCTCCACCCATTATTGTTCTTTTGCCTGTCTTTGATCTTTTCCTTCAGTTCTTTGGAGCATATTGTAAAATAAGGGACGAGGATATGAATGGACAATGAAAAAAAAAAAAAGCAAGTTCCTGGTATAGAGTCAGATCCTACTCTCGGCAGCGCCACCCTCCTGTCATAGAGGGAATGGCTCCCAAATTGCTTTTTTTAATCACTCCCCCACACACCCGAAACGTGTTGCGAAGTACACGCAAATTATTATTTCGCCCAATCTACCGTATTAAGATTAACACAGGAGAGAAGTAGAGGAAGGGGCCAAGACAACAGACAGCTGTCCCCAACAGTGGAGGAAAGACTGGTTACCCACGACCCGCTTTAAAAACATACATTAAGGCCCCAAAAGGAGGGGCGGGGGAGAGAGAGACTGGCGGGTTGGTCGGGAGGAAGAGGAGTTAAAGGGACGCCTGCGAAAGCGGAGCCGCGATCCTAGCAAGGGATCGATCATTCTCCCTCCCACCCGCAGAGCAGCTCGATTGCTACTGATACACACACACACACACACTCTCTTGGTGGGGGGCGCTATCGGAAATTAGGGGGGGGGAGGTTGCTTCCTGGCTGGGCGGCCAGCTGGAATGTTGAAATCGGTTGATTCCCCCCCCACACACACACACACCGCCGGGATCGGGAGCTGATCCCGCTTCTGCCCGACGCCCCCCTCTCAGTCAGTCCCAGCGTCGGTGCCCCTGGGCGGGCTGGGCGCGCTCACCTCCTGCGTGTCGGCGTAGTAGCTGTTCCAGTCGCTGGTCTCATGCCCTTCCATTTTCACAGCCCCTAGCATCCTGGAGCCAGCCTGCCCGGCGCAACCATCCAGCCTCTTCTGGCGGCACGCGAGGGAGCCCCCCCAGCCTAGCCGGAAGCCGCCCCTCGGGGAGGGAGGGAGGGAGGCAGGCAGCGCGGCCAGGCGAGGCGAGGCGAGGCGAGGAGCCGCCAGCAGCCACTTGAGAAAGTGAGGAAGTGCCGGCTGGGATGGGAGCGGAGTTGAGCTGAGGTGGATCTTACGTCGCAACAGCGCCCACCTCCTCTGCCGCCGCTCCTCATTTGTCCGCCGCACAAAGACGCGCTCGCACCTACCAAGTCCGCCGATGCACCTGCAAACACGCCACTTCCACGCCGCTCGCAACTCCCCCGGGGCGGCCCTTTATTTGCAAAGCGGTGTAATTGGTTTAAGCGGGCGGGGGTGGGGGAGAGCGGGGGGTGGGGTGGGGAGGAGGCGGTAAAGAGTCAGAAACCCAGGAGGGAGGGAGGGAGAGTGCGGGAAAACACCCTCCTGGTTATTTCTTTATTTCTTCCCAAAGGCCATCGATCGGAAAGGCCGGCGGGGCAAGGGGGGAAGGGGGACGATGCGAGGAAAGCAGATCCAAGAAGGCAGCTCGGTTGGAAGCGCAGGCGGCAAAGGCCAGCCCAGATCTCGGGCAGAGACTTGCGGGGGCGGGGGGGGGGGAGGGGAGGGGGGGTCTGACTGCAGTGCGGAGTTTTTTCGACTTGTGGAAGCTTCCCGAGGGAGAGAGAAAGTGTGTTTCTCGCCCCCCTCCCCAAGAACCAATAGTATTGACCCCACACAATCCACAGACAGACACCCCACCCAGTATCCTCGGTTTCGGCGGCCCCTTTGCTCCCGGGCTTCTTTCCCCCTGCTCTGCCACCCTGGAGCCCCAGCCCGGCGAATGAGTCACAAGCGTGACGTTCAGGCAGCCCAGGGCCCCATGAATAGACGGTTGAATGCGGATCTCCTCCGGGCCTGAAACCTCCGCTTGGCAAGCAGCCCCGGTGAGTCACGCCGCCGGCCAGGTTGGCTGCTTTCTCCTCCTCCCTCCCTCCCTGCGCCTTGCCTGGAAATAGTCGCCTTAGGAACGGCCGGGGCGAGGCATTCTGGCCAAGTGATGCTGCCGGAGCGAGCTGGGCGGTAGCTTATCCTGCCCCCCTCCCCCGCGCAAGGGCACAGGGCTGCCACCCAGGGCTTGCCAGGCCTACGGGGAGTCCAGCTCGTCCAACTCCGCGGGGTTTTCTGCCAAGGCCCTGCAGGGGCACACGAGGGGGCGACGAGGCCTGCCGCTCAGCCCCACGCTCAGCCTTGCACTGGACCCTCCACTTGAACGGGGCGCTGGACCGAAGCGAATGGCAGGCTCGACTTCTAGAAGCAAATGCCCCACAGTCGAGCAGGTTGCGGTCCGGCGGGCTTCGAAGTCAAGACCGCAGATGCTCCTCCGGCGTTATCCGTGGGCATCGGGGCCAGTCGCTGCAGTGCTGCGTACATTGCCCGTCAGAAACATGGGAAACACGCGTAGTGGACTCCGGGGCAGGTCCGGATAAAACGCCTGGGGCTTGTTCTTGGCTCCAATGCAATCTTTTCGCATCCCAGACGGCTCCTTCCTTCCCTTCCTGCCTGGGCTGCAGGATCCCTGCCCTTAAAAGAAGGCAGAGTCGGGCATGCTGCCCTGTCCTTTCTTTTAGACACGGTGCTGAGCCTCGGCCTCGGTTGGTGGAAACCTTGAGGCTTCCCAGAGCCTGAAAATGTCCCGTGGGCAATAAGGCAGGGGGAACTGCCGAATGACTGCATAGCCAGGCTGACCAGGGGGGATCAGACCCTTCCTCACACGGAGCACAGAGAAGCCCCATCCACAACCCACTCAGGGTCTGCATCGGGCTCATTCCAGTTCCTTTAATGAGCCCCAAGTCATGTAATATAAAGAAATGACCCCCCCCCATGTAAAGTAATGTCGCCCAAGCTCAAGCTTAGACCTGCGTGCCGTTCCTTCCCCTTCGTGGAAGCACTAAAGACGTTTAAATCCAGACCAACTCCTTCCATTTAACAAGAGTTATGGGTCTACCTATTAGTTTCCTCCACATTCCTGACATGTATCTAATTTGTCTAGACCCGTGTCTATGTTCGTTTGTACGTAGTTCTCTGGATATATTTCAAGGTGTTGATGAAATTCTTAATAATAAGCTAATAAATAATTCTGCGATTAGAAAAACAAGACAAAACTAACATGCCTGCCTTTAAGAAATACACTTTTGCACATCAGGCGGCATCTCTTATCCCTTCCTTCCTTTGTTCTGTCCCCTGTCCTCCGCCTTAAATCTGACAACAGAATTAAGTTAAATCCTTGAAACAAACAAATGGCTGAAATCAGCAGGAGAGGACAAGGGATGAAAATGTGGCGTTAAGGAAATAAAAGATGAAAGCAACTGGAGGACAAACCGTTCCTAAATATGTCCCACACTGTAAATTAAAGACTTCTTTCGCAATGGAAGACCTATGGAACGCGTCGCCATAGAATATAGCTCAATGGAGAAGAGAGGCTAAGCTTAGCGGTTTGTATTTTTAGCTGCCAATAGGCAGAGTGGGAGGTAGGCTGTGGATAGATTCGGTTTGCAATTACGTATTTGCTAATGTTTGCATTTTCAGAGGAACACTTCGATCCGAATCGCATCGTATGGAGTAAATTCCATTCAAATCAACTTCGTCGTCCCTGGCAAAACCAAGCACACTCTCTGAGCCCCTGATTTAATTTAGTTTCGGGGCTGCCCCGCGCTGGAATCCTAAACATTTTTTCTCCCCTCGCTTAATCCTGTTTGTTGGGAAGCCGGTTCTCTGATTGCTAATTCACTTGGAATTAAATTCTATAGAAATCGAATAGTTTTATTTTCAAGCAAATGCGTACAGGAGTCCGGGCGCTAGTTCTCTTTGAAAGTCATTCTAGCAAATCGATTGGAAACACACTTCCTTAGAAGACAGTTCCATTTATTCCAATGGGATAAAATTTAAAACAAACAGAGGGGCAGTCAAATTACCGAAGCGTTATAGTGAAGTAAGGGGGTGTGCTGTGGCATTATCTCAGCAAACTTCATACTTCTTGCTGGTTTCCTCAACAGTTCTGTGAATAATAATGATAATTACATTAATATTTAATAATAATTAATAGTTGATAGCAAGAGGAGGAGCATTTTATTTCTCATATAGATCAGAAACCTTTCCAAAGCTCTCAAGTCAAAGCAATATATTTATCCGCTAAATAAAGCAAATGGTGTTACCCTATAAACGTTTAGAAAGGTGCTGGCAGTCGCAACCCCTCTCCATTAACATTAATAACCGTATCCCTTTTGCCTTTTTTAAATGCGAGAGATTCTGCGTACAGAGGCTGTGGAGAGATTTGGGGTCGTGCGCGCCAAGGCAACCGAGCTGTCTCTGGGGGAGCTGCCGGCTTGCGCAAAGTCGCAGCGCCTCCTGTTGTCCAGCAGAAGCCGAAAGTGCACACACCTGTCTCCGCCGCCGGTCCTGCTGCTCCCGCGGCTCCCAAGATACCAGCTCGGAAATGGTCTCTACGAGCCAGGCAGGGCATTCAGAGTCCCTCGGGGGCAGTTTTGCGGCGGACTCCGGGGCGGAGGGGGCGGGGCAGTGGACCCCGCGACTCTCCGAGCCCTCCCTCGATTTGCTGAAGGCCACCCAAGCAAACCCACTGGCTCCACTGCTGGGAATGGCCCTTCCTCCCCAGCGCTGCGGTTTCCCGGGAGGGCTCTTTGAGGCCAGAGGTGGAAACAGAAGTGTGGGGCTGCAAATTGGCCCTCGCGTCTTGGTGTTTGCCCTTTCGGCCGGTCTCTTTGGAGTTCCACCCACACACCTCTTTTGACAGATTGGCCGGACTCATTCATTCCGCACCTTCTTCGCCACACTTTCAAATGCAGCTGCGCAGGAAGGAGCCTCGTCCCGAGGCGGGGAAGGGTGGGGGGCAGCTCTCGCTAAGCACTTTCGGATGCCTCTAAAGGCCTGGGAAGCGGGGAGGGCGCTAGACAGCCGAGCCTCTCCACCCCCCACATCGCAAATCCTTAACGCCCGGGGAGAGATGCTGTTTGCCCTCACGTATTCAGCAGCTGGCGGATTCCTTTCTGCATGTTCCTTTTCCTCTGGAGGATACCTAGAAATGCGTCTGGGGGTGAGAATTTAATCGCTTCTCTGCAGAGGCGAATAATAGGGGTGAATGGGAGGGTGGACGGAATTCTTCTTAAGAAAGGAAGGAGGTTCCAGACAATCTTTTGAGGAGCCAGTCAACCACTCGTCCCGCGATTTTCATTTACCGTACTTCCTCCCATGTCTCTTCCGCTCTCTGCCAAGACACTAGGTTATTGCCGCCAGGCCTCTGAGAGCAAGAACGCGGTAAACTGCTTTGTTTCTGCTCTTGCAATGAGTCCAGGATTTCCAAGACTTACTTTCTTTCTTTCTTTCTTTCTTTCTTTCTTTCTTTCTTTCTTTCTTTCTTTCTTTCTTTCTTTCTTTCTTTCTTTCTTTCTTTCTTTCTTTCTTTCTTTCTTTCTTCTCTCTCTCTCTCTCTCTCTCTCTCTCTCTCTCTCTCTCTCTCTCTCTCTGACTTCCCCTTGAGATCCGGGTTTGTTCTCACCTAGACGTTTCAGATCTCCAGTTAAGTACCCGAATACTAAGGCTGGCACCGGCTGTCATGTACACACCGGCTGAAGTGTACATATACGGGAGGGGGAACAGGCTCCTTCCATCTAGCATAAGGTTTTAATATTTCCTCTCCTTAAATTTCACTGATAAGACAGTCCTACAAAGTGCGGACTTCGAGGAGTCTTCTTAGGATTCGGTTGCAATCCTAAAAGGATGGCCTCCTTAGCAGAGGGTTTGGGGGATCTAAAACTGTTTTACCGTTTTCGCACACAGCTTACCTCGCAGTCATAATCCTGTTCCCTCTGCAGCGTCCGGTCGGATTTCCCACCATCTGGGCCAGAGTTACAGGAAGTGCCGCAGCTTCTGCCTAGCAAACGTAAACTGGGTTTTACCCAATAATGGTGTTCGGATGCCCGGAATTTCGCTCTCCTCTACAGAAGCCTTAAGAAGAGCTGGATGGCTCTCAGCAAAGATCTGTTTCTCATGGTAGATTCCCCTCCCGCGATGCCCGGAAGAATGTCACTGCAAGGTTTAAAGAAGGAGGTTTTCGCTCATCCCCCCGCCCGCCCCCATATCTCAATTTTTCTGTGTTTAGCGCTGAACACTATCCTTGTTCCTTCTGAAGCGGCCGATTCGCCGATGTCTTTTTGCAAGAGATTCCCCCGGTTCAGAACTGCCCTCTCTCTCATGAGGACACAAATAAAGGCGAAAGGGAAGGCTGCGGCGCTGCCAGCAGAAAACATGAGGCCAAAAGTCTCCAAAGAACCGCACACAGAGCGAAGCCCGAGGGAGTTTGTACAGAAGCAAGCCCGGCTAAATTCAAGAGGGCTTGCTCCCAGACAAATGGCCACCGGACACAGCTCGCCCCCTCCCCCCAGTGATTCTCAGTCAAACAACGAGGAAAGGGGAGAGATCCTCTGGTCACGCGCGTCTCATAGCCAAGAGAGATGTTTCTATTTTGCAACGTCCCCTAAACTGGAAAGATTCCTGGAGCTGTTGCCAGTGGTCCCAGAAAGTGCCACAGTTAACTGGAAGCCTGCTGGCAATTACTCGGTTAATTCGAAACAATATGAAATCCAGCTCCTCTCACCAGTCCCTCTCTCGCTTTTCTGTCTGTTGCCAATTGTGCACTTTTCAACCAGCAACTTTGCCTCTGGTCTCCCTGGCCCCTAGCCTCGGGATCTCCAGGAAGGGAAGTTCCTTGGTTTTCTACCACCATCACCACCACCACTCGGGAGTCCTACGAAGTTACTCCTGTTCCTAGGGTCTACCTGAGGCTGCAGTCTCAGCCAAACTAATCTTTCTTTTGCTTCCTAGGTAGTGGACCTCAGGCATTATTAACTTTGCGACCCAAGCGCCTTGGAATGTTAGTGAGCAGAGCATTCTGAGCTCATCCTCTTCGTGTAGCTCAAAAGCAAAGAATGGGACCAGCTTTCAAAACCTATACCTCCGGGACTGAGCAAAATGACGAACACAAAAGACAGAAGCAGGCTGCTTTTATCATGCTGCTGTCTTCCGTTTACCTGCATAGACAAGTAAAGTCACTTCATTGAGTCAACAGTTTTCTCCACCTGAACTTTTCATGCCTTTTCGGATTGAGTTCAGAACCAAGAGTGCAGCCCTATTTCACACACGCTTATTCAGACGCAGCTCTTACTTAGTTCCCAAGCAGTTGTGCACAGGCAGAACCCTGAATGACCAAACGCAGGTCCTGAATGACCAAACGCAGACGCAACAGTTTCACAGAGAGCCAAGTGTCCTGGATTTGGATTGTTTGAGCGAGGACAGCGAGGACACAGTACTGGGCAGCCTGATCCCGGGCATGTCGTTGTGTACTGCAGCAGTCTCACTGAGTTTAGTGGGACCTCCCCAAGCCAGTGGCGTCTTCAGCCTTAATCGGTGGCCGCCCTTATGCAGGGAGAGACAGATACTACTGATGGTATGCCTATGAATGGTAATAATGAGAGTGTTCCGTAAAGCGTTCAAAGAGGCTTCATGGACATACTGGGAAGTAACCAGCAGTTGTTATTCTGTGCATATACCCGCAAAGGGACAGGTGAGGCTGACATGCCACGCAGAGATTCTCTGGCCTCCGGAAACTTCTCTGTATTCTCTGTAGCTACGATCCTTTCCCCTGAATATATTTCAGAAGCCCTGGCAGATCGTTTTCTATTTTACTGCTGCAAGGGCTGTAATAGCCCATATCCTGGGGGTGAGAATGCAAGCCCCGGTCAGCCTCTGTCCCTCCCCACCCCTGACCCATCCGGAGGCCGGCAGGACGCTGGGCTTCTGTCCGTGAGAGCCTGGGCCGCAGACTTCTACTCAGATCGCGCTGAGAAAGGGGAAACGATGTCTTCTCGATTAAAGGACTTAGGGATCAATCCTAGACGGTCCATTAGGAAGTAAGGCCCAAGTTATTTAACAGAGGTTACCCCCTAGGAAAGTGTATGTAGGATTGCAAAACAGAATAGAAACCCAGAGACCTCTTAAGGACTATCACCATTTATTCTGGGAAATCCAGGTGGGCAGCCGCGTTGGTTTGAAGCAGGAGAACAAAGCAGAAGTCCAGTAGCACCTTTAAGACCAACAAAGTTTTATTCAGAAAGCGTACATTCCGAATAAAACTTGGTTGGTCTTAAAGGTGCTACTGGACTCCTACTTTGTACCATTTATTCTGGGATGAGCTTTCCTGAGGCAAGAGTTTATCAGTTGAACAAAGCAGGAGTCAAGTCGCACCTTTAAGACCAACCAATTTTTATTTAGAACGTAAGCTTTCATGTGCTCTTAAGCACACTTCATCAGACGAGGAAATGCCTCGGCCTCGGTTTTGAAGAAAAGTACAGGAGGGCGAGAGGGAAAGACCGAGGAGCTGAAGGGAGGCGGGGCGGGGGGAAGAGAGAGATTGTAGCCCCGGAGGGGACCTAAGCAGTCCGACTCGGAAGTAAGTCTCGTTTTAGTCAATAGGCCATCCTCCTCCTCAGGAAAGTGTTCTTAGCACTGCAGCCTCAGTCCGGAGAGGAAGAGAATGGGGCAGAAGTGTTCCGGTTCGGGCAGGCAGCCGTGGGTGGGCTCCTGACTCCCTGGTCACCTCGGAAGAACCCGAGTTCCTCCTTCCAGCGTCGTCAGTCCGGCTGATCTACTTTCCAGGGAGTGTCTTTTTTCCATAAAACGGTCTGGAAGTTACTTGAGCATTATTTATTTGACAATCTACAAAGCACTCCACCCAGACCCACCCCCCCAGCCCCTTCCCCCACGAAACTGGTTCTTGTGTGGGTAAGAACAGATTCAGATCTTAACTGGGGCAAACAGAACAGCGGCTCGAATGCATTTCCAGCGATAACCGCGTCGGGAGACATTCAGAAGAATCCGTTGTGTTCCAGACTGTCTTCCCTGCTGGCGCATGCAAGTATGGGAGTTGCTGCTCATTCAGAAGAGGTCCAAGCCTCTGCCCTCTCGGTCAGCCCCCTGCGCTCTGGCCACGCGGTTGGTATCCGCCAGATTAGCTGCGTTGGAGAGAAAAGAGGTGTATAAATGAAATAATTTTAAAAAATGGCATCTACTGCATTGATAGAAACACGTTCGAGCACTTTGTAACAACACGGGTGTGTAAAGTGCGGTCAAGTCGCAGCCGACTTATGGCGAGAGGGTTTTCAAGGCAAGTGAATAAGCAGAGGCGGCTTGCCATTGCCTTCCCCTGCCAAGTTGTCCTTGGGGGGCTTCCATCCAAGTAGTGCCCCTGCTTCGCTTCAAGATCTGATGAGATCGAGCTCTACTATACCGTTCCCCGTCCCGATAGTAACAGTACCAAGGTGAAAAACCGCCCAAGTTGTTAACCGATCCAGAGTCCTTCCTATCGCCGACGTGTACAATTGGGCTCTCGACAGCCTTACATCTCCGATCTGGCTAGCAGCGACTCTGCATGCAGCCAGCCGGCATTGCAGACAACGCTCCCTCTAAGCCGTGGAGTCCTGTGAGCAAATATTCTGCTTTGTGAGCTACTGGCATTGAAGTTGTGAGCGAGTGATTTGGCTGCTGCACAAATTAGTGTGCTCTGGGACCGTCCTTCCTGAGCTAAGACAAAAACGTGTGAGCTGGAGGCTAAAAAACTGTGAGCTGGCTCACACTAGCTCAGCTTAGAGGGAACCCTGATTACAGGTTCCGATCCCCAATCTGCCAGAGAAGTTCTTTAGCTCTGCCTAACCTACCTCAAAGCGGAAGAGAGATGTTGTCTCCGTGGGGGAGAAAAGTGAGAATAAAATCTCTCGGTAAATAAACAGGTGCATCCCGCGTTTCCAGAGCCGGATGTGTGACTGGACTCCCCTGAGCATCTGTGACCGAGGAGTTATGATCGCAGCAGTGATGACGGCTCTCTTCGCAGATGCTTAGGTGAACAAGGTGAGGGATATGAGCGGGTGAGCCAGTCCGAGATCGCAACGCTTAGAGGCAACTCAGCAGCATCCCTGCAACTTGTAACCAGGTAGAAGGAAACTCCCTCCCGGTCCATGCGAGGATGCTGAAGCCCTTCCTCTCTTCGCCATGCTGTGACTTTAAGAAAAAGGCTTCAGAGAAAGTGGCTGCTTGACGAGGTCATAACTGTTTCTCCCCCCGCCCGCCCGCACTGGAGCAGGAGGTGCTGCAATCCGCATCCAGGTTAAGTTCATGGCCGCAGACCTTCCCCACCCTCCCCACCCCTTTCTAGGGTTGCGGAGTGTTGGGATGTCACAGGAATCGTCTTACACTAAAGCTATTCGCAAAAGGTGGCCCACTCCAGCTGAAGCAAGTATTGCGCAACGGTGCGATCCTGCGCGCGTTACTTTGGGTGCGAACCCCATTGAACCCAGTGAGACTCAATTCCCAGTAAACGTGTTCCAGATGCACTTCCTGCTGCAGTCCATGGCATTTACATTGAAATGGGTCACGTCCTAATTTAACAGTTACTGCATTACTTCAGTCTAAACCCATGGATTTCAGTCTAAACCCATGGATTCGGCGTGTGTGTGCCTTTTCTTCCCCCCAGGAAGCTCCGGGTGGCGTACGCGGTTCTCCAGTCCTTCATTGGTAAAATAAGGACTGGAAGTGTGGAGATTAGAACTCCCTCCTCTCCAATGCTACTCCAGCACTTCCATCACTGCACCACACTGGCCTTTTCTTTTTATTATCCTTATAAAAATTCTAATAAAATATTACCCTACAGGAACTCCATAACAACAACGATTATCCAAAGACTGTGGTTTGTGCAGGAAATACTTGCAAGCAAGGAACCCAATTTGAATCCGGAAACACTGGAAATTAACCAGCATGCAATGCAACCTGGTACTCACCCCCCACCCACCCCCAGCCAGCCCCACCTTGCTTCCATGAATCTAGGAACTAGGAGGGGAACTCCTAAAGCAGCTGGCATCTGTCCTAGGCCGACTAAAGCCCCTACTACGGCTTTTTTTTTTTTTTTTTTTTGCTTCTATGAGACCCGATCCTAGATAAACCTACTCAGAAGTCAGTCCTGCTGGCTTCAGTGGGGCTTATTCCCAGGTCATTGCATCTTTAGAAACACCACTATTGGAGGTATAAAGTGTCAGATGACTCTTAGATAATTTCTGCCAGGATATTAATGTACACCAGAGGTAGAGAAGGAACTGGCTCTTTTTCTCCCTCAGAATACTAGTTCCACAGGGAACCTGAGCATTGACTACAACCCAGCTGCATTCAGATCAATAGTTGTTTGGGGATTGATTTCAGTAGATGCTGAAGCACAGCAATTACTTGAAGACAAATCCCACTGATGAGTAGGAGCTTAATTCCTAGGGAATGTTTTAAATTGGGCTGCCAGGTTATTATCTAACCAGATTCAAAGGAGGTGGCTTTAGTGACATCAGTGAGAATTAAGTCCTTTTCAAGAAAGATGTATTTACAGTCTTCATGAATAGAAGAACTTTAACTTTAAAAGGGGTAAATTCTCTGAGATGTGGAGGCATGTGAAGAGGAAACTGAAAGGAAAGGTAAATACAGTCAAAACCCTTGGGGAAGTTTGGAGGCTATTTAAAACTACAATCCTAGAAGCACAGATAAAATATATATCACAAGTTAGGAAAGGTACAAACAGGTATAAGAGAAGGCCTGCATGGTTAACAAACAAAGTAATGGAAGCTGTAAAAGGTAAGAAGGACTCCTTTAAGCGGTGGAAAGCTAGTCCAAGTGAAATTAATAAAAGGGAACACAGGATGTGGCAAATCAAATGCAAGACTGTGATCAGGCAGGCAAAAAGGGACTATGAGGAGCATATTGCGAAAAACATAAAGACCAGCAATAAAAATTTCTTCAAATATATTAGAAGTAGGAAACCAGCCAGAGAGGCAGTGGGGCCCTTGGATGACCAAGGGGTCAAAGGATTACTGAAGGAGGATAGCGAAATGGCTGAAAAGTTAAATGAATTTTTTGCCTCCGTCTTCACTGTGAAAGATGAGAAGTGCTTGCCTGCTCTGGAACCACTTCTATTGGAAGGAGTGTTGAAAGACTTGAGCCAGATTGAGGTGACAAGTGAGGAGGTCCTACAACTGATGGACAAATTAAAAACTACGTAATAAGTCACCAGGTCTGGATGGTATACATCCAAGAGTTCTGAAAGAACTAAAAGTTGAACTTGTGGATCTCCTGACAAAAATATGTAATCTTTCATTGAAATCTGCCTCCTTTCCTAGATATTGTTTACTTTGACTTCCAGAAAGCTTTTGATAAAGTTCCTCATCAAAGGCTCCTTAGTAAGCTCGAGAGTCATGGAGTAAAAGGACATGTCCTCTTGTGGATCAAAAACTTGCTAATTAATAGGAAGCAGAGAGTGAGTATAAATGGGCAGTCTTCGCAGTGGAGGACGGTAAGCAGTGGAGTGCCGCAGGGCTCAATACTGGGTCCCATGCTCTTTAACTTGTTCATAAATGATTTGGAGTTGAGAGTAAGCAGTGAAGTGGCCAAGTTTGTGGATGACACTAAATTGTTCAGGGTGGTTAGAACCAGAGAGTATTGTGAGGAACTCCAAAGGGATCTTTTGAGGCTGGGTGAGTGGGCGTCAATGTGGCAGATGAGGTTCAATGTGGCCAAGTGCAAAGTAATGCACATTGGGGCCAAGAATCCCAGCTGCAAATACAAGTTGATGGGGTGTGAACTGGCAGAGACTGACCAAGAGAGAGATCTTGGGATCATGGTAGATAACTCACTGAAAATGTCAAGACAGTGTGCGATTGCAATAAAAAAGGCCAACGCCATGCTGGGTATTATTAGGAAGGGAATTGAAAACAAATCAGCCAGTATCATAATGCCCCTCTATAAATCAATGGTGCGGTCTCATTTGGAATACTGTGTGCAATTCTGGTCACCGCACCTTACAAAGGATATTATAGCATTGGAAAAAGTGCAGAAAAGGGCAACTAGAATGATTACAGGTTTGGAACACTTTCCCTATGAAGAAAGGTTAAAACGCTTGGGGCTCTTTAGCTTGGAGAAACGTCGCCTACGGGGTGACATGATAGAGGTTTACAAGATTATGCATGGGATGGGGAAGGTAGAGAAAGAAGTACTTTTCTCCCTTTCTCACAATACAAGAACTCATGGGCATTCAATGAAATTGCTGAGCAGTCAGGTTAGAATGGATAAAAAGAGGTACTTCTTCACCCAAAGCGTGATTAACATGTGGAATTCACTGCCACAGGAGGTGGTGGCGGCTACAAGCATAGCCAGCTTCAAGAGGGGGTTAGATAAAAATATGGAGCAGAGGTCCATCAGTGGCTATTAGCCACAGTGTGTATATATACGTGTATATATATATTTGGGCACTGTGTGATACAGAGTGTTGGACTGGATGGTCCATTGGCCTGATCCAACATGGCTTCTCTTATGTTCTTAAGAACTTGATGTTTCTGAAATAATTCTCTCTCAAGGATACCTGCTTTTGTGTATAAGGAGTGGAGCTGTACAGAAGAAGAAGAAGAAGATATTGAATTTATATCCCGCCCTCCACTCAGAGTGGCTCACAATCTCCTTTATCTTTCTCCCCTACAACAGACACCCTGTGAGGTGGGTGGGGCTGAGAGGACTCTCACAGCAGCTGCCCTTTCAAGGACAACCTCTGCCAGAGCTATGGCTGACCCAAGGCCATTCCAGCAGGTGCAAGTGGAGGAGTGGGTCAGCACACTTAACCACTACACCAAACTTTAGTTCAGGTTTAACCCATGTTTAGTCAAATCACCAACACACTGCAACTTTAGTTAGGCTGTGATGGCTGACTGAAGCATTCTGTGATGACCTAAGCACAGGTACATGCAAGGTGAATTTTCTGCAGAACTTTCTACAGGAAATTGTGTGGATTACTCATGCCATTCATTGCATGTGAAAAAGATATGTACATCTACATATGTACATCAAGAAGAAGGGGGGGGGGGAGAAATGCATTGTGTTTACAGGATTGACTTACTTGAACATATGAAGCTGCCTTATACTGAATCAGACCCTCAGTCCATCAAAGTCAGTATTGTCTACTCAGACTGGCAGCAGCTCTCCAGGGTCTCATGATGAGGTTTTTCATGCCTATTTTCCTGGACCTTTCTAGCTGGAGATGCCAGGGACTGAACCTGGGACCTTCTGCTTACCAAGCAGATGCTTTACCACTGAGCCACCATCCCTTCCCAATACTTCTTCATTGAGACTGGTTTAAATAGTTTAAAATAATGAAACGAGTGATACATACAACCAACAATGCAATGGACCAGGAATTACAGAATTAGAGAACCACACATTAAAACCACTGTAATGCAAACAACAGAACTGGATTACAAAATCAGAGACACAATGCACTCACATAATATAGACAATGACCAAAGCTGCGCAAATTGTATTTGAGAGTCAGCATGGTGTAGTGGTTACGAGCAGTAGACTCTAATCTGGAGAATGGGGTTTGATTTTCCACTCTTCTGCATGAAAGCAGCTGGGTGACCTTTGGTCAATCACCGTTCTCTCAGAACTCTCTCAGCCCTACCTACTTCACAGGGTGTTTGTTTGTGAAGAGAGGAAGGGAAGATGATTATAAGTTGCTCTGAGATTCTTTCAAGTAGTAAAGGGTAGGGTATAAAATCAATTCTTTTCCTCCTCTATACAGGGAATCAATTTAGCTCCATTTATTTATGTTGTTTTGGGTGGACAAATTAAAAAAAATTGTAAAGGTGGTGGGGGAGGGAAAGATGTAATGATCCTACTCAGATCTGATTCTCAGAAAACACAGTAAAATAGTAAACTGAAGAAAGGAAAAGTGCAACCAACAGCAGTCATAAATAATCAAACACACACTCAAGGTCAAAAGGAAAGCTGAAGTCCTACACAAGTCTTTGCAAGGAGTGTCATGTCCAGCAGCTGAATTTGATTAATAGAACATTTATTTGAGGGCACCTTCACACACTCACTAGTTATCACTGTTTTTCCAATGCAAATGGCAACCCCCATGACCCACTTGATTAGACTTTGTGATTGTAGTACGTTCTACATAGGCTACAGAAGCATATTTCCTAAGGTGCTCAACAACTTAATGTACATCTTTCTCAGGTAGTATTACAAGCCTGCTCCTGCACATTTACCAATGCTTTGGTATGCAGATATGAGCAGGAAACCATGCTTTCTTTGCTGATTGCTGTAGATCAAGTTGTTATTAAAAGCACAAGAGCTTTTGCTGTTTCTTTTTGAGCCAACTATCAATCCTATTCTGTTGGATATTCTTAGAGAAAAATATTATTTAGCAGAGTTTGAAATTAGCAGTGCAGTAAAGAGAACATGTGCGTATTTAAAATAATATGATTGCTTTTCTTAAAACTACAAGGGAAGGGTAAACTGGGAAGAAAATAACACACGCTAACATCTACATCTTTGCAGCTAGAGAACAAAACTAGGAATGGCTTCTCTTCTCCAAACTTAGACAAAGAGTGGAAGAGAACCATAACATGCAGAGTAGCCAGTACATTGATTTCCAGTCAGAACATTCAGTTCCATATGATTTAACTAAGACCTCCTACAAACATTCTTGGGCTTTCTCTTTAGCTAACAGATTGGTTACAGTAAACACATGTGACTTACTGTTGACCAACAAAAGTTAACTCTATAATTACTGAAGTGTTGCTAACTTGCTAATTTCAACATATTCTCTGGGACAAACAAAGCAACAATATTCTAAGTGTAGTGTATGGCGTTCGCAGAACGCAACCAGTTCATAAGGGCCACAACAGCAGAATGACATCAGCCGCAGAGGCAACTGAGAAACATCCAGGTGCCTCCGCGCTGGGCGCAACAATCCGCCAATCACAGCTCGTGGTGGGAAATACGGCTGGCCGGCATTGGACCGGCCAGCAGGGAGAATAGTCCGGCAACTGTATATATGCGGGATCCGGCCCGCGTGCTCTCTCTCTCCATCTTGTATAGTACCATGGAATAAACTATGTTGCCCTACGCTCGTCTCCAAGTCTGGTACTTTACAGTGGCGACGAAGGTGGGATCCTAGCCTCATCGGCTACGACGGAGATCTTGGGCAACGAACGACCGGACATGACCGCCGCCGCCACCATGGCCAACCAGGGCGGGATCACCGGCTACCTCGAGCCCTTCGACCCCGCAAATCCAGAGGGGTGGGAGTCCTACTCGGAACGGGTCGAGTTCTACCTCCGGGCCAACAAGATCACCGACGCCGGAGCAAAGAGGGATGTTCTCCTGAGCGTTTGCGGGCCAGCCACGTTCGAGATCGCGAAGGGTCTCTCGGCGCCCGCCCGCCTGGCAGAGAAATCCTACGAGGAGATCATCCGGCTCCTCACGGGCCATTTCTTGCCGCAGCCCTCATGGGTGGCTCGCAGATTCCTGTTCCACAGAAGGGACCAGACCGCAGGAGAGTCAGCAGCGGACTACTTGGCGGCCCTCCGCAAACTCGCCGGGAACTGCAACTTTCCCCAGCTGGAGGAAACCCTGGCCGACCGATTCACGTGGGGCCTCCGCGATGAAAGGCTCCAGCAGAAGCTCTTCGCCAAAGAAGAGCTCACCCTCCAGGGCACCTTCAGCGTGGCGGTAGCGTGGGAGAGGACCGCCAGGACGTTTCCCTGGGCCAAGACCGAGACCGCTCACCACGAGGACCTGGACCCCGAGCACCAGGACGAGGGAGAAGCCTTCCAGACGCGACGCGCCGCAGGACCCGCCGCCCAAGCTCCACAGCGCCCCCAAGCCCACGAACGGCAGAGTCAGCGCACCAGCGAAAGGGCTAAATGCGCCAGCTGCGGCGACCCCCACGATCGGCGGGACTGCCAGTACCGGACCTGGGACTGCAGGAGCTGCGGGAAGACCGGCCATATCGCGCGAGCTTGCCGAGCCAAGCCCAACCGCCCGCGGCCGACCGCGCACCACGAGGCCGCCGAGTCCCACTCCACAGCCTCCACCTCACTTCAGGTACTGAATTTACCCCTGACCACCCCCAACAAGATAACGATGGCGGTCCTCATAGACGGGGCCCCCTGCACCATGGAAGTGGACTCAGGCTCCTCCATCTCCATAATTGCGGAGGAGACCCTGAGAAGGCTACGCCCCGGCCAGGGGCTGCAGCTGCGACCGGCAAATTTCATATTGCGGGACTTCCAGCAAAACCCGGTCCAAATAGCGGGGTGGGCACGGGTGCTGGTGGAGTGGGGGTCCTTCAGAGGGCCCCTAGACATCCTGGTAGTCAAGCGGCCGCTTACCACCCTGTTGGGTCTTGCATGGTTTGGCCCCTTGGGAATCCGAGTAGAGGTGGCGCGCACAGCCACAGCAGGAGGGTTCGGGGAGGTGTGCGGAGAGTTCCCCGACATATTCGATGGGTCGCTGGGTAGTTACAAGGGCCCGGCCATCTCCCTACCGCTCGACCCGACGGTCAGACCGATCCGGCTCAAGGCAAGGAGGGTCCCCTTCGCCTTGAAGCCCAAGATCGAGGCAGAGTTGGACCGCCTAGTAGCCCAAGGGGTCCTGGAGCCAGTTGATTACGCCATGTGGGAGACCCCCATAGTGACCCCGGTCAAACCAAATGGGGACGTGCGGATATGTGCCGATTACAAGTGCACAATTAACAAAGCGCTCCAAGACAACCCATACCCGGTGCCAGTAGTCAGCCACGTCCTGGCAGCCCTGGCGGGGTCAAAGATTTTTGGGAAGCTGGACCTGGCACAAGCCTACCAGCAGCTCCCAGTGGACGCTAAAACGGCCGAGGCGCAGACGATAGTTACCCACAGGGGGGCGTTCAGGGTTAACCGGTTGCAGTTTGGGGTCAGCGTGGCTCCGGGGATCTTCCAGAGTATAATGGATGCTCTCCTTAAAGGGATCCCCGGAGTCCAGCCGTTTTTCGACGATGTTTTAATCGCCGCCCCGGACCCTGAGGAATTCCGCAACCGCCTGCGAGAGGTGCTCCGCCGTTTCCAAGCCGCTGGACTAAAAGTTAAGAGGGAGAAGTGTATGCTGGGGGTGCCATGGGTGGAGTTCCTGGGTTTCGCAGTGGACGCGGAGGGAATCCACCCGACCGAGGAAAAGACCAGGGCCATTGTTCAAGCCCCAGCCCCCACGTGTAAAGCGGAGCTACAGAGCTTCCTGGGGGTCCTCAATTTCTACCACACGTTCATACCCCACAAGGCAGCTCTCGCCGAACCCCTACACCGATTACTGGACAAAAAAGCTCCATGGGTGTGGGGGAAGAAGCAAGCCGCCGCCTTCCAGGCAGTTAAAGACGTTCTGGTTTCCAACGGGGTGCTGCACCACTTCGACGAGCGCCTTCCGGTCATCTTGGCTTGCGATGAATCGCCGTACGGGGTGGGCGCAGTCCTGGGGCACCAGTTACCGGATGGCCGGGAGGTTCCGGTCGCATACTACTCACGCACCCTGACCTCGGCAGAACGGAACTACGCACAAATCGACAAGGAGGCCCTGGCCATAGTAGCGGGGGTCCATAAATTCAACGATTATCTGTATGGGCGCCGGTTCACGATAGCGACGGACCATAAGCCGCTTTTGGGTCTGTTGGCCCCAGACCGACAAACTCCCCAAATCCTGTCCCAGAGGGTGTTGAGGTGGAATCAATTCCTCAACTCGTACACCTACACGCTGGTACACAGGGCGGGCAAGGCAATGGGTCACGCGGACGCTCTCAGCCGGTTGCCGCTCCCTGACACAGGCCCCGATCCAGCCCCAGCACACCAGGTCATGTCGATCGAGTCGCTTCCGGAGCAGCCCCTCCACGCGGCGGAGGTGGCTAGAGCCACCGGGAAAAACAAAACCCTAGCACGGGTGCTCGACTGGGTGGTGAGGGGGTGGCCAGAGGGGAACATGGGGGAAGAGTTCAAACCCTACAAAATGCGAAGGGAGGAACTCACAGCCCACAAAGGGTGCCTACTATGGGGGAGCAGGGTAGTGGTCCCCCCCCTCTACAGAAACGGGTCTTAGAATCACTCCACGAAACACACCCAGGCATAGTGAGAATGAAGG
Source organism: Heteronotia binoei (assembly GCF_032191835.1). Classification (NCBI taxonomy): domain Eukaryota; kingdom Metazoa; phylum Chordata; class Lepidosauria; order Squamata; family Gekkonidae; genus Heteronotia; species Heteronotia binoei. The sequence continues at coordinate 55,734,273 of NC_083243.1, read as the reverse complement.
CCCTGGCCAGGAGCTACGTATGGTGGCCGGGGATGGACGGGGAGATAGAGAACTGGGTCCGGAGATGCAGCACATGCCAGGAGTCGCGGCCGGACCCACCCAGCGCCCCGGCTACACGGTGGGAGACCACAAGGAAACCGTGGTCCCGGCTCCACATTGATTTTGCCGGGCCGTTCCAGGGACAGATCTTCCTAATCATTGTGGATGCATACACAAAATGGTTAGAGGTCGTTCCCGTAGGGTCTACCTCGTCAGCAGCAGCCATTAGAGCATTACGCAGGGTCCTGTGCACCCACGGTATTCCGGACACCATAGTCTCGGACAACGGGGCAGCGTTCACCTCGGGGGACTTCCAGGCGTTCCTCCAGAGGTACCTTATTAGACACATCCGGTCAGCCCCCTTCCACCCGGCCACCAACGGCCAGGCCGAGCGGATGGTCCGAACAACAAAAGAGGCCCTGGGAAGGATAGTGCAAGGCGATTGGGACCACCGGCTAGCCGCGTTCCTCTTCGACAACCGGGTCATCCCAAACCCAGTCACCGGGGTCAGCCCAGCCGAGCTCCTCATGGGGTGCAAGCTCACCACAAGGCTAGATCGGCTAAACCCCGACAGAGCCCCCGACGTGCGAGGGTCACCGGAGGTCAGAGAAGCGGCTAGGGGGTTCTTCGCAGGGGACCCAGTGTACGCCCGCAACTACGCTTCAGGCCCCGAGTGGGTAGCCGGGCGGGTACTACGGGTCGTGGGTTCCCGCCACTATGAGGTATCCACCGAGGGGGGCCAGATCCTACACTGGCACATCGACCAGTTACGCCGCCGGACTCTCCCAGAGGTACCCACGGAAACGAGGGAGGGGACAGGGTCCGAGGGGCACCCAATGACACCTGCACCGACACCATGGCCACACACACCAGCAGAGGCGGACCAACCCTCGGACCCCGACCCACAACCCAACAACGCTCAACCCCCCGGGGAAACCCCAGAGGCGGAAGTAGCCCCGGCACCACAAGCCACTCCCAGGCGTTCAACACAGGAGCGCCGACCTCCCGCCTACCTCCAGGACTATGTCACTAACTAAGGGGGGAGGAGTGTAGTGTATGGCGTTCGCAGAACGCAACCAGTTCATAAGGGCCACAACAGCAGAATGACATCAGCCGCGGAGGCAACTGAGAAACATCCAGGTGCCTCCGCGCTGGGCGCAACGATCCGCCAATCACAGCTCGTGGCGGGAAATATGGCTGGCCGGCATTGGACCGGCCAGCAGGGAGAATAGTCCGGCAACTGTATATATGCGGGATCCGGCCCGTGTGCTCTCTCTCTCCATCTTGTATAGTACCATGGAATAAACTATGTTGCCCTACGCTCGTCTCCAAGTCTGGTACTTTACACTAAGTACTTTCCTGGGAGTAAGCCCCAATAGAATAGACTTGTGGAGGAGTGACTTAGTTAGGGTTGCTCTCTAAGCAATATATTTAGATTTTGGTTTGTGAGTTTGTGGGAATGGTTTCTAGTTTATGAGTTCTATAGGTATAAATATCACAAATAAACTGCTACTTATGGTTTGTTAAGTGCAGTTAAACATACCTCATAAAATATCAAAACTAGCTTTGATCAAAACATCAAAACCATTAATGGTTTTGTTGACTTTAGATACTCTCCCCCCCCCCCCAACCAACATAGGCATTTTAGTTTGGGCTATTAAGGAAATGTGTGTGTTTAAATTGGCAAAGACAAAACCCAAAGTAGAAACACAGAAGGAAGAACACTGACTACAAAACTATTTCTGAGTATTATATTGGCAAATACACAGAACGGCTGAGGGAAAGCCATTTGTTAGTGATTTGTTGCAAAAGGGTACCATATAAAAATAACTAGAAGGCTAAACATATCTCAAGAAAGCTATGATGCTATGAAGAAAAATAGTGCAATATGTCTAATGATCTGTTTTTTATTATTTAAAGGTTCTACGCCTTAAACAGCAACATAACACAGAGACTCCAAGAAGTCAAGAGATAAAGCTTTCCCATCACCATATCTTCATGTTAAGAAGACTTATTTCTATTGACTATATAGTTGTTGAGGACACTGATCCAGCATTCATTACAAACTGATAATCCTAAAAAGAACTAGACTGTGAGACTTGCCTTTTTAACTGTCTTCTGTGCTTGTAAATTGTTACCTGATCTCCAGACACAAGCATGTGATCATGAGAAGAAACTTTTGCTGCTCTAGACTTTGGATTGAGCAGCTATTCAAGGCACAGAGAAAAGGGGTGGTTAAAAAGAAAGTACATAGCAACCTTCAGTCCTCCAAGGGTGACTAGATGTGCCAAAGATGGGGTTTCTGTAACTTTCAGAGAACCAGATAGTTTTCCTTTTCTATGCAACTTTTAGAGGTATGAAGCCACTTCCTAGTTTCTCTTTGAGCAGTATCTAGACTATGACGTTAACCTGAAAACTTTTTATCTATGTAGATTTAAACATTGAATTAAACCATACAGTACTGTGACTGTGAGCCACCCAGAGTCTGTATGGAGTGGGCGGCATACAAACGTAAGGTAAATAATAATAATAATAAAAATATTCTGGAGAGACAAATAATTCAAGAAGGGTCCCTTCACATTGCAGTGGCAAGAGTAACAGCTTCCCAATCATAAAATATATTTTATTTAGAATATTTTTTAAAAAAATACATTTGCTTTTGGTTAATGTAAATTGCATTTAAACCCACAGAACTGCTTCTGAGTAACTGGGACTGGAACTAAAGTACCAGTTTTGAAAAGGGAAGTGTTTATTTGTGATGCTTGTACCCATTTAGCTTTGGCAGTAGAATAGCAACATGTACTTTCAGATCATTATCTGAATCATAAAGCTGTTAATTTTGGCTCCAGTGTGCAGAACATTATTCTGTAGGCTAATCAGTAATTTATCAATTGATAAAACACCTTGGGGTTTGGATTTTTAAGATGTTGGACTGGTTGACAAACTCAAAGCAAATTACAAGTATAACTGGAATACAGTTATTTTTTTAAAAAAATACTGCGGTGTTTCCTCTAAGGAGGTGTTTACCAGTGTATTTTTCTCTCCTATAGTTCTGGACATAAGAAGCAGCGGGGGAGGAGAGACAAAAAATAGAATGGACAAAAACAAAATAACCAATATTGTAATACTTCTGTATAGATATATGGTGCAGCTTCATTTGGAATATTGCATACAATTCTGGTTGCCATATCTAAAAAAAAGGATATTGCAGAACTGGAAACAGTTCAGAAGAGGGCGAACAAGGAGATTAAGGAATTGGATAGATCAGGGTCTAAGAAGTTGCCACAGTCCAGTAAATTGAGAGAGAGAGCAAAATGGAACTTGACTCTTCAGAATTAAGGCTGTGCCACCAATCATATAAACAGCTATCCGCTGCTCCTGCTGAATATCAGAATATCATTCTAAGATTTGACAGAATGAAAAAAGGTAATTCTAGGTGCTCAGTCAGCAGAAGCAGAGATGCAGGATGTTCCCCCAAAGCTTTCCACAGTACAATATGAAGAAATTAAGCCTTCAGGTTTTTAATTTTTATTTATTTATTTATTTTTGCTGAGCAGTCTGTTAAGGGACAAGGGAAAATAGATTATCCAGGAAGGAGAGCTTCCAGGGAAAGGTGTTTGGGCCACTTTTTAAAGCTCTGAAAAAGCAGAAGCCAAATCCTTTGGATCTTAGTACTCCTTTCCTTTTTGCACAAAGGAAGTCTTGTGGCCCTGATTTTTTTTCCCTCCCCCCATTGCTCCAAATAAAACCTGTGAAATTTACAATCCAAGTTAAGAGAAGGAATTGGATAGAAAGCATGTTTTAGAAGGAACTGGATCAAAAGCATGTTTTAGATAAGATCCCTTCTCAACTGATCAGTGTTTTTGAATTAACATCCTATCAAGTGTCTCCACCTAAATGCTTGTTTAAACTAGTTGACCCCCAGCATTTGATCTGCCTCCACTCTCACCCTCCAGCTTCTCTTAAGTGACTTTCTCATTTAGTCAAAACCCCCTCTCCAGATAATTGACTACTGAAAAATGAGAATAGGGTTCTGAGGGTACTTTCTTGGAACCCACAAGGGTGACTTGTTGGATTTAGAGATCATAGACTAAGGGAATTCCAGGCGATATTTCTTCAGGAAACTGGGAAGCACCCTCTTTTTTATTTTCCTGGATATAAGATGATTACATATCCAGCTATTGTAGGGACTAGGGGGGATGTCCCCAGGCAGGGCTGGCAGGCTTAGTAGCTAGCTACTTCGCTTCACACAAAGTTTTTAGAAATCGGCTGCCAGCTGTTCTTGGTTGTACCAGTTCTTTTAATTATTAATGGTCTGTGCTTTGTATTTATCTCTATCTATATCCCTCCAGTTAGTTCAGTATAAGCTATGTATTCTAACTGGGCAGAATTACACTGTCTATCTGAAGGACTCTTCATAGAATTCCCTAGAACTAAGATTTTAGGAGGAGATTTTAACGCTAGAGTGGGCCCCTCAGATGAGACTCTCATTGGTAAAATTCCAGAGTTACCTACTGACCTTAACTTACCAGGGTGTTTCAAAAGAAGAACTAGAAACTAAAAGATCAACCAAGCAGGGACTCTGTCATTCAAACTGATTATTCAATTTGGTTTGGTAATGTTAAATGGATGGCTGGGTCTTGATCCCTTTGGAGAGTTTATTTTTATTTCTTTAAGAGGATGTAGCATCATAGATTATTGTTTAGTTAGTTTTGCTGCTCCTTCTTAAATCACTGACCTCGGGTTGGTGAGTTCGTCGGAAGCGACCACTTGCTCCTGATAGCTATTCTCTACCTATCTGGTTGGACCATTTAGAAACACAAGGGAAGGGTTTGAGAGCTGTTCTCTGGTCCCCAAGCCTAGGCTATCTTTTGATAGTACTCTTGGACTCAAAGGAATGTTAGACTTTCTTTGATAAGGAGTATCACTGATTAAAGGAAGGATTGGAGCACCTTTTCTATGATGAAATGGGAAAAATCACCAACTGTCCATATATGTGAATTCTAAATTGTCCCCCCCCCCACATCTTATGGAATGGCCTGCCTGAGGAGGACAGAAGACTCTGGCTTTCCACAAACTATGCAAAACTGAATTATTCAAAAGAGCTTTTTGACACAGATAACAGGGCTTTATGGTAACAATATAGGTACTGATGTACTATGTACTATTGTATCGATACAGATGTATTATGACAAAATTGTTCAAAAAAGATAACTGGGGAAAAGCTAAGGGATTATGGTCAGACTCTGTACTCAGGGGGGGATCTACTAAAACTAAAGCTTCAGGAACCCTGATTTTTCAACAAAATTGATGGAGTTTTAAAAAGTGTTTGTTATTAAAATAAGCCTATTTTAGTAACAGAATCATAAGCTTAATACTGGGTTGAAGTACTTAATACTGACCTTAGAATATACTCTAATACCAGTTCCATATGGCCTCAAAATGTCCCTGTAATTGGTCAAATTTCAAAATTTTCTTGGGGGCTTGCAGTACCTGAACCTCCAGCTGTATGGGCTCAGTAAGCTCACCAGAATCTATCCTACATTTTGGCAGCTGGATCCTTGAATCCTTCATTGATGCATGGCTTCATAGTTCTACAGCTCATTTTCAAAGGCTCCACCTCACCACCCCATTCTCCGCCATTTGGGTTTCAAGGTCCTTGCAATGGCAGCAAGGCCCTTTGGATGTTGCCCTGTTGTTGCTGGCTGAGAAGGGGCCCCCATAACAGTTCAAGCTTCAGGGTCCCAAAAATGTAGATCTGGCACAGTATGTACTGCTGTGTACAGTTTATACTGTCTGTTGATATAAGTAGGATCTTCCAGTGTAATTTTTAAATTGTTTAATGTGTCACATTATGCTTTGCTTCAGTTCTATTTCAAATTTCTGGTTGGTTCCAGAGATCTACAGTCCAAATCTATTTGCATTGTTTACTGGATGTACCATCTTGTGGATTGTATTGACTTAATTTATGGTAACAATATAGGTGCAGATATCTACAGATTGAGTTCCAATAAGAAAGGTGGACTATAAAGAACATAAATTAAAGTAAAATAAGTCTAAGGAGCCCAAGCATTTTCATTTTAGAAATGAGATAACAGAAGGACATAATAAAGGTATATCATATCATCATAGGGTGGAGAAAGTGAATAGATGCACCCTTTTCCCTCTTTCCCATAATGCTGGAACTCGAGGGCACCCAATTAAGGCAATGAGCAATAAGGAAATACTTTTTTATTCAATGAGTAATTAAATTGCAGAATTCACTGCTAATAGACGTAGTGATGGACACTAGTAGTTGAATGTGAGTTTTGGCATTAAGTTACAGTTGATTTATGGTGAACCTGTAGAATTTTCAATGGGATATTCAGATATGGTTTGCCATTGCCTCCCTCTGCATCACAACTCTAGACTTCTTTGGTGGTGTCCCATCCAATACTAACCAGGGATGTCCCCAGTTGTCTTTGGAGCTCTAGCCATAATAGATGACTTTAAAGATGACACAATTATAGATTACTTTAAAGAAGGAATTAGATTCATGGAAGATAAATCTATCAATGGTTATTAGCCATGGTGACTAAAGAGAAGCTCCACATCCAGAGACAGTAAGCCTCTAAATACCAGTGCTAGAAGGCAACTTCAGGTGAAGACTTTGGCTCTGTTAACTGGCCCACCATGGTGACTGGTTGTTCTCTGCATGAACTATGATGATGCTGGACTAGATGGTACACAGGTTTGCTCTACAGGGCTCTTCTTATTTTCTTATGAGTTTTGAAAACAAATGACAGGGTTGATCTGTCCGTCAGAAATGTCTCTATGTCATCGTCAGGCCATCCCTCCCACAGCTCCTGCTTTTATCATAAACCAGTCTGATATGATGGTTGTCATTGCTTTGATGGACCTCAGAATATGTCATATGAGGGCTCAGGTTCAAGCTTCCCTTGAGTTGTGCCATGGCACTTGCAAGGAAAAAAGGACTGGAACTAGTCCCAAGGCCAGAAGGGCATCTGTTACAGCTGGTGCTGAGATGACAGTGCTTGATCTAATGATCACACATGCAAATCATATGATCAGACAATTTACAGAATAGCTCAGAATGCTGATTTTTGTATTTAGTTCCATTAATATTACTGCCCTCTCCTTCCCATATGCATCTATATACCACCCTGCTGATGTTTTTAAAGATGTTGTACTGATTTGTAGGCTCTGGGTATCAGATTGCTGCATTTTGTTCAGCTTCACAAATTAACAAAGCCAAAGGAAGCTTCCAAAGTCCAGTGTCCTGCAGTCTGAGGCCAGGGTTTCTGAGTTAAATCGGTCCAAGATCAGGGGTTTTGGGAATTAATCAATGTTGGCAGTTCAGAATCAAATGTACCAGTTGCATCCATGCCCAAAAAGCCTCTCTCAGGAGATTTTATAGCCAAAATCCCAAATGTCATGCCTCCAGCTAGCTGCTCAGGAACAGTAATGCGAAGACTCATCTTCATTATCAGTGGGCAGCTGGCAATGAACCAGAAGGTGTGCACTTCATTGTCTGACCTGTAGCTTAGCTCTCAGCCTCTTTGTAATGTACTCAGTGACGAGACGTGCAGAAGGCAACATACTTTAATCTAAGGTACATCACAGAACAGGGGCAATGCGGGCCGGGACCCGCTTTATATACACACAGCCCGGAACGGCCCCCCAGCTGGCCCAGACCAATCCTGGCCAGTCAAACTTCCCGCCACAGATCTTGATTGGCGGAGTCCTTTCACGCGCTGTGCCGAGTGACCAGGGGATTCCCCCTGGTCACCTCTGCTGCATGGCCGCGCGGTGCTTTACTGAAGCACGATACACTACACTGGCAACGAAGGTGGGATCTGGCTAGGAAGGCTTTCTCAAGAAAGAAACAGCTGACCTGGCTGGGGATGAGGAAGGCACAGAACCGCAAGAATCTGGGACACCTGCCGCCACGATGGCGAACTCTAGTGTAACGACGGGCCATCTTGCTGAGTTCAACCCAGACCACCCCGAGAGGTGGGAGACTTATACCGAAAGGGTCGAATGCTACCTGCGGGCCAACATGATCATTGACGACAACCGAATGAGGGACGTCCTGTTGAGCGTCTGCGGAGAGGCAACCTTCGAGATCGCACGAGGTCTCTCTGCCCCAGCGAAGCTCACCGAGAGGACATACAGGGAGGTCGTCAGACTCCTCACAGGGCATTTCTCGCCCCAACCGTCCATCGTAGCCCGCAGATTCCTCTTCCACAAGAGGGACCAGAAGTCTGGGGAAACGGCTGCAGTCTACCTGGCCGCTCTCCGCCAGATCACAGGGAACTGAGGGTTCGACAAGCGAGAGGAGGCCCTGAGGGACCGATTCATCTGGGGCCTCCGAGACGAAAGGCTGCAACAGAAGCTCTTCGCCAAGGAAGAGCTCACCCTCCAACAAGCCTTCAACAAGGCGACGGCCTTCGAGAGGGCCACAAAAGCATACAGCCACCCACGTGGAGAGGCAGTCCACCAGGAAGAGATGGCGCCGGGCGACCGGGAGGACGAAGAGGCTTTCCAGCTCTGGCGGCCACAAGGAGCAGACCCAAGAGCCCTCTCGAGGCAACGAGCGACGGAGAGACCCTCCACCATCAAGTGCGCCAGCTGCGGCGACCCCCACGAGAGGAGGGACTGCCCATACCGCAACATGGACTGCCGTAGTTGTGGGAAGATGGGCCACATCGCTCAGGCCTGCTGGGCCAAGAACAGCCGTCGGCAACCGACAGCGCATCACGACTCCACCGAGGCCCACATGACAGCGTCAACCAGCCTGCAGGTATTGAACTTGCCCCTCTCCACCCCCGACGTTAAAATGACAGTCCTCATCGAGGGCACCCCATGCCTCATGGAAGTGGACTCAGGTTCCTCCATCTCCATAATTTCGGAGGAAACCTTAAAGAAACAGTGCCCCCGCCACCGCCTCCAACTGAGGCCAGCCGACTTTGTTCTGAGGGACTTCCAAAAAAACCCGGTACACATCGTGGGCTGGGCCAGGGTACGGGTAGAGAGAGGGAAATTCAGGGGACCTCTGGACATTCTGGTGGTCAAGCGCCAGCTCACCACCTTACTGGGGCTGGTCTGGTTCCAACCACTGGGGATCCAGTTAGTGGGGGTAGAGCAAGTACAGGCAATGTTCCTAAGGTGCAGTCGTCCCGGAAGGCTGAGCACAGCCAACTGACTTTCCCCTGCTGAATTGGAGGAGAAGGGTGGAAGTGGTTCTGCATCAGCTGTTGGCTGTAAATCTGACCAGCTCATTTTCCTGCTGGTTGGCTACTGTCAACTCTGGGCTGGCTATACAGGGCTTCTCTTCCTCTGAGGAGACCTCATTATCACTGAGCCCTGGCTGACTCATGATAGGTATTGTTTTTGTTTCTTATCTGGCTTTTGCCTCTAGTTATTTTTGTGAATAGCTGATCAGTGATTTCAGTCTTGGCCCCTCATCCAAATCCATTAAACAATGCACATTGCCCTTCTAAGCAAGTCTATACCAAATCCTACTCAATAGGGCTTATTCCCAGGAAAGTGTATTATTTGTTTATTAGATTTATATCCCACCTCTCTCCTGCAACGTGGGGCTCAGGGTGGCTCACAACATTTAAAAAGACATACAACAGAGCCATAAAGTTCATAATTAAAACTGTTAAAGTAGTTACAATCTTGACATTCTCTTGGTACTCAGGACTGCACTGCTAGATAAAATAGAAGTTAAAGGTAAAGGTAGTCCCCTGTGCGAGCACCAGTCATTTCCGACTCTGGGGCAACATCGCATCTTGATGTTTTCACAGCAGACTTTTTACAGGGTGGCTTACCATTGCCTTCCCCAGTCATCTACATTTCCCCCCCAACAAGCTGGGTACTCATTTTACCAACCTCAGAAGGATGGAAGGCTGAGTCAACCTTAAGCCGGCTATCTGAACACAGCTTCCGCCGGGACTGAACTCAGGTCGTGAGCAGAGAGTTTGGACTGCAGTACTGCAGCTTTACCACTCTGCGCCACGAGGCTCTTAAAACAGAAGTTAAATATACCTAAATAATATATTTAAATAATCCACATTGATATTTTGTATACAAAGTTAAATCTTGGCTGTATTGTGAAACACAGTCAAAATAATGATGTGTAACTGTGGAGTCAACAGTGTACACCTCTCTAGGTGCAGATTCATTTGGTGGCTAGTCATTCAGTAACTTAATACAAAAGCTATACAGAACTCACAGATGTTTAATTCAAACGAGTACCCTGTTTCCACTATGTTGGGAATTTTAGCTGTCAAAATGGTGACATTAAGTATAATCCTAAGGAAAATTACTCACTTCTAAGGATATAATTCTTTTTAGGATTGCATTACCGTTTTTGTTGTTGTTGTTTTTTAAAAATATCAAGGTGAAGGAATCATTGATGGTGCCATTCTGTTCTGGATGTTGCTATTATGGGAGCTCAAAGGCTGTCACAGGCTTTTGCGCAATACTTCCATAGTGTGCTTGTGGAGAACAGATAGTCTAGTTTTAAATAGTATGAGCTAAATATGTATGCTCCAGTTTCAAAACCTACAATCTTACAAGCAATATTAACTTTAATTACAATAGATTTACTTCTAAAAAATATTACAGAACGGGGCCAAAGTTAATATATTGGATTTATTGCTTGGCAAGAAAATGGTGGTATGTTTTCAGAGCCTGAGTTTTACACAGCTCAGATAATAACATAAGAGAAGCCATGTTGGATCAGGCCAATGGCCCATCCAGTCCAACACTCTGTGTCACACACTGGCCAAAAAAATTATACACATACATACATGTATACACACTGCGGCTAATAGCCACTGATGGACCTCTCCTCCATATTTTTATCTAACCCCCTCTTGAAGCTAGCTATGCTTGTAGCCGCCACCACCTCCTCTGGCAGTGAATTCCACATGTTAATCACCCTTTGGGTGAAGAAGTACTTCCTTTTATCCGTTTTAACCTGACTGCTCAGCAATTTCATTGAATGCCCACGAGCTCTTGTATTGTGAGAAAGGGAGAAAAGGACTTCTTTCTCTACTTTCTCCATCCCATGCATTATCTTATAAACCTCTATCATGTCACCCCGCAGGTGATGTTTCTCCAAGCTAAAGAGCCCCAAGCGTTTTAACCTTTCTTAATAGGGAAAGTGTTCCAACCCTTTAATCATTCTAGTTGCCCTTTTCTGGACTTTTTTCCAATGCTATAATATCCTTTTTGAGGTGCGGTGACCAGAATTGCACACCGTATTCCAAATGAGACTGCACCATCAATTTATACAGGGGCATTATGATACTGGCTGATTTGTTTTCATTTCCCTTCCTAATAATACCCAGCATGGCATTGGTCTTTTTTATTGCAATCGCACACTGTATTGACATTTTCAGTGAGTTATCTACCACGACCCCAAGATCTCTCTCTTGGTCAGTCTCTGCCAGTTCACACCCCGTCAACTTGTATTTGCAGCTGGGATTCTTGGCCCCAATGTGCATTACTTTGCACTTGGCCACATTGAACCTCATCTGCCTCGTTGATGCCCACTCACCCAGCCTCAACAGATTCCTTAAGGAAGAAATAAAGAAAACAAATGAAAGGATGGATGAATTCCAGAAGCAAGTATTGGCAAATACCCAGCAAACTCACATACTGTCAGCTAAGGTTAAAGTACTGGATGAGCAGGGGAAAACAATGGCTACCCATATGAGACAAGTTAAAAGTACTACATCAGATTTGGAGGATAGAGTAGCCAAAATTGAAATGGACAAAGCTATGTACAAACTGAGATTTCAAAATATCTTAGAAGAAAAAAGTGAAGATATATATATAAAAAATTGAGGAAATCTTGACTATGGGAGAAGAACAGATAATGAAGGATATAGTACAAGAAATTGACTGGATAAAGAGGGTAGCAACAGCATATACGAAAAAGAATAATCTTCTGAGGGAAGTGCATGTGAGATTTATGAGAGACTCTACATGTGAGAAAATCTTGAGAGTGACAAGAGAAAATGACTTAATGTGGAAAGGAAACAAAATCAAGGTTTTGAAAGATATACCTTGGAGTATAAGGCAAAGAAGAGAGGGCTACAGGAAATTGACATCCTGGTTAATGGACCAATCTATTTCATTTAGATGGCTAGTCCCGGAAGGAGTCTTTTTTATGTATCAAAGTAAAAGGTTTAATCTAACATCTTTTGAGAAAGTGCAGGAATTTTGGAGGGGGCTGCTGGCAGGGGTACTGTCCTCACACATGTTTCATATGCCCAGCGTGATTATGTCACTTCCAGGTGCTGCTGGGTTGGAGGCCCTGGAATTGCCGGAATCCCTGCCCCCAGCAGGAAGCTGGGAACCCTAGACTATGCTGAGAGGGAATGACTGGGCCAAGTAGGCCTCATGGTTGTATAAGGCTTTGAATCCCAGATCATAGTCCAAGATCTGTAATTATTGTTGCAATTTAGAGATGCATCTTTAGAAGGAATATAGGATAGGAGTTTTCAGAGGATCCCTGCTGGCTAGGAGGGAGGAGTTGCAGGCGGTAAGAGAGATCATTCAGGGAAGGTAGTAGAATACTATGTTTGGCAATAAGTGATTACATTTACTTTTCCTATGGTGTGTCCCCTGTACCATGACTAAATCCCTAACATATCATAGTACCTTAACCATACTATATTGATGCTTTATGATACCAATTCTGAGTCTGCCTTGGTGGGATGGGTGGGATAGAAATCCCACAAACAACACAATTCATTTGCTGAAGGCAGACAGAAAAGAGCTTCTACACTTGAGTTAAGGGCTTGTGTTAACCTAATGGATTTTAAAAGTTTTTTTCTTGCCATGTGCTCTCTTTAGGGTGAACTGCTTTTGAAACTCCCCTCAATATTCCTCCTAAAATATCTTAATTTTGGGCAGCTACACTAGATTTGTAAAAGGTCAGCACATTGACTACATTTAAAACAATCTAATCTAATTTAATAGACATGATGGTGGGGTCTGAGGTGGCAATGACAGACCATAGAAAGGCCTTGTAGTTTATTTTATTTACAACATTTATATGCCACCTTTCTACCCTAATAGGGTTCCCAAGATGGCAAATAACAAAGCATTAGAACACTGAAAACATTAAAAGCATTATGTTTAACAGAGACCATTGTTAAAAAGTTCAATATAATCAGGATGGCACAGTAGTTAAGAGTGTTGGACTACTATCTGGGAAACCTAGGTCTGAGTTCCCACTTTGCGACAGAAGCTCACTGGGCAACCTGGGGCCCAGTCACACTCCCTCAGCCTAACCTCCCTCACAGATTAGTCATGAGGATAAAATAAAGAAGAGGAGAAGGATGGTGCTTTGGGGGGGGGCACAGTGGGAGGGCTTCTAGTGTCCTGGCCCCACTGAGGGATCTTCTGATGGCACCTGGTTTTTTTTGGCCACTGTGTGACACAGAGTGTTGGACTGGATGGGCCATTGGCCTGATCCAACATGGCTTCTCTTATGTTCTTATGTAAGCTGCCTTGGGTTCCAGTTGGGGAGAAAAGTGGGGTACAAATTAATTAAATAAAAATAAAGCTATAATTCATTACAAAATGATTCTCCATATTGGCTGTTACATATACATACTTTTGATACCATGTATTATTAAATATTTATATGGGCATATTTATTTCTTCCTCTGTGTTGTATCTGTGTAAAACAAATATTTCTTATATTAACTTTACCATAGCAGTCTATACACAACATAACTTTATGTAAAAAAAACCCCTTGGGATTGATGATGCTACCATGTCACTAGAGTTTTTGTGGTGTAATCTATCCCCTTTCCAGAGCCTAACTACTTTCTCTAAAATACTCCTCACCAGTGTGTCAGAATCTCAATATGGAGAGAGCCTGGTGGTGGGGGGGTGTCCTTTGCTTCCTTCCTGTCACTTCCTGATGCAAACTCCTATTTTTCCATTCAGTACTTCCTGAGATATCTTGATGCTAATATGTCTTTACTTTCATTGTCTGTCATTCAATTCCTGCTGTGACTCCTGCTGAAAGCTGTCACTGTTCAAATGGCATACTGATGCCTCATTTAGTATTCATTGATTACTGGGTAGTTCTTATCCTAATCATTACTGGTCTTTCTCACACTCATTCCTATCTGGCTGAATAGAAAACCTGTGGAAGATAAGTTTCTTAAGAGAATAAGCATTTAGGTGTCAGCCGTTTATCTAATGCGTTGAGAGCTGGGAGTGCTTTCACAAATTGTATTTTGTGGTATCTATCTATCTATCTATCTATCTATCTATCTATCTATCTATCTATCTATCTATCTATCTATCTATCTATCTATCTATCTATCTATCTATCCATCCATCCATCCCAAGCAAAATTCCAATGCATCTGGAGGTACAAAAAATCCCACAACCCTTTTTGCTGTGTGTGTGTGTGTGTGTGTGGGCTGGGGGGGGGGAGGGGGCAGAAGGTATCATGTTTCAAAATACCCAAACATCTAGAACATCAAAACTCACTTTGACTTGAGGCAGAAAACATCTAACATTAATGACAGCTCACATTGTTTGTACCTGGAGCTATCCCATCTATGTCTGGGGTAAGATCTTCTCCAGGTTCTCAAGAAAGGTAATCAAGTTGTCAGAAGGCACCGTATCTTTCTTGAGCACTTCAAAATGCTTGCCTGAATCAATGTTTTCTGCAAAAAACTCACCTCCAGGAGTATTTTTGTGCCCCAGAATATTTTTGGACAGGAGCCCCATGGTGCAGAGTGGTAAAGCTGCAGTACGGCAGTCTGAGCTCTCTGCTCACGACCTGAGTTTGATCCCGGCAGAAGCTGGGTTCAGGTAGCAGGCTCAAGGTTGACTCAGATTTTCATCCTTCTGAGGTCGGTAAAATGAGTACCCAGCTTGCTGCGGGGTGGTGGTGGTGGTGGAAGTGTAGATGACTGGGGAAGGCAATGGCAAACCACCCTGTAAAAAGTCTGCTGCGAAAACATCGTGATGCGACATCACTCCAGAGTTGGAAACGACTGGTACTTGCACAGGGGTCTACTTTTACCTTTATATTTTTGGGTGTGGGTTTACAAAGCATGTCAAAGGCAAGATCAGTAGATTCAGGGAGTGGTTTATATTCCAGTTTGTGTGTATGTATGTTCAAACATATAATTCTAAGTGGTAAGTGGCTTTAATTTGGGGGCATTGTTTACTAATGGGCAGGTGAAAATGTCCGAAGAGCCAATTTGGTGTACTGAGAGCCAGTAGTGTAGTATAGTGAGAGCTAGTTTTGTGTGTTGGTCAAGAGCAGTAGGATTCTAATATGGAAAACTGGGTTTGATTTCCCCATTCCTCCACATGAAGCCAGCTGGGTGACCTTGGGTCAGTTATAGCTCTCTCAGCCCCACCTACCTCACAGGGTGTCTGTTGTGGGGAGAGGAAGGGAAGGTGATTGCAAGACACTTTGAGACTAATTCGAGTAGTGAAGGGCAGGATATAAAACTAATTCCTCCTCCTCCTCTTTAGGGTCATTTTTTCATGCATTCTGCCAAAATAAGTGCAACTGAGGTAGAAATTCATCCCCAGTGACATTAGAAAGGTTTTAATGAGGTTTTACACCATACACTTAACATGAATTGATGTTGCGTTGTAGGATTTTTTTGTTGTTGTTCCGTCGCACAGTCGAGTCCAACTCTTTGTGACCCCATGGACAAAGTCACGCCAGGCCTTCCTGTCTTCCACCATCCTCCGATGGTGTAGGACAGGGGTGTCGAACTCATTTGTTATGAGGGCTGGATTTGACATAAATGAGACCTTGTTGGGCTGAGCCATGTATATCATAAAATGTAATGCCAGGTAGCGGACATATAAACTTTATAAAGGGCACAGATACACAATTCAAGATATTTTTTTTTTGCTTAAAATAAAACATGCTTAAAATATTAGCCAGCTTGCAATATTTTGTTTTACAGTCTCTGATAAATGTCACCTCTTGCTATGAATTATTGCATCAAAAACTGTAGACAATTTCTGTGCAGTACCAGTCTTGAATATGTGCTGTTCAGGTGTGCACATCTGTAAGTTGTAAACCAACTTTTGATTCATTGACATTCATTACAGACATCTCATGGTCAATGCTTTGAGCCTAAGACCCAGAGGAACATGAAGCAGCTGGGAATTGTGAGCTTTTGTACAGAAGTTGCTCCACATACTAGTCAAGAACATGTGAAGGTACCATGGCACAGACGGGGGGCTATGTGCTTATCTACAAAACTATAATTTTCCCCAGAGAAATGACTACAACTAAAAAAAAATACAGCTTCCCTCCCAAAAACAACTACAAGAACAGAGAGACAGCCATTTACAGTGGTCAGTGCGAGCCTACTATCTGGAAAGTCTACATTCAAGACCCCCAAACAAAGGAAAATGTGAAAGAAAAAAATAAGGAAAATTTGCTGGGTAAACCTGGGGTGGAACACATTCTCAGCCTAATGCTGATATTTCTCTACTAAATAGTTCACATGCTTTCCTATTGAGAAAGAGTGGAGGGCATGAGTACAGTGAAAAAGAGGAGGGGAACCCAGTTACAAGCCCAACAAAACTCTCTCTCTCTGTAGCAAGGCAAAAAGCTAATACCTTCACTAAAATGTTACTAGTCTTAAAAGCATTCTTTGCAGCTCTCCTGATGGTGGGGACTGGCAAAGGAAGCTCTGGCTCTTTCTTTCCTTCCCTGGGGCAGGAGGAGGGGGAGGAGCCTCAGCCATTCATTAGAAGGAAGAGAGGCTTGTCTAAGTAGCTCTGCAGAGTGATTAATTGAGCCTGGAAAACTTAATCAACCAGCAGAGCTATACAGCCAAGCTCCCTCATTGGCTGAGGCTGCTCCTCCCTCCTCCACTCTTTGGGGAAAGGGAGGGGGGAGGGGGGAAGGCTGCTTTGCTGCTCTGGCTTATCTGGGGAGAAACACAAAATGGGGACCAAAAAAAGCAGGCAAGGGAAAATGAAGCAGATGACAGTCAGTTGCTGTATTGGAGCCCTCTGTGGGCCTCATCCGGCCCATGGGCCATATGTTTGACACCTTGGTGTAGGATATTGCATTGTAGGACACCTTGGTGTAGGATATTACAATGTAGGATATTGAACCCAATTATGTAGTAAACTCCCCCCTGAGCTGTAGAGGGCAGTACTGGATGGAAGAAGAAATCACATTTTAATTAAAGTTGTGTGAAAGTCCAGAAACAATATTTTACCTGTTATAAGAAGGTCTTCCAGGTAATCACAATCCCTTCTAAGAAAGCTTTCTTCTGGAGCTAGCATAGTTAAAGCATAACGATTTTATAGATTATGAATGAGGCTGATTGTATGTATATTCTATGCATCTGCTATGACACCACACAAATGCAAAATTTTATATTTGACACAGAATTTTGTATGTGATTTATCATGATAAGGAGTTTCCTCCCCCACTGCATATAGTCTTGAGTACTTTGGGGAAGTGTTTTATCTATTTGAACTGGCAGGAGAAAGCACTTACTTAGATAGCAACTTATTCTGTTTTGTTCTGCTTTAGTTTTGTATTTGCCTGAGTCTTCAAGACAGGGGACTGGATAAAGATATGGAGCAGAGGTCCATCAGTGACTACTGGCCACAGCATATTGGTGGATCTCTGTCTGGGGCACTGATGCTCTGTATTCTTGGTGATGGGGGGGGACAGTGGGATGGCTTCTAGTGTCCTGGCCCCACTGATGGACCTCCTGATAGCACCTGGTTTGTTTGTTTTTTTGCCACTGTGTGACACAGATGGGCCATTGGCCTGATCCAACATGGCTTCTCTGACGTTCTTACATCTAAACAGAGAGATTTTGGAATCCTGAGACTCTAAATTTTACCCTCTGTCTGCCTAATGGAGATGCCTTGAAGATGTGGATGTATCAAATAAAATCTCGGAACCTGGAAGCAGAGTTGACTTGGATACTTTGGTGCCTGAGGAAGAAAACTAATTACTTAGTTTGCTTGACAACAGTAATCCCAAACTTGTCTCCAGAGACAGGCCAGGTTGCCAGCCTTTAGGTGGTGGCTGGAGATTTCCCGGGATTAGAACTAATCCCCAAGTGACAGAAATCAGTTCCCCTGGAGAAAATGGCTTTATTCCCCACTGAAGTCCCTCCCCTACATAAGCCTCACCCCCCACACCAGACTTCATGCTCCAAATCTCCAGGAATTTATCAAATTGAGGCAGGCATCAACCCTAGCCACCACACCCCGTATAATGTTATATGTTTGTACTGAATAAGACTTTAATAAAGCAACATTCTACTGGGTTACTACTTGAAATCAATTCATTTAGACTGGAGTAACTGCATAATAGGATTGCATTTGTTTCATGTCTCTTGGAGAAAGCCATCTAACCTATATAACACAACGCACAATTTAAATCCACAGACTTCAGGAATCATACATTTATCATCACGTGCATGTGCCATTTCTTGTTTATTATCACAAACAATTTTTCTTCACAAACCAAGGAATATAAATTAGGTGCTGGAAGGATTATGTGTTGAAGCGATTATACATATTGTTATGCAGTGCTCATATGAAGTTGCCTCATGAAGAAATCATTGCCCCGTCTAGCCTGGAACTGCGTTGCCCTCTCCTGGAGTTCAGGCAGAGAAAGGTCTTTCCTGGCCCGGCTACCACCCGCGAATGTTTGAGTGACTGAACCTGGGGTGGGGAGAGACCCTGTTACGAATGCCAATGCTCGGAGGGTTTTTGTGGGCAGCAGAAGATATTTAGTCAAGCGGCTACTGCACCGTTGTGCTGAATGATCCCGCATAACCACTGCGGCGCTCGCTTTCTTAGGGCTCCGAAGGGCCACCGTCGCCTCCACAGGTTTCTCTCTGATCCTCCCTTGCCGCAGGGGGCGCTCTCGCCCACCCACCAGTCGCTTCTACCTGGAGCCCACAGCCCGCCTGGCCCTCTGTCGGGAGTTTGTGTCCGGGCTCGTTGCTAGGCGCCCGCGCGTCCCTCGTCTCCCCGCTCCTGAGCCGAGGCGGGGGAAAGAGGCTGCTGAGTGAGACCTGCGGCGGCAACGGTTTTTCCCGCCAGGAGTTTGAGGGTGGTCTCTCTTTGGGGCAGGGAGGAAAGCAGCGAGCGGAACCGTCTTTCTCTTTGCCGTAACGGCTTTCGAATGTCCACAGGGATGAGCCTGTAGAAGGGAGGTGGGAGAATGGATTTGGCCCTGGGTCACCTCCTCAGAGACGTTTGTGGATTCAAAGTATCCAAGGAAGGGGCTGCCTTGGATACTTTGAGCGGGAGGGAGAAAGAGAGGAGAGGCTCCGGTAGCCTGGTTTCGTTTCTTTTCCGCGGGACGGTTTCTTTCCGCCTTTAAATAATTGCTTGACAGACATCCACGAAAACAAGGGCTAGTGGGCACCTTGATGACTGACAGGGTTGCCAGTTCCCGGTTGAGAAGTACCTGTAGATTTTGGGGAGGGGTGGTACCTGAGGAAGGCGGGGTTTGGGGAGGAGAGGGCCTTCAGTGGGGTATGATGCATAGAGTCCCTTCCAAAGCAGCCGTTTTCTCGAGGTGATCTTGAGACTATTTGTAAGCACAGGAGATCTCCCTCTAGCTGTCACCTGGAGGTTGGCAACCTCCTCTTGACATTAATAAGATAAACTTACCAGTCAGAGCTCCTGTCGTCAGCTGTAAGAATTCCAACAGGTCCAGGTCTTCTCAAGAAATCCTCTGGTCAGGAAAATCTGCTGTTGAACTGTAGACAGTTACCAAGCAGTTGGGCAGACTGAAACTAAGGTTGCAACACTGAAGCGATAAGATTGCTTGATACAAAACTTTAGTTTGGCTAAAGGTTTCCTCTAATTAGGAATCTCTGAGAAGGAGATTTTGAAAAGCAGATCACTTTTTAAAAAACAAGTGGTTATAAACCCTGAAGATGGCAGCTAGTGTCTTAAAAGACAAGGGCAGGAATACTGTTTCTAGTGCATTGCTGCTTAAAGTGCTATCTAAGACCTTTTTTTGTTTTGTTTCACAGTTCTTTTATGTTACATCTTTAAACATTTATGTTGCACCTTTCCACCTAACTCGGAATGCTAAGTAATTAATATTAATTTTATGCCTCTTTCAGTCCAAAATTGCTTTCCAAAGTATCAAGTTTAAACTAATACAGAAAATGTAATACACAGATGCTTGGGGAAGGGGTTGCCAGCAATATCTTAGTCCAAGCAAAATGCAGCAGTGCCTGGCTGCTTCCCTTTCTCTGCCTTGCCTAAATTAATTGATTAATTAATTCACATACTGACAATGCAATCTTATGTAGAGTTATTCCAGCCTAAAGCAACCGGAATAACTTAATCCACCTTCTTTAGTTATTTCCCAAATACCACTAGTATGTTTAAAGAAAAGTAGGTTAGGTTTAATAAATCTTATCAATAATATAGTTTGTTTAGTGTATGCCAGATGTCCTGTTTGAGAAACATGAGACTTAAATGGTAGTGTTAGATTTTCTGAACTAAAGCTGCAATCCTGTGACACTTTCTTGAGAGTAAGTAACACTGGACAGTAGGATTTGCTTCACAGAAAGCATGCATAGGATTGTATTGCTCTGGGGTTTTTTGGTGTCACTGATTATTGCTCTTTTCAACCATACACATGATTTTGCTTTTTCTGTTTCTTCTTTTCAGCTCCTGAACGTGCAAGGAAATGGCTAGAAAACATGAACATTTTGGACTGAGCTATTTGGAAGAACTGACTATACTTAAGGAACGTGATCATATATGCAAAGAATCTCGGCAGGAATTTCTGAAGTTTAAACAAAAAGCAGATAATGTTCAAAGAGATCTGAACAAACCGACATTTGAAGTTACATCATCAGATCTATCACATCAGCTAGAACCTAATTCTTGCCGGAGTCTACAGAGTCCCTTGTTTCGTGAAAACAGAAGTCTTCCTGTTGAGTGGAATACTTCTAAAACTTTGAAAACATCAAATATCTCTCCTCGTGTTTCAGTCATGGAACATCAAAGACAATATTTTGAAACTCAACAAAAGAAATATCTTAAAAAAGAAGATAATCGCCTACCAGTAGCAATAGCCTCTTTAGTAGGTACTGCTAAACAAGTCAGTATGTTAAAGAAACCAGAGCCCCCACCAAAGTCCAAATCCAAAAAGTTTGTTCGCATAAAGTTGGTGTCTGAGAGGCCTTTCATCCCTCAACAAGAAGCCCATGGTACTGAACAACCAGAGCAAAAAATACATTCTAAGACTATAGGAAATGTAGGAACCAGCTCTGTCACAACAGAAATAGACTGCTCAGATATTACGGATTCCAGTTCAGGTGAAAAGCCACTTAAAATGGCAAAAGAAATTTCAAAGCCAAGTATACTAAATTCAATTCTTGAATTAGACGGGTCATGTAGCAGAAAAAACAGTGAGGCATCTAATGTAAAGTTTATGTTGGGATCTTCGCAAGAAACTAGAGGCACGAAAAGATCAAAAATATATGAAAAATCTTTTCCATGGAATAAGGCACAAATACAGGATTCTGCTCAAAAATTTCCTGCTGGAATAGTTCCACGGTCTATTGATGAAATAATTGCCTCTCTGCAGTCTACGGTTCCTACACCTTCAGATCTGAAAATCAAAGAACTTCTAGAGAGTATTCTTGGCCATGATTACAACATACAAATAGAAGTAGGTGAATGAGGCTGAGCTCAGTCTTTTGGGATGAGTGTTTTTTTCCCATGAAAATGGCACTTCTCAATATGATATAGTAACTCAAGTGTTTGGGAAAAACTAATACAACTGGTAATGGTATGCCTTCACCATTTTTTTTCTGCTAGCGTTGTGTTAAAAGAGAATATTTATAACTATGTAAAATATCAGTAAAAGTGCTTTTTAATTAATATTTTGTAAGTTTTACAAGGCAACTAGAAAATCGCAACCGACATTGAATCATAATATCTGAACTTATTAAGCATAATAAAGTAAAGTAACATAGTAAACCAAATATATGTGCAACATAAACAATAAGAATTATCTTTTAGTGCCATTATGCATTTCATGGCCAAGCATTGTACATATCAGAGATATTACAAAGCTATTCTATCCATATGAGACTGGGACACTTAGGTCGTTTTCGCACTCACCTCCAGCCGGCGCGACCCCCCTCTTCACCGCGCAGGATCTGCGCGGATTTTGCACTAAATGCCGCGGAGCAGCCTTTTGCGCCGGAAACTCCCGGCGCAAAAGCCGCTCAAACGCCAAACTGCTTTTTGGCGATTTACGTTTGAGCGGCTTTTGCGACGGGAGTTTCCGGCGCAAAAGGCTGCTCCGCGGCATTTAGTGCGAAATCCGCGCAGATCCTGCGCGGTGAAGAGGGGGGTCGCGCCGGCTGGAGGTGAGTGCGAAAACGACCTTAGAGATGTAGCAGTTTCTGACAAGATGGAAAGTGCTTTATATGTATACAGAAGTTTCTTTAACTATCCACGTCAAGTAGTTTATATATTAGTTTAGCTTTATATCCAGGCATGTTTAGGTTTATATACTGGAGCAACCAAAATGAACAAAATAAATGCTGCAAAATACCACATTGATCAAATCAAAAGGTCTTTCACTGTTTCTGGAACATGTTCTTACTAGTGCTGTAGGAAATAATGTGTCTCATTCTGGTTGCTTCATTCATTTGAAACAGAAGAGGCAATCAGAAAGATTAAGGGATTGGAATGCCTTTCTACATTGAAAGCCTAAAGCAGGGGTGTCAAACATGCAGCCCGGGGGCCAAATCAGGTCCCCAGAGGGCTTCTATCAGGCCCCCAAGCAACTGGTTGTTTTCTGCTTCTTTCTCCCTCTCTCTTGCTTCCTTCTGCATCACAGCTTGGTTTGCCAGGCTTGCTCAATCACACAGGAGCTACAGAGCAAAGCCTCTAGTTCAGAGGTGTCAATCATGGCCCAGGGGCCGAATCAGTCCCCCTGGAAGGCTGCTATCAGGCCTCTGAGCAACTTGCTGTCATCTGCTTCCTTCTTCCTCTTTCTTGCTTCATTCTGCATCACAGCTTGCTTTGTCAAGCTTGCTTCATTGCTTAGAAGCTTCAGAGCAAAGCCTCTATTTTCTGCATTGGTTGAGGCTCCTCCCTTGGAGAGAAGAAGGGGGGAGGAATAGTTTGCTTTGCTAGGCTCTCAATTGCACTATTGAGCTAGTGAGCCAATCCTCTCTTCTATTGGCTGAGGCTCCTCCCCTTCCAGGTCCGCAGGGAAGGAAGGAAGGTGCCAAAGCTTGCTTTGCCCAGTTCCCTGGATCACACAGGAGAGATACAAAGAAAGCACCTTTAAGACCAAGTGCTACTGTTTTAAGCATGTTTTAAGATTAAAAAAAAATCTTTAATTGTGTTTGTGTCCTTTATAAAGCTTATATATCCACTACTTGGCATTATATTTTATGACACACATGGCCCAGCCCAACAAGGTCTCATTTATGTCAGTTCCAGCCCTCATTACAAATGAGTTTTACACCCATGGGCTAAAGCATTTGGGACGTAGTTTAGGAAAAAGCTAAGAGGGAACATGATAGAAGTTTATAAACTTATATATGGTGTCAACAAAATATGGATGAATTTTTCTCTGTGTTCCATATTAGAACACAGGTTCACCCAGTGAAATTGATCAGTAATAAATTCAGGACAGGGAACAAGTTATTTTATATAGTATATATTTAATTTGAGCAATTTGTTGCTACCAGATGTAGCCAATGAAAGACCTATCCTCCATGAAGTACCTAATTGTCACTTAAATTATTTTCATCTTCAGAAACGCTAGTAGAGATTTCTGAGAAGTTTTGTGCTTCACAAAATAGGAAATAGGGGGTGGACTTGCAGCATTTGCTTGATTTTTTTGTATAGTCAAAGTTTAACTATACATCCCATCCATTTTCTTTTGTGAAGGTTTGTGTATGAAATACTTCTTGTTTTAAAAGCTTTGGAGGCAAAAGTTTGTCCAAGGGTAACCAAATTTATCTCAACAATAGAGAGAAATAAGATCTTGTTAAGGTTAGTGAGGGATAAAGGTATCTTTTAGCCTATTTGTAAATTAGAACTACTTATGAGGCTGTGAAGCTTTTTTGTGTATTTGCTTCATTAGAGTTCCTTATACTGTACTGTTCCCTTTCCCATTGAAAGAATTGCAGTGATTGCGATTGACTAAATCCTCCTGCAGTTTTTTGTCATCACAATAATTTCCTAACTTTTCTTCAACTCCATGTTCACCATTCTCTGAGTTTTGTGCCTGGTTTTCAGGATCTGGAAATCTCTTATCAGTGTACATCAATCCATCAACTAGTTGTACAGCTTCCTGGTACCTCCTGTGATGCTGTGACACTTTTTCCCTATATGTTGGCTAAAGTAGCTTTGTTTGTATAGCTAAGTAACCATTCTGATTAATAAGGCTCACAGCAATAATCCCATGAGCTAGCAATATGATCTTCCTCGTTTCCACATTGCTGAAATCTTTCAATCTGTTTGTTGTCATTGAATCATGAAACTTCTTGGTGAATGGGTCATTTGTAATTTCTCATGCTGGAAAGCAGAATAGAACTGTTCCTCAAAGGCAGAGATGGTGATATAATTGTGGGCAGTGTCTGATTTTTGGGGTAAAAATGTTCCTGCTTGTGATATCTTGATTCTCAGCAAATGAGTTCAGCCAGCTTTGTCTGACAACTATTTATGTGATTTCCTAAAAAATGCTTTCTTACAACAGAGTATTGTAAATTACTGTGGAACCCCATAATTCTTAGGATAATATTGTTACTTGTCTTTTCCCAACATAATTCTCTGGCTTTGGCATACAGAACTGGGTCTAAGGCTACTCCAATATCTTGCAGTTATAGTTCTCTCCTGGTCAGTTTTGACTGGGTCAGAGATTCTGACTTAGTGGAAAGATCAATGTCTGACAAATTGATGATGGAGATGTAATGAATGGCATCTTTTGAAATGGTAATGTAGTCTCTGGTATGAACTGGACCTTGTTCAGCTTGAGATTTTCTGGTTCTCTATTTTCATCTGCCTTGCAAGCATCCAAAGCAGATTCTTATAAGGTACTATCTTTGCTGGTTCAAAACTTGTTTAGGTTATGGTACAGTTCATTCACCAGTAATGTGTGATGAAAGCTGTTCAATTTTAGTGGAAGAAAGTTTGTCTTAGACCTGGAGTTTTGGTAAAGATGCGGATACTCCTTACACTATTCCAATTCCACGTAATGTTCCTAAGGACTCAGAAATCCCTAGGTGTCTATCTGTACTTACAACCAGTTCTTACTGTAAGCTCTGCAGAGAGTTCTTACTTAGTTGCAATGTGCTAACTGGCAAGTAACCACACAAAGCGTTTTAGAACAGCTGTTACTGTCATATAGTCCTGAAAAAATGGGGGTAAGGTTTTTAGATTGTTATATACATAACCAAGCAAATGCTGCAAGTACTACACATTCTCATCTCTTGGGATAAAGACCTTGCTCAAAATCACTATGTAAGCTATTTTGGCATGGCTCAAGGGCTATGTTTTTGAAGGAGTTCCATACCTCAGGATTAAAAATGCTTTAAAGAGTAGGAAATTCTCAGACAAGAAATTATGGCACAACTTCAGGCATCAAAGTATCATTTTTGAAGTTTTTAATACTCGTTAAGGAGGAATCCCTAACCTTTTTAAGCCTGTGGGCACCTTTGGAATTTTAGTGCAGTGTGGTGGGCACAGCCACAAAAAGGGTGCCATAATAATGTCTGCTGCAGGAAGCAATGCTAGCCACAAAAGGGCTGCTGCCACTTTCCTTTACTTACACAAAGACCTTTGTGCTGTGATGG
The DNA here is from genome assembly GCF_032191835.1 of Heteronotia binoei. Taxonomy (NCBI): domain Eukaryota; kingdom Metazoa; phylum Chordata; class Lepidosauria; order Squamata; family Gekkonidae; genus Heteronotia; species Heteronotia binoei. The sequence continues at coordinate 55,708,366 of NC_083243.1, read as the reverse complement.
CAGCGGCTGCCAAAGCAATGTTTTTTAAAATATTCATAGGCAAGCAAATCTCCATTGGCCAGTCAGATACCTTACTGGGCAAAAGCCCCACTGACTTTCTAAAAACACTTGGTGGACATCAGGAACAGTGTCATTGTTGATAGATCCAGGTGGGCAGCTATGTTGGTCTGAATAGAACAAAGTAGGAGTCCAGTAGCACCTTTAAGACCAACAAAGTTTTATTCAGAATGTAAGCTTTCATGTGCATGCACACTTCTTCAGAAGAGGAATGAGGTACAGTGAGCAAAGTTACATATAGCTGGTGGGCAGTGGTTTAGAATGCAAAGTGGTACAAAGTGTCATTGTTGGGGATGTTGGGGATATCTGGTCTTAAGCATGTAATTTTTATGACAGAACTCAAGGATAATGGTTTCTTGCTTAACTTGTTATTATTTTTCATATATCAAATGGAATTCAAATGCATATTGCAAATTATTACTTTTACCATTTTGATTTATACTTGTGTTTTCTTTCTCCAAAATAGTCACCAGTTAAAGTTCCAGTGAAGGCTGAGGCAAAAGAAGAAACTTCTGTCTGCTCTCCACAGGTAGATTCACCACTGTCAAGGAATGAGAGAAATATTTCATAGTACTAGTAGATTATGCCCATAGCAAGTCTTCCTTGTATTATCGGAAGTGTGCATTTTTAAATTTTGTATATTTTTCTCTTTTATAATAAAGACACAAGTCATTGAAGGTGAAAATCTGCCAGACATACTAGAATCTCCATCTAAAGAAGCTTCATCCGGGAAAATGGTACAGTTAAAAGAGGTAAAATTTAAGGCATTATTGTAGAAATATGTTGATTTTTTTTGCTGTTACAAAGGACTGTTTAAATATATGCCACTGTCTCTCTAATAGGGAGACCCAAAGCAATGCAATATAATATAATATAATATAATATAATATAATATAATATAATATAATATAATATAATAGGGACCCAAAGCAATGCAATATAATATTTATTTATTTAGAATTTATATCCCGCCCTTCCCACGAGTGGCTCAGGGTGGCTTCCAATAATAGATCCGACATAAAAATTAAACAATATTTAAACATGTAAAGGATTAAACATTTAAAACAGATAAAACAGATAAAACCTTAAAGATTAATAAATATTCCAAATATATATAAAAGAGATCTGGCAAGTGCATTAAATTCTCAAGCTAGGTATAGGCTAGCCGGAAGAGGGTCGTCTTACAGGCCCTGCGGAACTGGACAAGGTCCCGCAGGGCCCTCACCTCTTCCGGCAGCTGATTCCACCATGTAGGGACCATAACAGAGAAAGCCCTTTCTCTGGTGGATTTCAAGCGGGTTTCTTTCGGCCCAGGGACAGTAAGGAGATTTTGTGTTCCCGACCTCAGTACTCTCTGGGGAACATGAGGGGAAAGACGGTCCTTCAGGTAGACAGGTCCCAAGCCATATAGGGCTTTAAAGGTGATAACCAGCACCTTGTACCGGACTCGGTACATCACTGGAAGCCAGTGCAGAGTCCGAAGGCCTGGCTGAATGTGTCCCCACTTTGGGGGACCCAGTAACAGCTGGGCCGCGGCATTCTGCACCAGCTGCAATTATGATATGATATAATATAATATAATATAATATAATATAATATAATATAATATAATATAATATAATATAATATAATATAATATAATATAATATAATATAATATAATATAATATAATATAATCAAACAGAAGACGGAAGAAAAAAGCCTTTTTTAGCATTGGCCTTTTTTATTGCAGTTGCACACTGCCTCGACATTTTCAGTGAGATCTACCACAACTCCAAGATTTCTCTCTTGGTCAGTCCACTAATTTGGACTCCATCAACTTGTATTTATAGTTAGGATTTTTGGCCCCAGTGTGCATTGCTTTGCACTTGGCTACATTGAACCTTGTTTGCCATGTTGACGTGCACTTGCCCATCCTCAACCGATCCCTTTGGAGTGCCTCACAATGTTCCCTGGTTCTCACCAGCCTGAACAATTTCGTGTCATCCGCAAACTTAGGCGCTTTGCTTCTTACTCCCAACTCTAAATCATTAATTAATAAGTTAAAAAGCATTGGACCCAGTACTGAGTCCTGTGGTACTTCCCTGGTTACCACCCTCACTGTGAAAATCGCCCATTTATGAAAGTCTTATCAGACATCATATATCAAGACCAAGCAGGATTTCTTCCTAGAAGACACATGAAAGATAATGTTAGGACAATATGTAATATAATGGAGTATTATGAGAATCATCCAGAGAAGCAATTGGCACTAATCTGTTTGGATGCAGAGAAGGCCTTTGGCAATGTGAGTTGGCAATTTATGATACAACAACTGAAAGGTATGGAATGTGATGAGAACTTTTTGAGGATGATACAATCAATATATTCCTCCCAAATGGCAAAGGTGACGGTGAATGGTGAATTAACAAAATCGATTAATATCCAGAAAGGTACACTTTTTTCATCTTGTGCCTAGAAATACTGAATAATGAAATAAGAGAAGATCCAAGTATTAAAGGGGCATTGATTAAGGGTGAACAATACAAACTAAGGGCCTTTGTGGATGATGTGGTCTTTATATTAGAACAACCATTAGATTCAATTGAGTCTCTGAAAAACAGGATTAATCAATTTGGTTACTGGGCAGGTTTGAAGATAAACTATGTTAAAATGAAATTTTTGGCAAAAAACATTACAATGGCACAAATTGATCTTTTCCAACAAAAATCAGGATTTTCTTATGAGAAAAAAGTGAAATACTCGGGCACATGCATTTCAAATAAATGTAGTGATTTAAAGATGGACAACTATGACTAACTGCTTAAAGAGATTAAAAAGGACTTGGAAAAATGGCAAGACCTGAACATATCATTAATGGGAAGAATAGCTTCGATAAAAATGAATATTCTGCCAAGACTGTTATTTTTATTTCAAACTATCCCAGTGCTTTTAACTACTGTGTTTTTTCAAGACTTGAGTAAAATGGTCTCTGCATACATTTGGTGTAAGAAAAAGCCTAGAATTAAATTAAAAACACTACAAGACACTAAAACAAGAGCAGGTCTGGGCATTCTAGACTGGCAACTGTATTATAGAGCCTTGGTGTTGACTTGGGTGAGAGACTGGGCTTGGGTGAGAGACTGAATGATAGAAGGCAGTTATTATTAGAGGGACATGATCTTACCTTGGGCTAGCATGCATACTCATGGTATCAGAGATTAGATGGACACTCTTACTTTAAACATCATTGGCTTTGGAAAGCTCTGTACCATACATGGATATGGTTAAAATTGAGAATTTATCAGAAAATTCCAAGATGGGTGTCTCCGGTGGAAGTGTTTACACCGCCTAATCTCATAAATCCAAATCAGAATTATAAATATGAAGATCTACTGAAAAAAAGATAATCATTTGAAGTCTAAGGAAAAATTAGAGAGCATTGACATTAAAATGAACTGGTGGATGAGAACACAAATAGAATCTAGATACGTCAAAGACAAGACAACAGGTTTTAAAATGGACCAGTATCCATTTGATAAAATCTTCTTGGGTCCTCAAGAGAAACTGATTTCGAACCTATATTCATACCTACTACAGATGAAGATGCAAGATGAGATTGTAGAGGACTGTATGGTCCAGTGGGCTAAAAATGTGGGCCGTAATATACTAGAGGAATGGGAGATGTTATGGAAATCTGATATTAAACTAACAAGGTCAGTAGCCTTCAAAGAAAATCTGTATAAGATGTTTTATAGATGGTATGTAACTTTTCAGAAACTTTCTAAAATGTACTCTAACATGTCAAACAAGTGTTGGAAATGTACAAAATGTGGGTTGTTTTATCACATGTAGTGGACGTGTCAGGTGGTGAAAGACTTTTGAAAAATGGTGCATGTACCTTTACAGAGACTTTTGAAGACTCAGATCCAATTTAAACCAGAATTATTTTTATTGAACACATATCTTAAAGAATATACAAAAGAGACAAGGCATTTACTGGCTCATATTATTACAGCAGCTAGAATTTTGCTTGCACAGAAATGGAAACTTCAGGAAATTCCTACGAGACCAGATTTGATTGGGAAAATATTGGAAACGATGGAGATGGACTATTTATCTCAGTTGCTGGCTGGGAAATCAAAAGGAAGAAGCAAAGAAATATTGGGAAAAGTTATATGTGTGGCTAGATACTTAAGACTTTATGGTGTGAACTTTTATTTATTTTTATTTTTTTAACTCTTATAGCATATCAGAGAGCCAGTTTGGTGTAGTGGTTAAGTGTGCGGACTCTTATCTGGGAGAACCGGGTTTGATTCCCCACTCCTCCACTTGCACCTGCTGGAATAGCCTTGGGTCAACCATAGGTCTGGCAGAGGTTGTCCTTGAAAGGGCAGCTGCTGTGAGAGCCCTCTCCAGCCCCACCCACCTCACAGGGTGTCTGTTGTGGGGGAGGAAGGTAAAGGAGATTGTGAGCCGCTCTGAGACTCTTTGGAGTGGAGGGTGGGATATAAATCCAATATCATCATCATCATATTATTATTATTATTATAAATACTAGAAATACAGATTAATAATGACAGATAGATAGTCGAGAGGAGGACTTACAATTTATGTAATATGTCATTCAATTTAAGAAGATATGGTGTATAATGAATTATAATATGTTAAACATAGTTTATGTTAATGACTATGCAAATTGGATTATTATGGTATTGCTAATTGTAATTCTACTTTTCTATTCCCCTTTCCCTATCCCTTCTTTCTTTCTGGAAAATCAATAAACTTTATCACTCTGGAAAATCGCACATTTACACTCACTCGCTGTTTCCTATTAATTAGCCAGGTTTTTTTTTTATCCACAAGAGGACTTGTCCTTTTACCCCATGGCTATTGAGCTTACTTAGGAGTCTTTGATGAGGAACTTTATCAGAAGCTTTCTAGGAAGTCAAGGTAAACAACATCTATTGGGTCCCCCTTGTGCACATGTTTGTTCTCCCCCTCAAAGTACTCTAACAGGTTAGTGAGACAAGATCTTGCATTACAGAACTCATGCTGAGTGTTCCTCAATAGCTTTTGTTCATCAGTATGTCTACTAAATCTCTCTTTGATAACAGTTTCTGCCAGTGTTCCTGGTATTGATGTCAGACTGACTGGCCTGTAATTTCTCCAATCTCCTCTGGAACCCTTTTTAAAGATGGGGATGACATTAGCTACCTTCCAGGCTGTGAGAGTTGGACCATAAGGAAGGCCGAGTGCAGAAGAATAGATGTTTTTGAGCTATGGAGCTGGAGAAGACTTGAGAGTCCCCTGGACTGCAAGAAGATCAAATCAGTCAGCCCTAAGGGAAATCAACCCTGTTTCCTGGAAAGTCAGATGCTGAAGCTGAAGCTCAGATACTTTGACCACCAAATGAGAAGGGAACATCACTGGAGAAGACCCTGATGCTGGAAAAGACAGAAAGCAAGAGAAGAACGGAACGGCAAAAGATGAGATGGCTGGACAGCATTACTGATGTAACTAACATGAATTTGAACGAATGGTGGAAGACAGGAGGGCCTGGCATGACTTGGTCCATGGGTTTCAAAGAGTTGGACTCAACTGTGACTGAACAACAAAAAGTCCTCAGGGAGGCAGATTTTAATGAAAGATTACATATTTTTGTCAGGAGATCCACAAGTTCACATTTGAATTCTTTCAGAACTCTTGGATGTATGCCATCCAGGCCTGGTGACTTATCAATTTTTAAATTGTCTATCAGTCATAGGACTGCCTCTCTCATCACCTCACTTAGGTCTTTTAACACCCCTCCTAAATCAGCAGTTCTTGAGTGGGCAATCACTTCTCATCTTGAAAAGTTGGTAAAATGTGGTTTGGATCCTGTTACCGTTAGGTGGATCTGTAATTGGCTGACATTGCACCCAAAGAGTGTTTGTGAATGGTTCCTCATCCTCTTGGAGAGGAGTGACAAGTGAAGTGCCTCAAGGATCTGTTCTGGGACCTGTTTTGTTCAACATCTTTATAAATGATTTGGATGAAGGAATAGAGGGAATGCTTATTAAATTTGCAGATGATACTAAATTGGGAGGGGTTGCAAATACAGTAGAAGACAGAAACACCGGGTCCGGATGGCATACATCCGAGAGTTCTGAAAGAACTCAAAGTTGAACTTGTGGATCTTCTAACAAAAATCTGTAATCTTTCATTGAAATCTGCCTCCGTTCCTGAGGACTGGAAGGTAGCAAATGTCACCCCCATCTTTAAAAAGGGTTCCAGAGGAGATCCGGGAAATTACAGGCCAGTCAGTCTGACTTCAATACTGGGAAAGTTGGTAGAAACCATTATCAAGGACAGAATGAGTAGGCACATCGATGAACATGGGTTATTGAGGAAGACTCAGCATGGGTTCTGCAAGAGAAGATCTTGCCTCACTAACCTGTTACATTTCTTTGAGGGGGTGAACAAACATGTGGACAAAGGCGAACCAATAGATGTTGTTTACCTTGACTTCCAGAAAGCTTTTGATAAAGTTCATCATCAAAGGCTACTTAGAAAGCTTGAGAGTCATGGAGTAAAAGGACAGGTCCTCTTGTGGATCAAAAACTGGCTGAGTAATAGGAAGCAGAGAGTGAGTATAAATGGGCAGTCTTCGCAGTGGAGGACGGTAAGCAGTGGGGTGCCGCAGGGCTCGGTACTGGGTCCCATGCTCTTTTAACTTGTTCATAAATGATTTAGAGTTGGGAGTGAGCAGTGAAGTGGCCAAGTTTGCGGATGACACTAAATTGTTCAGGGTGGTGAGAACCAGAGAGGATTGTGAGGAACTCCAAAGGGATCTGTTGAGGCTGGGTGAGTGGGCGTCAACGTGGCAGATGCGGTTCAATGTGGCCAAGTGCAAAGTAATGCACATTGGGGCCAAAAATCCCAGCTACAAATACAAGTTGATGGGGTGTGAACTGGCAGAGACTGACCAAAAGAGAGATCTTGGGGTCGTGGTAGATAACTCACTGAAAATGTCAAGACAGTGTGCATTTGCAATAAAAAAGGCCAACGCCATGCTGGGAATTATTAGGAAGGGAATTGAAAACAAATCAGCCAGTATCATAATGCCCCTGTATAAATCGATGGTGCGGTCTCATTTGGAGTACTGTGTGCAATTCCGGTTGCCGCACCTCAAAAAGGATATTATAGCATTGGAGAAAGTCCAGAGAAGGTCAACTAGAATGATTAAAGGGCTGGAGCACTTTCCCTATGAAGAAAGGTTGAAACGCTTGGGGCTCTTTAGCTAGGAGAAACGTTGACTGCGGGGTGACATGATAGAGGTTTACAAGATAATGCATGGGATGGAGAAAGTAGAGAAAGAAGTACTTTTCTCCCTTTCTCACAATACAAGAACTCATGGGCATTCGATGAAATTGCTGAGCAGACAGGTTAAAACGGATAAAAGGAAGTACTTCTTCACCCAAAGGGTGATTAACATGTGAAATTCACTGCCACAGGAGGTGGTGGCAGCCACAAGTATAGCCACCTTCAATAGGGGTTTAGATAAAAATATGGAGCACAGGTCCATCAGTGGCTATTAGCCACAGTGTGTGTGTATATATACATTTTTTTGCCACTGTGTGACACAGAGTGTTGGACTGGATGGGCCGTTGGCCTGATCCAACATGGCTTCTCTTATGTTCTTATGTAAACAGGATGCAGGATGATCTTGACAGACTGGAAATCTGGGCAAAACCAATAAAATGAATTTTAACAGGTATAAATGTAAAGTTCTACATTTAGGTAGGAAAATTCAATGCATAGTTATAGGTTGGGGCAGACGTGTCTTGGCGGTAGTATGTACAAAAAGGGGTCTTGGTGGACCATATGCTGAACATGAGTCAGCAGTGTGATGCGGCGGCTAAAAAGGCAAATGCAATTTTGGGCTCTATTGAAGTATAGTCCAGATTATATGATGATATCACTTTACTCTGCTCACCTGGAGTATTGTGTTCAGTTTTCGGCACCACATTTTAAGGATATAGACAAGCTGGAATGGGTCCAGAGGAGGGCAATGAAGAAGACAAAATTAAATCAGAAGAGTTTCCAGCCCAACATTAGGAAGAACTTCCTGACAGTTAGAGTGGTTCCTCAGTGGAAAAGTCTTCCTCAGGAGGTGATGTGCCCTCCTTCCTTGGAGGTTTTTAAACAGAGGCTAGATGGCCATGTGACAGTCATGCTGATCCTGTGCATTTAGGGGGAAGTGCATTTTTTTCATTGTGCAGGGAGTTGGAATAGATGATCCTGGGGGTCCTTTCCAACTTTGTGATTATGATTCTGTGAATTAGGCAGATCATGAGGAGGAGGGCAGGAAGGGTTGTATCAGTGCTTAGTTCTTGTGGCCCCTTCTTACACACCTGGGAAATGCTAATTGATACTTCGGGGTCAGTCAGCAATTTTTCTCCATGCCAGATTGGCAAGGTATCCCGGAGTTTTTTGCCATCTTCTGGGCATGGAGCAGGAGTCACTGGGGATGTATGTGTGTGGGGAAGATATTTGTGAATTTCTTGAATTGTGTAGGGGATTGGACTAGATGACCCTGGAGGTCACTTTCAACTCTGATTCTATGATTCTATGAAATAGGCAGGCCAGATGAGTTGCCAGGTGTTATAGCAGATAGGCTCTAGAGCTTTCACTTGCTCGCTATTGAGGTTGGTACTGTCTACTTTTACTTATGTTAGAAAATTTATATCCCACCTTTCTGACTTTATGAGGGCTACCAATTTGGCTACCAAATGAAAACATCATTAAATCACATTATAAAACCATTAAAAGAAACACAGCACACCAAAATCATAAGAATGGAGCTTAAATGCATACAAAGATATTAAAGTAACAAGTAAAATGTTGGTCAGGAAGAAGGGATTACTGAGGTAACACCAAACAAAACCAAAGAAGTCTTCATCCCGTGGGAGACAATGGCAACAGAAGAGGGCAGATGAATCTTCCTTGGGAGGGAGTACCAGATCTGGTGCCACAACCAGGAAGGCCCTCTCACAGGTTATCACCCACCTAATCTCAGAAGGCAGGGATAACCAAAGCAGACTTATTGAAGATGACTGTAGTGGTCAGTTAGGTTCATAGGAGTAATATAAATTTAATTCCCTGTGTAGCAAGGCTCAGGGCAGGCAATAACAAACTCCTCCTCATGCAGCTGCTGGGTGACCTTGGGTCAGTCATAATTCTCTTGTAGTTATTCTCTCAAGAGCAGTTATCGAAGAGCTCTCTCAGCCCCACCTACCTCATGGGGTGTTTGTTGTTGGAAGGTGATTAAGCTGCTCTGAGACTTAAAGTGAAGGGCAGGTCTCCTCCTTCTCCTCTTCTGCTTCTCATTTTACAACCATCTTATAAATTATCAAGTTGGTGCACATAAAGCTAATATAACATAAATGTCATTGGTAAAACTGAATACCAGTGGGGGAGAGGAGGTGGGAGCTGACAGAACAGATGAGCTGTTACCAATCCTCACCCATAGGCCTGGTGAAACATTTCGGTCTTCCAGGCCTTGTGAAATTGTTTCAGATCCCACAGGGCCTGGGCTTGTCTAGACAGAGAGTTCCACCGGGTTGGAGCCAGAGCCAAAAATGTCCTGGTTCACTTTGTGGATAGCTGGATGTCTTTTGGGTTAGGATCACCAGCAAGTTGTCATTAGCTGAGTGCAACACTCTTTGGGGGACCTACCAGGGAATGCGGTCCTGTAGATACACTGGTCCCAGACTGTTTAGGGCCTTAAATGATAACACCAAAACCTTGAATCTGATCCAGTGTTTGTAGTCAGTGCAACTGGCAGAGCCACTGGTTGAATGTGTTCTCTAAATGCAGTTCTTGTGCCACTGCATTTTGGACCAGTTGAAGTTTCTGGGTCAGTCTCAAAGGTAGTCCTGTGTAGAGCAAGTTGCAGTAGTCCAACCTGGAGGTGATCGTTGCATGGATTACTGTGACGAAGTCATGGGGAGACAGTAAGGGGGCCAATTGTCTAGCCTAGCGCAGATGAAAAAATCTGAACCTAGTTACGTTTGTGATCTGGGTCTCCATTGAAAGGGAGACATCCAAAGTCACATCCAAACTCTTGACGGTCAGTGCCAATATTAGTGGTACCCCATCAAGAGTGGGAAGTTGGCACCCCGATCCACTATCTCCACAGCCCAGCCACAGGACCTCCAGCTTAGATGGATTTAGTTTCAGTTGACTCTGTTTCAACCATTCTACCATGGTCTTCAAACCCTGGGCCAAAACATCTGAGGTGACATTTGGTTGGCCTCTCATCAACAGCTGGGTGTCATCTGCATATTGTTGGCAACCCAGCCTGAAACTCTGCACCAGCTGGGGAAGAGGGCACATATAGATATTGAATAACATTGGGGAAAGAATCACCCCTTGAGGTGTTGTGTGAAGACCTTCTCCCCAGCGCCACCTTTTGTCCCTGACCTTGAAGGCCAGAGATAATCCATTTCAAGGCTGTCCAATGAATTCCTATGTTGGTGAGGCAGCAGGTAGTCCTTCAGATACGTTGGTCCCACCAAACCATATAGTGTTTTAAAGGTCAACACCAGCATCTTGAAATGTGCCTTGAAACAAACTAGGAGCCACTGTAGATGGGCCAATAGTGAAGTGATATGGTCCATATGATCTGTACCAACTGAAGTTTCAGAACACTCTTCAGGGGCAGCCCTATGTAGAGCACACTGTAGTAATCTAAGCTAGATGTAACCAGGGCATGCACCACAGTAGTGTCCAGATCTTTTCTGCCCAGGAAAGGCTGCAGCTGGCTAACCAGTCAAAGCTGGTAAATGGCATTCCTGGTCACAGCTGTCACATCCAACAGTAGGCCTGAGTTCAGCAGCATCCCCAAACTGTGAATCCATTTCTTCAAAGAGAATCCAACTCCATCCAGAATGGGTGACAACCTAAATCCTGGGTCAGGCCTTACACACACTGGAGCACTGGCTCTTCCGAGTTTCAAGAAGAGGTCTGTCACATCACCTACTATTTGGTCTTGTTAACTGGACTAATTTTGAGACCTTCTGCATGCAAAACAGATGCTCTTCTATTGAGTCACCCTCCCCAAGTAATCTTTTTATAATACCATTTTTAAAAAGTTGTAGCCAGAAACCAATGATTATTGACTTAGATCTATGTACTCCCCATTCTTGAATAGAAGCCCACTTATGCAAGGGATGATGTTGTAGGTTCTTCTTGCATTTTTTTGGAGTGCATTAAAATTCTTCCATCCTGAAAAGCTGCGCTAGATGTTTTGTAGAACCTCCAGTGCATCTGAGGAGGCTGCAACTGAAGGAAGAGTAATCAGTGTCACCTCTCCTGCCGTTCTATGCACAAAGGTTGGATTCAAGCCACTGTCTTTTTACTAGGTGAAAAACATCTATTATCTAGCATTTTATATGGTATCAAATATTATGAAGGCAAATATTATGGCTATCAAAAATATTCTTTTTGTTTTCATGACTATTTTTCTTTTGTTAACGAAACTCATCACCCCTTACAAAGGAATCTTGGATTGAAGAACGTCAATCTCCAGCTGAACAAGCAACACCAGCAGATAGTGAACAAACACAACTGGTACAGTTTAAACCTCTATTATGCAAGGCATTTGTTTCTCAACTCCTGATCCTGATGCCCTGCTGTGTGCGGGTAGCAGAGCATAGAACAGATTGTAAAGCTTCTGGTGTAAGAGGATACATTCCCTTTCTGTTGCTACTGAGAAGACATTTCTGTGTGGGGCAGGACCACTGCATAGGTTTTTTTAGAAAGGAGGGGTGTGGGATTGTCTGTGCATGACCTCTAATGTGACCTTCTAGATACAGTGTGAACTTGCAGCTGTAAAAAAGGTGTTGGAAGGGTGTTTGCTGTCTAGAGGCAAGCAAGTTGGACTGCCAATCTGTGCCTTGCATAAAATTTAATTTTATGTAGCAGCGGCTAAAACTGACTATAGTTGCACTGGGTTGCCATGAATATAGAAGACGACTGCAATAGATCCTTCTTTAGCTGTATTGTAATGTGCCCTTAATTATATATCATTTGAAAGGAAAGCATATTTGAAAATCTGAAAGTGAATCTTATTTTTTAACTTATTTTTATAGTGAAAGATTTGAAAGAGGGGCTGTTGTTTTTCTCTCATTTTCTTGATTTGTTCTGGTTAGCAGTGGCTTGTTTGGAGTTAAAACATCAAAAATTGTGATTCATAATTGAAGCATAATCATTGCTGATTTTATTATGAATGCTTTTTGGAATATACTGTTCAGCATCCCTGGGATTTGAATAAAAGATAGGTTGCCAATACATTTTGTCTGTAGTATCATATTACTTTTCTTCATGATTATTTAGAGATACTTCAATTGTATGTTGCTTGCTCTCCTTGATTATTTTTCCCAGGATACATCTCAAAGCTCACGACTGGGGAGTATCTCCCCCCTAATAGAGGAAGAGTCTGTAAAAGTGGAAGAAGATACTCCCAAAGCTAGGGTAAAATGCATAAAATTATACACTTTTCTGTTTTCTACTCTTATTTTTGTTCCTGATATGCCTATTACTTTTCTAAGGTGTATTTTGTATGATTGCCATATTCACATTTTATGTCTAGAATTTGGTAGAATTCCTTTTTATTTAGTAGTAGTGAGTCTAGTGATTTTGGACCTCTGTCACTAACTTATAGTAACCCAAATCATTGGGGTATTTCCCAAAAGATAGCAGTTGGATATTTATATAGACTAATATTTGTTGTTTATATAGACTAAGATTCTCCCATTACTAGAAAAGTCTGAAAGTGTGACTTCTTGTCTGAAATTTTCAGCAGGGTGTACCTCATAGTAGTCAATATTCCAGCAGTTGCAAGCCAAGCTGTGTATGACAGAAGGCAGGGGTTTCAGAGTTCTGTTTTAATGTACTTGAACGAGTCTAGATTTGGACAAGGGAACCTGCAGATTCAACCAGACATACAGTACATCATCCATGCAACAGAATGGAGAGGTGTGGGACTTAGTCCAACAGTCCTCAGATTGGAGGAGCTCTGAAGGCCAACAAATTGTCTTGGATCTGATAGCAAAATCATTATTTCTATTACTAGGAATATGTGAAAAGTGCAACTACATACTAGCCCAGAATGCATTTTACTTTCCATGGAACGGCTGCAATGTTCCCCTGTCACAACAAATTCATGAAAAAGGTCTTATACAATGCCACAGGGGGCTAAATTTCTGCTCCTCTTCTCATAGAAATCAGGTGTTGGTCTTATCACCATCATTCCCTTTATATCCATGCTCTTTGTTTGCAACAGGTATTTGAGTACCTGGAAAGATGAGTAGTGGGGTAAGAGGGACTGGGGGCACTGGGAAAGAGAGAGAGGATGGAGTTCTCTGGGCAAGATAAGCATTCTTGGAAGCAGGGAGTAAAAAGGGGATTTAAAATGGTGCTTTTTGTCACTCAATCAGTTAACAGGCTGCAGAGTGTGGTGGCATAAATGACCAATACAGACTTTTCTCGCAATTTGAACTACTGAAGGAGATATTCTGGCAGTATTTTAAAAGGGAGCAACGCACCACAGGTGCTTCTTGCTGAGACCTAATTCTGATTAGTAGGATTAAATTAATGGTTACCATGACAACCCTGTTTGTGAAATCCTGCAGAGGAAGATTTTAGATGGTGACTAGGATTGCAGCCATGTTTGCCCAATTCCAGCTGTGTTGGGTGCTGCAGTCGCCTATAAAAATAATTAATCTGAAGATCTTAAGCTGCTGTTTGCAATTTTTAAGCCAAGCCTGTTTCTTCTTTGGGCTTCTTATGAATAATCTTTATTTCATATTTACATCTGTGAGATAAATACTTTGGTTGTCATTTATATTAGAAGCTGAATTAACTCTGGTGGCAGTTTGCACCCTGTTATTTAGGAAAGTAATATAGATTAAAATGTCCCGCTAGGTGCAAGAAGTATTGACTGAAGTGCCTGCAGAGAAACCAGTAGTAGAACTTCCACCAAAGGCACCAAGCTTGCAAGAAAGCGAAGAAGAGGTTTCATCACAGTTATATGAATCAGAAGGTTTGGAGGAGACATCTGCAGAACTGGAAGTAAGAGAGACACCTTTCTAATTAGCCCAGACTGCCATTTCCTTTTCTGATCAAGATGGGTAGCAATGTTAGTCTGTCTGTAGTAGTAGAAAAGAGGAAGTATCTAGTAGCACCTTAAACACTAACAAAATTTGTGGCAGGGTTTGAGCTTTTGTGACTCACCATTTCTTCATGTACTTTCCCAGATGCTACCGAACTGTTGCCATTTTCTGATGGGAGGGTGCTTGAGAGAGCACCAAGTATTTCCTATACTCTTGCCTGCTAGAAAGAAGCACCAAGGAAAGAGTCCCACTCTGATGCCTCCTTCATGAATGTCTCCCAGTGTAAAATAGGATAGTGCCCCAGAAGCTTTTGTAGTGTTATGGGAGCCTCAGGAAGACTTTTTGGTTGCTGTAGACTTCAGTTGCTGTACGGAATAGAACAGTAACTTTCATGCGCCTTTTAACCTTGCTGGATTCTCAGAGCACAAGAAAGTCAACCTCTGTTCCCTCTGTCAGTTCCAGTTAAAAATATGTTGTCCACAACCCCCTGTTAATAAGTTTTTTGAGGAGGGTAGTAACAAATTGTCCCATGGCATGCTGTCTTTAAATACCACTACCAAAGAGTATCTGTTATGACTCCTCAAGAATAACTCTTTTAAGGTTAAAAGGTCAAACTTGCATATAATCGCTTGGAGCCAGTGGCAGACTGGCCAGGGTGTCAGCTTGCCTGATGGCAAGTGGGCCCTGTGGGCCCCTGGTGGTGGGCTTCCTTAAACAATATGTTAAAAATGTTACAGCCCAATCCAGAGAACCGCCGTGTAGCTGCGCTCGATTGCAGAATTAGTGTAGGCGGCCACAGTCGGTTCCCAAAGGGGAAACGTTATGTGGACTTCCGGGGAAAGGAAAATGCCGAGCTGAGCTGCTTCTCATAACGGGAGCAGGCTGGAACTTTTGTTCAGGGTAGTAGAAGGCAAATTAATGCCTACTGCCTACCTTTCTCAGTGAGAGAAAGGTCCAAGACTTGCACGGAAACTTTAAAAAGAGATTTACCTTGGCTGAAAGGAAGCCCTGGAGAGGGTCTTCTTTGAGGCTTTGAGGGGTCTCGTGGAGTCTGCATAGTCAACGTCTGCAAAAGTTCTCAGAGTCATTGATTTGACATAAACTCATCAGGATCCTAACCTTCTTGGACATTTCTAAACAATTAAAGCTTTGAAAGACCAGTGGAAACTTGGATAACTGGATAACTGCACTGGCTGCCAGTTATATACCGGATTCGTTACAAAGTGCTGGTTATTACCTTTAAAGCCCTATATGGCCGAGGACCTGCCTACCTTAGGGACCGTCTCTCCCCGTATGAACCCCAGAGAGCACTGAGGTCAGCAGGGGAGAACCTGCTGACTATCCCTGGGCCAAAAGAGGTAAAGCTCCAGAGTACCCGTACTCGGGCTTTCTCTGTTATGGCTCCACAGCTGTGGAATCAGCTTCCAGAAGAAATGCGGGCCCTGCGGGACTTCGAACAGTTCCACAGGGCCTGCAAGACCACCTTGTTCCGAATGGCCTTCACCAGCTGAAACTGCTAAACTGCTAAGCAAACTTGCCAGCGTTCATAGCACCAAATACATTAATGTTTTTTAGGATTTTAATAGATTTTAATCAATTGTAGTTAAAATGTTATTTATTATTATTATTATTGTACAATGTATGCATTAAGTTCTTGTTGTTAGCCGCCCTGAGCCGCTTTGGCGGGGAGCTATTTATAGCTTAAAGGGACAAAATTAAAAGGTGGGGAAAAGAAAAATAGAAAGCTTGCAAGAAGAAGAAGGAAGGGGTGAAGTTTGGATTGTTTAAATATAAAGGACAGTGCTAAAAACTGCTAAAAAGTGAAAAGGAACTCATTGTTTAGTCTATCTGCGGTTTTGAAGAAAAAGCAACTGCGTCACATTGGAACAGACCTGCAGCACTTCTAAGCAAGACAGGAAGTACGTCAAGTATCGTGAGATCTCCATGAGAGTTGATGGTGACAGAGGCAGGAAGCAGTAAAGAAAAAAGCCTATTCTATACCATAGAGAAACATCGGCAGCCATTGCTGGGAGGCTAAATCCAAAACATCGTTCTTAAAAGAATCTGGGACTTTAAAAATTGTCAGAATCAACTGGAAAAAGGGTAAGAAGACAAGAACCATTGGCTACATTATTTGTGGGCTCCTAGGGTGATTTTAAAAGGAAATTTTTTTTTGAAGAAGGAGTAAAAAATTGCAGCCGCCATTTTGGAAATTTTAGAGACTTCTTTGATAAATATCTTGACTTTGGGGGCTCAGAAACCAGCGAAATTGGGCTTGCTGGAAAGGGCAAGTCCTACTCTATTGAATCTGACTGTCAGATTGCAAATTGGTGAGGTCAAAAATTTCGTCATTTTTTAAAGGGGAAATTTTTTTTAAAAAAATTGTATCTTGGCCTAGGAAGCTCAGAAGAAGATAGAATAAAGTTTAATTAAAAGAGTAAATTCAGATCTTTTGAATTTGGTAGTTAAACTTATAATTTGTGAGACTGAAATTTTTGGTATTTTTATTTTTTTTATTTCTTCTATCCCTTTGTTTTTTGCCTAAATGTCTGAACCCAAGCAGACCTGACAAAGGGCTCTTTCATTAGAGAAAATGCAGGACCAATTGGATGCCATGGAAGCCAGAATAATGAAAGGAGTTAGGAGAATGATAGATGAATCAAAGGAAGAAATTATCACAGAGATTAAAAAAGAAGTGGATGATCTAAAAAAAAAAAACCCTGAGGAAACAGCTAAGAAAGTGCAGGGGGTGGAAGAGAAAGTAAAAGTACATGACACCACCTTGTTGAAAATTCAAGAAAAAGTGACAATCCACGACTGTAAATTAATGGAAACTCAGATATGTCTGAGAGGAGTACCTGAAGCAGAGAATGGTGATTTGAAAGGATATATAATAAAAATAATTGTAGAATTTTTAGAAGAAGACCCTGATGAGACCAAAAACATGTATGATCACATGTATAGAGTTAATTCACTTTTTGCCAAGAAAAACAATTTACCAAGAGATGTTGTTATAAGATATATGACAAAGGAAATGGTGGGAAGGATCTTGAACAAAAACTTTGAAAAGTCACTGATAGTAGGAGGCAGTAAAGTGAGAATCATGAAGGAGCTGCCAAGACAAGTGATAAACGACAGGAGAACATACAAAAAGTTGACAGAAAAACTGAAAGACAATGGCACGAGGTTCAGATGGATAATACCCGAAGGTTTGAGTTTTGAACTTCAGGGGAAGAGAGTTACAATTAGAAATGCTCAGGAGTTGAGTAGATTTTTTAAAGAAAATAAAGAATTTGCACCATGATGGATTACAAATTACTGTCTTGGAATGTTAATGGACTAAATTCACCACAAAAAAGAAGGGCAACATTTCATTGGATCAAGAAGCAAAATTGTAATACAATTTGTTTGCAAGAAGTACACATTAAACAAAAGGATTATAAATTTTTATGGAACAAACAATTGGGAACAGAATTTTTTTCATTAGCTGAACAGAAGAAAAGGGGAGTAGTTTTCTATATTAAACAAGAATTGGAGCCAGAGTTAATATTTAAAGATAAAGATGGAAGATTTGTAGCAGTTGAGATAATATTAAGTGGGAAAAAAACGTTGTTATTGGGACTATATGCACCTAACGGTGCAAAGGATGCTTTTTAAAAAGACATTACACAACAGTTGGATGAGTTGACTTATGATCAAATACTCTTAATGGGAGATCTTAATGGAACAGTCGAGAACTCATTGGATAGATCTGGAGGGAAAAAAAACGATGAGAAAGAAAGGAAACTGCCAAAGTCTTTCTTCGAATTAGTTAAACAAGAAAATTTAGAAGATATATGGGGGAAGTTTAATCCTGAAGTGCGGGACTATACTTTTTTTTCTGCAAGACATAAGACTTTTTCCAGAATTGACATGCTGTGGGGAACTAGAGACTTAGGTCTCATAACAAGGAAGATAGAGATTTTACCTAAAATTGGGGCTGATCATAACCCAATAATGTGGATTACAAAATTGTCTAAAAGATTGAGGAGATGGAGACTGAATGAAGATTTGCTACAGAGCTACAGAGCAAAGAAACAGTGACATTTCTAGTGAATGATAAAGAAGATATTGACTTTCAGATGGTCTGGGATGCTTATAAAGCAGTAATGAGAGGGTTGTTGATTACTCTGAACAATAAAGACAAAAGGAAAAAAGAAAAACAATTATTGGACATTCAAAATGAAATAAAGAAAAAAGAAGGGGAGCTGAGAAAAAGACCAGGGAAAAAGAAAATTCTAAGGGAAATTTCAATATTACAAACTCAATTGAGACATTTGTTAAACAAAGAAGTGGAATGGAATCTGAAAAGGCTTCAGCAGAAATCGTTTGAAGGGCCAAATAAGACGGGAAAGTATTTGGCGTGGCAATTGAAGAAAAAGAGAGAAAACAAAATAATTAGTAGAATTGTGATAGATGGAAGAGAAGTAGTTACTCAAGAGGGAATAAAAAGAGAATTTTTTAAGTACTATGCCAAGCTGTTTAAAGGTGCTGAAGTAAAGAGAGAAAAGGTAGATGAATATCTACAAAAATTAAAAATTGAGCCCCTAACTGAAAATATGAGAAAAGTCTTAAATGACCCAATTGAAAAAATAGAAATTGAAGCAGCAATCAACGCGATGAAAAATGAGAAAGCTCCCGGGCCAGATGGATATACGGCTAAATATTTTAAAACTTTTAAGGATGAATTAATACCAAAATTGCAGAAGTTGATGAATGTAATAAGAACAAAAGGGAATGTACCAAATACATGGAAAGAAGCCGTTATGTCCTTGATACCTAAAGAAGATAGAGATGCCACGACTGTGAAAAACTACAGACCAATTTAACTTTTGAATAACGATTACAAAATATTTACAAGAATTCTGGCAGAACGACTTAAACAATATTTGATAACAAAGATTTCAGCTTTTCACGGCTGGTAACATCATTAGGGTTTGTAGAATCTTTCGGGATCAAGTGCCGTGTTCTACTGGAGAAAGTTTTCCTTCCAGACGTTTCGTTCTCAGCTGCGGAGAACATCCTCAGTGGCGTTGCAGCCGGAGCAGGCGCTCAGACCTTCTTGGCTGCTGTGCAGTGACTCAATGCACAGCAGCCAAGAAGGTCTGAGCACCTGCTCCGGCTGCAACGCCACTGAGGATGTTCTCCGCAGCTGAGAACGAAACGTCTGGAAGGAAAACTTTCTCCAGTAGAACATGGCACTTGATCCCGAAAGATTCTACAAACCCTAATAATATTTGATAAATTTTATAAAGAAAGATCAAGCTGGTTTTCTTTCCAAAAGACAAATAAGAGACAATATTAGAACTGTTGTAATTATTGTAGAATATTATGAAAGACATCCAGAAAAAAAAATAGCATTATTCTTTGCGGATGCAGAGAAAGCATTTGACAATTTAAACTGGGACTTTATGTTTGCAGTAATGGATAAGATGGAGCTTGGAGAAAGCTTTATAAGAATGATAAAAGCAATATATTCTGAACAAAGGGCAAGGCTGTGTGTTAATGCAGATCTTACAGACGAAATGAAAATCAGCAAAGGTACTAGACAAGGCTGCCCGCTTTCACCATTGTTGTTCATAATGACTCTTGAAATTTTATTGATGCAGATTCAAGAAGAAAAAGATCTAGAAGGATTACAAATAAAAGGATATACCTACAAGTACAGAGCATTTGCTGATGACATAATGTTTATAAATGAAAACCCCATACAAGTTACACCTTTGTTATTAATGAAAATACAAGAGTTTGGGGAGTTGGAGGGACTTTATATAAATAAAGAAAAATCTAAAATTTTGTCCAAGAATATGCAGATAAATAGACAACAAGAATTACAAAGACTAACAGGTTGTGAAGTTACCTCTAAGGTAAAGTACCTAGGGGTAGAGATAACAATGAAAAATATTGATTTGTTTAAGAATAATTATGAGAAGTTATGGCGTAGAATAGAGGAAGATGTGCTAAAATGGAACAAGCTCAATTTGTCATTGCTGGGCAGAATAGCTGCAATAAAAATGAATATTCTACCAAGGATAATGTATCTGTTTCAAACTATTCCTATTGTGAAAGATGCTAAACAGTTCGATAAATGGCGAAGGAAAATTTCAGAATTTGTGTGGGCTGGGAAGAAACCAAGAATTAAAATGAAAATCTTGATAGATGCAAAAGAGAGAGGTGGATTCCAATTACCAGATTTGAAATTGTATCATGAAGCAGTTTGTTTAGTATGGATGAAAGAATGGATAACGTTGTTAAATAAAAAACTTTTAGTGTTGGAAGGCCATGGAAAAAAATTTGGCTGGCATGCATACTTATATTACGGAAAAAAGAAGATGGATGGCCTTTTCTCTCACCATTATATAAGAAGTAATCTACTAAATGTATGGATAAAGTATAAGAAATATGGTGATGAGAGGAGACCTTTGTGGATAGTGCCAGCTGAAGTGATAAAGATAACGGATAAAACAGCCAAAGAAAAACGGCTATCATACAATCAGCTACTAAAAATACAAAGTGGAAAAATAGAACTGAAAACTGCAGAAGAACCGAGTTACAAATATGACTGGTTTCAAATGCAACAAATAAAAAGTTTGGTGGAGAATGATATCAAAACTGAAGGAATAAGGAAGGAGCAAACAGAAATGGAAAGAGTTCTGCTTGGAGATAATGAGAAATTAATTTCAAAAGTATACAAATTACTCTTACAATGGTCTACAGAAGATGAAGTAGTGAAATCTCAGCAGCACCCGGGCTGGTAACCACTCCCGCTCGCTTGCAAAGTTAATCGTGTAGACCGGATCCCCAGGAAAGAACTCCCTAGTGGCTTCTCTTGTCTCGGGGGAACTGTGGAGGTCCGGGGCCCAGTCTGGATGCAACCTATCTAGCCTAGTGGTCAACTTCCTCCCCATGAGCAGCTCTGCTGGGCTTAACCCGGTGACTGGGTTGGGGGTGATTCGGTTCCCAAATAGGAAGGCTGCCAGGCGGTGGTCCCAATCTCCCTGAACTATGCAACCCAGGGCCTCCTTGGTGGTGCACACCATGTGCTCTGCTTGGCCGTTGGTGGCTGGATGGAAGGGAGCAGACTGTATGTGCTGGATGAGGTACCTATTCAGGAACTCCTGGAAGTCCTGGGAGGTAAAAGCAATCCCGTTGTCTGTGACTAAGGTCTCTGGGATCCCGTGGGTGCAAAAGACCCTCCTTAGGGCTCTGACCGCAGTCGCGGTGGAGGTTGAAGCTATGGGAATCACCTCCAACCACTTCGTGTAGGCGTTCACCAGGATAAAGAATATTTGGCGCTGGTATGGCCCCGAGAAGTCTAGGTGTAGCCAGAACCACGGCACATGATTGGACTCCCAGTGGTGGACAGGGGCGCTGGGCAGATCTGGCTGGGACTCTTGGCAGGGTAGGCACCTTCTAACCCACCCCTCTATCTCTTCGTCCATCCCTGGCCACCATACATAACTACGTGCCAGGGCCTTCATACGCACTATTCCCGGGTGCGTCTCGTGCAAGACTTCGAGCACTTGCTTCCGCAGTTGGGGGGGGGGGGACCACCACCCTGCTGCCCCAGAGAATGCACCCCTTGTGTATGGACAGTTCTTCCCGGCGGGATGCAAATGCCCTGAAATCAGCGTCCAGTTTGCCCGTGGGCCACCCCCTTCCCACCCAGTCGAAAACACATGCGAGGATGCGGTCTCTGCCCGTGGCCCAAGCTACCTCAGCGGCATGGAGAGGCCTCTCTGGTAGAGTCTGCAGTAGCATCACGTGGTGGGCAGGGGCTGAGTCGGGATCCATCGAGGGTAGTGAAAGGTGGCTGAGGGCGTCTGCATGTCTCATTGCTTTACCGGGGCGGTGTACTAGCTTATACGTGTAAGAGTTGAGGAACTGGTTCTACCTCAGGACGTGTTGTGACAGGATTTGCGGAATCTTTCAGTCCGGGGAGAGGAGGCCCAGCAGCGGCTTGTGGTCTGTGGCAATCGTGAAACGCCTGCCATAAAAGTAGTTGTTGAATTTGTACATGCTCGCCACAATTGCCAACACCTCCTTGTCTATTTGGGCATAGTTCGCTCCACGGGGGTCAGGGTCCTAGAGTAATAGGCCACGGGGACTTCCCTCCCGTCCGGAAGTTGGTGCCCCAGGACGGCACCCACCCCGTACAGGGAAGGGTCGCAGGCTAGGATCACTGGAAGGGACTCATCAAAATGGTGGAGCACCACATTGGAAACCAGGATGTCCTTGATGGCCTGAAAAGAGGCGGCCTGCTTTTTTCCCCAGACCCATGGGGCGTGTTTATCGAAGAGCCTATGTAGGGGTTCTGCGAGGGCAGCTTTGTGGGGCAAGAAGGAATGATAAAAGTTCAAGAGTCCCATGAAACTTTGTAGCTCCATCTTGCACGTGGGGGCAGGGGCATGGACTATCACCCTGGTCCTGTCTGCCGTCGAGTATATTCCCGCGGCGTCCACTGAGAACCCCAAGAACTTTACCCTCGGCACCCCGAGAGAGCACTTCTCCTACTTCACCTTAAATCCTGCCGTCTGAAAGCGGTGGAGTACCTCTCGCAGATGGCAGCTGAACTTCTCGGCGTCCGGGGCGGTGATCAAAATATTGAAAAAGGGTTGTACTCTGGGAATCCCTCTAAGGAAAGAGTCCGTTATGCTCTGAAAGAGTCCCGGAGCCACTCTAACCCCAAATTGCAATCGCCGCACCCTGAAAGCTCCCCTGTGCGTCACTATTGTTTGAGCCTCAGCTGTCTCGGCATCCACTGGGAGCTGCTGGTATGCTTGAGCCAGGTCCAGCTGGCTAAGGATGCAAGAACGTGTCTGACCACTGGGAACGGGGCATGGGTTGTCCTGGAGCGCTTTATTTATTGTGCATTTATGGTCTATGCATATGCGCATGTCCCCATTTGGCTTTATGGGAGTGACTATGGGGGTCTCCCATGCTGCGTAGGATACTGGCTCTAGCACTTCCTGGGCCACGAGGCAGTCCAGCTCTGCTTCTATTTTTGGTTTTAGAGTGAACGGAACTCACCTGGCCTTCAGCCTTATTGACCTTACGTGGGGGTCAAGTTGTAAGGTGATGGGAGGCCACTTGTAGCATCCCAGGGACCCATCAAATACCTCTGGAAATTCCTGGCACACATTTTCAAAATTGTGCGTTTGTTTCTGCTGCACCCCGACTATTTGTATGGTCAGAGGTCTAAACCAGGCCAGCCCCAGTAATGTGGTGAGCTGGTGCTCGACCACGAGTATGTCCAGTACACCCTTAAAGTTCTTGAACTCTACTCTCACAGTGGCCCATCCCAGAATCTATATGGGGTTTTTCTGGACGTCTCGCAGGATGGAATCAGCAGGCCGCAAATGGGGCCTGCCGTGGGGGCGGAGTTTTCTGAGGGACTCCTCCGAGATTATGGAGATGGAGGATCCCGAGTCCAGCTCCCTTAGGCAGGGGGCCCCCTCTATTTGGACCAACACCTTGACCTTATCCGGGGTGGCTAGGGGCAAATTCATTACCTGGATGCTGGTCGATGCGGTTGTGTGAGCATCGATCAAGTTGTTGTGAGTGGATTGGCTCCTGTGGTTGGTCTTGGCCCTGCAAGCGCGCGTGATGTGGCCCACTTTTCCGCAGTTCCTACAGTCCATGTTGCGATAGGGGCAGTCTCGTTGCTCGTGTGGGTCTTCACAGCTGGCACACTTTGTGCTGGCAGGCCTCTCTGTAGCTTGTGGCCGGGTGAAAGATTTTGGCCCGTTTCCTGGTTGGCGGTGGAGCTGGTGTGCCTCTTCCTCCTTGGGGTCACCCGACGCCGTCTCCTCCTGTTGGACGGCTTCCGCTTGAGGGCTGGGGTAAGCCTTGACGGCTCTCTCGAACGCGGTGGCTTCATTGAAGGCGGGTTGGAGGGTCAGCTCTTCCTTTGTGAAAAGCTTTTGCTGTAGCCTTTCATCCTGGAGGCTCCAGACAAATCGATCTTTCAAGGCTTTCTCCAGCTTGTCAAAGCTGCATTTTCCCGCGATTTGGCGGAGAGCGGCCAGGTAGATGGCGGCCGTCTCTCCTACCCCTTGATTTCTCTTGTGGAACAGGAATCGGCAGGTGATGATGGATGGCTGGGGCGAGAAATGCCCGGTCAGGAGTTTGGCTATCTCCTCATACGTTTTCACGGTGATCTTCATGGGGGCCGAGAGACCTTTGGCAATCCCGAATGTGGCATCCCTGCAGATGCTCAGGAGCACATCTCACTTCCAGCTGTTGTCCGTAATCACATTCGCCCGTAGGTAGCAGTCGACACGCTCTGCATAGGTCTCCCATCTTTCGGGTTTGGCAGGGTTGAACTCTGCGATGTGGCCGGTCATTCCACTCAGGTTTGCCATGGCGGCGGCGGGCACTTCTGCCTCTCTGGGCTGCGTGCCTTCCTTGTCCCCAGTCAGGTCGGCGATGTCCCGATGGGGAAACTACCTGGCTAGCATCCCATCCTCGTAACCAGTGTAATGTACTGAGTTACTAGACTTGTAGAAGGCAACATGCTTTATTGGCGGGTACATCACAAAGAGAAAATGGCGGGGCCAGGTCCCCGATTATATACATCTCCCAGAACAACCCTCTTACCTGGCCAGGTCCAATCCTGGCCAGTTAAACTTCCTGCCACAGATCTTCATAGGCGGAGTGTATTTACGTGCTTACATCCGGTGACCTGCGGTCTCCCACTGGTCACCTCTGCGCACACGCACACGTGCTGTGTTGTGAATTCAGGGACCGAATTGCAAGACACAACACTGGATGTGACTATTGCATGGATTACTGTGGCTAGGTCAGGAAAAGACAGGTAGGGGGCCAATTGCCTGACCTGGAGCAGTTGGAAAAATGTCAGTCTTGCAACATTTGTGACCTGGGCCTCCATTACTAAGGAAGGATCGAGGATCACACCCAGAGTGTTTACTGTTGATGCCAGTCTCAAAGGTAAGGGTTGGGAGTTGGCACACCAAACCTGAGTCTGCATTCCCCAGCCACAGAACCTTCTTATTGGGAGTATTCAGTCTCAGCTGACTCTACAATGCAGAACTTCCGTTATAGAAGCCACACCAAGGGCCAAACTACACAATATGCCTGAAAAGTATAGGGTCTTGGGTGCGCGACAGGATTTCCTGACAGACAGTGGGGGAAACTCACTTTAAAAAGTGCTCATTCACTTGACATTGCGAGGGAGAAAAGGGAGCATCTGGTTTCCTTCCCACCATGCTTTTGCCAGTGGAAAGAGTTATAGGAGGGGGTCCCTACCAAAAGTGCTATGGAACAGAAACTTAAAGCTCTTTCTTCCCCCTTCACAGTGCTCCCTCTCAGCACCAAGCAAATGAGCGCTTTTTAAGGTGAGTTCCCCAATGTAGATCTGACTGCAAGTGTGGTAGTGTGACTTGACATATGTTGGTCATAGGCATGTTCTTGTTCTGGAGTCATAGATCTAGTAATGGGGATAAGCAAAGAACACCCAGTTGGAAATAATGTAGAACCAACATTTTAGTGTCTGAGAAAATAATTAAGTTATTTCTTGGCCTGTTAACCAAATAGATTTAGGCTGCAATCACACACATGAAATAGTGCACTTTCAGTCCATATTCAATGCAGTTGCAACTGGATTTTACTGTGTGAACTGTCAAAATCGAGTTGGAAAGTGGATTGAAAGTGCATTATTTAGTGTGTGTGATTGCAGCCTCAGTCAGCTGAATAACTATAGAAAGGTATTTCAATAATTTTCTCCATTTTGTTGTCTTTTATTCCTTATAGGAGTTTTCCTCTGATTCTGCAAGCAGTCTAAAAATAAGAGGAAAAGCATTTCCAAAGGCTGAGCCAGTTAAAATGCAGAGAAGCTTAGAAGATCTTGATCAACAACAACCACTCTCTCTTCTTTCCACATGGAGTATGAAGATCAAGTAAACTTAAGCACATTTGAATTTTATTAAATAACAAGCAGGCACCTTCAAGAAACTTGCAGGAGCTGCTGTGCTTTTTCCACAGCACTGCTTCCTTTTGTCTCCCCCACATCACTTCTCTCACTTTCCCTCTCTTTCTCTCTCTTCTTTCTCCCTACAACAGCTATTGTCACTCTTTCTTCTTCCACCAATGCCTACTGTCACGATTCCTGTTGGCAGCAGAGGATAGGACACGCAATAATGGATTTAAATTATGGGTGGAAGGGCATTGACTGGATATTAGGGATTTTTTTAAACAGTAAGAGTAGTTCAGCAGTGGAATCAATTGTGTAGGAAAGTGGTAATCTCCCCCTCACTGGAAGTCTTCAAGCAGTGGCCAGATGAACACTTGTCATGGATACTACTGGTTGATCTACATTGAGCAGGGGGTTGGGCTAGATGGCCTGTATGGCCCCTCCCAACTTCATGATTCTTTATGCCATAGGGAAGCCCACAAGCACAGTCTGCAGACAAGATCCCTTACCTGCTGCCTAAAGTCCAGTATTTGACAATCAGAGGCAGTTTGCTTCAGAACTTGGGGGTCCTGTTTGGTAGGCCATTATGGTTAATAGCCAACAACAGACCTATCTATAAATCTATCCAATAAATCAATTTAAATCAGTGACTATTACTGCATCTTTTGGCAGGGAATTTAATGGGTGAACCATATGCCGTATTAAGTAGTACTTCCTTTTGTGTGTCTTAAATCTAATATTTCATAAGCTGACCCTAAGGTCTAGTATTATGAGAGAGGGAGAAAAGTTTCTATGCGCTATAGATAATTCTGTAAATTTCTATCATATCACCCCTCAGTCACTTTGTTTCTAAATGAAAACGCCCCGGATACCTCATAGGTCAGGCACTCCAATTCCATGATCTTCGTAGTTATCCCTTTCTGCACTTTTCTTAGCACTTCTAGCTCTGTAGCTACACCAGGGACTTGTATAAGGACATCAGTATTCTGACTGTTTATTTCAAGTTCCATTCCTGATGATCTGCACTCTGGTCATTGCCATTTTGTTATCAGTTTGTCCCTGCCAGTTCAGATACCACAAATATGTATGTGAAATTAGGATTTTTGCCGCAGTATGTATCATTTTGCTGTTACACTTTCATTGCTCATGCACTCAGTTTAGTGAGGTCTTCTTGCAGTTCCTAACTATTCCCTTAAGGTTTTACCATTCTGAACAATTTGGTGTAATCAATAAACTATTCTACCTGTTCACCCCCTGTACCATGTAATTGGTCCCAACATGAATTTTTGAGGATCTCACTTCACATCTATACATCTATTCTCTACTCTCTTTTCCTATTTTCAAACCAGTTTCCAGTCCTTGAAAGAACATGTCCTTTCTTATCTGATGATTACTTAGTTTGCTTTGAAGCCTTTAGTGAGGAACTTTGTCAAATGCTTTTTGAAAATCCAACTGTACGAAGTCCACTGAGGGAATGGTTGTCTGCTTCTAGTGGAATGGTTGTCTGCTTCTTTAACAGAGTTCTTGTTTCCTTTGTCAATGTATTTCTAAATTCTTCTCCATCTCTCCTTACAGCTATTTTGCCTCAACTTGTGCTTCTGCAAAATTCTTCTATTAAGATAGGGAGCCTTCATGTCTTGTATATCTTTCTTGACTTTGCTTATTCACTGCCATTGGCTTCTTCGAAGCATGGTTTGTACTTTTCCTGGTCAGGCCTAAGAGAGTTTTTGTAGTTATGAGTGTATATAAAATCCAAGCACTTTGAAGAGGCTTGTTCCCCCTGAAATACGGCATGGTGATCAGTTGTTTTTAGAAAAGTAAGTTTTTGTTGGGCTAGCACAGACATGCAGCAGTTTGGATCTCAGCATAAAGTCTTTATAATTTCTTTCATAAATATACCAACAGTGCTATTTCATATGCATATATACAAAATTTACAAAAATACTGTGTCTCTAGTGACTGTGACAATAGGTGAATGAAATTAAACAAAGAGTTTCCTACCTAGAACATCTGCTCCATTTTGGGTATACTTTGATTTGATATCTTTTAAAGGTATCATCTGCTTACAAAATAAAGTTCATTTACTTGGGAATAAATCCTGTTGCAGTACAATGGAATTAATGTTTTAAGATGTATTAGGTATTGGGCTGCCCATATAAGATTTACTTGGTTGCATTTCTTTTTTCTTGAACTTTTCATTTAGTTTTGTGCTTTTTCTGTACAATAATATCTCATGGGCTGTGCTTATTTTTGAGTATCCAAAGTTGCTCATTTACGTCTTTGTTGATGGAGGGGGAAGAAGCTTTAATTATTAGCTTTTGTTGTGCTTTGAGCCCTGAAAGGTTTCTTGGACACGGAAGAGAGCCTTTTTATGGCAGCTCTGAAGTTTGTAAATGGATATTACTTTCAATTAAGTAACAAATAGAGTCACAGGGAAAGAATGCCAAAGTTTATGAAACAGTCAAATTGGCATTTAAGTGACCCTGTGCATGCCATTGCTTATCTGCATTGATTTAAGTTCATTTGGTTAGCAAGATTATGTATTAAAACAAATAATGACAGTAGACAATGAGTATTTTACTTCAATAAAAAGTTACTGTCAGATGATCAGTGAGGCAGAAAAAGCATGATTTTGTGAAAAAAAGTTATTGAGTGCATTAAGTGAGGGTAATGTAGGCCACACACATAGTATTGTTTTTTCTTGTCTTCTCTTTCAAAGGATGATAAATAGACTGCTCTAGGAAAGCGTGCACTGTAAAAACAGACACCTTTACCTGCAACATGCTCTGAATAGTTTAGTTCTTGTTAGAAGTATTTCCACTTTTTTGTCCATTAAATCACTTTTATGGATAAAGAAACAAGTCTTTGAAATGTGTGCTCCAGTTGTTATTTTCTGATATCTTAGGTGAAAGTAAAACTAAAAATAAATAATGCTGGACAGCTTTTCAGCTGATCAGATGAGCATGTTTATATAAGTAAAAGGGGATAAACTATGTCATGTTTGAAAAACTTAATGGATTATATTTTTTTTTGTTTGAAAAAGTATGGTATAAACAGTATCTGTGGCAAAAATTGGGATATTTATGTAATTAGAGTCAAAATAGCTGTTTTATACCAATGATTCATATTTTTGTTCAACAGATCACTATGCAGTTCTAGGCTAGACAGGCATTGACTGACAAATGCTTATCTACTACTTATCCACATTTCTCTTCTCCCTTCACTTATGTGCATTCAATTCAATGCCATTTGAGCACAATCAGATTTTAAAACATCTTTACAAGTAAAATATATTTTATTTTTCTCCAGACTCACCCTAGGATTACTTATTCAGTAACATATTGAAACCATTAATTTTTTGGAGAAAGAGGCTTATGCTAATTAAAACAAAGGAATAATTCATGTTCTTTTCTGTCTGTATTATGCAGACAGATTGCTGATGTAGGAAATTCCTCAGATCAGAATACTCTTAGGGATTGGATCCAGAGAGGGTCAGAATAATTTCCCCAATATGATATTGGGGGGGAAAATAAATTTTAGACAGTGGACAGTTGCTATCAGTTATTTATTACTACAATACATGGATATGTAATATGTAAGTAATATTTGTAAGATAGTATGGTGGTGCTGTTTTTTTCTTTTTCTTTGCAGAACTCTAGAGATCAAAACATAAAAAAATTATAGTTCTGATTCTAAATGAAGTAAGGTATATATGTGCACACGTATCCTGATTCCTGCAAGACTGAGGAGTGACTAGCCCTCAGTTCTGCCTTTATTGTCAGATGACTCCATGAAGCAATTTTAAAAAGTAGGCCAGCATTTACACAGAGGCTCCAGGGAATATAGGCAATATTTAACAATGGTAACATTTATTTATTTTAAAATAATAAATGTGGCTAATTTTCTAAAACTGAACTCCATCTCATCCAAAATGCTTTAAGTTAGTGGAATGGTCTCACCTTTACAAACTTCATTGTCATTTCAGATTTTTGTATTGAAGCTAAGATGGTATGGTATCAAATAGTACCTGCGGAGAAATAATTTCACATAAATTGCTTTGGGCGTTTCATTGGAAGAGCAAGATAGAAGTGTATAAATATTCTATGCAGATGAAATATTCAGCTAGCTGCATAGAGAAAGAACTTTTGGAATTAATATGTAAAGCTAAAATGTACTTGAGACATATTTAGATGACCCTACAGAAAAGTTTTTTAAAAATATTTTTGTTATTATTTCTCCAGTAACTCAGGGCCAGTTCATGGCTCAAGGGGCACAAATGGTCTCTTGGGGTGCTATGATGGCAGAATGGCTCTTTCACCCCAGTGGCCCCTGGGCTTCCTCCCCTTCTCTGTCCCAGAATCTACCATGTTCCTTCCCCCTTCTTTCTCTATATTTGTAATCTAAAGATATTGTTTCAGATGCCTTTGGCAACAAATGGGAGCACAACGTCACATTTGCCAAAGAACTATGAGTTTCCCTGATTGTGGCCATAGGGAGAAGGGGACAGCTTAGGCTATTCCTGTCCCTTCAGCCCTCTGGCTATGCACTTTAGCAATCATTTGAAGGTGGATTTTACTGTTTCACACAGTGATATACAATTGCAAAGTGCATTGAAAGTGCATCATTTAGTGTGCATAAAAGTGCCCATCATGTCTTCTTGCTGCTGACACTACTGGGCTCCAAGACCAGGAGTTGGGGAGACAGCTTAGCTACTTGTGGTGGCTAAATATGTTGAGCAGGTCCTGTATTCTTATCTACATATACTTAAATTCAGAAAATAACTAAGTGTTGCTTTAATGTTAATTTTTCTTCCAGAGATGTGGACTATCCATTTATTCACCATCTATGTACAGCTTCTCCTGGATGTGTATTGCCTGTCAATATGCAGCTTATTTCTAGAGTGAGCCATACTTCAGACAAAATGGGCCATAATGTTGCATTACCAGAAATTAATTCTTGCTATGATGAGTCAGAAGACCTATTTCCTGCAATTAATCTTCTTGAGAAACAGAGAGAAACTAAAAGGTATGAAATAACAAATATTCTGTTTAATCTTTAGTTTTACATGAGTCCCAGGGAGTCATAGATTTGCTCACCTTGCTCTAGAGCTACTTAATGAAAGCAATCTAGCTTTGTGCAACAAAAGTAGCATAGTTGTTAGCAGTTGCTGCATATTTAACAACCTTTACTGTAACGTACCCTTCTTTATTTTATTGGAACTTATTTGAACTTGATTTCATAATAATTAAAATTAGCTCTGCAAGCTATTTGGTTCTATCATAAATCAGATGCTTTTAATATGGCAGTTGTTATCTGAAAAGTTCTCAGTGTTCTGCTCTCATCCATGTATCAGTACTCATTTTCTCCTAAATATTTGAGAGTTTTCAAAAAGAAATTTAGTTTGATTTTGCAGGTCAGAGATATACTTGTAATGCACATATACCCATATTAGTTAACTTGTTTATTTTTTTTAGAGAGAATTTAGTATTGTGTTTATAATACTAGTGTTCTCATGTAAGGCCTTGTAGTAGTTGGGCCTAACATAGACATCAATCACTGAGAGGAAATTAAAAAAATTCCTTTTCTCATAAGACCAGATTATTTATTTATTTATTTCCAAAGATTTATAGGCCACCCTTTCCCATAGTGGGCTCAGAGCGGCTTCCAACACAATAAAACAATCAAATCAGTTTAAACAATTAAAACAGTTTAAAATTAAGACAATTAAGCCACAGCTCACATTAGGTGGGGTGGCAAAAATGGTATTAACAGATCGATTTGGCTTGCCTGTCCCAACCTAGGTGTTCAAATCCCGGCTATATTGGTTTCAAAGAATTAGTACAGTGCAGTCAGTGCAGGGGGGTCCTGTTTAAATGACAGATGAATGTCAGTGTAGGGAGTCTATTCTCATAAAAAAGCCCCTGAATTCTGTTGGTGCTGTTTGTATTCCTCCAGAGAAAATTTGTTTAGTACTGAGAACTGCATCAGAAAGTCTTGCTTTTGGACTTCTGGGGTTGGAAAATGCCGAGCTGAATCTCAGAGAGGCCTGAGAGGAACAGAACAGAGCAGAGCAGCTCTGATAAGCTGAGACAGCTGGAGAAGTTGCTAAGAATTTCTGCGTTTTGAAAGACTTCATTCTGAGGCTTGGGTGACTGCTGAAAAGGCTGAGTTGTTATAGCTGGGGAACTGCTGTACGTTTGGGTGAGTGGGCTAAAGGTGAAAGTGATTGATTGATTGATTGAGAGTAATTGTTGATGATTGCTTAGGAGTGGTCTGCTCCACCCTCTTTGAATTTTAAGCTGCGCCTTGCCAAAGGCTGAGCACATCTCAGAGAGGCCTGAGAGGAACAGAACAGAGCAGAGCAGCTCTGATAAGCTGAGACAGCTGGAGAAGTTGCTAAGAATTTCTGCGTTTTGAAAGACTTCATTCTGAGGCTTGGGTGACTGCTGAAAAGGCTGAGTTGTGATAGCTGGGGAACTGCTGTACGTTTGGGTGAGTGGGCTAAAGGTGAAAGTGATTGATTGATTGATTGATTGAGAGTAATTGTTGATGATTGCTTAGGAGTGGTCTGCTCCACCCTCTTTGCATTTTAAGCTGCGCTCTTGGCCTGTGGCTCTTTGCCTGGGGGCTTCCTAAGGACCAGGAACCCAGATCCCTGATTTCCTTGTTCTCCCAATAAGGTAAGTTGACCTTCCAGAAGGGGAGCCACGTAAACAACAGCATTTAAAGAGGACTGTATATTTAATATATATATCATGAAGGTAGAATGCCAGCAGGGGGGTGGGGGCTTTCCAGTGTTTTGCACTGAGTGTCACATGTATGACTATCTGCCCACAGGACAGAAGTCTTGGGTGTGTGCTCGATGCAAGGAGCTCCTGGTCCTCAGGGAACGAGTTCGTACCCTTGAGGCCGAGGTGACTGCCCTGGAGAAGCAGAGACGGTCAGTTAGGCAATTGGGGAAGACTCTTGGGGGCATATTAGATGAGCCCCACTCTGAATGTGGCAGAGGGAACAGGGCACCTTGCTGAGGATAAGGGGAATGCGCCCTCAGAAGGGACCTCTTCTTCGGTTGGTGAGCGGTATCCTTTCGCGCCAAGGAACCATCCCTGGGCAGGGGGAGAGGGGGGGTCTTGGTAGTTGGTGATTCGATCCTTAGGCAAGTAGACAGCTGGGTGGCGAAACCGCGTATTGACCGTATGGTGACTTGCCTGCCTGGTGCGAAGGTAGCGGACATTACGCGTGTAGTAGATAGGCTGATAGACAGTGCTGGGGAGGAGCCTGTGGTCATGGTGCATGTTGGCACCAACGATGTGGGGAAATGCAGTCGTGAGGTCCTGGAGGAGAAATTTAGGCTGCTAGGTGGGAGACTTAAGGCCAGGAACTCCAAGGTGGCCTTCTCGGAAGTGCTACCTGTTCCACGTGCAGGGCAGGAGAGACAGGCGCAAATTAGAAGTCTCAATGTGTGGATGAGACGATGGTGTAAGGAGGAAGGGTTTAAGTTTGTTAGGCACTGGGATGCTTTCTGGAACAAGCCGGAGCTGTACAAAAGAGACGGTCTCCACTTGTCTCCGGATGGAACCAGGCTGCTGGCGCTTAAAATCAAAAAGGTGGCAGAGCAGTTTTTAAACTAAATCTTGGGGGAAAGCCAACAGGAGATGGAATGTCTCTGGTTCGGGAGGACTCGTCTCAAAGAGATGAAGGGTTGGCTTCTATTTTTTTACCGAGTAACGGATCAGAGTTGTCCACTGTGATGGTGACAAACAGTATGGACTGTCTGCTAGAGTCTCGAGGCGGCAGGAGAGAGGTGGCGGGCCTAGCTTGCTTGGGAAATTATAGATGTTTGTATGCAAATGCTAGAAGTGTCCGAAGTAAAATTGGTGAATTGGAATGTTTAGTGTTGGGAGAAAACATAGACATTGTGGGAATTTCAGAAACTTGGTGGAATGAGGAGAATCAGTGGGACACGGTGATTCCTGGATATAAGTTATATCGGAAGGATAGGGAGGGAAGGGTTGGAGGTGGGGTGGCTCTGTATGTCAGAGAGGATATACGGTCCAGTAAGACTGAGGTCAGAGAATTAGATTCCCTTTTAGAAATGCTTTGGGTTGAAATAGAGGGCCCAAAAGGAAATTTAACTATGGGAGTTTGTTATCGCCCACCAAATCAAAAGAGAGAGGACGATTATAATATGATGGAGGGATTAAAGATAGCGGCTAAACGTAAAAACTGTGTCGTAATAGGTGATTTTAACTACCCACAGATTGATTGGGTCAATATGTGTTCTGGTCGAGAGAAAGAGATTGAGTTTCTTGATGCTATCAATGACTGTGCTATGGAGCAGATGGTCTCAGAACCTACCAGGGGTGGGGCGATCCTGGATCTGGTCCTAAGTAATGCCCAAGACTTGGTGAGAGACGTAAAAGTGATTGCGCCGCTTGGGAACAGTGACCATAATGTTATTGATTTCACCATTTGTATAAATAGGGAGTTGCCCAAAAAGACTGCCACAACCACATTTAACTTTAAAGGGGGTAAATTCTCTGAGATGAGGAGGCATGTGAGGAGGAAACTGAAAGGAAAGGTAAATACGGTCAAAACCCTTGGGGAAGCTTGGAGACTATTTAAAACTATAATCCTAGAAGCTCAGATAAAATACATACCACAAGTTAGGAAAGGCACAAACAGGTATAAGAAGAGGCCAGCATGGTTAACAAACAAAGTAATGGAAGCTGTAAAAGGTAAGAAGGACTCCTTTAGGCGGTGGAAAACCAGTCCAAGTGAGATTAATAAAAGGGAACACAGGCAGTGGCAAATCAAATGCAAGACTGTGATCAGGCAGGCAAAAAGGGACTATGAGGAGCATATTGCAAAAAACATAAAGACCAACAATAAAAATTTCTTCAAATATATTAGAAGTAGGAAACCAGCCAGGGAAGCAGTGGGGCCCTTGGATGACCATGGGGTAAAAGGATTACTGAAGGAGGATGGGGAAATGGCTGAGAAGCTGAATGCACTTTTTGCCTCCGTCTTCACCGTGGAAGATGAGAAGTGTTTGCCCGCCCCAGAACCACTAATATTGGAAGGGGTGTTGAAAGACCTGAGTCAGATTGAGGTGACAAAAGAGGAGGTCCTACAACTAATAGACAAATTAAAAACTAATAAGTCACCGGGTCCGGATGGCATACATCCGAGAGTTCTGAAAGAACTCAAAGTTGAACTTGTGGATCTTCTCACAAAAATCTGTAATCTTTCATTGAAATCTGCCTCCGTTCCTGAGGACTGGAAGGTAGCAAATGTCACCCCCATCTTTAAAAAGGGTTCCAGAGGAGATCCGGGAAATTACAGGCCAGTCAGTCTGACTTCAATACCGGGAAAGTTGGTAGAAACCATTATCAAGGACAGAATGAGTAGGCACATTGATGAACACGGGTTATTGAGGAAGACTCAGCATGGGTTCTGCAAGGGAAGATCTTGCCTCACTAACCTGTTACGTTTCTTTGAGGGGGTGAACAAACATGTGGACAAAGGAGACCCGATAGATGTTGTTTACCTTGACTTCCAGAAAGCTTTTGATAAAGTTCCTCATCAAAGGCTCCTTAGAAAGCTTGAGAGTCATGGAGTAAAAGGACAGGTCCTCTTGTGGATCAAAAACTGGCTGAGTAATAGGAAGCAGAGAGTGAGTATAAATGGGCAGTCTTCGCAGTGGAGGACGGTAAGCAGTGGGGTGCCGCAGGGCTCGGTACTGGGTCCCATCCTCTTTAACTTGTTCATAAATGATTTAGAGTTGGGAGTGAGCAGTGAAGTGGCCAAATTTGCGGATGACACTAAATTGTTCAGGGTGGTGAGAACCAGAGAGGATTGTGAGGAACTCCAAAGGGATCTGTTGAGGCTGGGTGAGTGGGCGTCAACGTGGCAGATGCGGTTCAATGTGGCCAAGTGCAAAGTAATGCACATTGGGGCCAAGAATCCCAGCTACAAATACAAGTTGATGGGGTGTGAACTGGCAGAGACAGACCAAGAGAGAGATCTTGGGGTCATGGTAGATAATTCACTGAAAATGTCAAGACAGTGTGCGTTTGCAATAAAAAAGGCCAACGCCATGCTGGGAATTATTAGGAAGGGAATTGAAAACAAATCAGCCAGTATCATAATGCCCCTGTATAAATCGATGGTGCGGTCTCATTTGGAGTACTGTGTGCAGTTCTGGTCGCCGCACCTCAAAAAGGATATTATAGCATTGGAGAAAGTTCAGAAAAGGGCAACTAAAATGATTAAAGGGCTGGAACACCTTCCCTATGAAGAAAGGTTGAAACGCTTAGGGCTCTTTAGCTTGGAGAAACGTCGACTGAGGGGTGACATGATAGAAGTTTACAAGATAATGCATGGGATGGAGAAAGTAGAGAAAGAAGTACTTTTCTCCCTTTCTCACAATACAAGAACTCGTGGGCATTCGATGAAATTGCTGAGCAGACAGGTTAAAACGGATAAAAGGAAGTACTTCTTCACCCAAAGGGTGATTAACATGTGGAATTCACTGCCACAGGAGGTGGTGGCGTCCACAAGCATAGCCACCTTCAAGAAGGGGTTAGATAAAAATATGGTGCAGAGGTCCATCAGTGGCTATTAGCCACAGTGTGTGTGTCTGTGTGTATATATATATATATATATATATATATATATATATATATATATATATATATATATATATATATATATATTTGGCCGCTGTGTGACACAGAATGTTGGACTGGATGGGCCATTGGCCTGATCTAACATGGCTTCTCTTATGTTCTTATGTTCTTATGAATTGCTTCTCAGAAGGGGAGCAGGCTGGGACTTCTGGTCGGGGTAGTGGAGGGTAATTTAATGCCTACTGCATACTTTTCTCAGTCAGAGATCAGTCCACGATATGCACAGAAAACTCTGAGGAGATTTACCTTGGCTAAAAGGGAGTCCCAGGGGAGGGGCTCCTTTGAGGGGTCTCTGAAGACGAATTGCATATTCATCATCTGCAGAAGTTTCCAGTGTCATTTATTTGACATAAGCTCGACAGGATCCTAACCTTCTTTGAGATTGCTAATCATTTAAAGCTATACAAGACCGGTGTTGGATCTGGATAACTGTAGAAAAAGGTACTGATGACTATCTTCATTCTGGGACTATTTAAAGTTAAACAAAATAAAATCAGAAGGTGGGAAATAGAGATTCAGAAAGCTTGGAAGAAGAAGGGGAGAAGGGGCGAAATATGAACTTTTTAAGTTTAAAGGACAGTGCTAAAAAGTGGAAAGGAATTTATTGTTTTGTCTACTTGCGGTTTTGGTGAAAAAGCCCCATCGTCACAGATTTATAGCTCTCACAGTCAACACAGGAAATACGTCAAACATCGCGAGATCTTTTTACCAGTGAAAACAGGATTTGGTGGCAAGAAAAGCAGAAAGTGTTGGATGGAAGAGGGAAATCATTGAAGCAGCTAGCCTACTCTATCATAGAAAACATTGGCGGCCATTGCTAGGAGGTCCAAAATTTAAACAAAGTTTTTAAAGTGTTTGGGACATTAAAAATTGGTGAAGCTGACAGAGGTGACAATTATAAGGTAAATACTATTGGACGTTATCGCTGATAATTATTTTAGAAGCCTTTTGAAGGAAATTTTTTTTTAAAGGGAAGCAGAAAGTCGCGACTGCCATTTTGGAAGAAATAAAATCTTTAAAAATTAATATCTGAGCCCAGGAGGCTCTGAGGATGGCGAAATTAGGCTTATTGAAAAGGGCAAGTCTTACTCTATCAGACCTGATAGTTTAAATTTAATTTGGAGAGGTCAAAAATTTTGGTGTTTTTTTAAATGTCAGAGCATAAATTAACCCGTGCAAGGACTGCCTCAATGGAGAAAATGCAAGAGCAATTAGAAGCAGTGGAAGCCCGGATGATGAAAGGGGTGAGAGACATGATAACTGCTTCTAAAAAAGAAATTAGAAAAGACATTGAAGAACTAAGGAAAGATATAGAAGGTTTCAGAAATGAGACTGTGGTAACATCAAAGAAAGTGCAAGAGGTGGAAGAGAGAGTGAAAGTACATTATTCCACCTTGCTAAAAATGCAAGAAAAGGTGGTAATTCATGACTGCAAATTGATAGAAACCCGGATACGTCTGAGAGGAGTACCTAAGGATGAAGAGACTGATTTGAAAGGATATATAATAAGAATAATTGCAGAATTTTTGGAGGAAGATCCTGAAGGAACTAGAAGCATGTATGACTATATGTATAGAGTGAACTCACTATATGCCAAGAAAAATAATCTACCAAGATATGTGGTTATAAGATATATGACAAAAGAAATGGTGGGAAAAATCTTGAATAAAAATTTTGAAAAGACATTGATAGTGGGAGGCAGCAGAGTAAGAATCATGAATGAATTGCCAAGACAAGTGATAAATGACAGAAAAGCATACAAAAAATTGACAGAAAAACTACGTGACAATGAAATGAGGTATAGATGGATAATACCTGAAGGTCTGAGCTTTGAGCTGCAAGGAAAAAGGATTACAATTACAAGCACACAGGAACTGCGTAGGTTTTATGAAGAACATAAAGAATTTGCACCATGATGGATTACAAATTATTATCTTGGAATGTAAATGGACTAAATTCACCACAAAAAAGAAAGGCAACGTTTCATTGGATTAAAAAGCAAAATGGTAATATAGTTTGTTTACAAGAAGTGCATATCAAACAAAAGGATTACAAATTTGTATGGAATAAACAACTGGGACTAGAATTTTATTCATTGGCTGACAGAAGAAAAGGGGAGTGATTTTCTATATTAAACAAGAATTGGAGCCGAAATTAGTGTTTAAAGATAAAGATGGAAGATTTGTAGCGGTAGAAATAATATTAAATGCAAAAAAAGTTGTTATTGGGACTGTATGCACCAAATGGTGCAAAGGATGCTTTTTAAAAAGACATTATACAACAATTTGATGAACTGACTTATGACCAAGTTTTGATAATGGGGGACTTTAATGGAACAATTAAGAACACACTGGATAGGTCTGGGGGGGGGGGAATAAGGAAGAAAAATTGCCAAAGTCTTTTTTTGAATTGGTCAAACAAGAAAATTTGGAGAATATATGGAGGAAATTTAATCCTGAAGTGCGGGACTATACTTTTTTTTTCAGCAAGACATAAAACATTTTCCAGAATTGACATGTTGTGGGGCACTAAAGACTTAGGCCTTATAACAAAGAAAATAGAGATTTTACCTAAAATTGGGGCTGACCATAACCCAATAATGTGGATTACAAAACTGTCTAAGAAGTTGAGAAGATGGAGATTGAATGAAGATTTACTACAGAATAAAGAAATAGTGACATCTCTAGAGAATGAAACTAAAGCTTTCTTCCAAATAAATGATAAAGAGGATATAGAATTTCAGACGGTCTGGGATGCTTATAAAGCAGTAATGAGAGGAATATTGATTACATTGAATAACAAAGATAAGAGGGCAAAAGAAAAACAGATGTTGGACATTCAAAATGAAATAAAGAAAAAAGAAAAGGAACTGAGAAAAAGGCCAGGGAAAAAGAAAATTATAAGGGACATTACAATATTACAAATGCAAATGAGACATTTGTTAAATAAAGAACTGGAATGGAATCTGAAGATTGCAGCAGAAATCTTTCAAGGGAGCAAACAAACCCGGAAAATATTTGGCCGGGTAACTGAAGAAAAAGAGAGAAAGTAAAATTATTAATAAAATTGTGGTGGATGGAAGAGAGGTGGTAGATCAAGAAGGAATAAAAAGAGAATAAAAAAGTATTATGCCAAGCTATTTAAAGGTGTTAAAATAAGGAAAGAAAAGATGGATGAGTACTTACAAAAGATAAAAATAGTGCCCTTAGCAGAAAATATGCGAAAAGTTTTGAACAATCCAATTGAAAAAATAGAAATTGAAGCAGCAATTAATACAATGAAAAATGGGAAAGCACCTGGGCCAGATGGATATACAGCTAAATTTTTTAAAACCCTCAAAGAGGAGTTAATCCCGAAACTTCAGAAATTGATGAATATGATAAGAATGAAAGGAAAATACCAAATACGTGGAAGGAAGCTGTTATTTTGTTGACTTCAAAGGAAGATAGAGATGTTACAAACATAAAAAATTATAGACCAATTTCATTATTAAATAATGACTATAAAATATATACAAGAATCTTGGCAGAACGGTTTAAACAATATTTGATAAACCTTATAAAGGAAAACCAAGCGGGGTTTCTTCCCAAAAGGCAAATAAGAGACAATATCAGAATTGTTGTAAATATTGTAGAATATTATGAAAGACATCCAGAAAAGGAAGTAGCGTTATTCTTTGCGGACGCAGAGAAAGCATTTGACAATTTAAATTGGGATTTTATGTTTGCAGTAATGGAGAAAATGGAGCTGGGAGAAAGCTTTATAAGAATGATAAAAGCAATATATACTGAACAATGTGCAAGGCTATGTATAAATGCTAATCTTACAGAAGACATGATAATTAGTAAAGCTACAAGACAAGGTTGTCCACTTTCCCCACTGTTGTTTATAATGACTCTTGAAATATTACTGATGCAAATTCAAGAAGATAAAGAAATAGAAGGATTAAAAGTAAAAGGATTTACTTACAAATACAGAGCATTTGCAGATGATATAATGTTTATAAATGAAAACCCCATACAAGTCACACCTTTGTTGTTAGCCAAATACAAGAATATGGGGAGTTGGCGGAACTTTGTATTAATAAAGAAAAATCAAAACTTCTATGTAAAAATATGCAAATAAATAAGCAACAAGAATTGCAGAGACTAACGGGCTGTGAAGTTACCTCCAAAGTAAAATATTTGGGTGTGGCGATAACAATGAAGAATATTGATTTGTTCAAAAATAATTATGAGAAGCTATGGCGTAAAATGGATGAAGATATGTTAAAGTGGAATAAACTTAATTTGTCACTGTTGGGTAGAATAGCCGCAATTAAAATGAATATTCTACCAAAAATAATGTATTTGTTTCAAACTATTCCAATTGTGAAAGACAGTAAACAATTTAATAGATGGCAAAGAAAAATTTCAGAGTTTGTGTGGGCGGGGAAGAAACCAAGAATTAAAATGAAAATTTTAACAGATGCAAAAGAGAGAGGCGGATTTCAATTACCAGACTTAAAATTATATCATGAAGCAGTTTGCTTAGTATGGATAAAAGAATGGATAATGTTGTTAAACAAAAAACTCTTAGCGTTGGAAAGTCATGGAAATAAATTTGGCTGGCACGCTTATATGTATTATGGGGGAAAAAAGATAGATGGCTTTTTCTCTCACCATTATATAAGAAACAGCTTGCTAAATACATGGATGAAATATTAGAAATATGGAGATGAGAGAAAACCGTTATGGATAGTGCCAGCAGAAGTGATAAAAATAACAGCTGAGACGGGTGAAGAAAAGTGGTTGTCATATCTCTCTCTCTCTCTCGGCTTGACTTCGTGAATGAAGATTTAAGAAGGGTGCAGTAGTCCACGTCTGCTGCAGGCTCGCTGGTGGCTGACAAGACCAATGCGGGACAGGCAGATCCGGCCACAGTGGCTGCAGGGAAAAGTCTGATTTGGGGTTGGTGCTGTAGCAGTGCGATTCTTCCTCAATCTCCTTTTGTCCTCAAGACCAGCTATGCGTGCGTTCTCAAAGGAAGAGACAGCCTGCTGGATGGTGTGCCTCCATGCTTTGCGATCTGAGGCTAGGTCAGACCACTGGTGATGGTTGATGCGACAGGTGCCAAGGGATTTCTTCAAGGAGTCCTTGTACCTCTTCTTTGGTGCCCCTCTATTTCGATGGCCGGTGGAAAGTTCGCCATACAGAGCAATCTTGGGAAGGCGGTGGTTTTCCATCCTAGAAATATGCCCTGCCAAGCGCAGCCGCGTCTTCAACAGCAGTGCTTCGATGCTTGTAACCTCCGCCCTCTTGAGGACTTCAGTGTTGGTCACAAAGTCACTCCAGTGGATGTTGAGGATGGTGCGAAGGCAGCGCTGATGAAAGCGCTCAAGGAGTCGCAGGTGATGACGGTATAAAACCCACGATTCGGAGCCGTAGATTTGAAACCAATCATATTTATTATTCAGCTCTTCAGCAGTTTTCAATTCTATTTTGCCACTTTGTATTTTTAATAGTTGATTATATGACAACCTAGCAGCCTTATCTAGGTTGTCATATAATCAACTATTAAAAATACAAAGTGGCAAAATAGAATTGAAAACTGCTGAAGAGCTGAATAATAAATATGATTGGTTTCAAATGCAACAAATAAAGAGCTTGGTGGAGAATGACATTAAAACTGAAGGAATAAGAAAAGAGCAAACAGAAATGGAAAAAGTTCTGCTTGCAGACAACGAAAAATTAATTTCAAAATTATATAAATTACTTTTAAAATGGTCTACGGAAGATGAAGTAGTGAAATCTCAAATGATTAAGTGAGCAATTAATGTAAATAAAGAAATACAGATGGAAACTTGGGAATATTTGTGGAAGAACTCTATGAAGCTTTCGACGTGTCATAGTATTAAAGAGAACTGCTTTAAAATGATGTATAGATGGTATAATGACTTCTAGGAACTTGGCAAAGATGAATAATAAGATGCCAGACGGATGTTAAAAACGTAAAAAACATGAAGGTTCTGTCTACCATATGTGGTGGACTTGTGAAAGAGCAAAAAAGTATTGGCAGATGATTCAACAAGAAATTTCTAGGTTACAGTAGAATTGGCCAAAAACTTTCATGTGGCCTGCCTTGGTTTTCCATATAAATGACATGAATTACAGTGCTATATATTCCAAGAACATTGCCACCAAATTGCCAGGCATTCCCTCTCTCATTGTGGCAGCTGCTCTTACTCCTTGCTTATGGCAAATGGATTTTACTATAAGTAGTTTGCCACCAGCAGAGTTTTCCATATCCCCTCAAGTCACTTAAAAATTGTTCTGCAACAGGACACACTTCAGACTTGCAGGGGCAACTCAACTTGGCTGAGACAAACCAACACAACTAGCAGCTGCAGCAGCCAGGAGGCACCCAGAACAGGTAGGATAAGGCTGCAGACTCCAGGTTAGAAATAGAGTATGGCAGCCAAATGAAGTCAGGCACATTGTCAAACCCTGCCTGGAAAAGGGTGTGATTCAGAAGGCAGCTGTAGCTGAGATAGAGTTTCATGGCACTTCTGATGGGTGAAGCAACCTATTTATGGTGATCCATTAAAGGAGAATCTTCAGCAGACCAGGGAGGGTGAAGTGTGGAAGAGAGAGTACAGAAATGTGGAGGAACAATATGGTGCAACTCCTTTCCATCTCCAATCTGAGACCTTGCAGGTCCTTCACTGCAGGGAAGGTCACAGTGGAACAAAGACAACACAGGGGGAACATCACAAAAAAAGACCCAAATATGTGATTGCCAACTTCCAGGTGGTGGCTGGAGATCTCCTGCTATTTTAACTGATCTCCAAGTGTCAGAGATAGTTCACCTTGAGAAAATGACTGCTTTGGAAGGTGGATTGTATGGCATTATACCCAACTGAAGTCTTTGCTCTCCCCAAATCCCACCCTTTTCAGGCTCAGCTCCCCAAATTTCCAGGTATTTTCCAGCTGGAAGCTGGCAATCCTGGCCAAAGAACTCCAGCTTTATTTGAAGAACACTGATAGTTTTAGCTGAGAATGACTTGGGTAGGAAGAGTATTATGAAAACATCAGTAACAGACTGATTATCCAAAAGTTAAAAAGGAAACTGGAATTTATGTGGCATATAAAATAGAAAACAGAAAACTATAAACACAGCAAAAGGTATATGCAACAGGAAAGTTAGCAAGGTTCTGTTCTACATTGACTGATGCAACAGGTATATGCAACTGGAAAGTTAGCAAGGTTCTATTCTACATTGACTGATGCCAGGTCTCAAAGCCAGACACAAAAGCTTAGAGGTACATTCTTTGATCAAGATGGCTTTGGCTACATGTATTTCAGATAAAGGCTAAGAAAAAAACGCAGGGAGTTAACATATATTGGCTGAACTGGCATCAAG
The DNA here is from genome assembly GCF_032191835.1 of Heteronotia binoei. Classification (NCBI taxonomy): domain Eukaryota; kingdom Metazoa; phylum Chordata; class Lepidosauria; order Squamata; family Gekkonidae; genus Heteronotia; species Heteronotia binoei. Next base: position 55,664,108 of record NC_083243.1, on the reverse strand, counting down.
TATTTCTTCTAACATCTGAAAATCCACACAACTCAGCTGTTGTTTTTTTCTTTGTGTGTTTGCATAAAAGGCTCCTTATCCAATAAGGAAACAGCAAAGTAGCTGAGTGGTGTACAAACATGGTGCAAACATGAGGCATAGAAAAAGTGACTAAGAAATGGAGAGCCATTACTTTGAAAGAGGAAGCTATCTGCTCTTTTACACCTAAGGAACTATCTAGCAGAGAAGAAAAGTATTTCCAGCAGTCATACAGTTAGCATACTATTTAAAATGAGGAAGGAATTTGCCCTCTACTGGGAGCAAGAGACAAGGGAAATGTCACATTAACACATCCCTCAGGGACAATTTTAGTGGCCCCGTGCCGCAGAGTGGTAAAGCAGCAGTACTGCAGTACTGTGGTCTGAACGCTCTGCTCATGACCTGAGTTTGATTCCAGCGGAAGCTGGATTCAGGTAGCTGGCCCAAGGTTGACTCAGCCTTCGATCTTTCCGAAGTCAGTAAAATGTGTACCCAGCTTGCTGGGGGGAAAGTGTAAAAAGACTGGGGAAGGCAATGGCAAACCACCCCATTGTGACAGCAACGTCACCCCAGAGTTGGAAATGACTGGTGCTTGCACAGGGGACCTTTCCTTCCTTTCAGGGACAATTTGCTAACAAGGAGGGAGGGGCTTTGGCCTGTAGACAAAATGAAGTTTGGTCAAGTTAAATGATCATCGTTTTGAAATTCAGCTAATAAAGTCTGAGACTAGTGACATAAAGACAACTAGGTGAGAAACAAAGGAAGAGTGATTTAATTTGTACTACTCATTAGGAGAGCTGGAAGAGAGCTGCTTTTATTGAGCGGCATTTAAAATGAGCTCAGGTGGTGTCACAGTGGAATGGAGCTGCCAGTTCTTTTTGTTCCTGCAGGTCCCTTGTCACTCTAAGATAAATAAGATAAGATAAATATTCAAAATATAAGATGAATAAGGTAAATATTTAAAATATTTTTATATTACACTTCTTTGTGTGTGTATTCCACAAAAGTAATTATTTCCTCATGGGCACTTTTTAACATTTTAGAACACAGATTAGTCAGATCCTTCAGTAATGGTATTGGTTAAGAGCAGTGGACTCTAATCTGGAGACCTGGGTTTTAGTCTCCACTCCTCCACAAGAAGTCAGTTGGGTGGCCTTGGGCCTGTAATAGTTCTCTCTGGGCTCTCTCAGCCCCACCTACCTCATATGATATCTGTTGTGGGGAGACGATGTGGTTGTAAGCTGCTCTGAGACTCCGAGTGAAGGGCAGGGTATAAATGTAACTCTTCTTCTTCCCTAGCAACTTCTCTTGGTGTATTCTTTTCATGCATGTACTATAGCAATTACCAATTTTTTAAAAAAAAAACTTCCAGAAGCCCTCTGGTGCAGCAGGAAAAAAATGTTGGGAAAATGGTGTCTGCTGTGAGCAGATGACAAGAGAGTTGTACTGATGTGAGTGGGACTTTTTTAGGGCAGGAAAATGGATATTATTCCATCTAGACAGGGAGCTAATGAGGTTGGACTGCATTTTTTGCTAAAAAATTGGACTTAAAGCAAATTGGGGAAAGAGCATCTTGAGTACAGGGAAAACCAGAAACAGATTGATTTACAGTGTGGTGTAATGTGGAAGCTCCAAAAAAGTGCTCCAGTTAGGAAGCCAAGGCAGGAAAAAACTTCTTGAGGAAGAAGTTCTTGTCTCTGTCTTCTTCTCTCTAATGAGAATGATTGCAAATCACCAGTAGATGTCACTGTTAGCATGTGCTAATGAGAAAGGAATACTAATGACATATTGTAGTTTTTTCATATTTCTAAAATCAGTATATGTATGATTCTCAAGATTTCTGTTTCTTCTGCAATGTGGACCTAACCATCTTGGCATTTTTACCTGTATTGCTCTTTACTTATTTTTAATGTACTGAGACCAAACATTCCATAGAATCATAGAGTTGGAAGGGTCCCCCCCCCAGAGTCATAGAGTTGGAAGGGACCCCCCTGCACAATGCATGAAATTTATAAATACCTCCACCTAAGTTCACAGGATCAGCATTGCTGTCAGATGACCATCTAGCCTTTGTTTAAAAATCTTCATTTCCTGAGGAAGCCTGTTCCACTGAGGAACTGCTCTGTCAGGAAATTCTTCCTAATGTTGAGCCAGAAACACTTTTGATTTAGTTTCAACCCATTGGTTCTAGTCCTACCTTCTGGGGCAACAAAAAACAATACTGCATCATCCTCTATATGACAGCTCTTCAAGTACTTGAAGATGGTGATCATATCATCTCTCAGCTGCCTCCTCTCCAGACTAAACATACCCAGCTTCCTCAACCTTTCTTCTTAGGACCTGGTCTCCAGATACCTTACCATCTTCATTGCCCGCTTTTGGACCCAATCTGGCATGTCTAGATACTTCTTAAAATGCGGTGCTCAAAACTGAACACAATACTACAGGTGAGGTCTTACCAGAGCAGAGTAAAATGATACCGTCACCTCACATGATCTGGACACTATACTTCTGTTGATACAGCCCAAAATTGCATTTGCCTTTTTAGCCACCACATCACACTGTTGACTCATGTTCAACATATGGTCTGCTAAAACCCCTAGATCCTTCTTGCGCATAGTACTGCCAAGTCAAGTCTGCCCCATCCTGTAACTATGCATTGAATTTCTCCTACCTAAATGCAGAACTTTACATTTATCCCTGTTAAAATTCATTTTATTTATTTCAGCCCAGTTTTCCAGCCAAAGCTTAGTCAATCATAAGATTACAATAACATTATGAATTTTTTTAAAGCAGATTTTTATTTTGGCATACTTTTGCCTATTATATTCCTGAGTCTTGATTGAGTGGACTATTGCTAAACTAAATAACTACTTTATTACAGAAATACTTCTGATAGTGCAGATTAAGAGAAACTAAACTGGTGTATAGTTAACTGCTGAAATCTCTCTCACTCACTACTGCTGGCCGAGGCATTTCCTGGAATTGCATGTTTTTGTTTTGCCATTTTCACAGGATAGTTATGGCCCCGCATACATAGTGGCTGTTGATTTGGTATTACAGACTGGTCCACAAGTTGTTTACCTTTATAGCCTCTTGTTTTTCATCCAGTAGAGATTTCTGGGGAGGTCTTCAAAATAGGGACTAGTGGTGAAGGAAGAGGCAATTGTCAGAAATTTCATTTTTCTTAAATAATTGAAAATGTGATTTTATGAAATTATTTTCTAGCTCCCTTACATTTCTAAATAAATGGGATCATAAAAGTAAAGAAAACCCCGAATATAGTAGTTGATCCAAATCTCACTAAGGTCAAGCTTTCCAGTGATTTCTGTGAACTTCTGTGCACATAAGGTACTTTTTCATTGCTGCTGCTCTGATTCTCAGCCTTCCTTCACAAAATTGCTACAGAACTACTTAATCGAGCCTGTGCGAGGTACCATCTTTAGTCTCATTGTTGGAAGTTCCTGGTCAATGCCCTTGTGTTTCAGACCTCCAGAAGCAAGTGACCACAGAGTAGGCAGTGTAGGCAGGAACACACTAAGCTCCTTCTAGCTTACTCTCTGTTATTACAGTGTCCTTTTGAGATGCAGTTGAGCACTTCTAGGGGAAAGCAACTTCCTTCCTGCGCTCGCTCTCTCTCTCTCACGCACACAAGATGGGGAATCAAGATGCTCCTCTCTGCATCGTCCCCATCTGCCAGATAGATAGTTTAAGACAGGGGTGTCAAACATGTGGCCAAGGGACTGAATCAGGCCCCCAAGCAACTGGCTCTTGTCTGCTTCCTTCTCCCCCTCCTTTGCTTCCTTCTGCATCTCAGCTTGCTTGACAAGTCTTGCTCAATCACACAGGAGCTACAGACCAAAACCACAATTTTCTCCATTGGTTGAGGCCCTTCGCCCTCCTGGTCCCCTGGGGGGGGTGGAGGGAAAGAGCCAGGGCTTTCTTTGCCCAGTTCCCTAGATCCCATGGGAGAAATACAAAGAAAGCACCTTTACGACCAACAAGTGCTAATGTTTTAAGCATGTTTTAATTTTTTAAAAAAATTAGTCACATTTGTTTGTGCCTTTAAAAAGTGTATATCTCTGTTACCTAATCTTAAATAGGTACACACATGGCATGGAACGGCACGGCACAGCATGACATTAGGGAGGGGCGGTGGCTCAGTGGTAGAATATCTGCTTGGTAAGCAGAAGGTCCCAGGTTCAATCCCCAGCATCTCCAACTAAAAAGGGTCCAGGCAAGTAGGTGTGAAAAAACCTCAGCTTGAGACCCTGGAGAGCCACTGGCAGTCTGAGTAGACAATATTGACTTTGATGGACTGAGGGTCTGATTCAGTATAAGGCAGCTTCATATGTTCATATAGCCCGGTCTGGCCCAACAAGGTCTCATTTATGTCAGATCTGGCCCTCATGAGTTTGACACCCCTGGTTTAGGATGTTTCTTTCTCTTAATCTGCACTATCAGAAGTATTTCTGTAATAAAGTAGTTATTTAGTTTCAAGTAGAAATGGTGGCTCTATGTAACTATGCAGCCATATAGTCTGTTCAGATTCGATACAAGCAGCTGCTGCATTAAAGTTTTGTGCACTCTGCTAACTAAAGAAGGATCTGGACCTACCAGAACCATTACCCTTCCCAGCACTCATCACCCCCTTCTGGGATCTACCTTCAAAGAAGGGCTACAATAATCATAAAACAGTTCTTCCAAATAGGGTGACATCACCGCACCAGACATGACGTGGCTCACTGGTGCGCTCTGGGGGAGCCAGTACCATGGTGGCAGGTTGGGCTCCCTGAAATTGGGGGAGACCCCACCCTCAGTGGGAGGCTGGGAACCCTACTTCTAAGACTTGTCCCAGCCAGGTGCCCCAGAAGGAAACCATGGTCAATAGTGTTAAAAGCTGCTGTGAGGAATCAGCAGGGATACACTATTAAATGACAGTTCTTGCACATTGGCCTGACTGCAATTGGTTGTGGATCTAACAAAGTGCTAATTATTGCTTCTAAAACCCTAAATGGTCTTGGCCCATTATACCTCAGAAGGCATCTTTTTTGGTGTGTACTTTCCTATTATTTAAGATTGGCTCTGAGGATCTGATCTTTTGATTCACATGTCTAGAAGTGCTCAGGGCAGGGTGTTGTGGCAGCTCTGCAACTTTGGAACAGCGCCCCCCCCCCCCCAATCAGTGAAGCCCATGGGTTAACTCTGCTGCTTTTGGTGCCAGGTTAAGCAGGTATTATTGTTCTCTGCTTTTTAGATGCTGTTGGTTTTAGTATTTTGTTGTTTTATTTATATGCTATATATTTTAAAATTGTTTTAATATATATTATTGTGTCTGTGTATGTAACAAATACACACACGCATATACAAAGGGCTTTTTTTGAGCATGAATGCACAGGAACGCAGTTCCGACTGGCTTGGCATCAGGGGGTGTGGCCTAATATGCAAATTAGTTGATGCTGGGCTTTTTCTACAAATATTTATGTATGTATTTGTGTGTGTGTGCTACATATATACCTATATATGTTCTTCTATATATGCTATATATTTTAAATTTGTTTTATATTTTCATCACTTTGTACATTTTAATGGAAAGGTGATAATAAAGGTTTATCAGTGTTTCTATGTAATCTTCAGTATACATTCTGTAAATATTTTGAAATTTATTCTACATTCTATAAATATTTTGAATTTTATGATCTTCTTCATGGTCCCTGCGCAGTCCCACACTTGAGTTAAGCCTTGGCCCCAATCCGACCTTGGAGAACTCCAATAGCTAGCGTCAGTGTTTTTTCGGCGGGCTTTCCCCCCCTGCTCTGGGGAGCAGGCAGCTATTGACATTGCCCGGAACTGAGGAGAAAGCCCCACCCCCACTCAGTTTTTCTTTTACCACCACCCCTTTAAGAACCTTGTTGCTCTTTCTCCAGTTTTTTTACCTCAGCATTTTTACTTTCCAAACTCTTTGATCTACTTTGGATTTCTTCTTCGCCTGTACTGTTGTCTTCTAACTAAAAAAGGTGCAAAAAGGACCTTTGTGAGTTTTTTTCTGGACTTTACCTTCCTCCCCTCCTCCTTTCCCCCCCTCCTCACCCTGGTGGACCAAAAGGGAAAAAAATACCTTTTTAAAAAGGTGCTGGAAGGGACAGCCATTCCCAGTGTTTGGGATTCTTGTCCCAACTGCCATGAGTTCAGCAAGCAGATGAGGAAAAATTGGACTAACGAGTCATTTCTTGGAGGCCTCTCTGCTTCCTTCAATGCTGCATACCACCTTGTCTCAGGTCTTGCTTCCTCTCCCTAAAAAAGAGTGGGGAGATTTGGCTTTGTTGGCAGCTTCACATACACAAGAATAAGTCGACAAGAAATTGAAAGAGCACTCTGCAATGGCCTCTGAACCACTTAAGTCCATGACTCTGAAGGTTCCTGATACCAGCACAATGTCTTCCTCTTGCTCCAAGAAGCTGTATTCACCTAGACCAGGGGTGTCAAATGTGTGGCCCGGGGAGGCACTATCTTCAAAGCTGGCATTCCTGCATTTGTTACAAGAGGCGCGAACTAGAGAATGGGTTACATGGCTTTGATATGCACCAGCACAGTAAGATAATAAACAATACAGCTTTCTACTAAGAACAAGTTGTATGCTTGACATACTGCCCCCCCTAAGCCTCAGCCTGGGGTTTTTCTGGGTGCAGTAGGTAAAACTTCTTTAATAACCTGGGCGCCTTTACATTGGATGCTTCTACCCACTCATCGTGATTTGGGGGGAAATGTTTCCACCTTATCAAAAAGCAGAGCACTCCCCTTTTCAACCTGGCATCCAGTATTTCCTGCACCGCATGGTGACTCTGCCCCTCCACTTGAATTGGTTGTGGCGCCGGTGGACAAGGGTGCCAACTCGTAGCCCCCGGGCCCCGGTGCAAAAGGCTGCAATGAAAGACAGGATGGATTTTGCTAAACAATTTTGATAACTCTAATTCCACTATCACTTTATCACCTTTTTTATTTTAAACGGCCCCATATATTTATATGCCAGTTTCTTTGAGGTCTGTGGTAAGGGCAAGTTCTTTGTGGACAGAAATACCGTCTCTCCTACTTTGAAATCGCACACTGGGATGTGTTTTTTATCATAATGTTTTTTTTAACTTTCTTTGGCGTTTTCCAAATTCTCCTGTATTACCTTCCATCCTTCACCTAAAGGTCCCCACCATTGTTCGAATGAGGAAGGGACTTTGGTTTGGTTGCCTCCTGGTAGCAGGGAGAAAGGCTTCCCTTCATAACCATTCACTATTTTAAACGGGAAGGTTTTGGTCGAACTATGGATGCTGTTGTTATATCCATACTCAGCAAACGGCAGAAGTTCCACCCAATTGGATTGTTGGTGGTTCACATAACACCGTAAGTACTGTTCAAGCAGCGCATTCACCTTCTCAGTCTGTCCGTCTGTTTGGGGGTGATATGCAGAGCTTAGCCCCTGTTCCATACCGGTTAGTTTACAAAACTCCTGCCAGAAGTTGGCAACGAACTGCGGGCCCCTGTCACTAATGACCTTATCAGGGAAGGAGTGTACTTTTACCATGTGTTGAAAGAACAAGTACGCCAGTTTCTTGGCATTAGGTAATTTAGTGCAGGGGATGAAATGGGCTTGTTTGGAAAAGGTATCGACCACCACCAATATCACCGTTTTCCCTTGGGACAGCGGCAGTTCGACAATAAAGTCCATAGACTGGTATCAGAGCCTACAGCTGGCCCCTCTAGTGCTCAGGAGGTTGACAGCCTACTGCCCCCCCGCCCCTGACCCAGCAGCAGAGGAGGAGGAGGGGCAAGCACAGCTGCAAGCAGGGAGCCCCCTGATTCTCCCCCACCAGTAGTTCAATTAAAGGAACAGCTACGCCGTGACTTAGCAACTAAGAAGAGGGACGCATGCCAAAGAGGAAGGTGTTCGATTAGCCCTGAGTATTAGCAGGAGCTTCTCCGCTGTTAATTGGAGCACCAACGAGGGCCCATTTAGCCCCTGCTCGGGGTTAGGGCCTCCATGGAAGCAACTCATCTATCTCATGACTCGCCTCCACTCCTGTTTGCCTTTGAAACCTAATCCTTCGGCTTCTTGATTCCTGGCTTCAAACAACCCTGCTCTTGGTTTGAGTTTTGGACGTTGCTCTCTCGGTTCCTGTTCTGTTCTTTTGATTCTGACCTTGGATTGGACTTGGACTCTGTACTTTGAACTTGCCCTTGTGATTCCCTCTCTGCTTTCTGACTCAGACCCTGGCTTGGACTTGGTCTCTTTCCCTGCCTGCACCCTAGTGCGTGACATGTCCCTGAAGAAGATAAACAGGTTGCCTACCTGTAACACATGATCTTTGAGTGGTCACCTGTGCAGTCACAGATGCCCCGCCCAGCCTTCCCCACTGCTGGCATGTCCATCTACTTACCTTCTGATGGCCTTTCTGGTGGCAGTTGGGAAAAACTGAGCGGGGAAGGAGCTTTCTTCTCAGTTCTGGGCATGCTCACTAGCTGCCTGCTCCCTAGAGCAGAGGAAAAAGCCAAAAACTGCCGATGCTAACTATTGGAGTTCTCCAAGGTCGGATTGGAGCCAGGGCTCAACCCAAGTGTGTGACTGCACAGGTGACCACTCAAAGATAATCAGTTACAGGTAAACAAGCTGTTTTTCTGAAACTTAACGGTGGCATCTTAATTTGGAGGATAAATATATTATTTGAAAGAAATTATTACTGAGTGTTACTATTGCAAAGTATATGTCTTATCATAATGCAGTGTTGTTACTTAACCATGGTTCGAACTGGGGGCTTATGCTGCATTTTCTGCTGGGCAAGTAGGATAGAGCCAGGCAGCTGTCTTATGTAGGACAGTAGTTGCAATTCAGGCTTGGGAAGGCACACCTACCAGGGCTTTTTTTCTGGAGAAAGAGGTGCCAGAACTCTCAAGATGAAAATGAAGGAGAAACACACAGGTGCCCCTCATTAACTTTTAAACATTTTTTGAGAATTTTGTTTCTACAAAGAGATTCTGGAACTCTGTTCCACCGCATTCCTCCAGAAAAAAAGCCCTGTCACCTACCAATAGCTGACATACTACCAGAGCTGTATGACAGTCATATTTTGGTGCTAGTACTATACTGATATTATACAAATTGCTCCTCTGACCTGCTGTGTTTTCTCATTGTCTTGTAATAAAATATTAATATTTCATTGCTTTTCTTAGAACATCAATTTGAAATTGTACCCAGCAATTACTATACCCAGCAATAATACCCAGCACCAAGGTGTAGTGCAGAATCTTTTTTTAAAAATGCATAAAATAATATATTTTAGTGCATGTTACAAATTTCCCAGTACTTAATCAAATAATATGATTTCAGAATTTTTAATGAAGGAGTTCCTGTATCAGAGGCATACCAATGCAGTCAGAAAGAAAAAAATACAGTTTTACCATTGCAATCACCGGAGAGTATGACTGAATGGCAAAGAAAAGCTGAATATTATATTGAAAAACCACAATTAGAATTGTTGGGGGAGAAAGTAAGACATTTGGATTTCATATTTCTCATGATTTTCTATACTCTGGTTTCTCTCTCATGATTTTTCTTTTGTCAGATTCTAATCTTTTGAAATATAGCATGCTATTATCCTTCTGGATCACTTCTGATGCATTTTCAGAAAAACAGAAAATAATCTCTGAATATCCTGTTTTAGGTCAGATGGTTTAATCTGGCCATTGAATTATTACAATCACGATTCCAAGAAAAGTTTAATCAAAGCTATTGGGTGTACCTAAATATATTTGGAATTGCCTTTTTTCGATACAGATAATAGGTTGTGACTCTTAGCCCTTCGGTGATTGATGTTCTTTGATTACTGCCACTTGCTAGGGGAGAAAATATTGACCTGTAAAACGCCAATACCTTTTAATGTAGGATTAAAGAAAATGGATGGTTGATCTCTAGCAGCATCATTCTCCTACCAGCAGAAGTTGACTTTTGTTTTTAGCGTTATGATGTATTGGGCCTGATTTACTCATGCAGAAAAATGTGGTGGGAATAATGTAGTAAGAATGCTGAGGTGGTAGAATGGATTGCACCACTTTGGTCTGCAGGTGATGGATCATGGAAGTTCGTATTTTGGAATACTCTTTTACATTAAAAACTTTTTGAAAACAAAACCAGCACAGCAAAGAACAAGCTGAAGTAAAAAATTTCTTTCTGCTGTGCCAGTTTTCAATTTGCAAGGAATTGTTCATGATCAAAATCAAATTCCTTGACCTGCAGTTCAAAGTGGTAAATTCCATTCTACCACCCTTAACATTCTGCCACTTCATTCTCTGATATGTGTAAATCAGACCTTAGTGACCTGCCTAAAGAAGGCAGGAGGTTTGATAGGCAGAACCTATATACTTACTTCCCCCCCTCTGCCTCTTTCTGAGCAGGCTTACCTCAGCTAGTGCTCTTTCTTCTGATCTCCTTGAACTCTGGGCTGTTTGGGCTTTTGTGTCTTCCCTCTTCCCAAATTTTTACTCCCTCCCCCCAACTGTTTCATGGGAGAAGCACTTGCTTTTATATCTTTCTACTGGGCTCTGGATTCTGAGGAGTTTTAGGATTCTCACCCCTTCTTGCCATATTCATTGCATCATTTGCAGCCTGTTTCTATTTAACATTCCTTGTGGAATTAACTTTGTATAGGATTGCAGCTTCAATCCACAATCACTGTTAACTCCCTAATCCTAAACGTGTTATAGATTTATTTTATGTGCAGCTACTCCTCTTCCAATATTTTAAGTTTATAATAAGGATTCTGGTAACTTGTCCTGATCCAAAGAGTGTAGATTTCTACAAATAAATCAGTTTTGTGTTGTTAAGAAGCCTGAAGAGGTGGGGCGAGGGGGATGGAACCTACATGCAGCAATTATCAATTTAAATGCAGTGATCCTACACTGGTTTCTGGGGGAGACTTTTTCTGAGGTCAGGGTAATGATAACCTCTTAGACAGGAGACATCCAAATTCTGTCCAAGTGCTTCTCTTTGTGCTTACATTGGAATTGGTGATGTCTGAACTTAATAGGCTATTCGGTATAATCTACCTCACGGTACAATGCCTTGGGCTCCTCAGAACAAGGGCAGGGTAAAAATGTGATAGATAACATATTGGTCCTCTGCTGCAGTTCTACAAAGTTATTGAATGAAAATATAGCTATACTTATTCATAATAAATTGTGGTTAGTTCCATATCATACTAAATAACTTTATTATTGATTTGAAGGTTAAACTTCACCCAGGGACGCTAAAAATGTTTTGGACACCAGCGCCACTAAAATTCTCTGCTCCTGTCTCTGTTATGAAGCAAACCTTATTTTCAAAGTATGAGGTAACATTTCTTAACATATGTAAAGGCTACAAAAGGTTTGATTTAATATATTAAACTTGTAATTTGTGCAGATATAACTTGTATAACAATATGTGAAATTAAAAGTATAAATTGCAGAAATATTTATAACAGCTGTTCCTCCGTTTGGATAGTAACATTTTGCAAAAATGAGGTTACCATTAGTAGTCAAATTGTATATTATCATGTACACTTGGAAACATTCTCCAAAACATTTATTTGCAAACTGTCTCATTAAAAATCGAGTCTGTAAAATAGTTCCAGGATTGTGCTGGGATATCCCATGCCTCTCTGTTAACTGCAGCTCAGAGCATCCTGGCAGTTCCTGAGAACCATTGGTTTATCTCATTGTATTATGAAGCAGTTATCTATTTTTTTGTTTTATGAAATGACAAGATACCAAATAGATCCCAGGTGTCCTTTGGAAAGGACTTTGTCTATTTCTTTTTCATTAACTATGCTAAAGCCTTTGATTGTGTGGATCACAACAAACTGTGGCAAGTCCTAAAAGAGATGGGCGTTCTAGACCACCTCACATGTCTCTTGAGAAAGCTGTATAAGGGTCAAGAAGCAACTGTCAGAACGGGATATGGAACAACTGATTGGTTTAGAATAGGAAAAGGAGTTCGATAAGGATGTATATTGTCACCTTGCTTATTTAATTTATATGCAGAGTACATCATGCGGAATGCTGGCCTGGATGAAGCACATGCCGGAATTAAGATTGCCAGGAAAAACATCAACCACCTCCGATATGCAGATGACACTGCTCTAATGCCAGAAAGTGAAGAGGACCTAAAGAACCTCTTGTTGAGGGTGAAAGAGGAGAGCACAAAAGTAGGCTTGAAACTTAACATCAAAAAAACTAAGATATGGCATTTGGCCCCGTCACTCCTTGGAAATAGAAGGGGAAGACATGGAAGTAGTGATAGACGTCACGTTTCTGGGATCCAAGATCACTGCAGATGGTCTCTGTAGCCATGAAATTAAAAGACGTTTGCTCCTTGGGAGAACAGATATGGTGAACCTAGGCAGTATAATAAAAAGAAGAGACATCACCCAGCCAGCAGAAGTCTGTATAGTCAAAGTGGTAGTTTTCCCAGTAGTAATGTATGGCTGTGAGAGTTGGACTATAAGGAAGGCCAAGCGCAGAAGAATAGATGCTTTTGAGCTGTGGTGCTGGAGAAGACTCTTGAGAGTCCCTTGGACTGCAAGAAGATCAAATCAGTCAGTCCTAAGGGAAATCAACCCAGACTGTTCCCTGGAAGGTCAGATGCTGAAGCTGAAGCTCAAATACTTTGACCACCAAATGAGAAGGGAGCACTCACTGGAGAAGATTCTGATGCTGGGAAAGATAGAAGGCAAAAGAAGAAGGGGACGGCAAAAGATGAGATGGCTGGACAGCATTACTGATATAACTAACACAAATTTGAGCAGACTTTGGAGGATGGTGGAAGAAAGAGGGCCTGGCATGACTTGATCCATGAGGTCGCAAAGAGTTGGAATCAACTGTGTGACTGAACAACAAAAAATGTGGTATATACCACATTCCATGAAATCATAATTTTATAAAATCAAAATTAAAAGTCCTAAATGGCCTGTGACCTTCATACTTTTGGGATCACTTCTCTTGGCATGATCTTTCCTGTTTTCTTTGACCTTCATCTTGGAATTTATTGAACGCCCCTGGTCCATGAACTGCCCTGCCTTGTGTCAATAAGGGCAAGAGTCTTCTCTGTAGTGGCCCCCATCCTGTGGAACCAGCAGCCCAAAGAGGTGCATGCCTTGTGATACCTCCCTAGGTTCCACAGGGCATGCAAAGCTGCTCTTTTTCAGGCAGCCTTTGGGTGATTGTGATCCACCAGGCAGCTGGTATATTCTAGCTATGTCTTCACCATCCATGAATCCTACCCTGTTTGATAGTAGATAGATTTTAATGGGGAAATATTTTTAATCATTTTATATTTTAAAGATTATTTATTGTACCTTTGTGTTGTTTTTATTGGTGTATTTAAATGCTGTTCAAGGGAGAGGGAATAGGACAGAAATTAGATAGACAAACAAATGTTAATTAAACACAGGTTCTAATAAATGCAGTGACTGGTTAATATTAACAATAGTGAAATTTAATTGTATTGTTTCAGAGCAATTTGATTAATGGGGTTATTTATGAAGACTTTTCCTGTGATCTCCGTGAGGAAGAAGAAACAGAGTCAGAGGATGAGTTTGACTACTTGCTTTCTGTGAGTATTGCAATACTGTAGCTTTCAGTATTCATTGTGATTGTTTTTTATTTAGAATAATGAACAGCTTAATATCATTAGAATGAATTTCAGTCATTATTATATTTTTGAAAATAGTTTATGAGTATTTATACTGTAACTCTTTTTGGGTCCATGTGGCTATTTGACTTTTCATTGTTAACAGTCGTTTTATTACGCTTCCTAAAAGAATCTCAAGGCAATCTCAAATGTTAATGGATGCAATTACCATTGCACACACATTACTTTCTCTGTTTCCTAATTTCTTCCTTTCTGTTGTTTTGCTAACAATCCTAATCAGCTGCAGATTTCTTGAGGTTTCTGAGATTTCTGATGGTTGAGTGTCATTTGTGTGGAAACAATATACAGTATCACCCCGTGAGTCAGTAATGACTCGGTGCTTGCACAGGAGACAACCTTTACCTTTAAAAAAAATATTTATCTGGGAAAACCACATATGAGTCTTCCCATCAGTCTCATATTTATTGAGAGAAAATTATAAAATTGTCATAAATCCAGAGGATTTAGCTGTGTTAGTCTGTTGCTGCAAAAAGTGAAGAGTCCATTAGCACCTTTTAGACTAACCATTTTTATTGTAGCATAAGCTTTTGAAAAACACAACTCTCTAATGAAGAGAGCTGTGTTTCTTGAAAGCTTATTCTACAATAAAAATGGTTAGTCTTAAAGGTGCTAATGGACTAATGAAGAGAGCTGTGTTTCTCGAAAGCTTATGCTGCAATAAAAATGGTTAGTCTTAAAGGTGCTAATGGACTCCTTACTGTTTTATAAAATGGTTGTCTGTGTTAAAATACTGTTTCCCAATGAACAGTGAATCTTGAAAAAATGAAAAACAAAAGTACTGCGCTCCTCTTCATCTCACCCATATTTCATTTCAGTTTCAGTGTTAAATACACACCAACCTTCTTTCTTAAATCTTTTGAATGTAGAATTAACTTACTTTTCATACACATTCAGTTTATAAACCCAGTTTTAAGATTCTTTAAGATTTAAGTCTTTGACTCTTGAAACCTGATACTCTGGAAAGATTGTTGGGTCTTGAAGTGCTACTACACTCAAATCTTGGCCTTCACTATATTAGGATAAATTAACAACCTTATTAACAATAAAACAACCAATATCGTACTAAAAGTGGATATAGATTTGCTTTGTTTTTATTTGTAGAATATTACAAGGGAGCGAAGATGTTACTCTTGCCCAGCGTTTACGGCAAGCACAACATTGGAGGTAATGTAATTTAGTTTCTTCTGTCACTTACATTTCATGACCCAGTTTTATCCTCCGTGTGCAAAATAATTCCTCTTTGTATTTAAACATTAGTGGACTAGAAAGTAACAAAATACAGAAATAATATTTTCTCTTATTTTGCCAAAAATTAACCTAAAATTAATTTTGAATTTTTAAAAACAGCTAATTCCTTGCAGGGCTAGTCCAGATATTTATTTATTAAAATATTTATATTTCACCTTTCCTCGTGGCTCAAAATTGCTTACAATCATAATTAAAATAATCACAATTTCAAATCAACACAATAAAACTTCAAATCCTCCCCCCCCAACAAATAATAATTACGAGCACAGTTCAAAGCTATGTATTTGGCAAGATGCTGCTGTGAGATTCTCACAGAGTGACCAAGATTTATGCATATGTCTGCTTCTCCTCTTGACCACCTCTCTCCCTTCCCTCAAGTCCCTAATGCAGAGAGAAACAAGAGGGTATGTTTGAGGAAATCTCAGGTTCAGTGCTAGGGCCATGAAGCATTGACTTGAATGAAAATCACTGCAGAAAGATTTTGCAGTGTAAACTGCACTGGCTAGCATACCTAGAGACTACAAAGCTAAACATACTTAGGGACAAGCAGTCCCTTTTTGTTTGATTTCCTGTTATGCTTCTTATAGAAATTATATGATTAGGATCCTCTCTATTCTATTTTAAAAATTCTTCTTTTATTTAGTGATATGGCTACTATTGTATTGATTTTTTTTGGTTTAGAAATTCCTCAGTGTAAAAATTAAAAGTGCAGTTAATACAAGGACTGGAACATTTGCTTCTTTATTAACCCAAGTCAAAGCACAACCTTTGGTCTCCTTAAGGGTGGTTTCTTTAAAGCAATCTGCAAGAAGAATAAATGTATGCAATTTGCCAGACCTGCCTAGAAACTTGGGTAAAATTAGAGTGATAGAGTGAGTTAATATTCTTCTAAAATGAGCAATAACATGTGTTCAACTGTTTCAATTGTATTCAGCTGCCAAAAACACAAATGAGAATAAGGGATACCTAAATATTTTCCTTGCAGCAAAGCTGAGGGTAGACTGTTGAAACAAGTCAAGGTAAAAATCTCTGAGGTATTTAAAAAATTCTAAGGCATTTGTGCTGGAACAAAATTTTAGCTGTGATTCCCTACTGCTAGGTAAGAATGGACCTGGGCTCTGTGTCCCAGATTCTTAGTCTTATTGTTTTTTTAGCTCCCCCAAACCCACAATGGGAGAGAACTGGAAGAGTAAGCCCTTGTAATTCTTTTCAATGGTTTCCTCCAAGCCTGAATGAAAATTATCTAAAAGAATGAGAGGAGCTAATGCAAGCAGATTAAAGTTTAATTTAAGCCAGAAGTTTAAACTTGAAGCTTGAAGTACCAGTTGTGTACTTCAAGTGACACCAGCCCTAATGCTGTTCTGAGGATGGCGTTAGAAATGCAGCAAAGGACACCAAATATAAACCTAAGAAATTTAGACTGAATTGCTTCCAGGAGATGGAAGTCTTTCTAGAGACTGATATGAGCACCATACAGGAGATGAGGTCATTGCCAGGATCTGCCTGTTAATGTTGATACAGTAAGGGGATTGGAGGTCCCTTGACTGTCTTCAGGCCCATCGTTGGACCAATTCACTCTGCTCTCATGGACTGTGGTAGACAAGATCCTGGATGCTGTGGAGCCCACCACTTGCCTCTTTGATCCATGTCTGTCATGGCTTGTTAAAGCCAGTGGTGGTGGAACGTGAGCTCCCCTAATGGACATTATAAATCTGTCCCTGAGTTCAGGGGTCTTCCTGAGGAGTTTAAAAGAGGCAGTGATCAGGCCACTCCTGAAAAAAACTATCTTTAGATTGTAGTAATCTACCACCCAGTCTCGAACCTAGCGTTCCTGGAAAAGGTAGTTGAGAGAGCAGCAGTAGTGGTGTAGGTCCAGCCCTGGATTCCTTCCAATCTGGGTTCTGCCCAGGCCATGGGACAGAGACAGCTCTGGTCGCTTTCACAGATGACCTCCATCGGCAGCTGGATTGAGGCTGGTCAGCCCTGCTGATATTGCTTGACTTATTGGCTGTATTTGACATGGTTGACTACAGTCCTTTGACCCACTGCCTTGCCAATGTGGGGATTTGGGGGACAAACTTACAGTGGTATACCTCCTTTCTCAGAGGTCAGGATCAGAGGGTGTTCCCACTGTTATGGAGTCTTGTGAGCAAAAATTCTACTTTGTGAGCTACTGGCATTAAAGTTGTGAGCTACTGCATAAATTAGTTTGCTCTGGGGCCATTTTTCCTGAGCTAGGACAAAAATGTGTGAGCTGGAGGCTAAAAAACAGTGAACTAGCTCACATTAACTCAGCTTAGAGGGGATACTGGAAGGAGAGGGTTTCACCACAATACCCATTGGTATGGTGAATGCCCCAGGGAGCTATTCTCTCCCCAATGACATTCAGCATCTTTATGCATCCCCTTGCCTAGCTGGCACAGAATAATGGGCTGGGGTGTCATCAGTAATGGATCCCTAGCCAATAGGCAATAGCAAGAGTCTTACCTCTCCTGCATTCCCTTCTCCCTCTGCTTTCCCCCTTTCTTCCCTTCTTAGTTGTTCTGTGTACTACACCCTTTATGAATTTTTATGCCATCTTGTTTTTCTATAGAAATTGTCATACTGATTTCACCGTTTTTAGGATTTTTGAGTAATTATTTTTGGAAAGCTTTTAATCATATATTTATAAGATGTCACCCACTCTGAGCTGGTTTTGGAGAGACAGGGCTATAAATGGAATAAAATAACAATAACAAATAATCACCTTGCCCTGAAAGACTTTACTCATGTAAGTTTATGAAGATCCCCTTTTGGAAACAAACGAATCTCAAGAGTGGCAGAAGTCAGTCTTTGGGTGACCGCAATAACATGAGTCATCTAGGTCCTCCATGAACCAGTCAACTTGAAGACTGCATCTAATTACTTAAAGGTCTTCACATGTTCTGTATCATGCCCATCAATTCACCATCACATATCTTGGATGCTACTCCTTGCATTGTGCTGTAAGAGCCCAAAGGACTCTTCTAAAGCCTATTTTAGAATAAGATAAAATAGCTGTGTCCTGTGAATATAATAGCGCAGGGATCACTCTATACGCTAGTTTGGGTGAATGGAAGTCTGGGTTAAATAAGGCTCATACTATTGAATTTATATATAAACAAGTGGGATCCCACAAGAAAACTTGCAGAGAGGGTGAATCCCTTTCCCCTCTTTGCTTCCAATCTTACCTTTCTTTCCATTCACTCACTCTCTACTGTGGCTCTCTTCATTCATACCCCCACACTTCATACTCACTCACCACCACCCCCAGTGTTCAGTCATCCCACCCTCACTCTCTTCCTGGAGAGAAGCAGTGAGAGAATGGAGGAGGAGTCATCAGCTGCAGGTAAGCCCAGCAGACAGGCAAGCAGATGCCCCTTCCCTGGTCCAGCAACTCTGGCTTCTACTGCTGCCCGTTTGCTCCAGCCTCTCTCTATCCCCCTTGCCCAAACAGTGCTGGGAATGGTAGTGAGGCCTGCATGGCTTCCAGCTGCCTGGCCTGTTGAAGCCCGCCCCCCCCCCCCCCAACAGCAGTGGTGATGGCAGCGAGGCCTGTGCAGCTCCCAGCAGCCCGGCCTGTCAAAGCTCCCTCCCCCCAACAGCAGTGGAAATGGTAAGTGTATTATCTGTGCATGTGCAGGGGACATTGTTTTACTTTTTTGAGGATTAAAGTATCCCCCAGGTACTTTTAAAAAGTGTTCAGATTTTTCTGCAAACCTGGGGAGTGCCCCAAGTTGCCAGAAAGATCTGTTTAGCCTCCACTTCCCCCAGATCTGTGGATTTAGATATCCACACAGAAGACACCTTTTGGCTATTAGATATACAGATTAAATAGCAGAACTGTCAAAATACAACTCTGCTTCACATTCCTCTTAAAGCAGTTTATGTAGATGTCTAGATAGAAAATATTTCAGACAGAAGACAAGTACATTGGTATCTCTCTGTCTTGCAGTTAGGTTTGAGTAGAAGATCTGCTAGTGAACCAGAATTATTGTTGCACAGAGACAAATCAGCTTTCAAGATTTCTGCAAATTTCAAAGCCACAATGGAAGAGTTGAAGGTTATGAAGAAACAGATGTCTTTAACAGAAGTTAAGGTTACATTGCCAGAAGCCAATGTTTCTGCAACCAAGGATGAGAAAAACATACAGACAGAAAAAGATATTTCAGATCTTAATTCAGTAACGGGACCAAGAAGCATTTCAGCCAAAGAGGAAAAAAAAGATTACACTTGGCTTGCTGAAGAATCACGAAAAGCTGGGATGAAGTTCATTGTTTTCCCAAAGGGACATCACAGAAGGAAGTCAGGAAAATATCTTTCCCCTGAACTACTACAAAACATATTTGTCAAACTGCAGGACTCTCCAAGGATTCTTGAAAGGTTGTATTATTTAAACTTTTACATGCACTTAGAGTAGAACTCTTAAGGGTTTGATACACAACTAATCTATCCTGCCTCTTCCCTACTGCAGCAAATTCCAAACACACCTGGGTTTGGGAAACCCCACAGGTCAATTGCATAAAGAAGTGGGGATGCTGCCATGTGTTGTGAGGAGCATTTGCAATAGCTCCCAGCAAGGAGCTATTAATTCATGAAATCCTTTTCTCTGGTGGTTCTGGGAACGGGGCAGTCCTTAATCCTGGGATTGCAGCTCCTCCTCTCTGAGGACAGGGCTGGCCAAAGACTTGATCCTGGAGGAGAGGAGTTTATCCCTCTGTAACCCAGTCTTTTCTGGCCCTGCTCTCGGAATAGGACACGTTGGCAGGAGCTGTTTGAGCACAGGATTAAGGAAAGAAGAACAGAAGACAGAAGAACAAGCCCCAAGAAGGAAAGCAGAATAATACCCAAGCCTTTCCTGGGAAATGGGAAGCTGAAACATTCCCTCAAGCCTCTCCAAGCCACTGGGCAATTCCTGGATGGCTGTGGAGCAACTCTGACTCCTGCATGACTGCCTACTCCCTTTCACACTGGCCTCATCTCTCCCAGCCCTCCTTGGGACTGCATGGTAGAGTTGAGGGAATCACCAGGAACCATGCATGTGGGGCTCCAACAGGTGCAATGAAGGACCTCACTCTGCTTTGCCTTACTGGCACTGCAGAGTTTCACAGTTGAAGATGATGCTGCACAGAGAGGTCCTGTCTAGTCAACTCGTTCCATGTTGAATCAAGGTAAGAGCTGTTGGTCCTGGGGGGATTCAGCTTTACCAGAGGCAAGGCATTTACCTATGTTTCCATTGGGAAAAAGAGAGTCAAGCAAGAGCTCTATCTTCTTCGTGGTCTCTGTGCAGTCCCATTCAAGGCAGTCCTGGAAGTTCGGTTGGGGCAAGTTTATAGGAGCAGGTCTCTTAGAATCTTAGCACCCTAGGTGTTAGGCAGTTATCCTCTCCCCCCATTGGGAGTTAAGAGAAGGCGGCCATTATGGAGCTTCCCCAATGTCTAGCTGCTTTCACTTTCAGGGGACCAATCTGGAAGGTTCTATATGTGATTTTGGCCATCCCAATTCTCCTTCTAATACTGCCCAGACAGAAACTCGAAGTGTGGATCTATCTGGGGAAGATGTTAAATCTAATAATATCTGGTTTAAATCTGAGATTAGATTTTTTTTAATTGTGGCAAGAGGAGAGTTAGACAGGGGCTTCCACCTCCACTGCCACTTCTGCCAGTGAGAAGGGCAAACACCTGCTTAAATGCAGTCTACAGGATAAAAGTGGAGACACTAGCCAGTCTCTATCTGACACTAAGAATTAGAAGTACCAAACATAGCCCCCTCCTTAGTGATCTGGAAGGGGATGTAGATCTTCAGATTTCATCCTCAAAAGAGAAAAATGAACTTTCCGAGGAGGAAACAGGTCGTTCCATCAATACAAACAAGACTTTTTCCTCAGGAGTTCTATCACAGGCTCTAACAAAAAGTGATTTGGACATTGGATCGCTCTTACACTCCTAAAGAAAAAGTGATAGAGGATACTGGATTCAGTGCTCCCTCTAAACTGTGGAGTCTTGTGAGCAAAGATACTACTTCATGAGCTACTGGCATTAAAGTTGAGAGCAAGTGATTTGGCTACTGCATAAATTATTTTGCTCTGGGACTATCCTTCCTGAGCTAAGACAAAAATGTGTGAGCTGGAGGTTAAAAAACTGTGAGCTAGCTCACACTAACTCATCTTAGAGGGAACACTGCTGAATTCCCACAGGGCTTAGGAAAAACCATTCCAAAATCTGGCTCCAAGTCTACCTTAGGGTTGCCAGGTCCAACTCAGAAAATATCGGGGGACTTTGAGGATGGAGCTGGGAGACTTTCCCATTCCCTAAAATAAATAAAAATACAGCAGTACAGTTCCCCTGAATGCAGTCTTCATTTCCTCATGCCCCAGAAGTTGGCTGCACTTCCACTAAATGAAAGTGAGCACACGCACTCACAACCCCAAAATAAAACCATTTTTCAAGTACACACCTTTGTGATCTCACTGGGGCAATTTACTCACATCACTGAAATCTGCTGTATTTCAACCAACTTCTTCAGACTAATTGGAAAATGAAAGAACAGCTGAGGGGATAGAGTTTTCCTCCAAATAAACAGAGGGACTGAGATCCCCCTGCAGCTTTCCAGTTTGGTGTAGTGGTTAAGTGTGCGGACTATTATCTGGGAGAACCGGGTTTAATTCCCCACTCCTCCACTTGCACCTGCTAGCATGGCCTTGGGTCAGCCATAGCCCTGGCAGAGGTTGTCCTTGAAAGGGCAGCTGCTGTGAGAGCCCTCTCCAGCCCCACCCACCTCACAGGGTGTCTGTTGTGGGGGAGGAAGGTAAAGGAGATTGTGAGCAGCTCTGAGACTCTTCGGAGTGGAGGGTGGGATATAAATCCAATATCATCATCTTCTTCTTCTTCTCTTGCCAAAATTTTAAGACACACACACACATTCAGAAACACAAACAGTTGCAAGTCTCTTCTAAACCTGCTGAAAAACCGGGGAATTCCCTGCCCAGACCTGGGAGTGGCAAGCCTAGTCTACCTTAGTCCCCTTACCAGCAGGTTTCTATGAGATCATGAAAACTGAACTGGCAACACCCTGCAAAACCAAAATCTAATAATCCTATTTTTAAAAAGTTATATTCTCTTATTCCTGAAGCATCTCAGAATATGAGACTGCCAACAGTGGACGATCTGGTCAACGTTCTTTCCTCTACTTCAGTTCTCCCCATGGATACTGATGGTCTGCCAAAGGACAACAGCGACAAACTCATTGAACAAGCTCTTTCAAGAGATTTTGAATCTTCAGCAAACTCTCTTAGAGCCTCTGTCACAGGTTCTCTTTTCACTAGAGCAGCATATGCATAGTCTTCAGATCTGACCAAAGCAGACAGCAGCATCCCTAAGAAACTGAAAGATGAACTTTAAAGATTGCCCTGGCCACAGCCTTCACTGCAGATGCTTCCCTGAATGCATTTCAGCAATCTGCCAGGGCAACAGCTTCAAGCATTATAGTAAGATGTAATATGTGGCTACTTAATTGGGACACTGATCTTTCGGCCAGGTCCAAAGTGGCTGCAGTTTTGTTTAATGGCACACACGTGTTTGGCCAAGGCCTGGACAGGAATTTAATCAAAGATAAAGATAAGAAAAGGTTTTGCCTTCCAAGAAGAGAGACAACAAATCTAAATGTTTCCAGTCTTTTCAGGACAGAAAGACTCCAAAGTTTCAGCAAATCTATCAAAGGGAAGTGGCAGCCTAAGTCCAGAGACAATAGACCTTCATCTTTCTCCAATAAGCAAGGTCAGGCCACAAAAGGCCCAAAGAAAGGTACTTCAACATGACTATATTACCAGTCAAGCACCCTTGGGATCGGAGGTTGCCTACAAAGCTTTGTACCACATTGGAATAAGACAGTCACCAACAGATGGGTGCTAGACATGGTAGCCAATGGCTAAACCATAGAGTTTCAGTGTTTTCCACACTATAGGTTTTTAGAAGTCCCGAGGTCTCGATCTCTTGAAAAACAAACTGTTACAACTGGCTGTTCAACATCTATTGGAAATTGGGGGAATAGAACCTGTTCCAATCTTGAAGAAATCCAGAGGAGTTTATTGTTTATTGTTCCCCAAAAGAATGGGGATGTCAGAGCCATTTTGGACTTAACATGAGTGAACAAGAAGGTAGTCTTCAAAAAGTTCAAAATGGAAACATTGAAATCCATGGTTGCAGCCATTCAACAGAGTGATTTCATGGCTTCCATTGATCTATTGAAGGCTTATCTTCACATCCTCACAGCACAGTGTCATTGGAATTATCTTCATTTCTCCTATGACAGCCAGCATTTCCAGTACCATGCCCTTCTCTCTGGTTTGAAATCCTCCCCCCACCCCCCGAGTCTTCTTCACCAAGGTTCATGTGTCATTGGTAGCCTTTCTTCGTCTGCAGGGAGTGGGGCTGTTTCCCTGCTTGGACAACATTCTAGTCAAGGCAGATTCTTTCGATCAGACTCAGGGAGCCTTGAACAGGACAGTAGCAGCACTTGGACCATGGGTTTGTATCAACATTGAAAAGATTGCCCTTCATCTAGCACAATTGATTGTTCACTTAGAAGTTCAAATTGATACCATAAAGGATAAGACATTAATCTCTCATGAGAGGCAACAGAAGATCCAATCTCTTTATTACTGCAGTGCTGAACATGGAGACAGTGGATCTTGTGGTCCTAACTCAACTTCTGTGAATGTTGATCTCCTACCAGAGGAAACTCTTCATTGGGCAAGATTCCATGCATGTCCTGCAGTGGTTTTTTCTCCACTATCAGGAGGACATTGCCCATAAGAGGAATCTGAGTTTATACCTTCCAGACACTCTGTAAGTGTGGCTGGCACCAAAGAGATTCCTTGGGGTTAACCACTCAGGGATCTAAAGAGACTGGTGGTGACAACAGATGCTAGTCTTCTGAAATGGTGTTGGTGGTGGGAGGGCATTTCCAAGACAAGATGGCTCAGAGGAATTGGTCAGCCTCAGAGAGGACCAAGAGCATAAACTTTGAGCTAAGGGCAATAAAACTGGCCCTTCGACAGTTTGTGGACCATCTAAAGGGTCACCATGTATTGGTCAGGACTGACAACACCACAGCCAGGCATATGTCAACAAATGAGGGACACAATTCAAATCCCTCAATGAAGAAGCAAAGCAGATAATAGTATGGGCAGAGAATTACCTTCAGTCCCTGAAAGCCTTACATGTAGCTGATCAGGACAACTTGGTAGCAGACTGGCTGAGCCGTCAGATGGTCAATCAGTCTGAGTGGATGCTTCACAGGGAGGTTTTTCTTCAGGTGTGTCAGAGGTTTGGGAGAGCCAGAAATGATCTCATTGCCACAGAATACAATAGTCAAGTGGATCAATTCATGTCCAGAAGAAAGACTCCACTTGCACTAGGCACAGTTAAGTGAAGATTGGCCAGTAGGTCTCCTACACATGTTCTCACCTTTTCAGGACCTTCACCATCTTCTATAGAAAGTTATCGAGCAGAAAGCAAAGGTTGTAGTAGTGGCTCCTTTCTGGCCAAGGAGAGCTTGGTTCCAGGAACTGAAGAGGATCTCAGTGGCAGAGTCCTGAAAGCTTCCTCTACAAGAGAATCTATTGATGAAAGGGATGATCTGTCATCCCTGTCCAGAAATTCTCAGCCTCACTGCCTGGAGGTTGAGTGGCAGCAACTGATGTCTATGGAATATCAACAGGGAGTGGTAGAATAAGACATTAATCTCTCATGAGAGGCATAGACAGCTTCAAGAGGGGATTAGATAAAAATATGGAGCAGAGGTCCATCAGTGGCTATTAGCCACAGTGTGTGTGTGTATATATAAAAAAAATTTTGGCCACTGTGTGACACAGAGTGTTGGACTGGATGGGCCATTGGCCTGATCCAACATGGATTCTCTTATGTTCTTATGAATCTGTATTAGCATCTTGTAAAAACTCTACTGACAGGGTTTATAATGTCACCTGAAAGGTTTTTCAGTCCTGGTGTACAAATAATGGTCTAGAATCCTTTAATAGCTCCTTATAGGTTATGTGCTTGCCTTTTTACAGTCAAATTTAGACAAGGACCTTAGCCACCAGAATCCTGAAGAGACAAGTGGCAGCCATCTCTGTGGTTAAAGGAACCAAGAGGGGAAAATCATTACTTTTTCATCCCCATGTTAAAAGGTTCCTAAAGAGGGCAGTATTCTCAATCTACCACAGGGCCTCAGGTTGCCTACCTGGAATCTCAATGTGCTATTAAAAGCTCGGTGTCAAAAACCCTTTGAACCCATGGCTTCCTGTGGTTTGAAGTAATTAGCCTTTAAGACTTTTCCTAGTGGGCATCACATCAGCTAGGAGGGTTTTAGATTCATAAGGATTTATGTATTTCCCACAATGACAAAACGCTTTACACCCAGATCTGGCCTTCATTCCTAAAGTTAGCTCTCTTTTTCACAGATCTCAGGACATACTGGGCGTTTTCGCACTGACCTTCAAGTGGTGCGACCACCCTCCTCACGCCGGCGGATCTGCAGGGATTTCGCACCAGAAGCGCTGGCGCACCCAAAAGAGCCGGCGACTTCCGTCGCGAAACCAGCTCAAACGGAAACCGCCAAGAAGCAGGAAAACGTTTGAGCTGGTTTCGCAACGGAAGTCGCCGGCTCTTTTGGGTGCGCCGGCGCTTCTGGTGCAAAATCCCTGCAGATCCGCCGGCGTGAGGAGGGTGGTCGCACCACTTGAAGGTGAGTGCGAAAACGCCCAGTGTTACCATCCTTTTGTGCAAACCGCAAACTTGACAAGGAAAGAGAATGGCAGTGTCTAGTTGTGTGCAGGGCACTTAGTTCTTATTTAGATAGAACTAAATCTTTTGTTCTACTGACTCTTTGTTTCCTTTAGGAAATCTGGCTTAGGCAAACAAGTTTCAACTTCTACCTTAAGCCAGTGGTTACAGGGATGCATGATTGAGGCATATAAACTTTGGGGGGAGGGGATATAACCACCACTCCCTCACAGTGCACTTCCTTAGGGGGAGGTGGCAACTTCAGCAGCCTACAAATCTTTCCCATCCATGGAAGTAATTTGCAAATGGCCGCCTGGAAGTCAATTCACTCCTTTATGAGACATTATCATATTGATAAATCAGCCTTGGCCAAGGTGACCTTTGGAGGAGGGTTTTGCAGCACACCATCTGAATGGGGAAGCTGCTTTGTTCATCCTGGGTGATACTGTTTATCTAAGGTCCCAGGATTAAGGACTGCCACACTCCCAGAACCACCAGAGAAAGGAAGATTTGCATACACTTACCATGAAGCTTCCTTTTCAGTGGTACGGTAGTGGGGTAGTCCTGCCCACCCTGCATTCTAGAGCAGCTTCTGCTTTGCAATGATGGCTCAAATTTCAGACTTTGCTTAGTTTTCCCTCTAAGTAGAGAGGGTTATGTGGGGGGTCGATAGGGGACTGTCATCTTTCAGGTGCTATATATCCT
This sequence comes from Heteronotia binoei, assembly GCF_032191835.1. Lineage (NCBI taxonomy): Eukaryota > Metazoa > Chordata > Lepidosauria > Squamata > Gekkonidae > Heteronotia > Heteronotia binoei. Next base: position 55,637,603 of record NC_083243.1, on the reverse strand, counting down.
GTTGGTTGAGTCCTTTTTTCTCATTGTTTCTCATTATTCCTCGGCTCAAAGAGTGATGTTGGCAAATGTTTGGGTTGAGGGAGTAAGTTTTCTCTCCTTTCTTTTTGTAAATAGTTGCTTTCAGGAGGTGAGGGTTGGACCCGACTGGGTTACAGAGGGACAAGCCCCTCCCCTCTGAGATAAAGTCTTTGGCTGGCCATGTCCTCAGAGAAAAGGAGCTGCATTCCCAGGATTAAGGACTGCCCCACTCCCATACCACTGAGAAGGAAGCTTCATTGTCCTTTCCCAGCAGCAAATTGTCAGTTATTTTATTATTATTATATTTTTATCTCCATGGGGTATTCTGTTTTTTGTTACATGATGATAGTGATGTGTGGGGGAGAGGACTGATCTTTAAGAGAAACATTCTGAGTTGAATGAAGAAGGGAGATATGAGGAACAGGTTATGGTGGAACATTGATACCCACATGGAGTAGTATTTTAATGCTAGATTCATGGACCACAGCATCCATTTTGGAGATTTAGAAGAGGAAAAAGTAGCAGCTGTAACAAGTCTTTGGATGTGGGAGGAAAAATAAATGAAAATATTAGTAGTAGCCATTGAATTGGACAGTTTTGGAGTGGTGGTAGTGTTTCCTACAATAACAAAAGGGGAGGGGGACTTAACCCAAAAAGATGAATTAAGAACCTGAAAGTTAAATTAATCCAAATTAATAGGCCCAATGTTAAAGGAAATTAATATATATAGAACAGTTATACAAAAATGCCAGTATTTATTTACAAGGTATTTTTTTAAAAAAATTAAAGACCCTAATATAGCCTCAACTTAGATTATACAGTACACTCAAAGACCTTATCTAATGCCGAGCAAATGCATTTTGGCCATATGACCTTCATCAGTAGTCAAGCATAACAATTACACAATGGCTGCAGTCATTACAAAAATATTACGGTGGCAGAGCAGTTTCAAGCCTTCCTGAAGGAGACATCAGTTCTTGATCCCTTCCAGTCCGGCTTCTGGGACGGAGACGGTCTTGCTTGCCCTCACAGATGACCTTAGAAGGCATCTGGATCAAGGCAGGTTGCTTTTAGACCTATCAGCAGCATTTAACTCAGTCGATTATTATCTAATGACCCACGCCTTGCTGACATTGGAGTTCAGGGGGTTGCCTTACAGTGGTTTTCCTCCTTTCTCCGTGGTTAGGGACAGAGGGTGGCGCTTGGTGAGCAAATTTCTGTGCAGCGCCCTTTGGAATGCTATGTACTTCAAGGAGCTATTCTCTCACCAATGATGTTTAACATCTATATGCACCCCCTTGCCCAGATTGTCTGAGGTTTTGAACTGGGTTGTCATCAATATGCAGATGACACCCAGCTCTATCTGTTGATGGATGGCCACCCGGACTCCACCTCGGGTTAACTCACCTTGGCCTTAGAAGCTGTGGTGAGTTGGTTGAGGCAAAGTCAATTGAAACTTAATCCAGCTAAAATGGAGGTCCTGTGCCTGGGCCAGGGGGGATTAGGATTAGGGTCAGGTATCCAGCTCCCAACCCTGAACAGTGCATCTCTTGTGCCGGCCCAAAAGGTGAAGAGAGTGGCACTGGATGCCTCACTTTCGATGGAGGCCCCAGCCAGGTCACGGTTTCTTGGTCTGCCTTTTATCATCTTTGGCAGGCCAGGCAGCTAGCGCCCTACCTATCCTCCCAGGACCTGGCTACAGTGATTCATGTGGCAGTCACTTCTCACTCTACATAGGTTTACCATTAAGACTGATCTGGAAACTCCAGCTGGTGCAGAATGCAGCAGCTTGGCTGTTGATAACAGTGCCTTTCTGGGCACACATCCAGCTGGTGCTGCGTCAACTGCACTGGCTACCAATTGAGTACCTAATCCAAGGTTTTAGTTTTGACTTTTAAAGCCTTACACAACCTGGAACTGACATATCTACAGGACTGCCTCTCCCCATATGTGCCCCAGAGATCACTACGATCCAGCACACAACATCTGCTGACCGTCCCTGACCCGAAGGACATCTGTCTTACCTCAACCAGGGCCAGGGCTTTTTCAGCCTTGGCCCCAGCCTGGTGGAATCAGCTCCCTCTAGAGATCTGGGCCCTCACAGAATTGTTGTCTTTCCACAGGGCCTGTAAAACGGAGCTATTCCGCCAGGCCTTTGGTTGAGGCAGTGGGCGTCTTACTCCATCAACTGGCCCTATGTGGTGATCCACCTCTGCTGTAATATAAATTTATTTTATTTACTATCTTCCATTCATATGATATGTGACCAACTGAGCTGCCATTTGTAATGTTATGATCTGTTAAATTGTTCACATTGTTCTGGTTTAACTGTTGTTTTTATACTGTTCTTAGAATGTTGTGATCTGCCCTAAGCCCTTCCCTGGGAAAGGGCGGGCTATAAATTCCCTCAAATAAATAAAAGAAAATAAATAAACAATAATAAATCAATATAGGGCCAAGTTGGAATTGTATATTAATCAGTATTGTTGACTTAAGGCAGAGATCTGTTAGGGAGACCTCCATTGAATTTTCCTGCCCCAGTCAGGTACATGTTTCCTGAATGGTAGTTCAGATGTATACCTTCCTGATTTTGGTTTGGTCTCTGGGTGGGAATGGTAGTGCTCCTGGGATTCTAGAAATCTTTCATATTAGCTTGCTAGCTCCTCTTCATGGCAGACTTGAAGAACTTGCACAAAAGACCACTCAATGAACAACAGTTATAGGTAAGTGGAACCCTGTTTTCCAGAAAATGTATGAATAAATTAAATAGTACCAGCCCCAGGGCCTTTTTGTAGAAAAAGCCCAGCAGGAACTTTGATGTCACCATTGCTTCACACAGGGCTTTTTTGGGTAGAAAAAGCCCAGCAGGAATTCATTTGCATATTAGGCTACACCCCCTGCCACCAAGCCAGCGTGAACTGCGTTCCTGCTCAAAAAAAAAGCCCTGACCAGCCCCAATACTGGTTCTTGTGGGACCCACTGCTTACTACTCTCCATTGTGAGAACTGTCCATTGATTCCTACAGTTTGCTTCCTGTCATTAAACCATAAGAGAATCCATCCTCTTATCCCATGGCTGCTAAGTTTACTCAGGAGTTTTTGGTGAGGTACCTTATAAAAAGCATTTTGAAAGTCCATGTGTATATTCACTGTTGTCTATATGCTCACTCCCTTTCTCAAAGAACTCCAAAAGGCTAGTAAGGCAGGACCCCCCTTTGCAGAAGCCATGCTGATTTCCCCTCAGCAGGAAAGAGTGAGTAGTGTAGGGGCCAAGTTTGAAGGTAACTCAGAATTACTCAGGTTGGTGAAAACCAAGGCGGACTGTGAAGAGCTCCAAGAGGGCCTCCACAAACTGGGTGAGTGGGCAACAATGTGGCAGATGAAGTTCAGTGTTGGTAAGTCTAAGGTGATGCACACTGGAATAAAAACTCCCAACTTCAAATATAGGGTGATGGAGTTCAAACTGTCTGAGAGGGGAAAAGATCATGGGTTCATAGTGGCTAGGTCAATGCAAGTGTTGACTCACTGTGCTGTAGTGGTGAAAATAGCTGTATCAGGGGAAGGTCTTGACCTCTATGCCCTGTTTTTGTCCATCCAGAGGAACTGGTTGATTACTGTATCAGACAGGATGCTGGACTAGATGGACCATTGGTTTGATCCAACAAGGCTCTTCTTAGGTTCATATTGTGTCAGGGACACAATTGACAAATTGTGACTACTTGCATTTTTTTTTACTTAGGTCTACATCTCTTGGAAAACTTTATTCACAGAATAAATATTCAATCCAGGTACCTCGATTGGTTAAATATTATCGGAGTCCTAGTCTTCCTCGTTTGTTAGATTTTGAAACATTTGCAGAAAACAAAGGTGGAATTCCAGAGCACCTTAGTGATTATGCGTGGGTCAAAGAAATCTGGAATAAATGGTTTGATTATGTGTACCCTCGCACTAGTGAATCTGCAGAAAATAGAGCAGCGTCTGTCAAAAAGGCTGCTGAAGAAAAACATAAAGCAGAAAAAGAATTAACTGATTCAGCCCTTATTGTGGAAGATGAAGCAAGCCAATTTGATGAGTTTCAGTCTGAAATTGATAGATTGACTGAACAGATTAAAGAAGGATGTGCTCCTGCATTTAACTATTGTAGACGTGGAGCACTATACAGGAAAATGGGCAAACTGAAGACAGCCATGGATGACGTGGAAAAGGTTCGTTTAAAACAAATATTCAATTCAATTCAAAGAATTTTTATTGTAAAAGTATATAAGAAGGGATTGGGGGAAGAAGAGATGGGAATGAAAGGAGGGGTTAGAATTTATATTATGTTTCTTGTAATTGTCTTCATTCTGTTTTAGTCCATAAGTGGTAAACTTCAAAATTACATACAAAATTACATACACACTTCGACTTCTTTTAACTTCAGTATACTTTCTAACTGGTATCCCTATTCATCTCTTCTTTATCCATTCTTAAAAAGGAGTCCATCTCTCCAACACTTCTTGTTTGGATTTATCCTTTAAAATGTCTGTCAATATGTCCATTTCAGCTGTTTCTAATATCTTCTGAACAAGTTCTTTTATAGTTGGTATTTCCCTCTTTTTCCAGTGCTTGACAAAAAGTATTCTAGCTGCAGTTACTATATGAACTATCGAGTATTTACAATTCTTATCAGTTATTTGAGGCACGTATTTAACAAAATTAATTCAGGTTTAAAGCAAATATTAATGGTACCTTTCTTAATCGTTTTTCATTTCTTGTATTTTATTGTAAATAACTTTGCACCTCCAGTTTTAGCAAGTAATATAGTTACAATAAAATTTGCTTGGGAGGTTCATGACTATAAAAATAATAGAGTACAAGTGGGAGTACCACTGAAAATTCATGGGGAGAAGCTGATCCTCTTTTCCATGCAATCTCTGCATTCCCTTCCCTTCACAGCCCCTTCTGCTTTCTGCTTCTCTTCTCTCTGATTCTCCCACTCACCTTCCTTAGTTCTCCCCCATTTGCCACTTTCCTTTCAGTCCTTCTGTTCATCACATTTTTCTGTTCTCCCTCCCTCTTCCCCCAATTTTCCTTCTTGTCTTTCTTTCCTGCTGGCCCACTCCCTCCTCTGCCTCAGATTTTAAAATGAAAGTGCAGCAGCCATTTTGGGTTACCATGGGCAACCACAGATGATAATCAGTGATGTTGTCTGCAGTTATTTAGACAATCCAATATGACTGCCAAGTCACTGAGATATCAGTGCTTTAAAATATTTCAATTTAATCCCTTTTAAAATTTAAGATACTTCTGCAAACCTGGGGTTCACAGAGCTATACTGGGATGTTAAAAGCAATATTCATGCTGATTACTTCCATGCTAATTTGTTTCATTCTCATCACAGGCAATAAGTTTAGAACCAATGTTGGTTAATGCTTATTGGCACAGGCATTTGCTTTTCCTTTACCAAAACAAAACTCGCCAAGCATTAGAAGATCTGAATTTTATCATTAAATGCAACAAAAATCATGCAGGCAAGTATCCTTGAAGTCCTGTCTAAAATTTGTATTTCAGAAACTCCGGGTTTGTGTTCTCCACATCAGAATAGTACAACATACAAAAGGCTTCTGCTTAAATGAACATATGATTATCCAAATGCTTTGATTACTATACCCAAGAACAGGAGCAAAATCCATGTAATGCCTTTTATTAGACCAACCAAATTTGGGTGGTCCAATTAAAGGTATTACATGGAATTTGTTTTTGTTTTAGGATTTTACGTGAACCAATATGGTTGTTGCTGTAGACTTTATAGATGCCACTTCATTTTCAGTGACTATTTTAAAAATGAGGATAGAACAATATAACAGTTATCGGTCATTTTATTTCTTTACGCAAACAATTATTACAAACCTGTTGTCTGTCTGTAAGAGCCCTGTGGCACAGAGTGTTAAAGCTGCAGTACTGCAGTCCTAAGCTCTGCTGAAGACCTGAGTTCGATCCCCGATGGAAGCTGGGTTTTCAGGTAGCCAGCTTGAGGTTGACTCAGCCTTCCATCCTTCCGAGGTTGGTAAAATGAGTACCCAGCTTGCTGGGGGGAAAGTGTAGATGACTGGGGAAGGCAATGGCAAACCACCCCATAAAAAGCCTGCTGTGAAAACGTTAAAGCAACATCACCCCAGAGTCGGAAGCGACTGGTGCTTGCACAGAGGACCTTTCCTTTCCTGTCTGTCTGTGCTCTCAGCTAGTTAAAATCATTGTTCATTAATTGGATACATTTTAGCCAAATTATAGAACAGTAAATTATATTTGCAAATGTATGCATAGAAATAAAACAGTATTTTAATGAACAAGCAAACTTTCTTGATAGATTATGCCTACACATGTTGTAGTGAGGCCCATGTTATGAGAAGCATGTTTGTCTGCGTGTGTGAGAGAGAGGGGAGGGAGGAGAAGGAGAAGGCCAACAAACATCACCCCTCCATGTTCTTGTTCCATTCCCTCTCTGAAAAATTAGATGTTTGTTCCAACATTAATGTTTTTGTTTTACCAAATACAGTAGAGCCAAGCTAGGTGGATTTGTGGGGCATGATGAGAGTCCATCTCTTCCTACAACTTCGGATAAGACTGTAGAAGGCTAGGAAGTTTATGAAGGAAAGATGGTGTGCTGGACTTCTTTTTCTCAAAGGCTTGATTTATAATAATAATAATAATAATAATAAAAAAATTATTTATATCCCGCCCTCCCCGCCGAAGCAGGCTCAGGGCGGCTAACAACATATCCATATAATTATACAAAGGTTTAAAATCACATTAATCTTAAAAACATTTCAATTTAAAACAAATACAAATAGATTTCAGGTGCTAATTCTGTTCATAAAAATAATGGTGATAGAAGTCACTTAACATCAGTCGCTCAACCGGCAAAGGCCATTCTGAAAAGGGTGGTCTTGCAGGCCCTGTGGAACTGGTCAAGGCTTTGCAGGGCTCGCACTTCTTCTGGGAGCTGATTCCATAGGTGTGGAGCTGCGATAGAGAAAGCCCGTGTGCGAGTATTTTGTAGTTTTGCCTACTTTGGTCCGGGGATAGCCAGCTGGTTCTTCCCTGTTGACCTCAGTGCTCTCTGGGGTTCGTATGGGGAAAGACGGTCCCTCAGGTAGGCAGGTCCTCGGCCATATAGGGCTTTAAAGGTAATAACCAGCACTTTGTAACGAACCCGGTAAGTAACTGGCAACCAGTGCAGTCTGCGTAGCCCCGACTGTATGTGCTCCCACTTCGGGAGCTCCAATAACAGCCTAGCTGCCGCGTTCTGCACCAGCTGCAACCTCCGGGTTCAGCACAGAGGCAGCCCCATGTAGAGGGCATTACAGTAATCCAATCTTGAGGTGACCGTTGCATGGATCACTGTTGCTAGGTCCCGGCGCTCCAGGAAGGGAGCTAACTGCTTTGCCCGCTTCAGATGAAAAAACGCCGACTTGGCAGTGGCTGCTATCTGGGCCTCCATTGATAAAACTCCCAAGCTCTTGACCCGGTGCGCCGCTTTCAGCGGCAAACTGTCAAAAACCGGGAGAGGTATTTCTCTTCCTAGGGCGCCGCGGCCCACGCAAAGGACCTCTGTCTTCATCGGGTTCAGCTTCAGCCCACTCAGCCTAAGCCAAGTTGCCACGGCCTGCAATGCCAGGTCCAGATTCCTTGGAATGCAGTCAGGCCAGCCGTCCATTAGGAGATAGAGCTGGGTGTCATCTGCATATTGATGACACCCAAGCCCATACCTCCGGGCAATCTGGGCAAGGGGGCGCATATAGATGTTAAATAGCATCGGGGAGAGAACTGCTCCCTGCGGCACCCCACAATCTAGTGTGTGCCTCTGGGACAGCTCACCCCCGATTGCCACCCTTTGTCCCCGTCCCTTGAGGAAGGAGGAAAGCCATTGTAGGGCCAGCCCCCTAACCCCTATGTCGGCGAGGCGGCGGGTCAGTAGCTGATGGTCGACCGTATCGAATGTGGCCGACAGATCTAATAGCATCAGCACCGCCACGCCGCCTCAGTCCAGATGCTACTGGAGGTCATCTACCAAGGCGACCAGCACTGTCTCCGTCCCATGACCTGGGTGAAAGCCGGACTGGCAAGGGTCTAGGATGGAAGCGTCATCCAGAAAACCTTGCAACTGCAACGCCACTGCCCTCCCAATGATTTTACCAAGAAACGGTAAATTAGAGACCGGTCGGTAATTTGCCAATTTGGCTGGGTCTGCTGTACTTTTTTTCAGGAGGGGATAGACCATAGCCTCTTTCAAGGGTGTTGGAAAGTGCCCCTCAGAGAGGGATCTATTTATGATTTCCCATAAAGGACATCTAAGCTCTGGGTACTCCAATGCCCAGCCCGCCACCGCCTCCATCAGGGATGGTAAGGCGCTGGCTGGTGCGTTAGGCGGACGGTACATCAGCCAGATCGCCAACCCCTCTCCGACATCCCACGCTAGACCAGCACATTCAATACCCTCGATTGTTGGGGCCGGGAGAGCCCGGAAGGAGTAACCCTCCCGTATGAATAATGCCACCCCTCCCCGCTGCCTGCTAGTCCGTGATTGATGAAAGACCGAGTAGCCTGGGGGGGGTCATCTGGGAGAGAGCCACCGTCTCCCCATCTCGCACCCAGGTCTCAGTCACGCAAGCCAGGTCCACGTCCTGCCGAAGCAGGAACTCCCTAAGGGTTGAGGTCTTATTATTCACGGACCTGGCGTTGCATAACACCAATGACGGAGATGGGCACTTCCTCTTGGCCCCACTACCTGTCACCGTTGGGATGGGAAGTAGACTGGAAGGGGGCCGAGCACTGTTTTGTCTCCGCCTCCTTCCATTACACTTCTGTCTATTCCCACCGTCATACCTTTCCCTCCCCAGGAGCACTGGAATCCCCTGGCCAAGCATCCACACCTATGCCTGGTATGGTTTTACTAATCCCCTGACAGTCTCCCCACTCCCATCCAGATTCTCAGTCTGCAGCGTGAGTTTCTGCCTCACCATCTGCTTCAACCCCCTTATTGTCTGACTCACTATGTATTAAGTCAAATTAATTAATTTAAAAAACCCACCCTACTACTCCCTCTAATTGATTAGTCAAAGTTAATTTATTAGTTTCCATTTCTAGCACATTAATAAATAATCCCCCCTTATAATTTCCCCAATTAAACTGCTAAAAATATAAATATATAAATTTATCTATTCCAATATATAAATATATAATAGCAAATCCAATTACTAATCAATCAGTTAAAATCTAATCAATTAATTAATGATATATTCCAATTAGTGATCAGCAGAATCTTTAGTTCGGTGGAGTGGAAGACTAGGCTATTGAGTTAAGGAGGTAGATAACACATATTGATCTTAAGATGTTGTTTTAAAGTGCAGTGCTTATAGATATTAACAGTTGTTCTCAGACTGCACTCTCAAAGTGCAGTGCAGTTCTCAAAGTGCAGTGCAGTTCTCAAGGTGCGGTGAGGTTCATATGAGCGTAACTTTCTCTAGGGCCTGATAGTACTCACAGCTTAGGCGACCCAGGGGGGGATGAGACCTCCCCTGTGTCCTCCCAGCTGTTCAATTAGCCCCTGTAGCCTCAGCCTGGAAAATCACAGCCCCGTGGCACCGCTTCTAGTCTTTCCATGGGTCACCCGCACACTCTGGGCCTCCCCACATCACTCGAGGCCCGCACAGGCCTCCCAGTCAGGGAGTTCCCAGCTGCCGGCTCAGCCACGCCCGACTAGCAACCACAAGGTGGGAGGATGAGGGGGAGAGATGAAAATTGGAGGTGCCCTCCGAGACCGACGTCCCGGGACCAACTCGCCACTCCGACCGCTCACTGCACCCACGGTTCGCCAGCCTCCGTCGCAGCAGCCTCCGGTCCCCATTGCACAACACGCTCGTCGCACGTACTCTCGCTGCTCCGCCACACTATACGGCTCCACACTCCCTTCCCCGGCGCCACCCAGGCTCCTCTCGCACGCCAGCCCGTGGCCGCGCCCGCCTCCACTTCAGCGTTGGCCCAGCCGGCAGTAGCGTTCCCGATCTCTCTGCAGTGCCCAAGAGTCATCGGCATGAGTTAAATTCTGGATGGTATTTTATAGATGCTCTAGTTAGTATCTGATGTTTGATGTTCGTTCGCTCGTTGGTTTCGGTTTTGTTGTTTTATAGCAGCTATAGCTATTAACGGGGGCGAGCCCTAGCACCTAGGCCTCTACCACCGCCGCCATCTTGCATGGGATAGTGGCCTTGTGGCTGCCATGAGTTTTGAATTTTGTTAGTCTTTATTTTTGCATGAGGATGCCTTTGTGTCATTGCTAGGAATGCATAGGCATAATTCTGTGGTTTTGGGTTTCTGCTTGTTACAAATAAAGTTTGTTAACATCTGGATTCTGTAGACTGCTATTAAAAGAATGTGATTATAAGGGCTGGGATTATTGGAGAAAATTCACAAAATACATGCCTCTGACTATTTTTGTATTTTGTTTGTGTAGATGCATATCTGTCAAGAGCTGAAATTTACAAAAAACAGGGAGATAATTCATTAGCAGTTATAAATTATACTCTTGCAATGAAATGCAGGCCTACAGATGATGAAATATATTTCAAGAGAGCTGAGATGTATGAAGAAGAAGGTGATTCAGCAAGGGCTATAGATGATTATTCCAAAGTAAGTATTTCTGTCAAATCATTGTGCCTATTCAGCAGGGTGGAGGATGATATTGTCACTTGATATGGAGAGGATATGAAAGGAGGAAGGCTTGGGAAGATGAAAAATCCAGTCTTGATAAAATGAGGCATCTGGATATAATTATCAGAGACAATTGGATGTGTGACTGTGCTATGGAGCAGATGGTCTCAGAACCTACTAGGGGTGGGGCGATCCTGGATTTGGTCCTAAGTAATGCCCGAGACTTGGTGAGAGATTTAAAAGTGATTGTGCCACTTGGGAGCATTGACCATAATGTTATTGATTTTACCATTTGTATAAATAGGGAGTTGCCCAAAAAGTCCGCCACAACCGCGTTTAACTTTAAAAGGGGTAAATACCCTAAGATGAGGAGGCATGTGAGGAGGAAACTGAAAGGAAAGGTAAATACGGTAAAAACCCTTGGGGAAGCTTGGTCACTATTTAAAACTATAATCCTAGAAGCTCAGATAAAATACATACCACAAGTTAGGAAAGGCACAAACAGGCATAAGAAAAGGCCTGCATGGTTAACAAACAAAGTAATGGAACCTGTAAGAGGTAAGAAGGACTCCTTTAAGCGGTGGAAAACCAGTCCAAGTGAGATTAGTAAAAGGGAACACAGGCTGTGGCAAATCAAATGCAAGACTGTAATCAGGCAGGCAAAAAGGGACTACGAGGAGCATATTGCAAAAAATATAAAGACCAACAATAAAAATTTCTTCAAATATATTAGAAGTAGGAAACCAGCCAGGGAAGCAGTGGGGCCCTTGGATGACCATGGGGTAAAAGGATTACTGAAGGAGGATAGGGAAATGGCTGAGAAGCTGAATGAATTTTTTGCCTCCGTCTTCACTGTGGAAGACGAGAACTTTTTGCCCGCCCCAGAACCACTAATTTTGGAAGGGGTGTTTAAAGACCTGAGTCAGATTGAGGTGACAAAAGAGGAGGCCCTACAACTGTTAGACAAATTAAAAACTAATAAGTCACCGGGTCCGGATGGCATACATCCGAGAGTTCTGAAAGAACTCAAAGTTGAACTTGTGGATCTTCTAACAAAAATCTGTAATCTTTCATTGAAATCTGCCTCCGTTCCTGAGGACTGGACGGTAGCAAATGTCACCCCCATCTTTAAAAAGGGTTCCAGAGGAGATCCGGGAAATTACAGGCCTGTCAGTCTGACATCAATACCGGGAAAGTTGGTAGAAACCATTATTAAGGACAGAATGAGTAGGCACATTGATGAACACGGGTTATTGAGGAAGACTCAGCATGGGTTCTGTAAGGGAAGATCTTGCCTCACTAACCTGTTACAGTTCTTTGAGGGGGTAAACAAACATGTGGACAAAGGAGATCCAATAGATGTTGTTTACCTTGACTTCCAGAAAGCTTTTGATAAAGTTCCTCATCAAAAGCTCCTTAGAAAGCTTGAGAGTCATGGAGTAAAGGACAGGTCCTCTTGTGGATCAAAAACTGGCTGAGTAATAGGAAGCAGAGAGTGAGTATAAATGGGCAGTCTTTGCAGTGGAGGACGGTAAGCAGTGGGGTGCCGCAGGGCTCGGTACTGAGTCCCATGCTCTTTAACTTGTTCATAAATGATTTAGAGTTGGGAGTGAGCAGTGAAGTGGCCAAGTTTGCGGATGACACTAAATTGTTCAGGGTGGTGAGAACCAGAGAGGATTGTGAGGAACTCCAAAGGGATCTGCTGAGGCTGGGTGAGTGGGCGTCAATGTGGCAGATGCGGTTCAATGTGGCCAAGTGCAAAGTAATGCACATTGGGGACAAGAATCCCAGCTACCAATACAAGTTGATGGGGTGTGAACTGGCAGAGACTGACCAAGAGAGAGATCTCGGGGTCGTGGTAGATAACTCACTGAAAATGTCAAGACAGTGTGCGTTTGCAATAAAAAAGGCCAACGCCATGCTGGGAATTATTAGGAAGGGAATTGAAAACAAATCAGCCAGTATCATAATGCCCCTGTATAAATCGATGGTGCGGTCTCATTTGGAGTACTGTGTGCAGTTCTGGTCGCCGCACCTCAAAAAGGACATTATAGCATTGGAGAAAGTCCAGAAAAGGGCAACTAGAATGATTAAAGGGCTGGAACACTTTCCCTATGAAGAAAGGTTGAAACGCTTAGGGCTCTTTAGCTTGGAGAAACGTCGCCTGCGGGGTGACATGATAGCGGTTTACAAGATAATGCATGGGATGGAGAAAGTAGAGAAAGAAGTATTTTTCTCCCTTTCTCACAATACAAGAACTCGTGGGCATTCGATGAAATTGCTGAGCAGTCAGGTTAAAACGGATAAAAGGAAGTACTTCTTCACCCAAAGGGTGATTAACATGTGGAATTCACTGCCACAGGAGGTGGTGGAGGCTGCAAGCATAGCCAGCTTCACGAGGGGATTGGATAAAAATATGGAGCAGAGGTCCATCACTGGCTATTAGCCACAGTTGTGTGTGTGTGTGTGTGTGTGTATATATATATATATATATATATATATATATATATATATATATATAAATTTGGCCACTGTGTGACACAGAGTGTTGGACTGGATGGGCCAACATGGCTTCTCTTATGTTCTTGTGATTGACTCCGGGTGTACGAGGGAGATAATTACCCCCAAGTTGGTAGAAGCCCTCGGCCTCTCGCGAACCCCCTTGCCCCATCCCATTCAATTCAAGCAGATGGATGGTTCGGTAATGAAGGGGGAGCCCTGCATAGAGCAAACCCAGGCGGTGCCCGTGGGCGTAGAGGACCATTGGGACATAGAATTGTTTGTGACTGCCCCTTCCGCATCCTTCAATGTGGTCTTAGGAGTTGGCTGGCTAGCCAAGCATGAACCAGACATTAGGTGGGGGGATCAAAGCATAGACTTTACAGACAGTAAATGCAAATGCCACCAGTGGATCAAGGCATGAGGATCAGATCCTCCTCCCAGAAATGAGAAAAACAGGTTGCTTACATGTAACTGATGATCTTCGAGTGGTCATCTGTGCAGTCACACACATGGGTCTTGCCGCAGGCAACGGATCCGTACCTCGGAGTCTCTAATAGCTCGCCTATAGCGCTTTTTGGCGCGCTTCCCTCCCGCTCTGGGGAGCAGGCACCATCAAGAGGGGTTTAGATAAAAATATGGAGCAGAGGTCCATCAGTGGCTATTAGCCACAGTGCGTGTGTATATATAAAAATTTTTGCCACTGTGTGACACAGAGTGTTGGACTTGATGGGCCATTGGCCTGATCCAACATGGCTTCTCTTATGTTCTTATGAGATTAGATGAAAAGATAAAATGCATGGGTACAGGTGTCTGTGTCATTAGCATTTAGGTGATTTGATATCACTCCCAGACAATGCATAGAAAAGGAACAGAAAGGAAGATCCTGTCGGTGTATATAGAGTCCTCCTTTACACAGCCTGACAGGAGCAACATGCCAGCAGGAGATCTATCTGACAGGTCAGGTCAGAGTGGCCTTGTCAGCAAGCCGGTTCTGGCTGGATAAGGAAGAAGGGAAAGTACCTGCTCGAGTCAGCAAGATTATGGACTGCCTTGATTGGCTGATGTAAATATATAAGGACTGCATTGACTGTGTATAGTTCTCTCACTTGAGAGGTGGATGCTGGCGGAGCACTTTGTCACTGAGATCTATGTTTGTCACTGCACTAGTTACTTTGTATATAGCTTGTAAATACACTGTTTTAATACTAGTTGCAGGTGTGTGGCTCACTTCCTTACCGGAGCTCACTATTGTACATATCTCTATTTCTCACTCTGCACACACACGCACCGATAGATCCCAGTGGGTTGTAAAGAAGGGTGCGAACTTTCCCTTGGAAGCATTGAGTGATTAGACAAGGAACAAAACCAGTTAAGAAGAGAGAGTAACAGAAATCTGAGATGTAAAAGCAGCAAAGAAGCCAAAGAGGATGAGGGCTTTTTGAATGTTGCAGTTGAAAGGTTATTGCTGATTTGGGTGAGATTAGTTACAAAGGAGTGAAGTGTCATGGGATCCAATGAGGGGCCTGGCCAGGCAGAGCTGACAGGGTTAATAGACCCAGCGGAGCCTGCAGCTGGCCCCTCTCATGGCTTGACTGATTCACTGCCACCAAGAACAACAACAGACAGACACCCACCCACCCCCGTTAACCACCTTGCCTTACTCGCATACAGGAAAGGCTTTGCCAGGACTTAGCAACCTGGCAAAAAGAGGCCAGGATGCGAGCAAGACATTCACTCAGCCCAGAGTTTTAGCAGACACCACTGCTTGCTAATTGGAAACCGCAACAGTGGGCTATTTGAGCACCTGCTTCGAGCTGCATGCTCTGTGGAAGCAACAAGTCCATCCAGTGACCTGCAACCACTCTGGCTTCCATTCCTTGGCTCTGTTCCTGCTCTGACTCTCCAGTTTCCTGACTCCTAGCTTGAATGACCCTGCTATCAGACTGTGATGTGGACTAAGGTATAGGTTCTTACAACACTCCTCTGGGTCTGATTTGGACTGAATTCGCACTTCCCCCTTGCCTTGCTGTGGATGAAAGGAATACATGAATTTGGCCACTGGTTTCCCTTTCATTTTTTAAAGGCATCCAGGGTCAAAGAAGGTTGCACAAGAATGAGATATGATTGAGTGGAGGGAAAACATCTCTCTCCAGCAAAATCTATCTTAGCTACTTTTTTCATTTATTAAATGAGAACCAGTTTGGCTTAGTGGTTATATGCACAGACTTTTACCTGGGAGAACCAGGTTTGATTCCCCACTCTCCAGATGCAGCTGCTGGAGTGACCTTGGGTCAGTCATAGTTCTCTCAAAGGAGTTCTTGGGAATACTCTCTCAGCCCCACCTACTTCACAGGGTGTCTGTTCGGGGGAGGGGAAGAGAAAGGAGATTGTAAATCACCCTGAAACTCCAGGTGAAGGGCAGGGTATAAATGCAATCTCTTCTTCTTCTAAAACAGTAATGATTAGGGAATCCTTTAAACTGACTACCTCAATTTTCTCTGCGGGTTTGATCCACTTCAGGACTGGTACTTACAAACACTTTTGGAAATCTAGCAGTTATGTTACATGCACTGGCATAAGAAAGAAGTGCTTACTAAATTAGATGTGTCTGAAGTAAATAAGTATTTGCAAATAATTTCTGTGGCAGGGATCCAAAGAACTGCCCAACTAGTTCCATGCATTCAGGCGTATTTTCTGGCCCATGTCTCTCAGAAATCAGACCTGTAAATTACACAAGAAGCCACTTTTGAAACTCATTTGACCTTCCAAAGCAGTTTGCAATTTGTTTAAATAAAAGATACATTGTGCATATTCATGCAGTGAAGCATATCTAAAATAGCTCTTTGGAACAAGAACATTATCTTTAGCTATCCACCTAGGATAAATATCTCATTGTCAAGCAGCTAATGTGGCCCTTAATATAAGGATGTGAGTTGAAACAAAAGTTAGATCCTCAGGTGTTTGATGAGTACCTGAACATATTAGACCCGGCTGAAAAAGATTAAGAATACAGGTCTATATTGATAGCTAGTTTATAGAGATCTTTAATATTTTCTGTTTTTGATACAGGAGGAATAAAAATGGCAAAAAATTTTTTACAATTTTCTGTAGCAATAACTCCTTTGCATATGAGGCTACACACCCCTGAGGTAGCCAATCCTCCAAGAGCTTACAAGGCTCTTAGTTACAGGGCCTATTGTAAGCTCCAGGAGGATTGGCTAAAAAAAAAGCCCTGGCAAAAAGAAATAGTAATCAGTAGCATGATTTGACTAACGCAACATTAATTGATGAAATAGAAGCGGGTTTTGAACCCATAGAGTATTTTATGTAGTAGAATGGAAAATAAGATAAAGTCTTAGTTATGTAATGTTTTAATTACATAAATTAAGCTGATATATTGTGTTACTTCTGATAGTTAATGGACTGATTAGAAACTTAAAGACACAGATTGGTTTCAAGACATGATTTATTTTAAATAGTATTGTTTATTTGGAGAATTCTCATTAATATAGTGCAAATATAAGTTACAACAAATATTTTCTGTATTTTATTTTCAATGTAGAGCATTTACTATAATCCTCGAAGAACAGATGCACTTTTGAAGCATGGACTATATTACTTTAATAAATCAAATTGGTCAGTTGCTATTAATGATTTTACAGATGTGATTAAAATAGATCCAAACAATGCGGAGGCAAGGTAAAAATACATTATACAAGAATGGAAACCATTGTTATTCTAAAAATATATTCAATAGTTAAGGTTAGTGATATTGCTTTTAACAATATCATACAGACTACTGTAGGGATTGAGAAACAGTGTCTTTGTCCGGTGATGTGTGGGTGTAAATATTTGTTTTCTAAATTAAAAATATATTTATATTTCAGCCAAAGGTTGCCATGATAGTTAACAAAACAAAGTACCATTAAAATATCATAGATAGCTAGACAGACGGACAGACACAGATATACTGGTCACCACTTACCTCTTCAGCCATTGACCCATCTTCTCACTAAGATCTAGAGCTTCAATTTTTTACAATTCCAGAGAGGCTACTGGAACTGTAAAAAAATGAAGCTATGGATCTTAGTGAGAAGTGCCTTGTCATGATTGGAGCTTAAAGAAAGCCTGGAAGGTGAAAACAAGTTCTGAATTTCCAGATACCTCATTTAGCTCTTATGGAGTAAAAATAGAAATTTTCTGCAAGTCTAAGAATCTACATTGAGCAGCCGACGTTCGCCTGTCTCAGTGGACAACTCTAACCCATTGTCCTGTAGAAAAGTGATAGCGAACCCTTCATCTCTTTGAGATGAGTCATCCCAAAACAGAGACATTTAATCTCCTGGCAGCTTTCCCCCAAGATTCAGTTTAAAAACTGTTCTGCCACCATTTTGATTCTAAGCGCCAGCAGCCAGGTTCTTTCTGGGGACATGTGGAGACCTTCTCTTTTGTACAGCTACTGCTTGTTCCAAAAAGCATCCCAGTGCCTAACAAACTTGAACCCTTCCTCCCTACACCATCATCTCATCCACACATTATGACTCCTAATTTGTGCCTGTTTCTCCTGGTCTGAGTGTGGAACAGGTAGCACTTCTGAGAAGGCTATCTTGGAGGTCCTGGCCTTGAGTCTCCTGCCTATATGAAGCTGCCTTATACTGAATCAGACCCTCAGTCCATCAAAGTCAGTATTGTCTACTCAGACTGGCAGCGGCTCTTCAGCGTCTCAAGCTGAGGTTTTTCACACCTTTTTGCCTGGACCCTTTTTTGGAGATGCCTGGGATTGAGCCTGGGACCTTCTGCTTACCAAGCAGATGCTCTACCACTGAGCCACCGTCTCTCCAGACGATTATATAGCAGCCTAAATTTTCCCTCCAGGACCTCATGACTGCATTTCCCCACATCACTGGTGCCGACATGTACCATGACCACTGGCTCCTATCCAGCACTGTCAGCCTATCTAAAACACATGTAATGTCTGCTACTTTCGCACCAGGCAGGCAAGTCACCATATGGTCAGTACGTGGTTTTGCCACCCAGCTGTCTACTTGCCTAAGGATTGAATCATCAACTACCAAGAGCCCCCCTCCCTCCCTGCGTAGAGATGGTTCCTTGGTGCAAAAGGATAAGCATAAGTCTAATAATAAAGTGGGGGGAAATCTTGTAGGAGACATGTTGAACACAGGCTGTCTCTTCAATCCCCATATGACAACAAAAATGTGTGTGTGTCCAATACATGCATATAGGGAGTTATGCATGTATGAAAATGAGGCAAAGAAAATGCCTGAGTCCTGTGTCTGCGTGCTTGAGGAGTGTGTGTGTGTTTAGAACTTAGCGTTATGCAGTGATGGAATTCTAGCAGGAGCTTCTTTGCATATTAGGCCACACACCCCTGACGTAGCCAATCCTCCAAGAGCTTACAAAAAAGAAGTTCTTGGAGGATTGTAAGTTCTTGTAAGTTCTTGGAGGATTGGCTACATCAGGGGTGTGTGGCCTAATATGCAAAGGAGCTTTTGCTAGAATTCCACCCCTGGTGTTATGTATACTTTTCAGAAAGGGACTAGGGCAGGGGTGTCAAATATGTGGCCCGCAGGCCGAATCAGGCCCCCAGAGAACTCCTAGCAGGCTCCCAAGCAAATGACTCTTGTCTGCTTCCTTCTCCCTCTCTCTTGCTTCCTTCTGCATCTCAGCTTGCTTTGCAAGGCTTGCTCAATCTCACAGGAACTACAGAGCAAGACCTCTATAGCTTCTTCATGGTCTCTGTGCTTCACACTGATGGGATATAGTGCACCTGCGCTGATCCCGATCGGTACTTCAAAGCCTAAGAAAAAAGGATTTTTGCGCCCGTCCCACTGGGCATGCATGGCTCTCCACTGCACATGCCCGTTGGGACAGGCACGAGGATTCTGCCAGTTCCTTTCTGACCGCCACGCAGATAGGATCTTTCTCCTGTATCTCGTCGGTACTCACCTTCGTTGCCTTTTCTTCAGTTATTTCGCTCTTCCTTCCATCAAACCTGCAAGACAAACAAGGACACTTGAGTGCGTGAGTTTTTCTGTCTTGTCTCCTCCCTGGATGGGGAGGGACACCTTTCTCTTTTCCCCTGAGCACATGGAAAAGCTGTGGGGGTGCTTCAAATGCTGCAAAAAGTGCGGCAGCAAACTCCCTCCCCCTGACAACCACGATCTTTGCCTCCTTTGCCTGGGAGAGGGACTCCGCTCGGTGACCTGCACACATTGTGCTAAGTTCTCTTGACAAATGCGGAAAAACTGCGCCACGTGACTTCGAACAGCGCTTATGGAAGCAGCACTCACCCCTGATATGCAGTCCCAAGTAGACTCGGGACGTGCATTGACGTCGACCTCTTCCACGCCGACCCCTTCCAGCATGGCTCCCTCCGATGCCAACAGGTCGGTGTGAAAACGTTCTACCCCGGCACCAACCTCGGAACCCTCCACTCCTGCAAAAAAACACAGGGAGGAAAAGGAGCATAAGAGGGACAAGAACAAGAAGCACAAAACTCCCAAGAGTCCTTGAGAAGGACTGAACCAATCCACCACACCGGCCGGGCTGGTGGCACCGGGCAAGGTCCCCCCGCTGCAACTTCTTGCCTCCCATATTCGGCAGGCCCTCTCGCAACATATTCCTCAGGAGAAACTGTTGGACTTCGAGATCGATCTCACTCAGCAGACATCTCACTGCGTGTCCTCCGGTACCGAACCGAGCCCCTCTCCGAAACCTGATCAGCAGGACCGATTGCCTACTTCCCCATTGCACACACTCGGTGACCAGTAGAGACCCCCCTTCCAAAAGCTCCTCTACTGCTGCCGCCACCGCCGCCAATGCACTGGAACCAGAGGCAATGGCAGTACCTCTACGGAGTGTCCCCTATGTCATCGGGGTTTCCGTGGATACCTCGCACGCCACCGGACTGGGACTCACGCTCGGTCGCATCTTGTCATTCTTGCCGTAGGAACCTGCATCGGCCCCGAGACCCCCCCCCCCCGCAAAGTGTCTAGCAGAGCAGCTACCCATTCCACAGCCTAAATGTGTCTTGATGCTGGTGACTCCACTCCGACCTTCAACACCGAGGACTCCAGAATTACCCAGGCAGCCCTTGGAACATGACTCAGCTTCTTCTAATTCCAACGCCAATTCGAACTCGGATCACCCTAGCCGCTGGGACTCCGACACCGAATTGTCCCCGCCACAGCAATCCATAGAGTAGTCATCGGTCTCCCCATCTGAAGACCTCTGGGCCTATGGCGATTTCGTTATGTGTATGGCCCATTCTTTATTGCTACCGATCTTGCTGCCGAAGCCTCTCATTACCGACACGGTCTTCAGCATCGTCCAGTGCAATGTGTCCACACCGGTAGCCTTGCCCATGACCTCAGTACTCCTCCAGGCAGCCAAGGTCTCATGGCCGAAATTGGCGTCCACCCCAGTTTCCACCAGACGCGTCGATCATATGTACAAGATGCAGGAAGCAGAGCCTTCGTTTCTCTTCAACCACCCCAGACCTAACTCCGTCATGGTCTCATCTTCATCCAAGAGTCCAAGAGTAAACACACGCATTCCACTCCTCCTGATAAGGAGGGGAAGAAACTTGACTCTTTCGGCTGAAAGGTATACTCTGGGGATCTTTCAGCTGAAAGGTATACTCTGAGCCCTGGGGATCAAGACAGCCAACTACGAGGCCTGCATGGCCAGCCAACTACGAGGCCTGCATGGCCAGGTATCAATATGCCCTCTGGGAAAAATTAGCAGACATCTTACCTTTCCTCCCTGAGGACAAGGCTTTAGAGCTCAAATGACTCCAGGAGGGCATGCTCATTGCGAAGCACTAGGTCAACACAGCCAAACACTCCATAGATGTCTTTGCCAAGATGCTCACCACGGCAGTTACCATCCATCGCCATGCATGGCTCCATATCACGGCCCTGCCCCAGGACACCAGGGCATGGATCTAGGACCTTTCCTTTGAGGGGGATGGGCTGTTCAGCTCGACTACAGACACGGTCCTCCAGGATTTGGACAAGAGCATCAAGACTTCCAAAAACCTTGGGGTCTCCACCTCCTCTCGCCCAAAGTCTAAGACTTCGTCGAAATCATGGTCCAAGAAACCATTCACTAAGTCACCTCCTGAACGGTCATGGAACCAGCGCTCCCAGTAAAGCCATTCCAGGCCATCTTATGGGAAAAACAAAAGTTTTCCCCACAACAACTACAACATAGGCCTAAGGGGGGCAAAACGCCCAAACAGGGCCTTTGACTCTCTCCCAGTGCCACCACCATCTCCCATCTGCCTGTTCCCGTACTTACCTGAATGGAGAAACATCACCACTGACAGCTGGGTTCTGTCCATCATAGAGCACAGCTATCAAATTGAATTCATCCAACGACCCCCTCCATCAGGTCTGATAACGACACCTCCCTCGGAGGTCCTCCTGCAGGAAGTCACAAACCTCATATCAAAACAGGCAATAGAACTGGTCCCCCCTACCTCCCCTATGGGGTTCTACTCCTGGTATTTTACTGTTCCCGAGTGGGATGGGGTCCTCTGACCCATCCTGGACTTCCAGGCCCTGAACAAATACATTATCTACAAAAAGTTCTGTATGACATCCCTTCAGTACATCCTGCCACTGCTGGACAGAGGCGCCTGGATGGCTACCCTAGATTTGAAGGATGTGTACTTCCATATTACTATACACCCCCACTTCTGGCAGTACCTGTGGTTTGCTATTGGAAACCAACGCTTCCAATACACCTCACTCCCCTTCGGGATCTCAGCCACCCCCCAAAGACAATGATAGTCATTGCCACCTACCTCTGCCTTCAGGGGATCATAATATTCCCCTATATAGACGATTGGCTGGTAGTGGCCTCAGCAACAGACACCCTACAGTCACATCTCAGCACCATTCTACACCTTCTCAGAGATCTGGGGCTCCAGGTCAATATGCTGAAATCTCACCTTGTCCCATCCACAAGGGTGTGGTTCATAGGAGCCATTCTGGACACTCACCTCGGCCGAGCCTTCCTCCCACAGGAGCGGACGGATGCGCTGATCACCCTCGTCTCGGAGATCAGGGAATAGGGTGAGGCTTCAGCACTCCAGATACAACAGCTTCTGGGACTGATGGCAGCCACTATAGCCGTGCTTCTCCACGCCCATCTCTGTATGCAACCACTGCAGCTGTGGTTCGTGCAAGTGTTTCAGCCGTCATCTGCAGTCTTGTCGTCTGACGTTACCAGCTCACGTTCTGCTCTCCCTGACATGGTGAGAGCAGAGCGTCAAGTTACTCCGGGGTGCTCCATTCCTACTGCCAGCTCCATCTGCGGTGGTGATGACAGACGCTTTATTATGAGGCTGTGGGGCACATCTGAATGGCCTCTGTGTCGGTGGCCCTTGGGAGCCTCACCTCCGGAGTGAATGGTTTCTTGGACAATGACCTGGAACTCCTAGCAATACGGTACGCTCTGCACTCCTTCCACTGTCTCCTATGCAGCCCTGTGGTCTCCTTTCTGACAGACAACACCACCACCCTCTACTACATGAACAAACAAGGGGGAACAGTCTCCCGAACTCTCTGCCAGCTGGCCAGCGACATTTGGGAGTACTGCCTTCACTGGGATATCCATCTGGTGACAAAACATCTTCCAGGCATTCAGAACACCACTGCAGACACTTTGAGCAGGGGGAGCTCCGCCTTCCACAAGTGGGAACTCAACTGGAAGTACCTCAGTCCCCTCTTCAACGAGTGGGGTCATCTGGACATAGATGCCTTTGCGACTAGGCACAACACGAAATGTTCAAACTTCTGCTCCAGGGGAGGTCACAATCCCCTATCCCTAGGAGACGGTCTTCTTTATCCGTGGGAAGGGAAGCACCTCTTCCTTTCCCCCCCCTCTCCCTTTGTTGATCAAGGTGGCTGCCAAGACCCGAGCACAGAGGCCCAAAGGGATCCTGATCGCCCCCTGGTGACAATGGCAACCCTGGTTTCCAGTCCTCCTCCGGTTGTCTGCCCAGAACTTCCATCGGTTCCCACCAGAACTGGACCTCTTGGTGGCTCACAGAGGTTGGCTTCTGCATCACAACATTCCACACCTGAAACTCATGGCATGGCGGCTACATTGATGTCCATCCAAGAACGTATTGACCACATTCTCCTGAATAGTAGATGTCCTACGACTAGACGCTCATATGAGGGCAAGTGGAGAGCCTTCCTGAACTATAAGGCCACGCTACCGGCCTCCCTACAGGACACGCTCCTGCTGCCAGTATTTAGCTTCCTCCTTGCTCTATTGGACAGAGGTCTCACTCTCTCTTCACTTCATGTCTACCTGGCAGCGATCTCAGCCACTCACGACTTCATCGATGGTGTGTCAGTTTTTACTCATCCGTCGGTCAAGAAGTTTCTGAGGGGCCTTGCCTGCCTTATACCAGTGCATAGACGCACTGGGACCTCACGCTGGTGCTCTATCGCCTTACTCTGCTGCCCTTCAAACCTATGGCGAATTCCTCTCCTCATCTCCTGGCATGGAAGACTGCCTTCCTGGTTGCGATCACCTCCTCCAGGAGCGTGGGGGAGCTTAAGGTTCTTCGCTGTGACCCACCTCATATCTCGTTCTTGGACAGTGGGATCCACCTGATTCCTGACCTGGACTTTCTTCCTAAGGTGGTGTCAGAATTCCACCTGTCTGCAGACATCAATCTGCCCACCTTTTTTCCTATTCCTACGACTGCAGAGGAGCGATGCCTGCATACACTAGACATCCGGTGGGCGCTCTCCTTTTGCCTCCATTGTACCAAGGGGTCCAGGAGATCCACCTCGCTTTTTGTCTCCTATGCTCCCAGCTCGCTTGGGCAGGGCATTTCCTCCCAGCGCTTATTGAAGTGGATTGTTGAGGCCATACGGACTTGCTACTTGCTAGCTAAAAGACCTCTACCAGGACCTGTGCAAGCGCACTCCACCAGGGCGGTGGCATCATCCACAGTGTTCCTCAAGGGAGAAGAAGATATTGGATTTATATCCCGCCCTCCACTCCGAAGAGTCTCAGAGTGGCTCACAATCTCCTTTACCTTCCTCCCCCACAACTGACACCCTGTGAGGTGGGTGGGGCTGAGAGGGCTCTCACAGCAGCTGCCCTTTCAAGGACAACCTCTGCCAGAGCTATGGCTGACCCAAGGCCATGCCAGCAGGTGCAAGTGGAGGAGTGGGGAATCAAACCCGGTTTTCCCAGATAAGAGTCCTCACACTTAACCACTATACCAAACTGGCTCTTCAGGAAGTCCCTGTCCCTGCCCCTACAGGAAGTCTGCCAAACAGCCATGTGGGCTACACCTCACACCTTTGTGCGACACTATGCTATGGACGTTAGGAGGAGCCAGCATGCCTCAGTAGGCGTGGCAGTGCTGCAAGCAGCGATTTCCTGAGCACTGTCCAGCATCAACCTCCAGGTAGGTCTTATGGCTTGCTCGTCTCCCATCAGTGTGAAGCACAGAGACCATGAAGAAGATAAGCAGGTTGCTTACCTGTAACTGACGATCTTCAAGTGGTCATCTGTGTATTCACATTACTTGCCCTCTTTCCCCTCTGCTGTTGTTCTCTTGAGCTTACAGCAGTCAGAAGGAACTGGCGGGATCCTCCTGCCTGTCCCAATGGGCATGCGCGGTGGAGAGCCGCGTATGCCCGGTGGGACAGGCATGAAAATCGTTTTTTCTTAGGTTTTAAAGTACCAGTCAGGATCAGCGCAGGCACACTATATCCCATCAGTATGAATGCACAGATGACCACTCAAAGAACATCGGTTACAGGTAAGCAACCTGTTTTTTCTCCATTGACTGAGGCTCCTCTCCCTCCTGGTCCCCTGGGGAGGGAGGGAAAGAGCCAGAGCTTCCTTTGCCCAGTTCCCTGGATCCCATGGGAGAAATACAAAGAAAGCACCTTTCAGACCAACAAGTGCGAATGTTTTAACCATGTTTTATTTTTTTTAAAAAAAATCTTTAGTCGCGTTTATGTCCTTTAAAAAGTTTCTATCTCTGTTTTTGTTGTTCAGTCACACAGTCAGTCTGATTCTTTAGGACCTCATGGACAAAGTCACGCCAGGCCCTCCTGTCTTCCACCATCCTCCAAAGTCTGCTCAAATTCATGTTTGTTACATCAGTAACGCTGTTCAGCCATCCCATCTTTTGCTGTTCCCTTCTTCTTTTGCCTTCTGTCTTCCCAGCATCAGGATCTTCTCCAGTGAGTGCTCCCTTCTCATTTGGTGGCCAAAGTATTTGAGCTTCAGCTTCAGCATCTGACCTTCCAGAGAACTGTCTGGGTTGATTTCAGTTAGGACTGACTGATTTGATCTTCTTGCAGTCCAAGGGACTCTCAAGATTCTTCTCCAGCACCACATCTCAAAAGCATCTATTCTTCTGCGCTTGGCCTTCCTTATGGTCCAGCTCTCACAGCCGTACATTACTACTGGGAATACCATCGCTTTGACTATACAGACTTTTGTTGGCAGGGTGATGTCTCTACTTTTTACTTTTTTGCCATAGCTGTCCTCCCAAGGAGCAAACGTCTTTTAATTTCATGGCTATAGTCACCATCTGCAGTGATCTTGTATCCCAGAAATGTGAAGTCTGTCACTACTTCCACGTCTTCTCCTTCTATTTGCCAAGGTGTGATGGGGCCAGGTGCCATGATCTTAGTTGATGTAGAGTTTCAAGCCTACTTTTGTGATCTCCCCTTTCACCCTCAACAAGAGGTTCTTTAGGTCCTTCTCACTTTCTGCCATTAGAGTGGTATCATCTGCATATCTGAGGTTGTTGTTTTTTCTGGCAGTCTTAATTCCAGCTTGTGCTTCATCCAGGCCAACATTCCACATGATGTACTCTGCATATAAATTAAATAAGCAGGGTTACAATATACATCCTTGTTGACCTCCTTTTCCTATTCTAAACCAATCAGTTGTTCTATATCTTGTTCTGACAGTTGCTTCTTGATCCTTATACAGGTTTCTCAAGAGACATGTGAGGTGGTCTGTTACTCCCATCTCTTTAAGGACTTGCCACAGTTTGGTGTGATCCACCCAATCAAAGGCTTTAGCATAGTTAATGAAACAGAAATAGACATTTTTCTGATACTCCTGTGCTTTCTCCATAATCCAGCGAATGTTGGCAATTTGATCTCTAGTTCCTCTACCTCTCCGAAACCCAGCTTGAACTTCTATCTCTCCTACCTAATCTTAAATAGGCACACACATAGCCCGGACCAACATGGCCTGGCCCAGCTCGATACAATCCGGCTCGACCAAGTCTCATGTATATCAGACCAGCCCACATAACAAATAAGTTTGAATGAACTAGGGCATCACAGTGGCCCTGGAAAAGGGGCCCTGCTGGCAGTGTACCCTTCTATGATTCCTTAATAGAAGAACAGGTGGGTGGAAGAAAGGAGGTGCTTCCTCACCAGCAAAGATGGGTGCAGCACCCTCCTCGTTGCCTGTTCAGCTGGCACACTCCCTCCCTGCTCATCCAGACCACCATCCCCAGGCAACTTGGCAGGAACAGGCAAGGAGCAGGCTTGGCAGCACCACACCCTTCCCATGTGACTCAGAGAGGCTGGTACCCACCCCACCCAACTTGGTGGGTTTACACAACAGTTGCCTTAAACCATGAGGAAAGTTAGGGTATAAATGTTTTAATTAATAAATAAGTAAAGCACCTTCCTTTTCAGAGTGGCACTCAAGCACAGCCAGGCCAGTCTCTTCACCTTGTAGGCTGACTTGGCCTGGTGGGGGGACTCAGGAGAGGTGTGCCCCACCCCAACCATCGACCTACTGATTAACCTTTGTGTTTTGAGTCTGTACCCTAGACAGAAGGCCCACTAATGTTAGTTTAGGATTACAACAACCCTGAATTGTGTTAACTGTTGTTTACATGCATTGGGACACAAACTCATTCTTTTAAAAATGCATTTTCTTTCTAGAACTTTTCGAGGAAGAGCATATTTAAAACAGGAGGAGTTCAAAAAGGCAGCTGCTGATTTCTCTGCTGCAATTCACTTGGACCCTTGCAATTGGCTGGCATTTTACTACAGAGGTTGTATTTTAAGAAAGATTGATTCAAAGCAAGCTCTTCAGGACTTCAGTATTTCTGGTATTATACTTTGATTTTTTATATAGAGCTTAAATTGCTTCTGTGATGATTGCAGTTTTAAAGAAACATTCACAATGAGGCTTAATAGTTGTGAATGCTACAGTTTTCCTCAGACATTGGAAAGTCCTGTCATGAATGAACACTTTAGTAAATCCGATCAGTATGTATTTAGCACTAGAAGCTGAATTTGGCTGCTGGCCTCCATTAACCTAACCTTCTAAATAGTCTCTGTTATTCTGTAAAAAATCTCAACCAAATCATAATCATGGCAACTTTTGATTTTCTTTTCAATAACTATTTAGCACAGAGGTGGCCAAGCTTGCTTAACATGAGAGCTACATAGAATAAAACGTTAGATGTTTGAGAGCCGCAAGACATGAAGAAATATTACACACACGTTTTTATTAAAATTCTTAATACTTTCTTTGCACAGAAAAATAAAATACATACGTATGTCAGTATTATAAATTTGTAAATTGTACAAACAGAACAGAAATATTTATTGTACATAGCCAAAGACCTTCACAATAAAAGATTAAAAAACATGGTGATAAAAATAGTCTAACAAACTAAAACAACATGTAAAAGAATTTGGTATATGATAAGATACCAGAACAAGTAAACGTTAAATTACAGAAATAGAGTACAATTAAACTCGACCATAATGTCAGGACAGGAAAGGTGTGATTTGTGGAAAGTGTAAACTCCTCTTCGTAATATGATGATGACGCTCTTCTTTGTGATGATGACACTCTGGAGAGAGACTTCTCATAGATTCTGAGCTGATTCCACAAAAGGACAGAAAACGCCACCTTTGCTGTGAAAGCTACAATAAGAAAGATAGAAGTATGCAGGGATAGCATCTACACTTCGTGTCTCTGTCCCTCTTATCTCTTCCAACCTCCTTCTTTCTTCTCACTGTACACTAAAGCACTGACCTGAGGAGAATCCTGCCAGTCTCCTCTGTGACTTGGCACCTCCTTGAACTTTGCAACAGTTGAGTCATGACTCAAAGCTGTGTCTTCTCCTCCCTCTTAAGTTGGATCAAAGGAGGGGTTTTTTTCCTCTGCCTCAAACCCACCTGAAGCCAGAAGTGAAGCTGTTGCCACACTGCCAGCATTCTCCTGTGGTATAAGAGGTGACAAGCTTCAAATAGTGCTTCAGCTATTGTCTTGGGTCAGATTGTGACTCTGGATAAATTGTGAGAAACCTCAAAAGCTATACCTGTCTTTCCCTGCTCTATGTTAGGAGAAATATAGAATGCTTCATGAATTTATATGTCAAATTCATGAAGTGTTCCATGTCAGGAGAAAGGCAAAAAAGAGCTCTCAGCAGGGCCCCAGTGACTTTTGAGTTGTTAAGAAACTCAAATGCAAAAATCTTCTTCGTGGTCTCTGTGCATCACACTGATGGGAGTAAGGCGCCTGCGCCGATCTCGATCGGTAAACTTAAAAGCTGCGGATTTCCGCGCCGACGTCCCAGTGCGCATGCCCAGGAGCCCCCACCACGCATGCTCACTGAGACGGGCACGGACATCCCGCCAGTTCTCTTCTGACCGCCGCGCTGATCAGTCGATCTACTTGCTTCGGTCGGTGAACTTTTCCCTTTCTTTGGAATTAGTATAGTTAGCTGTAGTTTAGTTTTGATAGTGTTAGTTCTTAGTTAGTGTTAGTTGCTGATATTTTGGGGGCGTACGGGCGGAACGCTTTATTTTGCTTCCTTCCCCCCCCCTCCCCCGTCTTCCCGCCTCTCTGGCGCGTGGAAAGGCGGTGGGGATTTTTTCGGCGGTGCTCCAAGTGCGGGAGCAAGATAGCCCCACCTGACGGGCACTCACTCTGCCTCCTGTGCCTGGGAGAACGGCATCGCCTCGACTCTTGCACACACTGTGCAAAATTCTCTAAACAAACCCGGAAGAACCGAGCAGCGAGACTTGCGGCGGCCCTCATGGAACAAACTCTGTCTCCGGTTTGTTCATCGGCGGAGAAGGCAGACCGGCCTGTCGTTACCGACCCGCCATCGACATCGCCATCATCGGTGGTCGATGCCGAGCGCCCGCTTTCCGACGCCGAACGGCACGTGAAACGCACTGCCTCGGCCCCCTTGTCGGACTCCTCTATGCCAGCTAAGCGGCCTAAAGAGGATAAGGGCTTGGAGAGCGAGAAGAAGAAAAAGGCAAAAAGGCTGGATAAGCCGAAGCCGAAATCTTCGTCCCTCATCGCTTCCACCTCTCCGCAGGACCCGACGGCTCCGATCATACCGCCGCTGAAGCTGCTCGCCTCACCGATTCGACCAATCACCTCGATGTCGACGGAGCTCGTCATTTCCTCCGACTCCGACCACGAGATCGAGCCCGGCCAGCGCCCCGACATTGAACCGCCGTTTCGGCCTTGCCTTCAAACTCCCCGCAGTCCACCCCCTCGGGACCGAGAGAGAGACCTTAAGGACCGTTCGCCTAGGAGCCGCTCGCCTCGAAGCCGAGACCCTGCCCAGGTCCCATGGGTCCAGAGGCAGTGGCAATATTTATATGGGGCCTACCCCATTCAACCTTCTTTCCCATGGCTCCCTCCTCGTCAACCTGATTGGGACCAATCTTCCGATGCTTCCTACCGGTCTCGGACGTCGTACCGTCCTCCACGTCGCCCACCCTCCGCGTCGGTGTCGAAGGCTTCCGACGTCGAGGACACCAGACCATCGGTTCGGCATCGAGCCCCAGCAGAAAAGCTGAAACCAAAGACCCCGGTGTCGCCGCCCGACCCTCATCTTTCGGATCGTTCGGAGTCACCTGCGAGATCATCTAGGTCGCATGATTCATCGGCTGACGAACAAGATACTTTCTCGCCGAGACAACCCTCCCCTTCACCGAAGACCTTCGAGGAGCAGCCAATCTCCCCCTCGGAGGACTTAAAATCATACGGGGACTTGGTGAAGCGCATGGCGCAGTCACTGTCACTCACCACTGTGCAACCCGAACCGATCATTACCGACACGGTATTCGATATCGTCCAGAGGGACACCTCCACCGCGGTGGCGCTGCCTTTGACCAATGTAATGATGCATACTACCAAGACCTCATGGGACAAACCCATATCGACGCCTGTGTCGTCTAGACGCCTGGACCATATGTACCGAATCCAGGAAGCTGGTGCGGAGTTCTTGCACAACCACCCTCATCCAAACTCCATTGTTGTTTCCTCATCCTCACGCGCCAAGAAGACGCATTCCACTCCTCCCGATAAGGAGGGGAAGAAATTGGACTCCATAGGCAGGAGGCTGTATTCTACGGGATCGCTGGGCGTCAAAATCGCCAACTACGCGGCCTGTATGGGCCGTTACCAATATGGTCTCTGGGACCAGGTGTCTATACTTCTTCCCAGCCTTCCGGAACAGACCAAGACTGCCCTCCGTAGATTGCAGAAAGAGGGTATGTTGCTAGCAAAGCAACAACTGAACTCCTCTAAACACTCGGGCGACACTTGCGCGAAAACACTTACAACTGCCATTGCCCTACGTCGCCACTCCTGGCTTAGGTCCACGGCCCTCCAACATGATACCCAGGCCTATATAGAGGACTTGCCGTTCGATGGCTCTGGTTTGTTTAGTGCAACCACCGACTCGGTGTTGCAAGAAATAGACAAAAGCATCAAAACATCGAGGAACCTGGGGGTCTCCGCTGCACGACCTCAGTCCAAGCGACAAGCACCAAAGCCTTGGAACCGAAAACCATTTCCCAAGTCGCCTGACCAACCATGGCGCCCCAAGTAGGAAGTACTTCACTGCCACAGGAGGTGGTGGCGTCCACAAGCATAGCCACCTTCAAGAAGGGGTTAGATAAAAATATGGAGCAGAGGTCCATCAGTGGCTATTAGCCACAGTGTGTGTGTGTGTGTGTGTGTGTATATATATATATATATATATATATATATATATATATATATATATATATATTTATTTATTTATTTATTTATTTGGCCGCTGTGTGACACAGAATGTTGGACTGGATGGGCCATTGGCCTGATCTAACATGGCTTCTCTTATGTTCTTATGTTCTTAAGTCTGCCTCGCCATACTCTAAACTGCAATACACGCCCAAGCCAAAGTACTCTCCTCCGGCTGGTCAGTCCTCTAGACAGAAGGGTTCCAAGCAACCCAAGCAGGGCCTTTGACTGCCTCCCGGCCCTCCTCCCTTCCCCCTCCTTGTACCGTACCCGCCTCTTCCCATATTTGAAGGCTTGGGAGACCATTACAACAGACAAATGGGTCCTCGGCATCGTTCGAAGAGGCTATGTCATCGAGTTTTGTCAACACCCTACCACACCGACGTTCGTCTCCACCAACCCTACGGACACGTTGAGAGAGGAGGTCGCATCCCTCCTTCAGAAGGATGCGATCGAGCGCGTACCTTCAGACCAGAACCGCCTAGGCTTCTACTCCCGGTACTTTATAGTGCCCAAACGGGATGGTGGCCTGCGGCCCATCATGGACCTCCGGGCCCTAAATTTGTTCATAAGCTATCTCAAGTTCCGGATGACATCTTTGCCAAATATCCTTCCCCTCCTAAACCAAGGGGATTGGATGGCCACACTGGATCTGAAGGACGCCTACTTTCATGTATCTATTCACCCTTTCCACAGGAAATTCCTTCGTTTTTCTGTCGGCTCGGACCACTTCCAGTATCGGGCCCTCCCGTTTGGCCTCTCTACAGCCCCCAGGGTCTTTACAAAGACTATGGTCGTGATTGCAGCGTTCCTACGGCTTCAGGGCATCACCCTGTTTCCGTATATCAACGACTGGCTGCTAGTCGCACCGTCTCGAGAGACTCTGCTGTGTCACATCACCGCTACCCTCACGTTGCTGCAGAACCTGGGCCTGCAGGTGAACCACAAGAAATCCCGCCTCCAACCCTCACAGAGGGTCCAGTTTATCGGTGCCGTTCTGGACTCCAGGGTCTGCAGGGCATTTCTGCCACCGGACAGGGCGGAGGACATCATTCGGGCGGTGAGGACTCTCCAGGAGTGCCCTGTCGCCACTGCTCGCCAGCTTCAGCGGCTACTAGGCCTTATGGCCGCCACCACAGCGGTGTTGGTCTTCGCGAGGCTTCGCATGAGGCCTCTTCAACTGTGGTTCCTGGCTCATTTCAAAACCGGGAGGGACTCGCCAGAGCGCCGCCTGACGCTTCCCCCAGAGATCCTGCATTCCCTCAACTGGTGGACGCGGAAGGCCCATCTACTAGAAGGGGCTCCTTTCCACAAGGAACCTCCGACCCTCACCATTACCACGGACGCCTCCCTGTGGGGCTGGGGGGCGCATATGAGAGGACTCTGTGTGGGGGACCGATGGGCCCTATCCCAGGCAGGCAACCACATCAATTTCCTGGAGCTTTTAGCGATCTTTCATGCGGTGAGATCCTTTCACAAGTTCCTGCGGAACAAAACGGTGGCAGTTCTTACGGACAATACGACGGCTATGGCATACGTCAACCGACAGGGCGGCACGGTTTCCCGCCGACTCTGTGGCCTAGCCGTAGCTCTGTGGGACATGTGCATCGCCCTAGGGGCCTCTCTGGTCGCCACCCACCTTCCCGGGAACCTGAACACCCAAGCGGACTTCCTCAGTCGGGGGGGGCGCCGCCAGGCACGAGTGGGAGCTCAATTGGACCTTTCTGCGCCCTGTCTTCCTGGCATGGGGGACCCCGGAGCTCGACGTGTTTGCCACAAGGGCGAACAGGAGGTGCCCTCTTTTCTGTTGCAGGGGCGGGGTGGACCCGCTGTCCCTCGGGGATGGCCTCCTTGTGCCCTGGACGAGGCACAAGGTTTATCTCTTTCCCCCGCTGCCCTTGATCACCAGGGTGATCCAGAAAGTTATCAGGGAGCAGCCGAAGGGCATTCTTGTAACTCCCTGGTGGCCCAGACAGCACTGGTTCCCCCTGCTCCTTCGCCTGACCGGCGGGATGTATCACCACTTCCCGCAGGCCCCAGACTTGCTGCTACTGCACGGAGGGCAGGTGGTACACCATGGCATACCGCAACTGAAGTTGACAGCTTGGCGCCTCCAGTGAGGTCATTGTCGGAAAGGGCCCAGTTTGTGATGCTGAATAGCAGAAAACCCTCCACTCGTAGAGCGTACTCTTATAAATGGGGAGTGTTCGTCCAGTTCTCCTCCTCCCGTACGGGTGACCCAATGACGGCGGGCCTGCCGATCGTCTTTGACTTCCTACTATCCTTATTGGACAAGGGGCTCTCGGTCTCCTCTGTTCGCGTGTACCTTGCGGCCATTTCTGCTTACCACTCGCAAGTGGATGGGCGTTCTGTATTTGCCCATCCGGACACTAAGCGCTTTCTCAGAGGGGCTATCAGACTGTATCCGGCTGTTAAACATCTGGCGCCCGCCTGGGACCTGTCTCTGGTTCTACAAGCCCTCTCGGGGAGGCCTTTCGAGCCCATGGCTACGTGTTCCCTTCAACTGCTAGCCTGGAAAACGGCATTTCTGGTAGCCATAACCTCGGCTCGGCGGGTAGGGGAGCTGGCAGCCTTGCGCTGCGATCCCCCCTACTTATGTTTCTCGGAGGAGGGAGTTCGTCTACAACCTGATATCACCTTCCTCCCAAAGGTAGTGTCGGCATTTCACCTGGACCTGGAGACGTGCCTTCCAGTCTTTTTTCCCAATCCGTCAAATGAGGACGAGAGTAGACTGCACGCCCTGGATGTAAAGAGGGCACTAGCCTTCTACCTGCATCGCGTCAGGCCTTTCCGGAAAGACCCCAGGCTCTTCGTGTCCTACGTCCAGCCTTCCCTGGGGCATAAAATATCGGCCCAGAGGCTGTCCAAATGGATAACGGAGACTATTAAGCTCTGTTATCTGCTGCGCAAGAGGCCCTTGCCTGGGCCCATCAGGGCCCATTCCACCCGAGCGATGGCGACTTCAGCATCCTTCATGCGAGGCGTCCCACTACACGACATTTGCAGGGCTGCAACCTGGTCCTCTGGGCATACCTTCGTACGCCACTACGCGTTGGACCTACAAAGCCGTCGTGAAGCGGCGCTGGGCCGAGCGGTGTTAGAGTCTGCTTCCTGTTGATGGACCGTGGCACCCGCCTCCAGGTATGGTCTTGGCTTGCTAGTCTCCCATCAGTGTGATGCACAGAGACCACGAAGAAGATAAACAGGTTTCCTACCTGTAACTGATGATCTTCGAGTGGTCCTCTGTGCAGTCACACTCCCTGCCCTCCTTCCCCGCTGCGACCGGTCCATCACTGGGCTGACGTGGCGGTCAGAAGGAACTGGCGGGATGTCCGTGCCCGTCTCAGTGAGCATGCGCGGTGGGGGCTCCTGGGCATGCGCACTGGGATGTCGGCGCGGAAATCCGCAGCTTTTAAGTTTACCGATCGAGATCGGCGCAGGCGCCTTACTCCCATCAGTGTGACTGCACAGATGACCACTCGAAGATCATCAGTTACAGGTAGGAAACCTGTTTATGTTGAACTCCTAGCAAAAACGTTTAATCTCACTAAATTAGGTTCCCTTTTAATGACTTGGAAAGCATTTATTAAATGGTCTCCTGCTGATGCCAAAAAAAATAATTCCCTAAGCTTTCCCGATGGTGGTTTTATGGGAACTTTTGTTTTCTAAAAACACCTCCTTGTAGCATGGTCATGTTGTAAAGTGCATACATACAAACAGTTTTACAATCTTTAAGTCCAATTTTTTTCTTGATTTAAATTAATTAAAAGTAATCATGTTAGATCTTCTCATTTGGTGAATTTTTCATCTCAAAACCTCAGAAAGGCATCTCCCCCACACTGTTTTCCAGATGGGATGAGCAAAGTAAATTGTGAAGTGCTCCAAAAGGACCTTTTCCTTTATTGATAGTGAACAGGCCCATAGCCAGGATTTTAAAATTAAGGGGGGGGCATGTTAAAAAGCTGGGGGGGGGACTTAATGGCTTCCCTCCCCTGGCTGCTGCTGCCGTGACTCAGGGCAGCCAACTCAGGGAGCCTGATCTTCCCTCCCTCTCCCTGCTACGACTACCAGTTGAAGGCCCTTTAAATGGCATGGGAGGAGCAGCAGCCACTCCTGGGTACCCCTCCCAGGCAAATCATGGGGGAGGGATGGGTAATCCCCAGCCTCTCAGCTTTTGCCCCTGCAGTTTTGGCAGGGGGAGGGAAGGTTGGGGGCACCTGAGTTGGGGCACCCAACAGGAAGTTAGGGGGCAGGATCCCCAGAAGCCCCTCTGTAGGTATAGACCTGATAGTGAGTGTGATTTGGATGTCAAGTTTTTGTACAATATTATTATTTCTGATCTGTGCTTAAGGAATGCAGTTTTGGAATATACTTTTCCACACTCGGTTTAGTAGGAAGCCCCTCTCCTTGGTGGCCTCATGATAAGGAGAACACTTGCCTATTACAGAGAGGATACATATCCTACAAGTTAAGACTGGCCCATCCCAGAATCACTGAGAATGTAAATTTATAGCAATTTTCAATTCCTCTGGGATCAAATTTGGTGTCACAACATTCTCATGGCTGCCACAAGGACACTGCTGCCATTTTGAAGTAATTTTAAAATGCTGCAACGGCCCACAACGTAGTGGGCTAAGGTGTTCTTGTTCCTCTCTTCCCCTGTGCACACCTTATCAAGTACCAGAATGGCCACCCCCCATGTAACTGGTTCAATATTTGAAAAGCCATATTGGGGGAAAACAGCACTACACTGTAGACTGATCTGAGGCATTTGAAAATGACCTTTAAATGGTGTTGTCATCCTGTGGCAGCCATGAGGATATTGTTACATGTAGTTTGGCCCTCAATTCCCTCTTTTCCTGGTTTTTTTATAATTAAAACTGCATTTTTCAGTATATATCCACCCATCTCTGTCATAAGTCATGGAGTATTTTTTCTTTCTTTATGATATTTTAAAGTTGGATTTTTGTATATTCACCTGTTCATAATGGATACTATAATAATTTCTTTGGGAAATATTGGAGAGGGTTGTTTTATAAATCTCCAGCAGCTTCACAAACTCACATGGGATTTTCCAAGGCCACCTCTCTTTCCCCTATACATGCTTTAGAGCAGGGATGTCAAATGTCCGGCCCACAAACCAAATATGGCCTGCACAGGAGTCAAATCCAGCCCCTCCAGAACCCTCCTTTTCCTGCTTCCTTTCCAGGGCTGCTGCTGCAGTTACACCTTACCTTGCTTTCCCCCCAGCTCCCTCTGTGAGTCTTTGTTTCCTGCCTCCTCCCTCCCTCCCCCTCCCTTGCTCTCTCTCATGCACACACAGGCACAGGGAGACCTCTGGCTGCTTCGCGTGGGAGAGATACAAAGGTAAGCCTGCCTCTCTCTCTGTCTCTCTTCTCCTCCTCTCTCTTTGCCTCTCTGCCCTCCTCTGCCTCTTTTTCCTCCCCCTCTCTGCCTCTTTCCATTTGCCTCTCTGCTCCCTCCCTCTGCGTCTCTCTGCCCCTTTTCTCTGCCTCTCTCTCTGTTTGCCTCTCTGCCCCTCTCTCTTTGCCTCTCTCTCTCTTGGATTGGTCCTTTTATCATGGAGAATGGAGTGATTTCAGATGCCAAATGATAACAGCGCACATTGGCAAGGAGACAGAAAACTAGCTCTGAGTTCAGTCCAGGACAATGTATTGTTTTGAGCTTCATTATCAATTGTAATTTAGAAGTCCCTCTTTCTAATCTCCCTTTGAAATTCTTTTGCAAGAGCACTGCCACTCTTAGGTCAGCAAATGATATTTCTAATGTCACACGTGTCCTTTTATTTCTTGCATCCTCCTGGATGGAATTGAGACCTAGGTTTCCTGTCCTGTTACCAATGCTGGCATCCCCACATCTACCCCTCTGTGTATCATTCTTATCGAATCAAGCCTGCTGTTATCATTCACCTGACATTTTGACGTCTGAAATCACCTTTATAAAGGTTATATCTCTGGTACTTCATTAGGACTAGATGACCCTGGAGGTCCCTTCCAACTCTATGATTCTATGTTACATTTTATGGCACACATGGCCCAGCCGAACAAAGTGACATTTAGATCTGGCCCTCATAAGTTTGACACCCCTGCTCTAAGGGGTTTTTTTCTCTTCACATCAAAATTATTTGGTGAGTATAGTGGTACTTGATTTATTTAATCATCAAGAAAAACCAAGCCCACAAGTCTGAAAAGAGGTTGTGATTAGCACCAGAGTAATAAATAACATACAGTCACAGGCATACCTTGAAATAAATGTAATTATTTTAAAAGATACAATTAGTGACATGCATATAACCCCTCCTAAATATCTGATTCCGCCCCCCTTTCCAGTTCTTCTCAATGATGATTTTGAGAATCTTAATTGTTTCATTCATCGTGGCATTTTGTATACAGAAATGAAACAGTGGATACTGGCAATCTGTGATTTCGAAAGTGTGCTGGCTTTGGACAGGTGTGTTTTTCCACTTTACTTTGTTACATGCTTCATTTACTTCTTGCCCTTTGTTACAAGAGCCCCTGAGGCAATCATAGAAGATCAGTTCAGAAAACTGCATTGTGAATTATTTTTATTGAGTTATGAGTGTGTTTTATATTGCTGTTCACTGCTCTGAGCTTTGTGTATATGGGGGAGAGCAGTCTAGAAATGTAATTTATAAATAAATAAATATATTTCCAATAAACTTAGACAAAGATACAAAGACATGAGATTCTGTGTGGATGGATGAGAAGGAATTTTGCATTGATGCATTGTTTGTATGTGTATGGGTCTGTCACAGAATGCTATCACCACTGAGTTATGGTCTGCTTATAAAGTATGTTATTTCATATTTGTTGGATTAAAGTGCATGTGTACATAGTTAAAAGGCATGTTTCTGTCTCCATTTTAGGTATCTTACTTTGCCTTATGTAAACATTGGACTGATCATGCTGTTACATTTAGATCGTTATTTTGAAGCTATTGGACAGTTCACTAATGCCATTCAGGTTGATCCTTTAGATATTAGACCATATTTGTGCAGAGCTCAAGCATATCATAAGGTATTTCCTAAAAAGACAAATAGCAAAAAAGATGGTAGCAATCTGTGCAAAATGGCAGCAGCATATGGGCACCCATTACTCCGTTATAAGTACTATCAATTAGAAAATATCTTAACTATAACTGAGGATAGTATTTCAAATCCCAACCTTATCACTCCTGTGTGGTCCAAGGTGTTTGCTTCTCTTTCACTTTATAATAGTTTCAGATTCAATTACTTAGGTAACAGAAAGCTAGTAAATTCTATTTGAGGGAGAGCAGCTTGTCCAATTACTTATAATTAAGGTTCATCACTGTTCTCTTTCTATATGATCCATCTGCATGTTACTCTGAAATAACACTGAATTCAATGATGAGTGCAACTTTTGTAATAATTTGAAGTTTAATTTATCACAAAGGGTATAGATACTTGTATAGCGCTTCTTAATCATGATCACAGTCCATAACTAGGGAGAATCTAACTTTAAAACAAGTTTGATTACACGTCAATTATTTATCATTCAGAAATAATCTAACAATGAAATAAGGGGATTATGCTCAATGCATATGCATTCCTTAAAGAGTTTAACAACCATTATTGGAAAGCATAGCTTTAAAAACCTGATGGCCATTCCTTAAAAGTTAAAAATAAATTCTCCTTTAGGTGAGTTTGCTGGTTTTACCAAGGAGGATTAAATTAGTTTTTTGAGTTTTAGGAAGTTGTTCAAATTTAGTATAATACCTTTAGTTATGAGTTAAGACTAATTATCAGTTGTTATCTCTCTTTATCTTTTTCATCTATGGAAATAGGAACATTTCTAATGCTACATGCGGTCATGTCTTTAATAGTTTGCCTGGCCCTTCCCTTTTCATCTATCTGATACACCAGATGTCTGTACTAGGTGCAGAAAGAGGCTAATCCCTGTAGTTTATTAGCTAGTTGTTAAATGAAATTCTTAGTCTGCTGTTTCCTGCTATATCCCTGAGATAGTGCTAACATTAGATTTGCATTATTGTTAGAGGAAAAATCCTATGGAAGTGAACATTTGTAATCTCCATCGCTCCTTGTAGTTACTTTACTAACAATTGAAATTAGATGGGCATTTGTCTCAGATTTGCTCTTCCATGGATGCACAGTAGTCAAGACTAAGGGTACCCAGTTGTTAGCTGAAGGCCTGGTTACCAGAGTGAACTGTAAGTCACTGGTTCACTACAAAGAGAAGTATATTCATTTAGAATACATGTTCCAACAGAAGAAATTTGGCAAAGTGTCTTTCTAAGTTTTAATTAAAGCAAGGAATGACAGAAATATTTACAAGCATGGACAAGCACGATTGTGTTGTTTTTCTGTCAAGTCACAGCTGACTTATGGTGACCCCATATGGTTTTCAAGGCAAGAGACATTGAGAGATGGTTTTCCATTGACTGCCTTTGCATCATGATCCTGGTATTCCTTGGTGGTCTTCCACCCAAGTACTAGCCAGGATCAACCATGCTTGGCTTCTGAGATCTGATGAGATCAGGCTAGCGTGTGCTATCCAGGTCAGGAAGCATGATTAGGCATGATTAATCCCTGTCCTGGCTGCATTATAATACAAATTGCTTATTTTATATTAATGCTATTACTGGATGTGTATGGGCACATATTTGCACCCTTACTCACAGGAAGTATTAATATCTTTTAATCAAGTGGAAGTATATGTTGGTACTTTGTTTTCTAGCTGAGAGCCAGTTTGGTGTAGTGGTTAAGTGTGTGGACTCTTATCTGGGAGAACCAGGTTTGATTCCCCACTCCTCCACTTGCACCTGCTGGAATGGCCTTGGGTCAGCCATAGCTCTGGCAGAGGTTGTCCTTGAAAGGGCAGCTGCTGTGAGAGCCCTCTCCAGCCCCACCCACCTCACAGGGTGTCTGTTGTGAGGGGAGAAGACATAGGAGATTGTAAGCCGCTCTGAGTCTCTGATTCAGGGAGAAGGGCGGGATATAAATCTGCAATTCTTCTTCTTCTTCTTCATGCAACTAGATTTGAGTCCAGTAGCACTCGGTATTTTGGCCACTATGGATGTTGAGTCTCTGTACACCAGCATTCCCCACAAAGATGGATTGCAAACTATGCTGTTAGCAACACCATCTCTGACAACATCATTGCTGACCTCGTTACCAAGCTCTGCTAGTTTGTCCTCACCTGTCACTATTTATTTATTTGTATTTATTTTATTTTATTCAATTTGTATTCTGCCCTTCCTGCTGAAGGAGGCTCAGAGCAGGTTACAACAAAGTTGAACAATTCAGAAAAATTAAAACACAATAAAACAGATTAAAATTACAATACAGCTGGGTAAAAACCCTTCAGATGTGGTGATCTATTCCTTCAGTACAACCATCAGTACCTGCATGGTAACACAATATGCCAACATTTTCATGGCTTATCTGTAGCAGTGCTTCCTCAGCTCCCATCCATTAACACTCCTGTTGCACCTGAGATATACTGATGACTTTTCATAATTTAGACACATGGGAAAAAAGCACTGACAAAATTTTACCATGTCTTCAGCAACTTCCACCCACTATCAACCTGACCATGAACCAATCCACACAAGAAATACACTTTCTAAACTCCACTGTACATTTACATAGTGGAAGCATAAAAATCACTTTATACCAGAAACCCACTAATTGCCAAACATATCTGCATTCCCCCAGTCGCAGTCCTAAACACACCAAATGATCCATTGTCTACTGCCAAGCTTTGTACAACCACATCTATCCCAATCCCTCAGTCAGCAATGCTCACCTGCAGGATCTACAACAGACATTTTGGAATTACATTGTAAGGAAACAGATCAGCAAAGCCAGAATGATACCACTGGTGGTCACGTATAGCTTTCAACTCAAATTAGTTCAATATAATTAACAACCTACAACTTATACTGGACAATGGCACTTTCTCAAAGGCACTGAGAGGCAAACATTTTATTGTCAACAGACAACCTCCTAACCTTAAACCACTTCCCACCCAAAACAATGCCCTTCTTGACATGGACTCTGGGATCAGGGCCTGCAGCAAACCAAGATGCCAGCTGTGTTCCGATACTCACTCTGACAACACAGTCATCAGACTTAACAACACCAGCCACATCATTTCAGGTTCTTTCACTTGCTCATCTTCCAATGTTATATATACCATCAAGTGTCAGCACTTCTACTCTCTACACAGGACAAACAGAGAGTCCCTATGCAAGAGAATAAATGGACATAAATCTGACACTAAAAACCACAACCGTGAAAACATTTTAATCTTCCATGTCATTTTGTTGCTGACCTAAGAGTGGCAGTCCTCAAACAGGCATTTCAAGGGGAAATTACAATGTGAAATTGCTGAATTTGAGTTCAGAATAGTTGACTCCACTCCCCGCCCTGGACTGAATAGGAACATAGAAATCTTCTTCGTGGTCTCTGTGCAGTCCCACACATGGGTTTTCCGTCAGGATGACCCCTACCTCGGAGATTTTAAAAGCTAGCCTAGGCGTTATTTTTGGCGCGCGTTTCCTCCCGCTCTGGGGAGCAGGCATCCACTGCGCATGCCTGGAGCGGGGGGAAGGCGCTCCACCCACTCAGTTTCTTTCCGACCGCCGCCCGGGATAGTCCTACCTTGCTGCGCTCCTTTATCTCCTCAGCTTCTAGCCTTCGTTTTTTCCTCAAATTTTTCAATGCTTCTTTCCGTCTTCGTCTCTTCATTCTTCTGCTGGTATCGTATAAAATATATATATATATATTTCCCGCTTCTATCGCTCACTCCTTTTCTTCCTTCTCTTACCCCCCCCTCCCCCCCGGGCGTATGGAAGGAAGAGACATGAAAATAACCTTTAAAAGGTGTTCGCGTTGCAGAGCGAAAATCCCCACCTCAGACGGCCATTCGCTCTGCCTCTTCTGTTTAGGCGAAGGCCATAGAACCGACGCCTGCACCCACTGCCTTCAATTTGGAAAACAGGCGAGAAAGAACAGGGCCGCGAGACTTAAAAGTCACCTATTAGAGTCTGCGCTCCGCCTGGACATGTCGCAGTCATCCGAACTTCCAAAATCGCCACCCTCCCTAACTCCCCAAAGGGACGGCGCGAAACCGGCAGCTTCCGTGGCTTTGGTTCCCAGTAAGCCTAAGTCCGGGAAGCATATCAAGAAGTCTCACGATTCCAAGCGCAAACATTCGGACTCGTCTTCGTCTAAGTCCCACAAGGACCCGAAGGAGCCGAAAAAGGCTTCGGATTCGACCTACTCGGAACCAAGAGCGCACGGATCGGAGACCTCTACTGCGACCGCCACTCCACTCCAACCACAGCGAATGGAAGAAGTTATACCAATCCACTCCCGCTCGCCTTCCATCCATGAGACCATGCCGGAAGAATTCCTTACTGATGAACCCGTGGAACTCTCGACTCAGATGCAAGAACATCAGATCGACCCACGCTCCTTCCGAGACATGTCGGCTCCTAAAAAACTGCCGAGCATTACTTCTTCTCCACGCTGTCTAGCCCCTCACCAAAGAGAGCAATGCACCCATCGGTACCATGAGAGGTCCTCCAGCATGGAAAGAGAAAGGTATCTACGTACTCGGTACCATGAAAGGTTTCCAGCCGAGGAAGGGACCGCTACCGCTATTATAGTCGATCCCGATCTCCGTCCAGGTCACCACGAGGCCACTACTACATGACTTCGAGATCCCCATCGATAGACTACCGTCGTCATCAATATTACAGCCATCATCTCCCTCAGTACCAAGCCGAACGATACCAAGAACACCGTGAGGATACTTCCACCTACCAAGGGGCTGAAACGACACAACGCCCCACAAAACCTGCCTCGCCGGCTCCGTCAACATCGACTTCCAAGCTTCAACAGAAGTCGACTCCGACGATGCCCACTCTCCAGCAAACTGCTCCTGACCTCTCTGAGGAAGAATCCGAGGCGGAAACTTCAGGATCAATGCAATCCATATCCTCCCCAGCATCTCCTGTATCGGACATTGTGAAACCAGCGGACCTATCTCCTTCGGAGGGAGCGAAGACGTATTTAGATTTGATCTCCAATATGGCCTCTACCCTCAACATTAAACTCACCACCGATGCACCCAAGATAACGGACGTAGTCCACGATCTTGTCCACGCTGATTTACCTGCTGGTTCCTTTCTGCCAATGCTTCCAGTCCACCTTGAGGCCCTGAAAGAGGCTTGGGACAAGCCAGCCTCCATCCCTCCAACATCCAAACGAATCGAGTCAATGTACAAGATCCATGCACCGGAGTCCAAGTTCTTATTTAACCATCCAGCTCCGAACTCAATGATCGTCCACTCCTCTTCAAAATCTAAGCAAACA
The DNA here is from genome assembly GCF_032191835.1 of Heteronotia binoei. NCBI lineage: Eukaryota > Metazoa > Chordata > Lepidosauria > Squamata > Gekkonidae > Heteronotia > Heteronotia binoei. The sequence continues at coordinate 55,593,881 of NC_083243.1, read as the reverse complement.
TGTCATCCTGTACCCCCTGAGAAAGAAGGGAGAAAATTGGACACTTTGGGAAGAAAAATGTATTCTATCTCCACAGCAACCGCCAAGATCAACAACTATTTGGCGTACTTTGCTGCCTACTCTCACAATATTTCCTCCCAGCTAAGTTCTTTAATAACAGCTCTGCCAGAAACCTCTCAAAAACAGGCTTCAAAGCTGTTACAAGAACTGAACAGGATCAGTAAACAACAAATCAACACAGTCAGACATTCTGTGGGATGCACATCCAAATCTATGGCTGCCTCAGTAGCCCTGCGAAGACACGCCTGGCTACGCTCCTCCTCACTCCAGCCTGACATAAAATATAAGATCGAAGATCTCCCCTTTGATGGCCAGGGCCTGTTCAATGCCACCACCGACGACATTCTTACCAGTAGATGACAGTCGCAAGAGAGCAAAGAGGCTTGGTGTCACCCAACAACAACAGCAGGGTTACAAACCAAGACCTTGGAAACCAATGCTATACAAACGCCCACGCTCTCCCAGGCAAATGGATTATTGGAAGAGGAAAGCCCCTCCAACAAAACAACCTTTCAATCCGAGACAACGCTCCCAGCCTCCCAAGAAGGCTGCATCGGCAACTAAACAGTCTCTTTGACTTCCCAAACCTAACACCATATCATTACCATCCCATTGCTCCCAGACTCCTACCATTTTACGAAGCATGGAAAGTAATAACAACGGACAATTGGGTATTGAACATCATTCTCAGAGGTTACTCAATAGAGTTCGATTCACCACCCAACAAACATCACTTTATTTCCACTCCCCCCTCCCTTCCCCTCCAAGAAGAAATTACCGCTTTGCTGGCCAAAGCTGCTATAAAACCAGTCCCAGCCCAATACCATCGCACGGGATTTTACTCCCGATACTTCCTGGTTCCGAAAAGGGATGGAGGGCAGCGCCCGATATTAGATCTACGTGCGCTCAACAAATTCATCCGACACAAAAAATTCCGCATGATTACCCTGCAGTCCATCCTGCCTCTAATCCCCAAAAACGCTTGGATGGCCCTCATCGACCTTCAAGATGCGTATTTCCACCTTACAATCCACCACTGTCACAGAAGATTCCTGAGGTTTGCTGTAGGGGACAATCACTACCAGTTCCGTGCACTTCCATTCGGTCTGTCTACGGCACCCAGGACCTTCACAAAATGTATGGCTGTGGTCGCTGTATTTCTCCGCCAGCAGGGAATCGCAATATACCTATACATAGACGATTGGCTGATTGTGGGAACTTCAAGAACTCAATTACAAGACAACATCTCGACAACTCTGAGACTCCTGTCTGATCTGGGCCTCCAAGTGAACGAGCAAAAATCCAATCTGAATCCTACCCAAGATATACAATTCATAGGAGCATGTCTCTGCACCATAGATCACAAGGCCTACCTCCCCACAGACTGAATAGCAAATATTCAAACACTGGCTACAAGTATAATTCTACAACCAATGCAAACAGCCTTCACATTTCAGCGTATGTTAGGGCTCATGGCAGCAACTACATCAGTTCTTCCTCATGCAAGACTTCGCATGAGACCCCTGCAACTATGGTTTGTACGGGCTTTCCATCCACAACATCAGTCTCAACAAACCCTTCTCACAGTTCCACAACATATACTGCCACCACTGGCCTGGTGGACGGTACAAGACCATTTACTCACAGGGATGCCATTCCTGCAGCAAAATCCGTCAGCAATCGTCACTACAGATGCTTCGAGGTGGGGCTGGGGAGCCCACTTCGATGCACTGACAGTCCAAGGGCAGTGGACGACACACGAAAAGTCTCTCCACATCAACTGCCTAGAACTTTTGGCAGTGCACAGAGCCCTAAAGTCCTTCTTACCGTCCCTCCACGACCGTCATGTTCAGGTAACATCGGACAACATGGCCACTGTGTTTTACATAAACAGACAAGGAGGGACTGCATCCACTCGCCTCTGCAAGAGAGCTCTGCACCTATGGTACTGGAGTATAGAACACCACATCCACCTGACTGCGGTGCACCTACCGGGCGTTCAGAACACCCGGGCAGATGCTCTGAGCAGATGCTTGGTCAATGACCACGAATGGTCCCTGCACAAACCATACCTCCGACCTGTGTTCCAGAAGTTTGGGGCACCTCTCATAGACGTATTCGCCTCACCGGACAATGCGCAGTGTGCTCTGTTTTATATGAGGGGTCCACCCTCAAACCAATCTGCGCGAGATGCCTTCATCCAACAATGGGCGGGCCCACTGCACTTCCTCTTTCCACCGTTTCCATTGATAACGAGGGCACTCCAGAAAATTCAATTAGACAACACAGATTGCATCCTAGTCACACCATGGTGGCCATGCCAGCCATGGTTCACAACTCTCCTCTCCCTCTCGAACAACACCTTTCATCGATTCCCTCGAGTGTGGGACATCCTCTCACAGCAGAATGGCAAGGTCCTACATCACGACCCGGACTGTGTCCGCCTAACAGCATGGAGGATCAATTCTCAGAGTTCCCTGAGGGAGTAAGACATGTCTTACTAAATGCGAGAAAGCCATCAACCAGAAAATCTTATAACATGAAGTGGAAACGATTTACCATGTATGCAGTCAAACACAACTTTCAACCCCTGTCTGCTTCAATATCGCAGATCTTATCCTACACACTATCACTCTCCGAGAATGGACTAACCTATTCGTCCCTCAAGGTACACTTAGCAGCTATCTCAGCCTTTCACCCTCACATAGAGGGCCGCACTGTCTTCTCCCATCCTGCAGCAAAATCCTTTTTAAAAGGAATCTTGCATCTCTATCCACCATTACGCCAACTATACCCCACTTGGAGCTTGTCCCTGGTGTTAAGTCAACTGATGCGGCCTCCCTTCGAGCCCATGGCTTCGGTACCGTTACATCTGCTATCGTGGAAGACAGCGCTACTGGTAGCACTCACGTCTGGCAAGAGAACCAGTGACATTTGCGCATTCAGAGCAGATGCTCCCTACACCATTTTCCACCACAACAGAGTGGTCCTGCGCCCAGACCCCACTTTCCTTCCGAAGGTGGTATCTCCATTCCACTTGCAGAGAACAACAACACTACCCTCCTTCTTTCAGGACCCTAAAGATAGGGGCCAAGAAGCTCTCCATTGCTTGGACGTCAGAAGAGCTCTTGCATATTATATAGACAGAACCACTGCGTTCCGCAAAGACCCGAGACTCTTTGTTGCTTACGGACTTTGCAAGAGAAGGCAAAAGATATCTACTCAAAGACTCTCAAAGTGGCTGGTTGCTACCATTGCGCTGTGCTACAAGCTCGCAAAAGAACCAGTCCCAGAGCATCTGCAAGCTCATTCCACAAGAGCTCTGTCCACATCTTCGACCTTTGCCAGGGGTGTGCCAATGGAAGACGTCTGCGCTGCCGCAGTTTGGTCCTCCACATCAACCTTCGCCACGCACTACGCTATGGACGTCCGTGCACGACAAGATGCATCCTTTGGCCTGGCTGTGCTTCGCTCAATCTTTGATTGAAGCTGACCCTCATTTCTGGTAAGTGCCACCTTACCATGTGGTCTGATACTCATCTTGACTGATATGTATTAATCTATACAGTTTCCTTTCAGCACCAGCACCCACCACTGTGCAGTTCAGCTTATCAGTCACCCATGTGTGGGACTGCACAGAGACCACGAAGAAGATAAACAGGTTGCTTACCTGAAACTGATGATCTTCAAGTGGTCATCTGTGCAGTCACACACGCCCGCCCAGCCGTCCCCCCTTCTGGTTGCTCTTCTTAAACAACGTCTCCTTACCTGCTATCAGCGGCGGGAAAGAAACTGGGTGGGTGGAGCGCCTTCCCCCGGCTCCAGGCATGCGCAGTGGATGCCTGCTCCCCAGAGCGGGAGGAAACGCACGCCAAAAATAATGCCTAGGCTAGCTTTTAAAATCTCCAAGGTAGGAGTCGTCCTGACAGAAAACCCATGTGTGTGATTGCACAGATGACCACTCGAAGATCATCAGTTACAGGTAAGCAACCTGTTTTTCTTATTTCACCACATATGCTAATTTTCTAGCCCCAATCATTTCCCCTCTGCTCTAATCAAGTTGATTACAATGCACATTGTATCTCTGCATCCTGAGTACCTTCTTTACAACACCCCTTCCTCCCTCTGACTGAAATATAAGGATTCTCCATTCCAACTCATATCTAATGATGGGAGCTTTGCCTCTTGAAAGCTTATGCCCCCAAAATCTAGTTGGTCTCTAAGGTACTACTGGACTTGAATCTAGCTGTTCTACTGCGGACTGTCCCCTGAAAATACCTGCTGTTAATATGACAGCCAAACTAGACATAATAATAAACATATGGAGGCCACTGAAAATGTTATCAAATTTCCTTGTGACATCTAGTACAAATCACCTCTGTCCTGGAATCATGATGTTTTGCCTTTCCTCATTCCTCCTCCACATCACATCATCAACATAATTTAAGAGCATAAGAAGTGCCTTGCTTTATCAGACCAGTGGTCCATCTGGTCCAGCATCCTGTCTGGATGGCTAATAACAGGGCATAGAGGCCTTCCTTTGATGTAGCCTCCTGACACCAGGAATCAGAGTTTAGTGTCTCTGAATGGGGAAGTTCACCTCAGTCACCATGGCAAGTAGCCATTGATAGACTAATCCTCCATAAATTTATTGAATCCCCTTTTAAGCTGTTTATTCCTGTGGCCATCACTACATCCTCTAGCAGCAAATTCCACATTCTAATCAATCTCTATGCAAAGTAATATTTCTTTTTGCTTTTGCTGAAGCTATTGTCCATCAGCTTGCTTGGATGCCCTTAAGTGCTAATATTTTGGGAGAGGTAGAAAAAGTTTATAAACCTTAATCATCTTTTTTCTAAACTGAAAAGTCCCAGTCTCTCCAGCCTTTCCTCATAGAGAAGATTATCTAATTATCTTTGTTGCCCTCTTATGTACTTTTTCAAAATCTACAATGTCCTTTTAATGCATTATTGCAGTTAGTGCTGTTGGAGAAATTTAGAATAATGTGACATCCAGTAATGGGTAAATTATCCACTGGATATTGACATAATGTTTGTACTTTAGCATTAGCTCTCATTTGGCACCATATTTTCAAGAAGCAACTCCTTGTGTAGAAGAATGCAGAAAAATCAACGGGACTAGGAGGCTAGGAATAATGAACTATTTTCCTCCCCAAATAACAGATTCACAAGTTAAAGGATTCCTTGAAAGATGTAACTAGAGCTATTCATCTCCAGCCGAATTCACCCCATTTATGCTTAATAAGGTATGAAACTCTTGTCAGGATGTAGCAATGCATTCCTCCAGCTTTTCTTTCTTCTGCTTTCTCATTGTTTCTATTTTAACATGTTAGCAAATCTCTGTTCATGTGAATTACTAAAAGGAGGATTCTGCATGGAAGGATGTATGAGTTTTGGAGAGGGAGAACAAAAGTGATCCCTCCAATGTGTAGATTAAGATTTGCCCATACATACTGTCCTTATGGTGCAAGTGAATACTCATAGCAGTGGAGATGAGGCTGCTTGCTTTTCTTAATCCTGCTCGAAGGGCTGGATCAACACATTCATCTTGGTTCAACAGCAGCTTTTGCAGTGGCCTGGAACCTTAAGGGAGCAGAAAGTAAATTTAATCCTCCCTCCTTCAGTGTTGAAACCAATTTATTGTGACATGAGTACCAAACAAGGAGAGGGAGGGAGGGAAAATGTAGGAAAATCTCCCCATCTTTACCTTGCCCCTCTCCTGCCCACAGTGTCTTCACAGGCACCTCACTCATTATTATTCTGTAGTCATTCTGTTTATTACTAGTAAACTGTCAGCTTGCAGTCAGTGTTTGTTTCCTTTTAGCTTTTGTACTTTTGGGGACATTACTTCGTCGTCATCATCTAATAAAATGCTGTCAAGTGAAAAATTTATGGAGAAGATTTCTCAGTATATATAGCTGATATAATTTTTTCCAGAGAGTATATATGAGTGAATAAAAAGAAATGGAATTTCTTAAGGTTGAGTTACGCTGGATGAACTTCTACCATATTGTAAAGAAAGGTGTTTGAACAATAGAATCAGGTGCAACATTTATCATATTTAATCATGAAAAAGTGCTATGGATTTTGGCAGTATTATAATGGATGCATTATAGTAAATATAGTGCAAATGAAAAGTTAAAAGTATTTAGCTGTTTGTTGACTAAACTAGTTAGATACGATTAAGGTACTTTTAGAAGTTCTGAGGAATTTACTTCTAATACGGTAAATGTTTTATTATAGGGGACAATATCTGCTAGACATGAAGAATTATGAACTGGCAAGTTTCTGCATACGGCAAGTAGCAGAAATGGGCCAAGGTATGGTTCCCCCCACCCTCGTTTGGGAATATATGAACTTCAAAATGATTAAGGACATGTATTATTTTTGTATTGTGTTTCAAAAATTGTTCATTTGTTTAATTTCATTGTGCATGCATTCATTGTTTCAGAAACACATTTATCTACAGTGTCTTGTCTTTCATTCAGCTACAGTGAAAATCTCAGGGACTATACCCTTTGCCAACTGTCAGGTAGATAGAAGAGTCTCAGTTTTATAGGCAGAGGCAGATGTTTGGCACTCCAAAACAGCAGAGAGGGTTACAAAAGAAACACAGGGGTCACATTTGGCTGGCAGAGTTATACAATGCACAGAGGATATTAAAGGAAGCACAAAGGCAGAGTGGGAAGGGAGAAGCTTTTATCTGGCAATCCAAAGCAAGGAGGCAGCAGGACAGAGCTGTTAAAGCTTGGCAATCAAGGCATATAGGTGTTGTGGCAAAGATTGCATTTGAATATAAGAACATAAGAGAAGCCATGTTGGATCAGGCCAATGGCCCATCCAGTCCAATACTTTGTGTCACACAGTGGCCAAAAAACACATGCAATCAAGAGGTACACCTGTGAGGCCAGAAGTCCTTCCGCTGTGCCCCCACCCAAGCACAAGAATACAGAGCATCACTGCCCCAGACAGAGAGTTCCAACAATAAACTGTGGCTAATAGCCACTGATGGACCTCTGCTCCATATGCTTATCCATTTCCCTCTTGAAGGTGTCTATGCTTGTACCACCTCCTGTGGCAGTGAATTCCACATGTTAATCACCCTTTTGGTGAAGAAGTACTTCCTTTTATCAGTTCTAACCCGACTGCTCAGCAAGAGTTAGGATAAAATTTCATTAACTAGTGCAAGGGCAACATGGATACTGACAAAAACAGTGAAGAAATTACTTATTGTCTCAAACAGTGCAGATTGCAAATCACCATAAAGAACTACCTCAGGCAAAGAGATGCTGAGAATAGGGTTGCCAGCTCTGGGATGGGAAATACCTGGAAATACTGGGGGCACGATGGAGCTTGAAGAGGGCTAGGTTTAGGGAGGGGAGGGACTTCAATGTGATACAATGACATTGAGTCCACCTTTCAAAGCAGCCATTTTCTCCAGGTGAATTGATTTTTGTTACCTGGAGATCAGTTATAACCCCAGGAGGTCTCCAGCCACCACCTGGAGGCTGGCAATCCTACTAGGAAGCTGCTTACACAGAATCAAGAAAGCCCTTCCCAAATCAGCAGTGATTTGAGAAAACAGAAAAAACACATTTCAGGTCTTGTTTTACTCTATTTCTTAAAAAGGCACCTTGTCACTCATTCTCATTTGGTAGGGATGCCAGTCCTTAGGTGGGGGCCAGGGATCCTTGATTTTGTGGGCTCCTGCCCACTGATTGGCTGGTAGGGAAGCCCCACCCCCAGCAGTGACCATGAGTAGCCACCCCTCTCCCACCCCTCCTGTGAGATTTAAAAGGCCCCCCCCCCAGCTAATTGGCAAGAGCACATGGCCTGTCGATCAGCTGGAGGGCTCTTTAACTCTTGCAGGAGGGGAGGCCGCTGGCCACATGTCTGAATTCCAAGCAGTGAATTCACCTATTGGAGTTCAGGTGTGCATGGCCCCTGCTTGCAAAAAGCATTTAAAGGGTCTCTTTAATTTTTGCAACTGGAGCCCACACACACCTGAATGCACTGGTTTACCCGCTTGCAAAACTGTTTAAAGAAAAGGTTCCTTTTAAATAAGGGATGTCAAACTCATTTGCTATGAGGGCTGGGTCTGACATAAATAAGACCTCGTTGGGCTGGGCCATGTGTGGACCTATTTAAGATTAGGTAGCAGGAATATAAAATTGTTAAAGGACACAGACAAACATAATTAAAGTTTTTTAAAACCTTAAACATAAAACATGCTTAAAACATTAGCACTTGTTGGTTCTTGCAAGCCAGTGCTAATGGTGCCTTCCATGGGGCTGTGTCCCTGACATGATGATTTCACTTCTGTGTGACATCACATTGGGAACATCCTTGGCCTCTCTACAAATGCCCCATGAAGTCCCCTGCTGGCAACAAGACCGAACTTGGCAACCCTACATTTGGGATTTTTTCCTATTTGTTAATAAAAAAATACACATCTCTAGATATGGTGGCTGGGATCCAGAGAGCTGCTTTAAGCACACCTTAGGCCTTAGATGTGCTTTCTATCACTGTCTGCTCCATTGGGGAAACTTAGCGTGTACTGACAAGCTACACGGAATTTTCCCCGGAGGGGCAAATAGTGCCTTGACAGGGCCGTTTTAGACTGGGAATATGGTGCAGAGAATGGGGCGTAAGTCCCTTCTCATTATGCACCACTGTTGGGCCCACATGTAGGTCCATAGGAGTTGAGTTCCAAGCATGGAACTTCCAGAGCATGTCTGGTCAATAAGATGGGGATAGACATGTGGGGGGCATGAGGAGTGTGTAATACGTAGTTAGGCCTCAATGCTGTTAGTTGTTATACAGTTCCAGAAGAAGATGATATTGGATTTATACCTTCACTTGGTGTCTCAGAGTGGCTTACAATCTCTTTCCCTTACTCTCCCACAACAGACATCCTGTGAGGTAGGCGGAGATGAGAGAGCTTTTCCGAGAACTGCTCTTGAGCAGAACAGTTCTGTGAGAACTGTGGCTGAGCCAAGGTTACGCAGCAGCTGCACATGGAGGTGTGGGGAATCAAACCCAGTCCTCCCAGATTAGAGTCTGCGCGCTTAGCCACTACACCAAACTGGTTCTCAGAAAGCTTTTGCATTTCAGGCAAGTCTTACCTGTGATAAGGAAGTCACATATTTTGGAATGGATTTACATGAGGTTTGCAGGTATCAGATTGAGGGGTACAATTTTCCAGTGGCTGTTGAAGTTCTGCAAAGGTGGTGAAAGGTTTTACGGGAGAATTACAATATTGTTATCTGGCATTTTGAACATTTGGTTAACTTTTAAATAATGCATGGACTACATTTACTATTCCTATATGTTATATCTGTGTTGATATAGCAGAGTGTAAAACAATCAGTACTTTGAGCCATGATATATTTGCTTTAAATATCTTTCCAGGATCCTTTGAATGTTCTGTTGTTCAGGAAGCATTTGTTCACTCATTTTGTCACAATCACAATAAGGCCATTGAGTGTGCACTTACAGCTACAAAGCAGCAACCTGAGTCTTCCATGTTTGTTCTTCTTGGAAAAATCCAAATGAAAGCCAAAAAGTACAAGGTTAGAGAAGAGTACTTAAGTGTGTGTAGTTTTGAACAAAACTGGGTGTTGAAAAGATAGAGAATCGGACAAGTCACTACACCAGAATTAAACTTCGTTGGTTTTAAAGATGCCACTGGACTCAAACTTTGTTCTGCTGCTTCAGACCAGCTTTCTGGTGCCTGGGTGTTTCCTTTGTATCCTTTAAGATCTGGGTATAAGGTTTAATGTGCATGCATGCAGTCGTGTCTGAAGAAGTGAGCACATACACAAAAAGTTTTGCCCCAAATTAAACTTTGTTGGCCTTAAAGGTGCCACTGGACTCAGACTTCATTCTATGATTCAGAATGCCAATGTTTTCCTCTGCCCACTCTGCAAGCAAGAATTTTAATTGTCAGTAAATGTGTACCTTTTGTTTTGTCTTCTGGAAAATTGGCAGAGAGGGTGAGGAATACAATCACCTGAGAATGTCATTCCCATAGGATTGAAAAATAAAGACATTATACATGGAAATAGATTTCCCACTGAAACCAAGGAAAATAAAAACAAATATGTTAATGTAAGCATGAATGATATTTTGGGGCACAATTTTTTTTTAAAAAAAATAATTGTGTGCATTTATAGAAAAGGGACATTCTCAAGGTGGATTGTAAACGTTAGTTGATGTGGTCTACATTGCTGCTTTTTATTACAGGATGCTGTGGCTAGTTTTAAACAGGCATTGAGACTGCTTGTGGGCACTGAAAAAGCTGTGCCATGTACATTTGATGCTGCAGAAATGTACTATTTTATGGGCCGATGCTACATGGAACAGGTTTCTATAATAGAGGTATGTATTTCTTAGAATTCCGGTTTTGCAGTTTTTTAGACATTGTAAATTAAAAATATGGTAATTGAACTGAAATGAACACAGAATTGAAATATTTTAGGAACTCATGATTGGTTTGTTGGAAATCCAAAAATATGGTGGGAGTGATCACAGCTATCAAGGATGTTAATAGGTAGTTTGGGATGGGGGAAGAACATTGCCCTAAAGCTGTCCTTGGGGGCAAGAGCACTTCAGCTGCTTCTCTTAGGATAGCCCCATCCTGGGTTCAGAGACTAAATTCCTTTGGGCCAGGAGACATATTCAGTTCTTGGTAGTTCAGAATCAGGAAAGAAAGATGGGAGAAGCAACTTACTCTGCAACGCTTTTTGGAATTTGTAAACTTCATACAAACTTATCTGGAAATGAAGCTATGGTCTTCTCCTGGGCATCTACTCCTTCCTACTAGGTCTCTAAATGCGTTTGTTTTGAACATATATGAACATATGAAGCTGCCTTCTACTGAATCAGACCCTTGGTCCATCAAAGTCAGTATTGTCTTCTCAGACTGGCAGCGGCTCTCCAGGGTCTCAAGCTGAGGTTTTTCACACCTATTTGCCTGGACCCTTTTTTGGAGATGCCAGGGATTGAAACCTGGGACCTTCTGCTTCCCAAGCAGATGCTCTACCACTGAGCCATTTTTGAATAATCCAGAGGGGGTTTATTAAGCCAAGCAGACCTCACTTACTGCAGCGATATAAAAGACTCCTAAATGTTGTGGCACACTTTCTTGGGCAACACCCTCCTCAGCAGCAGAGTTCTCTGCTTCAGCATGGGATTTGTTTTTCTTCCAGCATGAGGGACAGAATTGTGCCCTCTGGAACCCTGCAAGATAGGTCCCACACAGATGACAATTGGTTTCCAACAGCAGCCCTTTTGAGTCTGATGTATGAGGAATGATTGGAACCAGTTCAATGCACATCCCCTGATACCTGCTTCTGACTTCACAGGAAAGTGAAATTGTAACAGGTAATGAAGAGAGGGCAGAACTACTCAATTCCTATTTTTCCTCAGTCTTCTTTTCTGAGGGAAATAGTGCTCAACATGGTAAAAACAGAATATATAATGAGGGTATGAAGTTCCAACTTAGGATCAGCATAGGGGTAGTACATAAACACCTAGTTTCTTTAAATGAAACTAAGTCCTCAGGGCCAGATGAATTGCATCCAAGGGTTCTAAAAGAGCTTGGGGATGTAATTTCTGAGCCTCTGGCTATTATTTTTGAGAATTCTTGGAGAACAGGAGAGGTGCTGGAAGATTGGAGATGGACAAGTGTTGTCCCCATCTTCAAGAAGGAGGAAAAGAAGGATCTGGGTAACTACCGACTGGTCAGCTTGACATCTATACCTGGAAAAGTTTTAGAACAAATCATCAAACAGTCAGTCCTGGAACATTTAGAAAGGATGGCCATGATTGGGTTTCTCAAGAACAAGTAATGTCAGACTAACCTGATCTCTTTTTTTGAGAAAGTGACTACTTTGCTGGATCAGGGGACATCGTTTATCTTGATTTCAGTAAGGCTTTTGATAAGGTTCCACATACTATCCTAGTTGACAAGTTGGTAAAATGTGGTTTGGATCCTGTTACCATTAGGTGGATCTGTAACTGATTGACAGATCACACCCAAAGAGTGCTTGTGAATGGTTCCTCATCCTCTTGGAGAGGAGTGACAAGTGGAGTGCCTCAAGGATCTGTCCTGGGACCTGTTTGGTTCAACATCTTTATCAATGATTTGGATGAAGGAATAGAGGGAATGCTTATTAAATTTGCCGATGATACTAAATTGGGAGGGGTTGCAAATTCAGTAGAAGACAGAAATAGGATACAGGATGATGACAGGCTGGAAAACTGGGCTAAAACCAATAAAATGAATTTTAACAGGGATTAATGTAAAGTTCTGCATTTAGGTAGGAAAAATTCAATGCATGGTTATAGGTTGGGGGAGACTTGTCTTAGCAGTAGTATGTGTGAAAAGGATCTAGGGGTCATAGTGGATCATACGCTGAACATGAGTCAACAGTGTGATGCGGTGGCTAAAAAGGCAAATGCAATTTTGGGCTGTATCAACAGAAGTATAGTGTCCAAATCACGTGAAGTGATGGTATCGCTTTACTCTGCTCTGGTAAGACCTCACCTGGAGTATTGTGTTCAGTTTTGGGCACTACATTTTAAGAAGGATATAGACAAGTTGGAATGGGGGGCAACAGAGATGGTGAGGAGTCTGGAGACCAAGTCCTATGAAGAAAGGTTGAAGGAGCTGGGCATATTTAGCCTAGAGAGGAGGCAGTGAGAGATGATATGATCACCATCTTCAAGTACTTATAGAGGGTGGTGTGGAATTGTTTTCTGTGGCCCCAGAAGGTAGGACCAGAACCAATGGATTGAAATTAAATCAAAAGAGTTTCTGGCTCAACATTAGGAAGAACTTTCTGACTGTCAGAGTGATTCCTCAGTGGAACAGGCTTCCTTGGGAGGTAGTGGGCTCTCCTTCTTTGGAGGTTTTTAAACAGGCTGGCTGGCCATCTGACAGCAATGAAGATCCTGTGAATTTAGGGGGATGTATTTGTGAGTTTCCTGCATTATGCAGGGGGTTGGACTAGATTATTCTGGAGGTCCCTTCCAACTGTTATGATTCTATGACCTCAACAAGGTGGCACGATGTACTGCAGATAAATCTAACAACAGCAACAGAGAGACTTGGTCTTTGTCTGCACTCAGGCAAAGGTTGTGAACTAAAGCTAGCAGAGGCATCTCTGCTAATAACATCTGTTCATTAGTTCTGTAGTTTTGTAGAGGAAAATGTTAGAACGGCTATATGTTGTTGTGGAGAAACACCATTTTGACTGGTATTTAACTGGGAGTTGGCTAGGAGGAAGATGTCAAACTAGAGGCAGGCTTTGGCCTAGTCTCTTCCTCCTCCCCCCTCCCTTCCTGTCTGGAACCAGCAATTCTGATGGGGGGGTGCTCCTAGAGAGAAAGGAAGTCCTTCAGGCCTGTCTCCCAGAATGTTGCAAGACAGCTAAACCAGCTCCTGGGGGGGGGGGGGAACTGCTTTTGATATAGGAGATTTTGGGTGGGAAACCCTCAGTTGAGTTCAGTTAGTCAGTTAGGGAAGTCTCAGTAAGGGATGGTTGGAGCTTGCAACAGTCTAAGTAAGGTGCCTGCCCTGCATGTCATCCAGTTAGGGCAAATATTAAACTAGGGAAAGATGGAACATTTTTTCCCCTACTTTGATTTGTTTCTTCTGTTCACTTTTTGAAATGCCTGTAAATAGTTATAGACTGTAAATAAATATTTTGTTTGTTACAATCTTGTGTCCCTCTGTACCACCTAATTCCCCCAGCCGCTTGGAATGCTAGGAGTGGGTTGGGGAATCCCTAGGGTGGAGAGAAGAGGTGGAATCACTGGCTGCCAACTCTCCAAAGAGCCCCAAAGTTCCATAGGAAGCCCCAAGAAGGGTTCTTAGGGAGGTTAGAGGGCTGTCCCGCCTAATCACAGCCAAGACAGGGACAGTGGTGGCAGTGAATATCCTGATGCAACAAAATGGAATGGCCCCTTCAGGTCAGCATACTGGGAAGGGTGGGCAAGGCTGGGGCCAGCTAGCAGACGCAGGACCGGTTCACCACAGTTTTATTTTGAAGGCTTCTAATTGTATATTTATAAGGTGTCACCTGCTCTGAGCTGGTTTTGAGGAGAGCAGGCTATAAATTGAATGAAGTAAATAAATATTAATGATAAGAGCAATTTATCCAACAGTGTCTATGTCTTGGTAGGCCATGTTTCAACTATATTTTAAAATAGGTTAAAATATGAAAACATTAAGGAAATGAGCTTTAAGTGTTGGTATTCTAACTTTTCCAAAAGGTAATAGTCAGCAAAATGTACCGTTATCATCTTTAGGCTTGTGATGCTTTTTCCACTGCTGTCAAGCTGTATCCTCGTTACGCTGATGCATTTTATGAACGAGGACTATGCAGAATGCAACTTCAGCAAGAAAAATGCATATTAGATTTCAACAAAGTGCTTGCTATTTCACCACAACATTTTCAGGTAATACTAACAATCTGAGGTTTTGTTGTTGTTGTTCAGTCGCACAGTTGAGTCCGACTCTTTGCGACCCCATGGACAAAGTCATGCCAGGCCCTCCTGTTTTCCACCATCCTCCAAAGTCTGCTCAAATTCATGTTAGTTACATCAGTAACGCTGTCCAGCCATCTCTTCTTTTGCCATCTTTCTTTTGCCTTCTGTCTTTCCCAGCATCAGGGTCTTCTCCAGTGAGTGCTCCCTTCTCATTTGGTGGCCAGAGTATTTGAGCTTCAGCATCTGACCTTCCAGAGAACGGTCAGCGTTGATTTCCCTTAGGACTGACTGATTTGATCTTCTTGCAGTCCAAGGGACTCTCAAGATTCTTCTCCAGCACCACAGCTCAAAAGCATATATTCTTCTGCGCTTGGCCTTCCTTATGGTCCAACTCTCACAGCCATACATTACTACCGAGAATACCATCGCTTTGACTATACGGACTTTTGTAGGCAGGGTGATGTCTCTACTTTTTATTATACTGCCTAGGTTTGCCACAGCTGTCCTCCCAAGGAGCAAATGTCTTTTAATTTCATGGCCACAGTCACCATCTGTGATCTTGGATTCCAGAAATGTGAAGTCTGTCACTACTTCCACGTCTTCCCCTTCTATTTGCCAAGGTGTGATGGGGCCAGATGCCATGATCTTAGTTTTTTTGATGTTGAGTTTCAAGCCTACTTTTGTGCTCTCCTCTTTCACCCTCAACAAGAGGTTCTTTAGGTCCTCACTTTTTGCCATTAGAGTGGTGTCATCTGCATATCTGAGGTTGTTGATGTTTTTCCCGGCAATCTTAATTTTGGCTTGTGCTTCATCCAGGCCAGCATTCTGCATGATGTACTCTGCATACAAATTAAATAAGCAGGCCGACAATATACATCCTTGTCGGACCCCCTTTCCTATTCTAAACCAATCAGTTGCTCCATATTCCGTTCTGACAGTTGCTTCTTGATCCTTATATAGGTTTCTCAGGAGGTGGTCTGGTACTCCCATCCTTTAAGGACTTGCCACAGTTTGTTGTGATCCACACAATCAAAGGCTTTAGCGTAGTCAATGAAGCTGAAATAGACCTTTTTCGGATACTCCCGTGCTTTCTCCATAATCCAGCATATGTTGGCAGTTTGATCTCTAGTTCCTCTACCTCTCCGAAACCCAGCTTGAACTTCTGGTAGTTCCCAATCTACATACTGCTGAAGCGTAGCTTGTAGGATCTTTAACATGGCCTTGCTGGCATGTGAAATGAGTGCAATGGTATAATAGTTTGAACATGCCTTGGCATTACCCTTCTTTGGGATTGGAATATAAACTGACCTTTTCCAATCCTGTGGCCACTGTTGCGTTTTCCAAATTTGTGCATCACTTTAACAGCATTGTCTTTTAGGATTTTGAATAGCTCAACTGGGATACCGTCATCTCTGCTCGCTTTGTTGTTAGTCATGCTTCTAAGGCCCATTTGACTTCATACTCCAGGATGTCTGGCTCGAGGTCAGCGATTTCACCGTCATGGTTGTCAAGGACATTGAGATCCTTCTTGTATAATTCTTCTGTGTATTCTTGCCACCTCTTCCTAATCTCTTCTGCTTCTGTTAGGTCCCTACCATTTTTGTCCTCTGAGGTTTTGCAGCTATTCAAATATCATTTTAACAGTCTTGATATTGTGCATTAAATGGTGCAAGTGGAGGACTGAAGAGTCACAAAAGATGTAATTCTCTATTTACATAGAACACTCCATGTATGGTTAAGAATTCTCATCAGTAAAAGTATTCATTTTCCCTTGAACAGTATTAACTGCTAAAGGGAGATGCAACCCATCCAAATACCCCGGGCACATCAGCAATTTGGCTAATCTCACTGCACTTTTTCCCACCGGCCCATTGACCCCTTTAGGCTCTATATGTGAGTCTTTTTTCAAAATGTTCTGTGTCAAAAGTATCTCAGCTTATTTTTTGAAGGACAAGGACAATGATCAACTAAACTGCCTAGGCCCACTGCTGGATAAGCAGGTGGCAGCTGTGGCCAGGTGTGCCTTTTATCAGTTTAGTCAGCTGCAGCCTTTCCTGAGCAGAAAAGATCAGGCCCTGGTTGTATCCAGATTACTGCAGTATCACGCCAGTCTTGGCCTTCCTATACTGGCTCCGAGTTTGTTCCCAGGTACAATGCAGGGTTCTGGTGCTGACCTTCAAAAGCCCTATATGACTTGGGATAAACATACCTGAAGTACCACTTACTGCCTTATGAACCTACCTGACCCCTGCATTTATCGTCTCTGTTTCTGGTGCCCCCTCACCCTCCTTTTTGGTTTATCATCTTGGTGGTCCAGATGAAGGAAGAAAAGTTGTGTATAAATTTTGAAAATAATACTAATTTGTCTTTACTGCATTCTAAAGTAAATTGTGTAGAAAGATGCTTACTATGCAGCCTTAAGCCGAGTTAGTCTTCTAAGCCCATTGATTTAATTGAACTCAGAAGGCTGTAACTTCCTGGGACTTCACTGTTACTCACATTTACAAATCAATATGAGAAGGCAAGAATTTTAAACTTTACAATACAACATACTATTGCACTTTACAATATAACGCACACACATCTCCCAGTTTTGTCCTCTAATGTTTTTCTTTTCTTCTCTAAAGGCATATTTAAGTCGTGCTGCTTTCTTTGGAAGTAAGGGGAGATACTCTAAAGCAATAATGAACTGTACTGAGGCGATCAAAATTCATCCTTTAAGTGTGAGAGCCCATCTTTATAGAGGAGCACTGAAAATTTACAGTAAGGTAAACAAGACTGCAGATAACTTGTTGACATAAAATATATACTTTACTGTTGTCACTGATTGGTTAATACACATGCTTGGCTCTCTGCTGCTTACTGATACAGAGAATTCAAACCTGCCAGTTTATAAATCAAGATAGTAGTCTGTCTTAAATGATCGTGTTTTAAGGAATATTATTTCATGAGAAATATCGTTATTGTACGTAACAAATGCAAATGATAAAGGCAAACAGGAAAATAAAAGCTACAGCTGGATAAATGCTAGGAAAGGAAAGGTCCCCTGTGCAAGCACCAGTCGTTTCTGACTCTGGGGGGACGTTGCTTTCACAGCGTTTTCACGGCAGACTTTTTATAAGGTGGTCTGCTATTGCATTCCCCAGTCATCTATGCTTTACCCCCAGCGAGCTGGGTACTCATTTTACTGACCTCAGAAGGATGGAAGGCAGAGTCAACCTTGAGCCAGCTACCTGAAAACCCAGCTTCCACCAGGGATCGAACTCAGGTCGTGAGCAGAGCTTAGGACTGCAGTACTGCAGCTTTAACACTCTGTGCCGCGGGGTTCTACGGATAAATGCTAAGCATTAAATAACAACAACAGTGGCATTTTTACAAGAAAAATTGACATTAAATAAAATAGGTTAGGTAAAACATTTCAAAAGCAGAGGTTGTGAAGCTGGGATACTTATGCACCCTCACTAAATATTTGAGATGTATTTAGAAGTTTTGTTTGGGTTTTACTTGTTTTGTTTATTAAAAATTGTTCAGATTCTTTAGTAGTGGTTTTAAATGATTTGTAATCTACCTAGTTTTCCTTTGAGAAAAAACAAACTAGAAATAGTGTAAAATAGATAATGTTTATTGAAGTACTAATGAAATCCTTCATGGGACACCATATCCCCCTCTAGAATCCACATTATAAATGCAGTGCTGAACAATTTGAAACATTTTATAAAAATGCTCTGAAAATCCAAACATGCTGCCAAAAACATAATAAATTTGGTTTTTCTTTTTTTGGCTTATAAAAGTGAAGTCAAGGAAAAATATTTAATGACCATTTAGTCCAACACATTCATTCTAAAGAGCAGTCAATGTCTCTGGAAGCATTCAATAAGAGTACAAAGGTGCTGTCACCTCCTTTTATTTGTGTCCAGCATCTGATATTCAGAGATGTGTCTCCTCTGGGTAACGGAGTCTGTGTAACTTCCTTTTCTCCAGTGGTCCGGGTAGTGGGTCGGTCCTCCACATATTGGAACATGGTCCTCTTCTGAAGCAGGGATGAGTCTTCCAATCGATCCAGGAGGGGGAGTCGCCTGTCCCCTGGGTGAACCCCAGTCTTTCTGACCCTGCGGAGAAAGCAGGATGTGTTCAGCACTCTGAAGAGTACAGGATCCAGGATTTCAGGTCACAGCCAGTGGCAAGGATAATTTTGCAACCTCTTTGCCTTGGATAGTTGGGCTGCAGTTAGTGTTTACAGCGAGGAGAGCCAGTGGTGTTAGGGCTCCTGCCCAACAATTGCAGTTCCATGGACGGACTCCTGCCCAGCCTACTCGTCGTAGACATTCTTGCTCTTGCTGGCAGTTTGAGCAGGGAGTGGTTGAGTCCAATGAGGGTCTGCAGTGAGGCCAAAGTGCCATTGGAAGCAGACCACTGGTTCCCAAGTTGCAGCTACAGCCAAGTACACCTGTGTATTCACCGAAGCTGTTGGAGCGGGTGGAGAGCTTAGCAGTGCTACCAGGGGGAGAAACACGAGAGTGTTCTCTGCTTCGGAGGGGGTGGGGATTGTCTGGAGGTGCTAGGGACTGTGGCCTTAGCAGAGGCCAGGTGTGTCCTGGGGAGGCTTGCATGGTGGGAAAGCCCCAGGAACAGAACTCCCTGTAGTAGCAGTGGTCATTTTCTGTTCCTGGTCTACTTACAGAGGCTTTTCTCTTTCACTTCACTTTTAACCACAAAGCCTACTCTTCTGTAATGCCTGACGAGGTGCAATCCAGTTCCAGGGGAGGGCCTACAGACTCTGGCATGCCTAATATCATGGCATCCCTATCTACTCAAGACTCCCTGGGAAGCCATCAACCAAACATGGCAGGGGAAGAGGCTAAGATGCACCTTCTGCAGTGGCTTAGAATGGAGCTTGGAAAAGACATTCAGGAGAGGATGCAAGGCTCCATCTCTGGCACAGATCATGCTGTGACTCCCAAATCCAGGGGGAGACAGCAAACCCCATCAACAGGAAGAAAGAGACCATAGTTCATCCCTCTCCCCTTCCAGACCAAAAAAGCTTAATGTGGGGGCTGGTTTGGATGACCTTCAACTTAGCTCCCCGGAAGGGGATGCACTCTTGGAAGGCTTCATTTGAGAATGAAGAAGAAGAGTTGTCTGAGGGGGAGGAGGAAGTGATATCAATAGTACAAACCGTACTGTTTTCTCCAGAATTGTACTCAATATTGCTACCCAAGGTACTTAGGGCTCTAGACTTTTCCTCTGCATCCAAGGAGATGGTTGAGCTAGACCTTGATCTACCCACTGGGTTGGGGGAAATGATGCTCAAGTTGGGAGTGTCCCAAACCAGAGTTCCCCTTCCTTTTTTTTTTTCCTGCCTTCTTTTATGGCATCATCAAGGCAGAGTGGCAGAGGCTGACCAAACCTAAAATGAATCAACAGTTGTTCTCTAAACTATATTCCAGAAGCTAGCAAGAGACTTAAACTCCCTGTGGTTGATGATCCTATTATCAGTTTGATTTCCAGCTTGATGTTACTAATGGATGCTGACGACCTCCCCAAAGATGCCTGTGACTAGAGAGCAGAACAAGTTCTTCGGAAGAACTTTGAGGTGGTAGCTTGGTCCATCAAGGCCTTCACAGCTTATTTGCTGTTTGCAAGAGCAGCATATACCTGGGCCTCAGTGGAACATGGGGTACCCAAAGAGTTCAAGGATGAACTCAAATAAATTGTGTTGACAACAGCATTCATGGCAGATGCTTTGTTGGATGCCCTTCAATAGTCAGCCAGAGCCATGGCTTGCAGCGTGGCTGACAGAAGAAACATCTGGCTTTAGAATTGGGACGTTGACACAGCAGCTCAAACTGGGGTGGCTACTGTCCCTTTTAAAGGCATGAATCTGTTTGGGGACAGATTGGACAGATACCTGATTGAGGATAAGGACAAGAAGAAAGTTATGCTCACAAAAAAAGAGACTCCAAATAGAGAAAGAACTTCCAGCCTTTTTGTGATTTCAAAAAGTCCTCCAGATTTGGCTCCTTCAGATCCTTCAAAGAAAAATGGCAGTCCAGAAATCAGGATTCCAAGCTCTAATATCCAGCCAAGGCAGAACAAGAAAACAAAGGCACCACCAAAAAAGGCACATCGCAATGACTGTGCTGGCAAGCTGGAGTCTTCAGGGACTCTTCAAGGCCATCTTCAGCCCTTTGCACATCAATGGCAGAGAAGCATGGGGAGACAGGTGGGTTGTGAACAAAGTAACCCACGGTTATTAGAATTTGACCACCTTCCTCCCTCTCACTTCATACAGGTAGCCCAAAAATAAGGGTCGGAATGCCACCAGGAGATTTCTCAAGCTATTCAGCACCTAATGAACATTGGATCTATAGAACAGGATTGGGCATGGAGTTATTACTCAATCTTGCTCATAGTTCCAAAAAAGAATGGGGACTTCAGGGCAATCTTGGACCTGAAGTGGTTCAACCAGTTCATCTGCATCAAGAAGTTATGGAAACTCCAAGTTCCGTCCTCTCTGACATTCAGGATCAGGAATTCCTGACATCCATCAGAAGCCTACCTACATGTACCTATTCAGGACTCTCACAGGTGATTCCTTTGCTTTGCTTACAACAACAAACATTAGCAATATTGGATACTTCCATTTTGCCTGAAGTCTTCCCCACAAGTGTTCACCCAAATCTTGGTGGCATTGATGGCACATCTCAGGATTCAGGGAGTGTTGCTGTTTCCATAACTGGACAATATACTGGTCAAAGTGCCCTCCTACCAACTCCGCCTTAAAGGAACCCACCTGACTGTGTCTGCTCTTCAAAAACATAGATTTGAAGTAAACACATCAAAAAGCAATCTGCAGCCATCTCAACTCCTAGTTCACCTCAGTGTCCAGCTCAACGTACTGACCAGCACAGTATTTTTTGTATAGGAATGACAACAAGTGATATGGGCACTGATCACAGAAGTATCAAACCAGAACAAATCACAGGTGAAGATGCTGACAAAGCTTCTGGGAATGCTGGTATCCTGTCAAGATGTGATACAGTGGTCCAAACTGCATACGAGGCCTGCATACAAGGCCTGAGAGTCATTCTGAGACTCTGAGATTTGGAGTGGAGGGCGGGATATAAAGAGGCCTCTCTTTAGTGGTTTCTGTTACCTTTCCAAGATGTGATTGACAGAAAATCTTCCAAATTGGTGAGGGTCCCAATAGCTTTCAAACAACAACTTCAGTGGTGATCCAGCCAGGTTCCAACAGGGTTATCTGATCAGAGAACTGATCGGATAGTCATGATGAAGGTAGTCATGATGCAAGATGCCAGCCTGTCTGACTGGGGGGCTCATTCCCAGGGGAACATGACACAGCAGTCTTGGTCCAAGGAAGAAGCTTGACAGAGCATCAACTTTCTGGAGCTCCAGGTGATATGCCTAGGACTTATAAGGTTTCACAAGTTTCTAGCAGACTGTCATGTGCTAGTCAAGACCAACAACATACCAGCAAAGTCAGATGTGAACCATCAGTGGATCACCCAATTTCGACTGTTGCAGGACAAGGCAAGTGTTCTTCTCACATGGATGGAAGCTCACCTAGATTCCTTGAAAGTAGTTCATGTGGCAGGAAAAGACAATGTGCTAGCAGATTGACTAAGCAGAAAATGGCTGGATCAGTCAGAGTGGATGTTAAACAAAGAGGTTGTCCTTGAAAGCTGCTGTGAGAGCCCTCTTAGCCCCACCCACCTCACAGGGTGTCTGTTGTGGGGGAGGAAGATAAAGGAGATTATGAGCCACTCTGAGATGTGGAGTGGAGGGCGGGATATAAATCCAATATCATCATCATCATCTTCTTCTGTATGCTTTTCCTCCAATACAACTGATTCCCAGAGTAACTGGTGAAGCAGAAGGCAGAGGTGGTACTGATAGTGCCCTTTTGGCCCCAAAGGGCCTGGTTCCAGGATCTGATGCCAGGATCTAGGGGTCCAGGATCTAGAGGTCTTAGTGGATCATACTCTGAACATAACACTGTGATGTGGTGGCTAAAAAAGCAAATGTAATTTTGGGCTGTAGCAGCAGAAGTATAGTGTCCAGATCACATGAAGTGATGGTATCACTTTGCTCTGGTAAGACCTCATCTGGAGTACTGTGTTCAGTTTTGGGCACCACATTTTAAGGTGTTCCATAGGTCCCAGGAAATTGTCCTTCCCTCCTTCTGTTTGAACCCCAAGAATGATTGGGAAAAGGAATGTCATCAGTTGGCTGCCCAGAGTGCTCTTAGTTTTTATATTGAGAGAACAAAATGAGGGAGGAAGTCTGATTTTCTTTTTGTTTCCTTCAGAAAATCCTCATTGGGACAACCAGAGTCTGCAGTTACTTTAGTGGATTTAGGGCTGTATATAGGTAGCATATAAATCCCAAGGTATAGAGTAGGGGTGTCAAACATGCAGTTTGGAGGACGAATCAGGCCCTCAGAGGGCTCCTATCAGGCCCCTGAGCAACTAGCCGTCATCTGCTTCCTTCTTTCTATATTTTGCTTCCTTCTGCATAACAGCTTGCTTTGAAAGGCTTGCTCAAGTGTGCAGGAGCTACAGAGTAAAAACCTCTATTTTCTCCATTGGCTGAGGCTCCTCCCTGGGGAGGAAGGGGGGAGGAATAGCTTTCTTTGCCAGACTCTCTCAATTGCACAACAGAGCTACTGAGCCAAGCCTCTCTTCCTTCTGTTGGCTGAGGCTCTTCTCCCCCAGTCCCCTGTGGAAGGAAGGAAAGAGCCAGAGCTTCCTTTGCTCAGTTTCCTGGACCTCATGGGAGAAATACAAAGAAAGCAACTTTAAGACTGAGTGCTACATTTAAAGCATGTTTTAAGCTTTTTTTTTGTTTTAAAAAAATACCTTTGTGTTTGTCTGTGTTCTTTATAAAATTTATATCTCTGCTACCTAATCTTAAATAGATACGCACACGGCCTGGCCCAACATGGCTCTCCCAACCTGACATGGTCCGGCCCCAAAAGGTCTCATTTATGTCAGATCTGGCTCTCATTACAAATGAGTTTGACACCCCGGTATAGAGTCTCTACCGGAGATTACAGCCCACTCCTTAAAGGGGGGCAGCCACATTGGCTGCATATCGGGCTTCCCCATCCTTAGATGCCATATGTAAAGCAGTTACCTGGAAGTTGGTGCACTCTTTCACCAGACATTACAGAGTGGATAAATGGGCATCAACAGAGGTGGCCTTTGGGCTCAGAGTGCTTCAACATGTAGACACGGAAGCCTCTCCCATGTTTTATTTTAAGTTTTTTAAAAGGCTTTAATTGTGTTTGTCTGTGTTCTTTATAAAGTTTCTATCTCTGTTACCAAATCTTAAATAGGAACACACATGGCCTGGCCTGACATCGCCCAGCCCGATAAGGTCTCATTTATGTCAGATCAGGCCCTCATAACAAATGAGTTTGACACCCCCAATCTAGGGTCAAGTATTCACTATTGTAGCACCTTGGAAGGGGACAGTGGGAAACAAAAGGAAGTGGATGGGTTGCAGGATATAGCTGATGACCAGAGATCTTCTTCAATGGTGTTCTGTTGAGCTGGAGGTTAGTCTTGATAGGTAAGAGAAAGATTATTTTATTCAGAGACCTGTCGGTGGCGTTCGACATGGTCGACCACCGGTTGCTGGTTCACCGCCTCGCCGACACAGGGATTCAGGGGTTGGCCTTGCAATGGCTTTCCTCTTTTCTCTGTGGTCGGGGACAAAGGGTAGCAATCAGGGGACTATCGTCCTAGAGGCATCTGCTTAATTGTGGGGTGCCTCAGGGGGCGGTGCTCTCTCCGATGTTTAATATCTATATGTGTCCCCTTGCCCAGATTGTCAGTACACTGATGACACCCAGCTCCATCTGCTGATGGATGGCTGGCCTGCCTCCGCCCCAGAAAATCTGACCCTGGCGCTACAAGCCGTGGCAGGGTGGCTCAGGTTGAGTCATCTGAAACTGAATCCAACGAAGACAGAAGTCCTTTGTCTGAGCCGCGGTGGCCTGGGAAGGGAAATCCCTCTACCAGCCTTTGATGGGGCACCACTGATATCGGCGCCCAAAGTCAAGAGCTTGGGGATGCTACTCGAGCCCACATTGGCTATGGAGGCCCAGATAGTAGCCACTGCGAGATCCGCCTTTTTCCACCTTAGGTGGGCACGACAGTTGGCTCCCTTCCTAGAGCACAGTGACTTAGCAACAGTGATTCATGCAACGGTCAGCTCAAGACAAGACTACTGTAATGCCCTCTACATGGGGCTGCCCATGTCCCAAATTCGGAAGCTGCAGCTGGTGCAGAATGCAGCAGCCAGGCTGCTATTGGGTCTCCCTATTCAGGACCATATACTCTGGGGCTGCGGAGACTGCACTGGCTGCCAATAGCATCCCGGATTCACTACAAGGTGCTGGTTTTTACCTTTAAAGCCCTATATGGCCGAGGACCTGCCTACCTTAGGGACCGTCTCTCCCCATATATTCCCCAGAGGGTACTCAGATCTGGATCACAAAACCTATTAGTAATCCCCAGGCCAAGGGAGGCGAGATTGAAGGCTATTAGAGAAAGAGCCTTCTCTTTTGCGGCCCCCCACTGGTGGAACCAACTCCCAGACGATGTTAGAACTTTGTGGGACCTTGCCCAGTTCCACAAGGCCTGCAAAACAACATTATTTTGAATGGCCTTCAGCCAAAGTACATAGATGCCCAACACCACTGAATGTATGGCATGGAATTTAGCACCAAAACTGTTGTTTTAAAATTGTATTAATAATTTTAAATTGTAAACTGTTTTAATTTTAACTGATTATTATTGTGATTGTTCTTACTGTTTTATTATTGATATTACAATGCTGTTAGCCGCCCTGAGCCTGCTTCAGCAGGGAGGGCAGGATATAAATATGACAGAGGGGGAGTCTCTCCACATTCCAAAATAATAATTTAATTCTTGCCAACATTGGTGCCATGCGATATAGTTATTATGTTTTCAAATCAGATTATATGTTTCTTTCAAAAGGATTAATATCACATGCAATTTTTCTATAGACTTACAAAAATGCCATTGAAGATTTAAATAAAACAATCGAACTGGACAATATTTGCACTTTGGCATATTATAACAGGGGAGTCTGTTACCATCAGATGAAGGACTACAAAAATGTATGTTTCATTTTCTTCATAACATTTATAAAATTTCTCAAGTGCTTGAAAGCAATCTATGAATCTTAATATCCTGCTTTTATTTTTAGTTCTGGTACCTCTACAGTTTAAGTATATGAATGTCCATACGTTTGTTCTTCCAAGAATAAACATCAAAAGCAAATTTATCAGATATTACCATACATATAAATATGGATGGGAATCATTAATATTAGAGTTAGTTAGAGAGCTGGATTTAGTGTTTTTAAAGTAAGTGTTTATGTGATTTTCTTATGATTTTGGCTTGTGAAAGGAACTTCTTAAAAGAAAAGATGGTTGACTACCAAGAATAATAGAAACATAGAGTTGGAAGGGACCTCCAGGGTCATCTAGTCCAACCTTTTGCACAATGCAGGAACTTCTCAAATATCTTCCCCCCACACATACATCTACAGTGACCCTTGCTGCATGCCCAAAAGATGGCAAAAACCTCCAGGATCCCTTTCCAAACTGGCCTGGAGAAAAATTGCTGACTGCTCCCAAAGTGGCAATCAGCATTTCTCTGGACATGTAAGAAAGGACCATGAGAACTAAGCACTGATGCAAGCCTTCTTGCCCTCCTCGTGATCTGCCTAAGTCACAGAGTCAGCATTGCTGTCAGATGGCAATCTATCCTCTGCTTAAAAACCTTCAAGGAAAGAGATCCCAGCACCTCCTGAGGAAGCCTATTCCACTGAGAAACCACTATGTCAAGAAGTTTTTCTTAATGTTTAGCCAGAAATTGATTTAATTTCAACCCATTCATTCTGGTCCTACCTTCTGGGGCAACAAAAAACAATTCTGCACCATCCTTTATATAACAGCCCTTCAAGTACTTGAAGATGGTGACACATCACCTCTGTAAGCCGAAATGCCCTCCAAACGAGGTTGGGGAATTAGTTAGGTGGGCACCTGGCTCACTCGGAATCTTTTTACCTATGTATACAAGATTAACCAACCAGAGAGTGATGCTTAAATAATAGGACTCTAATTTAGTAAAACCAATTACAATTTATTGAGAAAAATATAGTCTTCCATACAAGATAAAAACACATATACAATCACACATACAGTCCTAGGAATATAGATAGATCGATAGGGGAACATAAAAGGGTAGACATACAGGGTGATATTACCTATCGTAGTCTTCGAGGAAGGCTCCAATGGGCGACAAGCGAGGGAATGGGAAAGGGACCCGAAACTGATCAGGAATCGGGGATGGATCTATGCAGCGGAAGGTGGGTTACTGATAGAAGCACACCTGTGGGTAGCTAGTCCACAGGTTATAAGGACTCTCTTGAGCCCTCAGGGGATGGGAGGTATCAGGGAGGAGAAAGGGGAGGCTCTGCAATGACCATAAAGGCTGGACATTTGCAGAGCCAATGGCGAGTTCCTTGGTTGCACCTAATTGGGTACCTGCTCTTGACCAATGAACTTCGCCTGGGTCCTGTGTACCTGAGAGAACTTCCAGATTGCAACAGGCCCTGGGGCGGCTCCAAGGTGTCAGTCGGGAAGAAGAATGGAAATGGCTAAATACTTAAGATTAGATGGACTTATCTGGGAAGGTGACAATAGGGAATCAAATATTGACCTAGGTATCCCCGGTATAGACAAAAGACTTGGCTTTGACAGGAGATGGTCTTCCTCTTATCCCATCATCTTCTGGGTAGGAGCCTTTGTCCAGGGTTTTGCCAGACAAAGAGGAGTAACAGTTGAGCTGTTAATCCATTCATGGGGCGGACGGGTTGCTTGCGGGCTAAAGGTGACATAGGGTGTGTACGTGAGCCTTCCACTATGAGGGAATGAAGTCCAGCCTGGCGGGAAGATGGCTACGAGTGGTGTTAGCGTTACACGGTGGATTCCATGTTCAGCACTGCATAACTGGTCGCCTGGATAGCTCCGTGGCGGCGCAGCTTCTTCCGCTCCATGGCTGGCCCATGCGGTGACGGGGAAACGTCCGTGTGTGTTAGCAAGCACTCTGTACCGGGTTAGAATGCCTGCATAACTTGTGGCTGCTTGTACACGTAAGTCCCTTTAGGTTCCTGGATAGCTTTGCCCACACTCTCTGGCCAGACGTGTGCGAGCTCACTTCTCCAGGCGCCCTGGCAACCCTACTGATGACTATGATGTTCGGGAAAGAGGGGGCTTTTCTTCACACCTCTGAGTCGTCTCCTCTCCATACATACCCCGCTCCTTCAACCTTTCCTCATAGTACTTGGTCTCCAGGCCCCTTACCAACTTCATTGGCCTCCTCTGGACACGTTCTAGCTTGTCTGTATCCTTCTTATATTGTGGTACCCCAAACTGAACATAATATCTAGGTGACGTCTAACCAGAGTAAAGTAAAGCAATACTATGACTTCACGTGATCTGGGCACTACTTCTGTTGATACAGCCCAAAATTGCATTGGCCTTTTTAACCACCGCATCACGCTGCTGACTCATGTTCAGTATATGTTCCAATAAGACCCTTAGATCCTTTTCGTACATACTACTGCCAAAACAAGTCTCCCCTCCCATAATGATGCATTTGATTTTTCCTACCTAAATGCAGGACTTTTCATTCATCTGTTATGTTTTAGCCCAGTGTTCCAGCCTGTCAAGATCATCCTGTCTATGTCTTTTACTGTATTTGTGACCCCTCCCAATTTAGTACCATCTGCAGATTTGATAAGCATTCCCTCTATTCCTTCATTTATAAAGATATTGAACAAAACAGGCTCCACTCCAGTTGTCACTCCTCTCCAAGAGGATGAGGAACTATTCACAAACACTATTTGGGTGCAATATGTCAACCAGTTGCAGATCCACTTAGTAGTAACAGGCTCCAAACCACATTTTAGAAAATTTGGTTTGCAAGCGATTTGTTAGTTGTGATAAGTATAGATGCATGTTCAATGGATGGTTAATTCTTAATTCTTATGTTTTGACTAGTGCAGTAAAACTGATTGTATGTGTGTGTTCTCATGTTGCTTTCCTGTGTTTTCCCTTGTTCCCTCCCTATTTGTGGTTCACCACATCATTTTTAAGTACATAAAATATTTGTATTTCCCAATAAATAACTTATACATGTGAAGAGTCTGATCCTTGTGGCTGTTTAATAGGAAAGGTAAGTGAACTGTCTGGCTTGTATGCTATGCATGTTGTTATATATTGAACATAAGTGATCAGGCCGCATGGCGATCGCTACTGAAGGCGACCCCTGGGTCCCCGGATGGAGCTTGCCTGTCGCCCCACCCATCAAGATCTGTGTCAGGAAGTTTGACCGACCAGGACTGGCCTGGTCGGATGAGGGGGGCTGTTCCGGGTACTGTATATAAGCGGGGCCCGGCCCCCGTGTTCTCTCTCTTGTAATGTGCTACTGAATAAACCGTGTTGCCTTCAAACCGTCTCAGTTCTCAGTACAATACAGTGGCGACGAGGTTGGGATCCTAGCCAGCCCATTCCAGAGGGGCTTCGCGGATCCTGCTGGAGACATCGAAGGCAAATCAGTTGTAGACCGACACACCCGCCGCCGCAGCCACCATGGCTAACCAGAGTGGAACCACGGGCCGGCTCGAAGAATTCAACCCCGCTACCCCGGAGAGGTGGGAGACCTACACGGAGCGGGTCACGTGTTACCTGTGAGAGAACAGGATAACGGAGGATAGCCTGAAGAGAGACGTCCTCCTGAGCGTCTGCGGAGAGGCCACGTTCAAGATTGCCAAGGGTCTCTCAGCCCCCGCGAGGATCACGGAGAAGACGTATGAGGAGATAATCAGACTCCTCACCGGACACTTCTTGCCCCAACCCTCACTCATCGCCCGCAGGTTCCTCTTCCACAAGAGGGACCAAGAGGCGGGAGAATCGGCAGCAGACTACCTGGCTGCTCTCCGCCAAATCGCGGGCAACTGTAGCTATGAAAAGCTAGAAGAGACGCCGAGGGACCATTTCGCCTGGGGCCTGAGGGACGAAAGACTGCAACAAAACCTCTTCCCGAGGGAAGAGCTCACCCTTCAGAGTGCCTTCAATGAGGCCGTTTCGTTCGAGCAGACCACGAAGACCTTCCCCAAAACAAGCGCCGAAGCCGTCCATCAGGAAGAGATGGGCCCCAGCCAACCAGATGAGGAAGAGGCACTCCAGCTATGCCGCCAAATGGGGATGGGCCCACGAGCGACCTAGCGATCCCAAGCGACCGAGAGACCAGCCGCCACCAAGTGCGCCAGCTGCGGAGACCAACACGAGCGACGGGACTGCCCCTACCGCAACGTGGTCTGCAGGAGCTGAGGCAAGATGGGCCACATCGCAAGGGCCTGCCGGGCCTGCCGCCGCCAGTCCACCAACCAGGAATTGACCGGGGACTACTCGACCGCCTCAACCAGCGTGCAGGTAATGAACTTGCCCGACGATACCCCCCAAAAGGTCAAGGTTTCGGTCAGGATCGAGGGCAAACCCTGCCTGATGGAACTGGACTCGTGTTCCTCCATCTCCATAATTTCGGAGGAATCCTTAAGGAAGCTGTGCCCACGTGGCCTGCCCAGACTTGGACCGGCATGCTTCGTGCTACGGGACTTTCAAAAGAACCCCGTTGAAATCCTGGATTGGGCAACGAAGGGGGTGGAGTACAACGGGTTTAGGGATAAACTCGACATATTGGTGGTTAAACAGCAGCTCACCACTTTGTTGGGCCTGGCCTGGTTCCGGCCGCTGGGAATAAAGATTGCAGGGGTGCAACAGCTGGGGACGCGGGGATTCGAAAACGTGTGCTGGGAGTTCCCGGAGGTGTTTGACGGGGCCCTGGGGTGCTACAAGGGCCCTCCCATATCCTTACCCTCTATCCCCATGTGCAACACGTAAGGCTGAAGGCCCAGCGAGTTCCATTCGCTCTGAAGCCTAAAATCGAAGCAGAGCTAGACCGCCTCACAGCCCAGGGAATGCTGGAACCCGTGGCCTATGCCACATGGGAAACCCCAATAGTTACCCCGGTGAAGCCGAACGGGGAGGTGCGAATATGCGCCGATTATAAGTGCACCATTAACAAGGCACTACAGGACAACCCCTATCCCATTCCAGTAATCAGCCACGTTCTGGCCGCATTAGCGGGGTCCAAAATCTTTTGGAAACTGGACTTGGCCCAGGTGTACCAGCAGCTGCCCGTGGACGCCATGACGGCAGAATCGCAGACCATAGTAACCCACAGGGGGCCATTTAAGGTGCGGCGATTGCAGTTTGGGGTGAGCGTGGCCCCGGGGGTGTTTCAGAGCCTGATGGATTCTTTCCTCAAAGGGATCCCCGGGGTGCAACCGTTTTTCGACGACGTTCTGATCGCCGCACTGGACGCAGAGGAATTTAGCAACCGGCTGCGAGAAGTACTCCGCCGTTTCCAAGAGGCCGGTCTGAAAGTTAAGCGTGAAAAGTGTTCCCTCGGGGTACGGAGGGTAGATTTCTTGGGGTTTGCGATAGAGGCTGCGGGGATCCACCCAACGCTGGACAAAACCAAGGCCATTGTGGAAGCCCCCCCCCACGAGCAAGGCGGAGCTACAAAGTTTCTTGGGGTTATTAAATTTCTATCATTTGTTCCTGCCCCACAAAGCCGCCATAGCAGAACCCCTCCACAGACTCCTAGACAAAAATGCCCTGTGGGTCTGGGGAAAGAAGCAGGATGCAGCGTTCCAGGCAGTCAAAGGGCTGCTCGTATCTAACAATGTGCTCCACCATTTTGATGAGAGCTTACCGGTGATCTTAGCATGCGACGCGTCTCCGTATGGGGTGGGCGCTGTCCTGGGTCACCAACTCCCAGATGGGAGGGAGGTCCCGGTAACCTACTACTCGAGGACCCTGACCCCAGCGGAGCGGAACTATGCCCAAATAGATAAAGAGGCCTTAGCAATCGTGGCAGGGGTGCATAAGTTTAACGACTACCTGTACGGGAGACGTTTCACCATCGCCACAGATCACAAACCGCTCCTGGGCCTCCTAGCCTCGGACCGCCAAACGCCTCAGATTATATCACAGCACGTTTTGCGGTGTAATCAGTTCCTCTATTCCTACACATATGCCCTGGTCCACCAGCCGGGAAGGCGATGGGACACGCAGACGCTCTCAGTCGCCTACCGCTGCCCTCCATAGACCCCGACCCAGCCCACCATGTGATGCTCATCGAAACGCTACCGGAGAGACCCCTACATGCAGCAGAGGTAGCGAAAGCCACGGGGCGAGACATAGTACTCGCACGGGTCCTCGACTGGGTGGTGAGGGGCTGGCCAGAGGGAAAACAGGGCGAAGAGTTCAGGTCATACACAACACGCAAGGAAGAACTATCAGCCCACAAGGGATGTCTGTTATGGGGGAGCAGGGTGGTGGTCCCCCCCCTGCTGCGGAAACAAGTGCTGGGGGCCCTTCATGAAACACATCCAGGGATTGCACGGATGAAGGCCTTAGCATGCAGCTATGTATGGTGACCGGGGATGGACGAGGAAATAGAGGGGTGGGTCCGGAGGTGCAAAACATGCCAGGAGTCCTGACCCGAACCGCCCAGCGCCCCCGCTCAATGCTAGGAAGCACACAGGAAGCCGTGGTCTAGACTACACATCGACTTTGCAGGGCCTTTTCAGGGCCAAATATTCTTCATCTTGGTGGATGCGTACACCAAGTGGTTGGAAGTTATTCCGGTAGCTTCAACCTCAACGGCGGCGACGATCCGGGTGCTACACAGGGTCCTGAGCACACATGGCATCCCAGACTCTATTGTCTCGGACAACGGGACAGCCTTCACATCCCGGGAATTCCGGGAGTTCATGCAGAGATACCTGATCCAACCCACCCGGTCCGCCCCCTTCCATCCGGCCACCAATGGCCAAGCCGAGCGGATGGTGCGCACTACGAAAGAAGCACTGGGCCGTATCGTGCAGGGGGACTGGGACCACCGCCTAGCCGCCTTCCTATTCGATAATAGGATAACTCCCAACCCAGTCACGGGGGTCAGCCCAGCCGAACTGTTAATGGGACGAAAGCTAATCACACGATTAGATAGCTGCACCCCGACCGAGCCACCGACACCCGCAGTTTCCCCGAGATCAGGGAAGTGGCCAGGGGATTCTTCCCAGGGGATCCAGTATACGCGAGGAACTATGCGTGCAGCCCCGAGTGGGTAGAGGGCCGGGTGCTGCGAGTAATAGGGTCCCGCCACTACGATGTGTCCACAGAGGGAGGCAGTGTATTGCGGAGGCATATAGACCAAATACGTCGCCGCACCTTGCTGGAAGAACCGGCCGCAATATGGAGCAAAGAGGAGCTCACAGCCGCGCCCCCGCAGAGATCTACCCCATCACCGCCGACTGCTCCGGCTGATAGGGAGGTAGAGCCCAACTGTAGCGAGGGCGACTCCCAGGGAGCAGGGACACCAGACGAGCTGCAAGGCGCAGACAACCCTAGGCCGGCAGTTCTCCCACGAGGGGAACCCGTCGCCCTGTCTGCAGCAGTGGCCGTGGCCCCAGCAGCACCGGCGACCGCTCTGACTCCACCAGCCATCCCAAGGCGGTCTACCCGGGAGCGCACGGCCCCCGCCTACTTGCAGGACTATGTGTCCTGAGCTGGGGGGAGGAGTGTTATGTATTGAACATAAGTGATCAGGCTGCATGGCGATCGCTACTGAAAGCGACCCCTGGGTCCCCAGATGTTGCTCGCTAGTCGCCCTACCCATCAAGATCTGTGGCGGGAAGTTTGACCGGCCAGGATTGGCCTGGTCGGATGAGGGGGCTGTTCCGGGTACTGTATATAAGTGGGGCCCGGCCCGCGTGTTCTCTCTCTTGTAATGTGCTACTGAATAACCTATGTTGCCTTCAAACTGTCTCGGTTCTCAGTACATTACACATGTTTTTGCTTATCTACAGCTGACCTCCCCCAAACTCTTTTCTTCCAAATGAAAAAATAAATATACTTACAAAACTGTTTGTCTCTCCATTAGGGATAATCTCTCTCTTCACAAACATACTGCTATACCTAATGATTGTTATTTCATGAAGTTGTGCACTTTGTGGCAAAGGAAAGACTTAGTCTTCAGGACCGCCTCTCCCCATATGAGCCCCCACCCTGGGTTTTGAGGTCAGCTGCACAACATCTTCTTGTGATCCCTGGTCCTAAGGACACCCGACTGGCTTCAACAAGGGCCAGGGTCTTTTTGGTCCAGGTCCCCACCTGGTGGAATGAGATCCCGCTGGAGATATGGGCCCTGCGGGAGTTACCGTATTTTTCACACCATAAGACGCACTTTCCCCCCCCCCCAAAAAAAAGTGTGGGGGGGGGAGTGTGTGCGTCTTATGGAGCGAAGGTACCATACGTACCTTCCTGGGGGGGTGGGGGGGTGATCCGCTGCCTCCATCCCAGCGCTTCCCCGCGCCTGCCTGCCTGGCTCCAGCTCTGACGCTTAAAGCAAGCACCAGGATCGCTCCCTCTGCCCTCCGATCCCAGCGCTTGCTTTAAGCATCAGCGTTGAAGCCATGCAAACAGGCAGGGAGAAAGCACGCCGCCCCCTCCACAGCTGGCGCTTGCGAAGCGCTGGGTTTGCGGAGGGGGGGGGTGCTTCCTCTGTGCCTGTCTGCCTGGCTTCAGCTGCTGCTTATAGCAAGGGCTGGGATCGATGGCAGCCAAGCCTCCGATCCCAGCACTTGCTATAAGCAGCATCTGAAGCAAGGCACAGAGGAAGCACCTCCCCCCTCCGCAAACCCAGCGCTTCGTGAAGCGCTGGGTTTGCGGAGGGGGCGGCATGCTTTTTCCGTGCCTGCGTGCCTGGCTGGGAGACAAGCGGCGAGATCGCTCCCTCCGCCCCCACCGCAAACCCAGCACTTTGCAGGGAGCGATCTCGCTGCTTGTCTCCCAGCCAGGCACGCAGGCGCGGGGGAAGCACGCCAGTGCCTGCGTGCCTGGCTGGGAGACAAGCGGCGAGATCGCTCCCTGCGAAGTGCTGGGTTTGCAGTGGGGGCGGAGGGAGCGATCTCTCTCTTGTCTGCCAGCCAGGCACCTGCGTCTTATTTTCTGGAGCGTCCAATGGACCGAAAAATACGGTACCCAAGTTTAGCAGGGCCTGTAAGATAGAGCTCTTCCACCAGGCTTTTAATTGATCCAGCGGTTGTCCCCTGAAGTTATCGCTCCCCCCAGCACGTTACCATCTAGGTGCTTATGTTATGCTGAACACTACCAGCCTATATGTGGTTTATGACTTGTTGACAGTGATGTGGATCATGGTTTCAGTTAATTCTGTAATTACGATATTATTTAGTTTGGATCTGGTTTGTTTAATGTTTTTGTAAGGTTTTTTTAATGTAAGCTGCCCAAGGCCCACTTGCAGAATATAAAGTGAAAAATTAAATTAAATTAAATTAGTCAATTTTATTTTCACTTCTGAGTCTTGGAGCTTCGAAGGTATGCTCCTCCACATTTTATATACTGACAGTGCAATCCTAAGCAAGTCTGTTCAGAATCCTACTGAAATCTGCTCATTGGAGTTCACTCTAGGGTTGTCAGGTCCCTCCTTGTGATTAGAGGGGGATGGGGGAGACTCCCCCCCCCAAAAAAAGGAAGGCCCAGGCCTTGTCGCCAGTGTCACGCACACATACTACAAAACTCTGGTCCTTGGGCAAAAATTCTGGTAAAAACAGCTTCTACCATAGAGTTTTTGCCCAGATGTTGCTGTTTCACTTAGATGTTGTTGGCATGATGACATCATTTCCTGTGCAATGCTGGTGCTGTACTGATTCAGCTTCCCCAGGAGGCAAGGGCTGGGGTTCAACGGGGCACGTCACAGGCAAGGATGCAGAGAGAAACTAAAGCCCAGTCCAAAAGTCAGGAGTTCCAGAAAGTAGATTTACCAAAGTCCAGTCTAGAGTCAAGGAGTTCCAGGCAGCAAGTCCAATCCAAGGTCAGGGGTTTCAGAAAAGCCAGTTGTCAGGTCCAGTTCAAGGTTGGTGGCTTAGCAGCAAAGTATACTTGTTGCATCCACAGACTGCTGCTTCTCCTGGCTGAATTTATATCGAAGTCTTTAACAAGGTAAACTCCTAGCCAATTCCTTGGCAGTCATCCTGAAACTATTCATTTGTCTCTTCAACTGACAGCTTATGATGGGCTGTAAGTCTAGCACTGCTTCTCCTCTTGCAAATCCAAGCATCTCTGACAGTGTCAGTGCTGCAAGGGTGTGGATGAGTTAGGTTGGCTGTAAGTGGCTTCTGAAGACTTGTTTACTGCTTCAGAGCTACAAGGCATTGGCTTGGATTTGTAGCACACACCATCTGTGCCCAAAAGTCCCTCCAGCCCAATTGAAGAGACTCAACAGACAGAGTTCCAAGTGAGTTGATCCAGAGATTCCTTTATTACCACCAGTGGCAGGAGGAAAAACTCGTATCTTTCTATACCACCATCCTTCCTGCGTTTTTCCTCAAACCCATCTTTATAAACATAGCATATTTATACAATTTCTGATAACAAAGCAGGTCTCATTGATTGGTTACAAATCCTCGCTCTTAGCCTTTTGTGGTATCTCATTGGCTTAAAGAAACCCGTCTCTACCAGGGTGAGGTAATTCCTTGGGGATTTCTTTGTTCTCTTTTCCCCATCTCCCATCTTCCTGGCATCTAGCATCCGCCCGGTTTCTGGTTTTGCTCCAGAGAATGTGTCAGTAAGTAAAATCTCTACTGCATGGGCGTGATGGCTCCTTTCAGACTAGGAGGTCCTTCCTTGAGGCAGGGGGAAAAGCTTTCCTTATCAGAGGATGCTAATAGAACTTTTATAACGTTCTCTTGCTAGACATGCAATGTGGCTCCTTTCATATATATTATGCTTAGTGAGGACTCTTAATAGAGGCCTATTGTCCATTGTTCCGCAGACCACTTCAGGCCTGGAATAGAGAGAGAGAGAGAGAAGGCACTATATATTTTACTTTGAATGTAATGGTCTTGTTACAACTGTTAAGGCAGGTGAGTGCAAATGAGTTCTATGATCAGGATTAGTGCAATTCTGTTTGGCACTCTAATGCAAATCTGAATTTATATTCTACAGTTTCTACTGTAAACTGTGACTCCTGATCAGCTGGTAACCTGATCTCCTGTTGTTCTTATTCTGGCTTAGAGAGCCAGCTGCAGCCAGCTGTTCAGTTAACAGGTTGAGGGCTAGCTGCAGATAGCTCTTCATCTGAGAAATCCAAGCCTACACTCAGCACAGACTGACTTATGGTAAACTTCCTCTCTCCTGGTAAGTCCCCCTGTCTGACCAGCTGATTGGTGGCTGGGGACAGGGCCTCCACTGCAGGGTCTGGCAACCCTAGTTTACTCCCAGTGAAGTGTTCTTAGGATTGCAGTGTTAGGGAGCAATCTTAAACTGATACTGAAAAATAGGACTAATGATGTCCAATGGAGTTTATTTCCAGGATAATGGGATTAGAATTGTGATTTAAGAGTACACACCAGGTATCTTGAAGAGGTATGTTTTCCCACAGGAGAATTCCATCCCACCCCACCCCCCACAAATGCGTGTGTGATTTTCTATCTGTAGTAGTTATTGTTTGACTTTTATTTTATAGGCTTTGAAAGATTATAGTATTACTCTTCTTCTTGAGCCAAAAAAAGACATTGTCTTGAAAGTGTTGGTTAACCGGGCACTAATCTATGCTGAACTGGATCAGTATGCTAATTCATTGGAGGTATGTATCTTTTTTTCTTAATAGAATAAATAAGAAACTCCAGATTTTTCATTAGCATAGAGAAACCCCCTTAAGAACTAGCAATGTAATTTACATAGATAACTCATTTATTTTAAATATAATTGTTCAAAGTGTGTTAACAGGATGAAATCCTCATGGGATTTCCAGATGTAATTTTTAGGTATGCACTAGGCATCTGTCATCTGTCACATTTAAACCTCAAACCAAACCACTAAACCAGGTTACTGGTAAATGACAGTTCTTGTACTGGGAAAGAACCAACAGTATTCTCTCTTCTGTGAGAGACTTGCCTTTCCCCTTCTGTTCCTATCTTCTGCCTCCTGGTAAAAGTTTCTTTGCTTTGTCTGGTATTCCCTCAGTTATCCCTCCTTCATGCCACATGTTTTAATTGTTGTTTTAATGTTTTATGTGCATTTTGGCTTGGTTTTTATTGTTTTTATGATGTGTCTTTGTTTTGGTTTTAATGGTTTTTAAGCTGTGTTTTATTATGTTTTTAATCTATTGTACATTTTTAAGGCCCTGATGATGGCAGAAAAATGTGATATATATCTCACACTT
Organism: Heteronotia binoei; assembly: GCF_032191835.1. NCBI lineage: Eukaryota > Metazoa > Chordata > Lepidosauria > Squamata > Gekkonidae > Heteronotia > Heteronotia binoei. The sequence continues at coordinate 55,555,870 of NC_083243.1, read as the reverse complement.
GGTGTTGCTGTGAACATGGAGAGTTGTGCTAGTTACTTTTTGGATGGTACCTGTGAAATAAATGTCAAATACTTCAAAATATTTCTCTGTTTTTAGGACTTTACAGAGGCAGCACTGAGTACACCAAAAGACAGTCAGCTGTTCCAAGCTGTTGGAATTTGCTATCACAGGTAATATTAATTACTCAGTGATGTGAGTTTAAGAAATGTGTAGTATATGGTGATGTTTACAGAGAAAAAGTATAACAAAATGAACAAAAACTCAGGAAGAGAGTTTTTCTGTTGTTCAAGAACCCATACATATTTTATTTAACTTTTGCAATGGTTTGTTGTTTGTTTTGTTCCTTTCTTAATGGTTGTTAGGAAACAAAATTCCTTAAATAGTGTTTGACCAGTTACCAGATTTGAAAATCATTAGGCTTGATATGTAGTTGACAAAATGCTGTTCTGACAATTGAACGATTCAAAATTCTATAGTGGCCAAATTACTGAACATTTGGTATTACTCCAAAATATATTCTGATTTTACGTTCTTTCTTATTTCTGTTGCTTCTTTGGTAACATCAGAATACATTTATAATAACCCAGGTCTTTCAATTGATGCTGAGTCTACTGGGTTTGCACCTTTTATTTTAGCTTCTGGTTTTAGTTTTATGCATCGTCATCGGCCTTTTATGCACGGGTGAGTCCCCTTGCTTTCACAGTGCCTCTCCATTGCATTTTCTTTTTCATTCTGCATTTCCTTTCTCTTTTACCTTGCATGTCCATCCAGGGTTTTTTTGTTCTGCATTGATTTTTATCCCTTCAGCTCTCAGTTCACTTTCTGCTTGCTGTTTCCTTGGCTTTTTTGTTTGCTGTTCCTTTGTGGCAGTTTTTCCCCTTGCTTTGCTTCCAAGCTGAAGGAATTCAAAAGCATACACATTCCTTAACCCTTTTTCAACCACACCCTTTCCCCTTCCCCTCTGTGCCCATACCTCTGCTCACATGAGGTTGTTCCTCCCATTTTATACCTTCTGCCATCCTCCCCCCTTCATCAGTTCTTGCTTTCCCCATCATATATATATATTTTTGTTTTTTGCAAGCAGACAGAGTCCTGCAATATGATTTTATTGCTAAACTTTGATCTCTGGTAAATTATTGACTTGGAAAACCTTAAGAGGTAGCGTTGCCCCATGCTTCAGCTCTCTGAGGATCCTCTTTGGAAGCTCTGAAGGGAGGAGGAGGGGCTCAGTGGTGAAACCCCCAATTGGTGGGTGGATGGGGCCCTGCTCCACCCCCATCCCCCAATGCCAGTAGCAGAGCACTGGATATCAGCAAGCTTCCTTCCTTCACTGGGGAGCCCCAAAAGCTTATGCTTGAGTTCAGGCCTTCAGGGAGCCCCCCTTCAAAGCTGGGTGACCATCCTGCTCAGGCCCAGCTCATCCACAGCTCTGTTTTACAGGCCCTGAAGAACTGTAAAACATCCTGCAGGGCCCTAATCTCTAAATTCAGGCACTATTACTTTGTGTGCCCCTCCTTCTCATTTAGAAGAAACAATTAAACATCTTTTTCTCTAAAAGTGCTTTCACAATCTTGTCAAAATTATATTTAAGCCATATTTCTGCACTAGTGCTTGCTTCTTTGTTAAAAGGAGTGCATGTTATAGCATAGCAGGTATTGCCAATGCACATCCTCTATTATAAATAATTTTATGTGGCATTTATATGAAAATAATACTGAATCAGAAACCAGCCATGAAATTAATTATAATTTTATATAGTTTACATTTTAATTCCAAGGAATTATGTTAATGTGATGCCTTCCATTGTAAGTAAAATAATAGTAGCAATGTTGCTAATGAAATATTAACTATCAGATCCATGTTGATTTTAGGCTTCAAAAGTATGAAGAAGCTGTGAAGTCATTTTCAACAGTGCTTAAATTAAATCCTTTTTCTCTGGATGGCTATATCGGACGAGGGAATTCATACATGGAATATGGGCATCTGGCTGGTTCAAAACAGGCCCAGAAAGATTTCTTGAAAGCAATACACTTGAATCCCTTATGCATAAAGGCCAGACTTTGCTTAGGATACAACTTACAGGTAATTTATATACATCTATGTTATAATCAATAAAAGCAAAGTTGATTAATTTATTAATGAGATAGACAATAACAGTTGGTATGGATTCTGTCAGCTTTCTGGTGGATTTCAGTATTCTGGAGCAGACAGAGGCAACTGTAAACAACAGTCAAATGAGCACCTGGTGCTTAAATTACTGTCCTCCTATGTTCCTGAAGTTTTATAGTTCAGAGTTCTGATTAAGATGCTGGACTGTCTTTGGTTACAATTAAGTCAAAGAATCATTTTGTAGTATAACATAACATATTAATGTAGGTGCCAGGTAAGAGAGATTATAGAGATATAGGAACTGCCATCACAAAACCAGTTATCTTGCATTTACTCAATATTCTGTACAGTGCTGAAAAAGAACAGGGACTGGAAGGTCATTATAGACCTCAGATTCTTAAGCAACCATGTGAAATTGTCAGTTCTAGGTGATGAAACTAAGTTTAATAGCAAAGGCTCTGCAAGCTAATCACTTTCTAGCTTCTTTGGACTTTACAGAGGCTACCTTCATGTGTCAATTCTGCCTCTCTGCTACAGATTTCTCTGAGTTTTCTATCAGCAGAAGCATAGGCAGGTGTCCAGGGCACTCCCATTTGGTCTTGCTTCAGCCCTGAAAATTTTCACCAAGCTGGTAGTTTTGTTGTGGTTCTTGTAAGACCAAAGGAGCTTCATTATATCCCTATTCTATAAAGTACTAATACTATATAAAATAGTAGGTGGGTAACTGTGTTGGCCTAAAGCAGTAGAACAAAGTTTGAGTTCAGTGGCTTCTCTAAGAACAACAAAGTTTTATTCAAGGTGTGATCTTTTGTGTGCATGCACACTTCCTTAGACAAAGTGAAATGAAACTTACCAGTATGGACTGGTATGCACATGAATGCTCACGCCTTGGAAAAGACTTTGTTGGTCTTAAAGGTGCCACTGAACTCAAACTTTGTATAAAGCGCTGTACCCCTACTTGGACTATCCAGTTAGAACTTCATCCTTTCAAGCAAAGCTCACTGAGGTACAATCCAGACTTTATAGGGCCACTGACTCTTTATCAGCTTTCATCAATGACAGATGACCCAACAAGTTGATCTTCATTCAAGAACAGTGTGAAATTGCACTGAACCATTGGCTAGGTGCTGTATTCTTGCTGTTGGCTCACCTATGAGGTGCAGTATATCAATATCACAGAATCAACTTTGTGTTACTTCTCCAGGCCTCATACATCCTTTTGAACAATACTTTCTTATATAATCTATATGATAATTTAAAAAAAAAAGTGTGTGTATGTTTTTAAATGCATTCTTATCTATTCCTGATTCTTGAGTTAGAGTGCTGGATCTCAAATTTATCTATAGCTGTGTACACATGATTAGGGAAGTCATGGGACAAAATTCCAGAGTGCTTCTTGCTCTGGGAAGGTTACAGTGCTAGGCAAGTTTTGTTATTTGTTTCTACATGATTTATGGAGGGGTCTGGGTGGGTTGAAATTGTTTGGGGCTCATAGAAGCTCTCAACAGACATGCCAGAACTCCCAAATGTATGGAGGCCCAAACTTTGAAACTGAAATTAGGTTACAATAAATGTTCTCTTTGTGCTTCTGGAGCTCAACAGACAGTGCTGGCTGTCAGCACGAGAGCTCCCATTCTGCTTCATGGGAGCAGATTGGATATATGCCTGCAGCTCATGTGCAGCTGCTTTTACTTTGTGCAGACAGTTAGGCAGAGAGAGAGTTTCAGGCAGAAAGGAAAGAGAACTGAAAGTCATTTCTCAGTGTGAAAATAGTGGGGTTGGGGGTGTTTGCTTACTCAGGGCACTGAGGCACCCATCCTGCTCAAGCCAGAGGGGCTCAGCCAGTGGGTTCCTTGGCTGAGGATCCATCTTCCCCCTCAGTGGGATTTTTGAACCCTCAATTTCTTCTCCCTTTTGACCTTTGGACCCTCAGCTCCTCAATTTCCTGTGGGCCACCCTTCTTGGTTTAGCATCATCATCTGCCTTTGCTGCGCCTGCCCCCTTGTCTTGGTTTTCCAACTCTCCACCTCACTCCTGTGCTAGATCCCCTGTTAGATTCTCCCTTTTGCATTTTGGATCCTAGGATCCTCAACTTCCCTGCCTCTGGGCACCCCCCTGACAGGCTTAAAATCATCAGCTGCCCTTGCTGTGCCTGCCCTTTGTCTCAGTTTTCCAACTCTCCACCCTGCTCCTGTGCCAGACCTCTCGTTGGGTACCCTCTTTTGCACTTTGGACCCTAGGATCCTTCAGGAGGAGGCAGGCGGGAGATTACCCATCTGCAGGATTACCCATCTGCAGCAACACTGTCTATGATGAGGAGGTGGGCAGTGCTTCCTCCTGAGCCAATTCCCACCAGTCTTGGAGGGCAGGCAGAGGGGCATCCTGGGGAGGTCTGTGAATTAGACGCTTCTTATTTGCAGGTGGGCTGTTCAACACACTCCTTCTGAACCTGCGGCTGTGATTTCCTAAGAGAGCACTTTCCTGGGGGCACCTGCTTCAGGGAGTTGTAACTTGCCCCCTCCTCTCCAATCCTTACAAAATTGGGGGGCATGTAGAGACGAGTCTGCTGGAGACTCACTGCAGGTTTGGCATCTCTAGCATGCGGGGGTGGGGGGGACATTCTACCACGTCATGAATCTCGTGAAATGAACTGGTTTGGCAACAGGAATGTTCATGAAGGTTTGTGGTTTGTGAGCACTCACAAACCACAAACCAGAATGGATCTCCATTTTTCTAGTTCATGCCTATCCCTTTTTGTAATCCACCTTTCTCCCCTTACAAGGGCCATCATGATGGCTTACAGTTTAAAACAGGGTTGGCCAATGGTAGCTCTCCTGATTTTTTTTGCCTACAGCTCCCATTAGCCCCAGCCAGCCAGCTGAGGCTGATGGGAGTTGTAGGCAAAAAACATCTGGAGAGCTACCGTTGGCCACCCCTGATTTAAAACATACACAATAAGATCACATTTTGAAATCATTTAAATCAACCCAGCAAACATAATTAAAAAAATCAAAACAGTGGTACAATACATACAGAACATAAAAATAGCAATTAAAACTTTGGTTAGGAAGGAAGGAAGTCTTCATCTGATGATGGAAGATGGCAACAGAAGGGGACAGATGTCTTTTCCTTGGGAGAGAGTTAAAGCTTTGGTGCCATGAACAAGGCCCTCTTCTGTGTTACCACATGCCTAATCTCAGACGGTGAGAACTCCTAAATGTTAGAGGTTTCTGCTTGGAAAATCAATTTTATATCCCAAACAGTTTGATGGATCGTTGGATTGAAATGAGATTGAGAGCCTTTTAGTATAAAAGCAAAATCATAACTTTATTTCTACAGGGATGGGGAACTGGAGTGGAAACAAAGCCCTAAGAACTACATCCTATCACAATGAAAGACACATGGCTAAGAAGTGAGGATACTTCCTCTTTCTTCTTGACATCTGCCTACCTAGACAAAGAAGTCACCTGACTAGCTGACCAATAGCACAAACACACAAACAGTCCTTTCTCCGGGCTTCTTCTTTATTGGCAGAGAGCCAAGATCCTCTTCCTAGGTCAGGCAGACAATAGAGAAACAGGTAAACACATTTAACCCTATAATGTCTGGAACTTAGAACACTGCAATTCCAACACTAAAGAGGACCTCCAAAGATGACCAGAGTGGTTGAGCAGGTTCATAAGGGAGCAAGTGATCCTTTATGTATGGGCCAAATGTAATACGAATATTACTAAACACATGTTTAAGGAAAAAATACCATGTACACAGATTGTACTTGCATTTGCTGTAAATTGTGAACAGGGCTGATATCACTATACAAAAGTTAGAGGAGGCTACATGGAACCCACAAATCACTTCCTTCATTAGGATAGAATGCTTTGATACTTAATGTTTGCAATGCCTTCTCTGCAGATTGTTATTCTAGGCAAATCTAAACAGTGAAGCAGGCAGTTACTACAACTGATACTGTTAATGGCGGTATTAACTTATTGTAGGGCCTTGGAAAGTTTCAAAAAGCTTGGCTCCAGTTTTCAGCAGTGATCCACATTGATCCAGGATGTCACATTGCTTATGATGGGCGTGCTATAGTTTGTCTTCAGATGGGCAATACATTTGCTGCCTTTCAAGATATAAATGCTGCATTAAAGGTAATTATTTGTATTCCCTTTTTGTGTCACATAATCCCTGGTGACACATCCTCCCTCCTTCATTCTGAAGACGTTTGTTTGCACACAAAAGCTTATACCTGAAATAAAATGTTGGTTTTAAAGCTGCCATGGGACAACTTTTTCCCTCTCTCTCTTTCCTCCCTCTCCCTTCCTTCTCAAAAGAGGAGCAGCCCTGGAGAAAGAAGCAGAAGCTTTGCATGTGTGTGAGTGTGTGTGTGAGAATGGGAAATCAGGGAAGAACACAGCTGAATAATTATAAGTATGAAAAAAGGGAAAAACTCTTATGTTTTAGCATTGTAATACCATTGATACTGCTTGGGTTTTATTGCAGTGATTTTTAAAATGTTTTATTTCAGGGTACTATCATTTTTTAAGTACCCTAACAGCTTCTGCATGCAAATCACCATGCTTTGGCATTATTATTGAATTATTGCTTTTTAATTTGTGAACAGGTTTTCTGTTTTAATGAATAACTAGTATTTCCTGGGAATGATATTTATTTGTTTGTTGCAGATGCCTTGCAGATATAGTGTTATTCCTCATTAAAAAAAAGACATTTATGCTTTTTAGGCCTGTCAGTGATGCACACCTTGCCCTTGAGAGCTTATGTTTGGAGAAGAATCTCCAAATGTTATTTGCTTTTCTATGTATAGGAAAATACATAGCCTTCTGCTGAACACAAGTGTATGTGACTGGTGCCATGATTTAGAGCTAACTAGAGGCAGTTTTTATTAAATATTTCCTGTTGAACTTTGTTTTAAACTTCTCTCTCTGAATACATTTCAGATTACTACCAGTGCAGAAATCCTTACAAATCGAGGTGTCATTAATCAGTTTATGGGATTTGTAAGCTGTGCCATGAAAGACTATCAGCAGGCAATTGCTATTGATCCTGACTATGCTTTAGCATATTTCAATGCAGCAAATGTTTACTTTCTTAACAGGCAATTTTCACAGGTGTGTATTTGGTTTTTTTGTTAACTAGTTCCCAGAACATTTTTGCTTGGCTTTTAACAATTATTTCATCTGCAGCTGCTAAGAGCCACCATGGGCCCCCAGATAAAAATTAACCCTCCCACACCATTTAGACACATTCACATCTACTAGAAAGGTCTGCGTTTAGTTGGGCATGTTTAGTTTTTTGGATTTTTTTTAAAGATTTCACTATAGTATCATAGATCATAATTATCTTGTAGGGTGGCCAAATGGAGCTCTTGAATTGGCGTAGGGATGCATTCCACTTACTCCATAAACCATTGGCCCATCATGGCTCAGTCAGCATCTCTGGCTTTCCATTGGCTGACTCCCCTGCCCCAACTTACTGCAGGCCTGGGAATGTTGAACAAACAATCAAAACAGCCTTACCTCAGAGACAGACATATCTCCAACTCTTCTCTGTGTCCTCTCTGTCAGCCAGCCTCACAAAAGATGTCACTGGCAACAGACCTCTGCCACTCCATTAACAGCCCACATAGACAGCCTCCCAGTACATGCAGCTTTCAAAGACCACAGAAATAGCTAGGGAGCTGCCGATGCCATAATGTGACTAGGCAGCAAGACCTGGACCCACTGGTAGTGTTTTCTCACAGGTCATGGCTCTTTGTTGTCACTCTCTCTCTCCCTCCTCCCCTCAGACGTGCCCCTAGCATGAGGCTGTTGCTAGGCAACCAACTTCTGTCAGTAAAGGGAGAGGCCTCAGTAAAGGGATATAGTCCACCTTCCAAAGCAATTCTTTTCTATAGGGTGGGGAAAGAGATCTGTTGTCTAGAGATCAGTTGTGATCCCAGGTGATCTTCAGGCTCCACCTGAATGTTGGCTACCCTAGGCCTGGCAGCACCCTCTGGGTGACTTGATGCCACCTGACTGGCATGACATAACTAGGCATGGCTGCTTGTTCCTGTTCAGCAGCAGCCCCCCATGGCAGCCAGCATGACTTAGCAGTTGCCAACTCCAGGTTGGCAAATTCCTGGCGATTTAAGGGTTGGAGACTGGACAGGTTGAGTTTGAGGAGGGGTGGGAACTCAGGTACACTGCCATAGACACCACCTTCCAAGCCAGCCATTTTTTCCTGGGGAATCACTGTTGCCAATTTCCAGGTGAGGGTTGGAGATCACTCAGATTTACAACTGATCTCCAGATGACAGACATCAGCTCCCCTGGAGGTGTGGGAGGAAGTGAATGCCCTCATTTGGGTGAGTGGGAAGACAGCAAGGGGAGGTACTCACCCAGAGCCTCTTTCTAGAGTCCTTTGTATTTTCTCTCACAGTGGGCCTTACTCCTAATTAAAACATAATACTCAAGAACGGGGGAACACCCCACTCCCCCAAATTGACCTTATACAAGTGTAGAGGAAGTGGAGAAGGAGAGAAGGGCATTCTAGATCCAGTGGCACACATAGCCTATTTGGTGCCCAGGGTGGATACTTTTTAACACACCCCTCTTTTTTTTTGCCATCAAGTCACAGGTGACTTATGGAAACCCTGTAGGGTTTTCAAGGCAAAAGATGTTCAGAGGTTATTTGCCATTGCCTGCCTCTGTGTCAGCCCTGCTTAACTTCTGAAACCTGATGAGATCAGGCTAGGCTGGGGCTATCCAGGTCAGGGCCTCTCTTCTATATGACAAAATTATTTTCATTTATAAACCTGAAATAAAATGAATAATAGTAATGGACAGAAAATAAATTCAGGTGGATCTGAAAATTGATTCAGTTGGTCTGAAGCAGCAGAACAAAATTTGGTCTTAAAGGTGCCACTGGATCTAAACCTTGTATTCAGTAACCAGAAAAGAAAAGCAAACAGTGAAAAATTTCTCATATTTAACTTGGTATATAAAATCATGCTAGCAAAAAACAAAAACCCAAATTCCAACCTGCTATTCCATCATGAGAGCCAGTGTGGTGTAGTGCTTAAAGTGTTGGACTAGGATCTGGGAAATCCAGGTTCAAATCCTCACTCATGCCATGGAAGCTTGTTGGGTGACCTTGGGCCAGTCACATTACTCTCAGCCTATTCCTGCCCTGTGTAACCCTAAGATAGTCTGATTACATTAGAACACAGAAACTAAGCAGGGCCAACATGGATGCAGGCATTGGCAAACCAGCTTTTAATGTCCAAATGTCTCTTGCCTTGAAAACCCTACAGGGTTGCTGTAAGTCAATGGGGAGAGGGGGGGGGGAGAATTCCATCACACCAGTTGAGTTCTGAGCAGGCACTTGAGAAGGCTTCTGTTCTGCATTTTGAAGCCAAAAAAATGACCACCCCAAACATCTACAAGGCATTTTTGAGGGCATTTTTGCACCCCAGCAGAACCAGTTTGCCTTTGTCTAACTTTTTACTAACACTAGGAGTCTAATCTTTGCATGCTAACACTAGCCAAAGCATGACAAAATAGTGATCACAACAACCAGAGAATCTTGGCAGTAGAAACTGTAGGAAGGACATTTTTGCACCCCAGCAGAACCAGTGCAATGTACAGAGTACCCAACATAATATTAACAAAGGTTTGCTACTATACTATTCTTAAATACATTCTGTGGATCCTGTGAATTGGGGCGGGGGGGAGATAATTTGTGAATTTCCTGCATTGTGCAGGGGGTTAGACTAGATGACCCTGGAGGTCCCTTCCAACTCTAAGAAGTGAAAATGGGGGGGGGAGAAAAATTAGGTGAAGGAAGACAGAAATTAATGAGAAACAATGTGGAAAAGAGGGAGAGAAAGAATGGTTGTTTTATCTTACTGCAACACCCTAACTATTGCTTTGCAAGATCTGGCTGAGTTGGGTGCAAGGAAAGGGAGAGAGAAAGGCTAGACTATGGGAGAAAATGATCTGCAGGCTGACAGTTTCTATAGCAACTATCAGCTGCTGTGATGGAAGTTTGCTCAAGTCTTGGGGCGACCACCCTCTTCACGCCGGAGGATCTGCAGGGATTTCGCATAAGAAGCGCCGGGGCAGCCAAAAGAGCCGTCGCAAAAGCCGCTCAAACGTTTTCCTGCTTCTTGGCGGTTTCCGTTTGAGCGGGTTTCGCGACGGAACTTTCCGGCTCTTTTGGCTGCTCCGGCGCTTCTTATGCGAAATCCCTGCAGATCCTCCGGCGTGAAGAGGGTGGTCGCGCCACTTGAAGGTGAGTGCGAAAACGCCCTTGGAGAAAAGGGAAGCTTAACCAATCCTAGAGCTTTTTGCTGTGTTCAGACTTCCTTGCACCCTTAGTGGTTGCAGCCAGAACTTCAATTTAAAAATAAAAATACATTTGGCTGGAGGTGGCAGCAGAACAGTGCTGGTTTCAAGAGCACTCTTCAAAGGCCTTCCTTAAGCTGTGTCTGGGGTGGACAACTCCCCGCCCCTTGGTATGCTACTGGCTCTGTTCATTTTAGTCCATATAATGGTGACATTTGTATAAGGGAGGAATGGGCTTACTATTGCATGTTTCCATGGCAAGTCCCTTTGTACTGATTTCTTTTTAAGTAACCAAAACATGGGCATAGAATCTGCCCAGTGCCATTTTATTATTATGCACTATTTATGCATCCCATGAACCAAGCTCACACATCTCTGTTAAAGTCACAGTATTGGATTTTCTTCTTTTTGAGTATTTTTTCCACCTAACTACATTAGTACTATAGATGGAAAAATACTTGAAGGAAGAAAATTCAATATGATAACTTTAATGGTGGTGCTATTATTATTTTCAAAGAGCAACTTAGAAGTGGCCCCCATTGCAGGTATTGTAATGATTGTAATAATTGTAATGATTTCTGAAACAAAATCAGTAAATACATTTAAAACTTCAAAAAGTAGCATTCATTTTGTATTTAACTCACTTCATAGGCAAGAGACTATTATTCCAAGGCACTAACACTTGATGCAAAAAATGAATCTGCATTCTTGAATCGAGCTATTACAAATACATTACTGAAAAACTTTGAGGAAGCAAAAGCAGATTTTGAGAAGGCAATTTGTCTCAGCCCTTTCTCTGCAGCTATATATTATAACAAGGCAAACCTCTACAGTACATTAAAGCAATATGAGCAAGCTGAGGAGGACATTTCAAAAGGTACGCCCAATGCCTGGGATTCTGCAGTTATTAATGCTTGCCTTTACACCTCTTTATTTTAAAAAAGATATTGCGGGATGCCAACACACTGTAAATTGCTGATCCAGAAGGAAAATCCATACATGTCAAAGAATGTTGCATGAGCTAGGAAGTGTGGACTCATCAGCATTACATAGTGTTCTTGCACTAATTGTTCATGACTGACCAGCTGGTTGGCACTTCAGGTCTGACACCTCTGTTCTCTTGACCAATTCACACATCACAAAGTTCATGTGGTGTACACATGAATTGTCAATGGAAGTGTATCTGGAGTTCCATGCTGGAAACTGAGTTCTCAGCCTCACAGGGCCTGATTCATATCATGACAGTGGTGCATGGGGAGAAGGACCTTAAGCTTTGCACAGTGTCTTTACTTTTTTTCTGACAGGAAATGACCCCAGGAACCACTACTGGGGAAACTTATATGTAGTTCACAAGTCCCCCAATAGGACAAATAGTCCCCTTGGAGGCTGTTTCATATTGCAAAAATGGGACAGAGGCTTAAGCCCCTTCTTTCTGCAGGCTATGGTGCTAATCTAAATTGGGCTCCTGTGAACCTAAGAACTGAGTTCCCAGTATGGAGCTCCAGACACATCTCTGTCTCTTTCACTCTCTGTCTCTTCACACACAAACACAAACAAAAGGTATGTATTGGTTCTCAGTATCTCCTTTATCCCTTCACAAATAGGTAACTGGCACTCATGTTGATAGCCCCAAATGTCTGTTCATTTGGAGAGATCCATGTATGCAGCCACATATATTAAACCCTGCTGCTTGAAGGGCACTTGGTGTAATTAGTAGACTGATCAAAACCACCAAGAGAGAGAAAGAGTCCAATGTTCACGCTGAAATTAGAAGCTTGATGCTGTGATTAGAGAATGTAGAACGAGGTTCCTAAATAACTGAGCTGTTAAACTGAAGAAAGAATTGAAATGTCATCAAAATCTAGAGAGACGTCTTTTTCAGAAAGCGGCTACATTGAAACTATGTTCCCCAGGAGTGTCCACCTTGTGAATCTCATTTGGACTATTTCCAGGTTTGGATTTATATCTATTCATTTTGGGATGGGGGATTTTGGTCCCTTTGGGGTTTCTGTTACTTTAAAAGGTCCTAGCACCGCCGACCTTTATCAGTATCGTTTCATTTATTTTGCGTTGTACATAATTCTTGTAATACATTTTTTGCAAACTGAAAGACAGTTTATTACTTGGTGGTTTTAATCAGTCTACATATATTAAACCAGCAGCTATGTACAAACATCTCTTGATTGAAACTACAGGAATATCTTAGATGCTTACAGATTGGTTTCAAATGTTGTATTACGATCTGGAGCATCCTACTGAAGAGTCACCAGATCCAGGATTCTTCTGGAAATAGAGCAAGCCCTCATTAATTGGGTTTATCAAAAAGGAATGAAGTAATATTTGTGTGCAAAATGGATTGGATTCAGTGCTTCTGTGAATAGAGTGGGTTCACAGTTGACAGGTTTATTGGCTTCCCCCTGACACAGCATCCTCATGAAACGCCACTGTGGTGGGTCAGGGGCTCTCCAGAATAGTGTACCATGTAGCATGATTGCAGCAAGAAGAGAGATGCAATAATCAACCCCTCTCTGCTTGATTTTGTGCAAGGGGTGGGGTGGGGGGCTTGTAGCCAAGACATGGTCCCTTCTTTCTGCAGGTCCCTGCCACATATTGTTCTAAAGAGTCTTCTGACCCTCAACATCAGCTTTTGAGATGGCTCACAGGGCTATTGGAGGAAGCAATATAGGACTACGGGATCCATCTCCTCCATATATAGCATCTGTGAACTTTATTTATTTATAATAATTCTATGCTGCTTTTCTACCTAAGCAGGGACCCCTCAAGGCAACTAACATCAAAACATTTCAACATCAAAACACACATTACACTAAAAGTCTGGAGGAGGGCCAATAACAGTTACTGGGGGTATGCAAAAAAAAAGTCCTTACCTACATCGCAAGTATTGAATCTAGCCATATATTTTATATTGTTGCATCCTATAGCATATGAGCAATTCTTCTCCCTTCCCCCCAGCACCTACTATAAGACCACCAGAAATCTCTTTCAAGGTTACAGATTTCTGTGGACAAAAGAACATGGGATCAGTGGGGATGCAGTAAAGAGAGGGAAAATTACTTCCACCTCACTCTTGCACCCATGGAATCTTTGCACCAGTAGTAATACTACTGGTGGAAGAAGGTCTGAATCTTCTTCGTGGTCTCTGTGCTTCACACTCATGGGATGTAGCTCCTGCGCCAATCCCCCGAATTGGTACCTAAAAAGCCCGGGATTTTTCGTGCTCAGCACCAGTGGGCATGCACAGGTGTCCCGGTACACATGCTTACCAGAGCCAGCATGCAGATCCCGCCAGTTCCTTTTTGACCGCCGCATTGATAGGATCTCCTTTCGATTGCTCTGGTCAGTATTGGTAGTTCTTGGATTTTTTTCAGACTTTTCCCTGCAGCCGCTGTGGCCGGACCTGCCTGTCCCACATTGGTCTTGTCAGCCACCAGCGAGCCTGCAGCAAACGTGGACTATTGCACCCTTCTTAAATCTTCGTTCGCGAAGCCAAGCCGAGAGAGAGGATTTTTTCACTGTTATATAGCCCGTTTGTTGTTTTCCTACTTAGTAGTTAAGTGTTATAGTTAGTGTTGTTAAAAAAAAAAAAGACTTGTTGTTGGACTTTGCCCTGCAGGGCTTTATTTTTCCCCCCATTCCCTCAGAAATCTTTCTGTGTGGTTCTGGCGCCTATGGAAAGACGTTGGGGGTTTTTTAAACATTGCTGCAAGTGTGGTAGCAAAATTGCACCTCCTGACGGTCACTCCCTCTGCTTATTGTGTCTGGGCGAGGGACACCGAGTCGACTCGTGCCCGCATTGCTCGAGCTTCTCGAAGCAAACCCGAAAAAAACGGGCGGCAAGGCTATTGGCAGCTCTTGTAGAATCGGCTCTTCATCCGCCGAAAATGTCAATGGGCCCGTCAGTACCGATGGAGGAAGTCGCCCAGGCTCTGACGGTTATGTCGGTCAATCCATCGTCACCATTGCAGACTGATATGCTGACCGAGCGAGGCCGACCCACAAAACGACCCTCTGAAGGGTCAGTGGTGACTCCGGCCAAGAAACGTTGGGACGATTCGGGGACCCAATCATCCCTCCCAAAGAAGTCGAAAGAGAAGCGAAAGAACAGGACTTTCTTTCACTCCTTCTCCTTCTCAGGATGCTTCCGTATCGATGCAAGCTGCTCCACCTCGGATGATCCTGGCATCTCCACGGAGTCCTTCAGTGTCGAGGTCCATGGAGTCCTTCAGTGTCGAGAAGCAGAGGTTTGCAGCCGATCTGTCTGTCGGGATCTGAGCAGGAGATAGACCTGACCCAGCACACCCATTCATCGAGATCAGGATTGCGTTGTCGGAGTGACAGTGGTTCGGTATCGGAAATCGAGGCTTCGGCACCGAACGAACCCCTGGCACCTCTTCCACCGACTATGGAACGGAGAGAGCTTGAACCGGCTACGTTGGTTCGACGTTTTCCGCCACCTCTTCTGTGGGATCAATGTCAGTGGCCTTGTTCCTACGGATACCTGTACCTGCCATACCAGTGGTACTCTCCACGTGACTTCCCAGAATGAGATCAGCGGTCGGAAGCCTCGCATTTCTCGAGGGTTTCACATCACTCCCCGCATCGTGCATCAGCATTGGTGTCAATTCCCCCCGAGAGACGCAGAGAGCGGGTGGAGGAAGTGCAAGCGCGGTCATCGGTATTGCTCCAGCCACCTGAGCATGCGTCAATCCCGATATTTTTTGAGCACTCAGTGAGGAGAGATTCTTCGTCATTGAACTCTGAGGTCGGTACCGATGATCCTGACAGGGCAGTGAAACCTTCGCCAGAGTTGCATACTGCTGAGGACCTTCCCATATCTCCATCGGAAGATCTGAAGTCTTATGGGGACCTGGTGAAGCGGATGGCACACTCCCTCTCAGTGATTCAACCGCAGCCAGTCGTCGATGACACCGTCTTTGATATAATGCAGAGAGACATTATATATATATAATATATAATGGCAGAGGTGAGCAACCTCTTGCAGAAACAAGCCATAGAACCGGTCCCAGTAGAGGCCAGAATGGGGGGGTTCTATTCCCATTATTTCATGGTTCCCAAGCGGGATGGGGGATTGAGACCAATTATGGACCTTCGAAATCTGAACAAGTTTATCGTGTACCAGAAATTCAAACAATCCTTTCCCTTATCAACCAAGGAGACTGGATGGCAACATTGGATCTCAAGGATGCCTACTTCCATGTCAGCATCCATCCTTCGTACAGGCTTCCTTCGTTTTGTAATAGGTTCCAACCATTTTCAGTTCAAAGCCCTTCCACTCGGCCTCTGCACTGCACCTCGGGTGTTTACCAAGATGATGAGTGTTGTAGCCGCACATCTTCGGCTTCAAGGCATAGTTGTTTTTCTGTATATCGACGACTGGCTCCTTGTGGCGGAGTCAGAAGAACGTCTATCTGACCATATTGCAACTACTCTTCATCTTCTTCACACCTTGGGTCTGCAGGTCAACATGACAAGGTCTCATCTTACACCATCACAGACAGTTCAATTTATAGGGGTCTTGCTGAACACAAGCCTTCACCGCGCCTTTCTGCCTCAGCAGAGAGTGAAGGACATTATCAATCTTATCCATCTTTTCCAAAGTTCGAAATGGGACACAGCACAGCAGCTGCAGCGGATGCTGGGGCTGATGGCGGCGACTACAAGCGTGCTTCTGTTTGCAAAATTGAGAATGAGAGGTCTTCAACTGTGGTTCCTCAGACAGTTTTGGCCTTTACAGGACTCACCTTGGAAGAGGTTTACAATTCCACCCTCAATCCTCCAGACCCTGCAATGGTGGAAATCCAGAGACAACATCTGTCAGGGAGCTCCCTTCCATCTACCTGTGACAACAGTTATGATCACCACAGATGCGTCTTTGTGGGGCTGGGGTGCTCACATATATTCTCTGTGTGTGTGGGGGGGGGGGTGCCGTGGCCTCCACAGCTGACTCGTTGCCACATAAACTATCTGGCACTGTTGGCAATTCATTTCGCCCTTCGGTCTTTCCGTCCCATGGTGGTGGGGAAGGGCAGTGGCGTAGGGAGGGGGGGCGGGGAGGGCGGGTCGCCCCGGGTCTGGGGGACCCCGCAGGTTTGGGGGGCCCCTCGCAGAGCCCCGGCCGCTCGGGCACAGTCAGGCACTGGCTCCCGCTTCCCTCCCCGCGGCGAGACCCTGGGCGGGCGGGCAGGCACAGGCCGCCGGTGGGAGCCCCCGACGCAGAGTCCGCGAAGCGCCGCTCACCGCCAGGGGCAGAGCGCGGCGTCCCCGAGGCGCCCTCGAGCCGCTGCAGCTCCTTCCTCTCCCTCCTTCCCGGCCAGTGGCTCCGCGGCGCGATGGGCAGAGGGACGGTGGCGGTGCAGAGGCTGCCGCTGCTGCTGCTCTTGAGCCCTGGCCGCTCGGGCACCGTCAGGCACTGGCTCCCGCTTCCCTCCCCGCGGCGAGACCCTGGGCGGGCGGGCGGGCGCAGGCCGCCGGTGGGAGCCCCTGACGCAGAGTCCGCGAAGCGCCGCTCGCCGCCAGGGGCAGAGCGCAGCGTCCCTGAGGCGCCCTCGAGCCGCCGCAGCTCCTTCCTCTCCCCCTCCTTCCCGGCCGGTGGCTCCGCGGCGCGATGGGCAGAGGGATGGTGCAGAGGCTGCCGCTGCTGCTGCTCTTGGGGCTGCTGCACTGGGGGCCCGGCGGCAGGGAGGGCAGGAAAAGCTGGAGGCGGCGGGGGCAGCAGCAGGCGGGCGGCGGCCCGCGAGCGGAGCGAGGCGGCAGGGCTGCCGGTGGGGAGCTTCCCACTGGACTTTACCGCCGTTGAGGGCAACATGGACAGTTTCATGGCTCAGATCAAAAGTCTGGCCCAGTCGCTGTATCCTTGCTCGGCGCAAAAATTCTAACATAATTATGTATATAAATTTGCTTCTTTCATTTACCCTGTCTCCACTCAGAGGTTGTACTCCAGAGTCACAAGCCTCAGAAAGGTAATACAAAGCTAATGAGAAATACAGATACTCCTCCTAGCCATGCAGGTGTTTCTGTTCCTGTGCTTCTCAAAACCCTCCCCCTTTTTCTACTCCCTGATCCCACAGGTACATCTGCACCATCTCTCTGTTGCCTTTTTCCTTCTATATATGGCAGAATACTTCCCCCCCTTGTCCTATCTCGGCTTCTCTTTGCTGAGTTCACAGGGTACAATGGAAAATTGATCTGTGGATATCTGAAGCTCGGGGTGGGGTGGGGGGCTATTTTTTGAGGTAGAGGCACCACATTTTCAGCATAGCATCCAGCACCTCTTCCCAAAATACCCCCCCAAAAAGATTGGACCAGGGGGTTGAATTCTATGACCCCAAAAGAAGGTGCCCCTATCCTTCATTATTTCCAATTGAGGGAAGGCATTTTAAAAGTATGTGGTCTCTTAAAATGTGATGGCCAGAACTCCCTTTGGAGTTCAATTAGGCTTGTCACAACCTTGCTTCTGGCTCCACCCCAAAGTCCCCAGATATTTTTGAATTGGACTTGGCAACCCTAGAAGAACATCATGTGGATACTTCAAAAACTTGACACTAAACTGGAGCACACTACTCTTGACACTAAACTGGAGCACAACCACTGTGCAGAAGCACACTAACGGAGCAATATTAAATGAGTGTATTTCTGTGCTCTGCAAGAAGGGAAACAACACTTTCTACAAGGGAGTGCTTGATGCATGAGAAAATTCTTGCTGCTTCAGTGCCTTGCCAGCTTTATTGGTTGGGAGGGTCATTTCTGTGTCAATGCCTTTTGGACTAGGAGGAAATGGTTGCAGTAAATCTCTCTGCAGAAATATCTGACATTTGAATTGTTTTAAGGTTTCAGTTGTTATGTGATCCAGGGCAGGGGAGGACCTTTTTAAAAAACCTGTAACTATGGTTCTTCAAGAAAGTCATCAGCAAAATGTGATTATTTTGGTTTAAGGGTTGTTCTGAACGACGGCAGCCCTGCCGGGTGAGTGCTGACTCCTACCCACCCCCCACCTCCTCTTGCTCGAGGATCCTCGCTTGGGTCATCCCGGCCTCTTCGGAGGCACCACCGGCAGCTTACCTGCCCACCGGCCTCTCTCCTGTGCCTCTTAGGGAGCAAAGGGGCACCAGAATACCCTTAGTCGCTTCTTGATGGCCCTCTCCGTCCTTTCCTTACCCTTAAAAAAATAATTTAAAAAAAATCGGATTATGGTTCTCTGTCACTCCTAGTTTAGCAATGCCCTCCCTTCCCCAGTCCAAAGCTCTGAAAGTAGTCACTGGAGATGGATGGAGATGAAGTGTTTCATCTTTTGTAGAAAAGGCCCCCAAAGTGACACCACTTCCTGTTTCCTCCCCCCCCACAAGTGGTGGCCATTTTGGGGAAGTTACATCACTTCCTGTTTCCAGCAGGGCTCCCTCGCAAGTGGTGGCCATCCTGCGGAAGTGACATCACTGGAAGTGACATCATATCCTGTTTCTGGTGGCGTGCACACACATAGGGGGGCCCACATAAATCTTGGGCCCCAGGCCCCCAAAGCCCTAGCTACGCCCCTGGGGAAGGGTTGGCCCTGTTGACAGACAATACTACAGCCCTTTGTTATGTCAACAGGCAGGGCGGGACAGTCTCTTGACAGCTCTGTGCGCTAGCAATAGAATTGTGGATGGAGTGCCTAGAGCATGGCATCTACGTAACGGCTGCGCACCTTCCAGGGGTGCTCAATCTGCAGGCGGATTCGTTGAACAGAGGAGCAGCATCTCCGCACGAGTGGGAGATGCAGTGGCGCTTCCTTCAACCGGTTTTCAACCGGGGGTATCCTCAGGTGGATGTGTTTGCCACAGCCAGGAATTGGAAATGTCCTCTGTTCTGTTCCGGGGGGGGGGGCATGGATCCAAAGTCATTGGGATGTTCCTGTGGAACGATTGGTTTCTATATCTGTTTCCGCCTCTGCCGCTGTTGACAAGAGTTGTCAACAAAATTGCGAGGGAGAGGGTGCATTCTAGTGACACCGTGATGGCCTCGGCAGAACTGGTTCCTGATCTTGCTTCAATTAGCGAGGGGGGGTTTCTATCAGTTTCCGGCAGAAACGGACCTTCTTTCGGCCCAGGACAGACACATGTTTCATCACAACGTGCCTCATCTAAAGCTGACGGCGTGGTTCATCGACCCTGTGAGTTCTCCAGCAGAGACTAACACGTCTTTCTAAATAGTAGAAAGTTGTCTACCTGTGCTTCTTATGATAGGAAGTGAGGGAAGTTTCTTCAGTTTTTGGCTGACCCTACAGTCTCACCCCAACAGGTGCGTCTGTCAGTGATTTTTGATTTCCTGATATCTTTGGTGGATGCTGGACTTTCTTTTTCTTCTGTTAAAGTTTATTTATCAGCAATATCAGCATACCATGAGCCTGTTGAGGGGCATTCAGTTTTTGCTCATCCTCATTCGAGGAGGTTTCTAAAAGGACTGCTTAGATTGCATCCTCCATCAAGATCACCTCCACAGTTGTGGGACTTGCCTTTAGTATTGGACTGTGCATTCACACTACCCGCCCTCCTTCCCCACTGATGATGGTCTGCCTATGTTAGGGGGCTTCCTGTGGTCAAGAAGGAACTGGCGGGATCTGCGCGCTGGCTCCAGTGAGCATGCGTACTGGGACTCCTGCACATGCCCACTGGTGCCGAGTGCGAAAAATCCCAGGCTTTGAAGGTACCGATTCGGGAGATCGGCGCAGGCGCTATATCCCATGAGTGTGAATGCACAGATGACCACTCGAAGATCTACAGTTACAGGTAAGCAACCTGTCTTTCCCCCTTCTCACTTCACCTTCCAGGGACCATGTGACATTTTATTCATGTGGGCCCAGCAACCTCTAGCATTAGCTTTTTGCAGATCTCAGGAAGTTGCTGGAAGTAGGAGTGAAGGTAAGAACTGCATCAAGAAGTTCCACTGCAGTCTAAGGTCATGTGATGTCCAAATTATGCACGCACTTTAGGTTTCAGATAAGTTCTTAACACATGCTTGTTATATGTTTTGACAAGCCACCTAATAAAAAATACTAAATACTTTTTACAGCTCTTGCAATTCAGCCTTATGATCCCCTGATGTATAAATGTAGAGCTGATATTCGTGGCAAACTGGGATTCATTAAAGAAGCTATTGCTGATTATAAGAAGGCTATCAATATCCAAGAATTTATCTTCACAGGGTGAGAAATTTTCAGTACACAACAATGTGATAGCATATGTTACACTGATTTTTCGAGTTCCAGTTTTTTCCTGCTGCCTGTATTGTTGTCACTAATGTATTAAATTTGCAGCCATAATTTACCTTTATTTGTAATTCAGCTTTTGTATATATTTTTATTTGCATAACTAAAAAAAGAGAAAATTTAGGTGAAAAAACTAACAATGTACAACTCAAGCATTTTTATATGTTTCAGAAAAATTTGTACTTTTGTTCTTAGAACTGTTTACTGACATTCTTTGGATCTGAATTTTGTATTCATGTTCATAAATGTTGTTCATGGTATAATAGATATTAAAACTACTGGGTGTTAGAATTCATACATAATGTTTTTGATTTATTTTATCCTCAGGAAGTTGACTGTTTCGAGTATTTGAGTTGTGATATTGTATTTTCCTTGTGCTGTAATTTGAAAGCTTTCTTGAATGTGGGGCATGTACCCATACCACAGCCCCTCTTTTCAGGAGGGGAGTCAGAAGAACTGAACCAAGTTGAGGTGACCATAAATGAAATTCTATACCTACAGGGGAAAGTAAAAACTGATGTCTCCAGGTCCTGTTGGTATACACCCAAGAGTTCTTAAGGAACTCAGATGTAAGATCATTGATCTACTAACCCATATATGTAACCTATCACTAAATTTAGTTGCCGTACAAGAACAGTAGCAAATGTGACACCAATTTTTAAAAAGTGCCCTAGAGGAGAATCAGAAAATTACAGGCCAGTCAACCTAATGTCTGTCCCGGGCAAGTTAGTGGAAACTGTAATCAAAAATAGAATTAAGTTTTAGTCCATTGGCTCTTTTAAGACCAAAATAATTTTATTCGAGGTATAAACTTTTATGTGCATGCACACATTTCTTCAGACAACAATGAAACATGATTTTTTTCAACCATTATATATAGCTTGTGGGGGGGAGGTGCCAGGAAGGGCTAGTTAGAGTTAAGATGCATAAGTAACTGGGCAATTATAGCTGAGATTGGATTAAAGTGGTTGGTAAGATTTGGGAATTAGTATAGAAATTCAGGAGTTAACAAACAAATGTGAAAACTGAGTTTGAGTCCAGTGGCACCTCCAAGACCAAAAAAGTTCAATTCTGGATATAAGCAAGAACTGAGAGATTTAGCACGTGTAGATGCACATTTCTTAGATACATTGAAATAGATTTCCTCAAATGTTACATATAGGTGGGGGGCTAGTTGCCACAAAGGGCTGCCCAGCAGAGCCCCAGTGGAGTCTGTAGGGAAAACTCTTCCTGCAGGAAAAACTGCTTTGTGGGTCTGTTGGGCAGTCTGCTGGGGCTCTGCTGAGTAGCTCTTTGTGGAAACTAAACTCCACCACCATATATAACATTTGAGGAAATCATCTGCTTTGTGAGCCCTTTTGGGCAGTTTCATTTAAAGGGACTTTCCAAAAGAGCCCCAGCTAAGCCACCTCTCAGCTGTTTTTCGTGGCTTTGCTGCTGCTTTTTTCCCCCTCTGTATTTTTCAGTTTGAATCTATTGGACTTGAAAAAATTTCAAAAAATCTCAGATCCAAATGCTTTACTGGTATTAGGATCTGGGTTTTTTTTAAAAAAAAAAAAATCCTGAAGTTTTTTCAGTTCACTAGACCCAAACCAAAAATTGCCAAGAAAAAAACGCTAGTTTTCACATCTACTTGGGGCAAATGCGGTATAGGATTGCACTTTCAAATATTCACTGTTGCACTGAGGTTAGAGTAGAGAAGAGGGGCAAGTCTTGAAGGCACTTCATTTTACCTGAAAAAGTTTCAACATAGGATGTATATGTATGTATATTATTATGTAGAAGTGGGGACCCACAAGAAACTTATGGAAAAGGTGCATCCCTTCTCCATTTTTGCTTCCTTTGATTTTCCTCATTCTCTAACAATCTTTTTCTTCTTTCTCCCCCTGCCATCTGTCAACCTACTCCCATCTCTTTCGTCTTCCATTTCTTCTCTGTCAATCTACCCTCCCTTCTCTGATAACTTACGATGTATTTCCCCCTCCTCTCATTCCCTTTATATGTCAACCTACCCCCTATTTCACTCCTTTCTCCCATTCCCATTTTCTGTCATAAGAACATAAGAACATAAGAGAAGCCATGTTAGATCAGGCCAATGGCCCATCCAGTCCAACATTCTGTGTCACACAGCGGCCAAATATATATATATATATACACACACACACACACACACACTGTGGCTAATAGCCACTGATGGACCTCTGCTCCATATTTTTATCTAACCCCTTCTTGAAGGTGGCTATGCTTGCTGTCAATCTACTTCCACCTCATTTGGCCTCAACCTTTTCTCCATCAATCTACCCAACCCTTGCTACACTCTCCATCTATCACCCACCCCTGGCACTTCACTCACAAACACCCTTGCTGCTTTCCCCACCTATACCCACCCTTGGCATTCACTCACCCCCTATCCTTGATCTCTTCCCACCCTTGGCACTTCACTACCCATCTTTCTCTTTCTCTTTTCCTCCCAAGTCAGTCCCCCTTCTTTCTCTTTCTCCCCCTTTTTTTCCCCTGTCTTCAAGGGGACAGCAGTGGTGGTGTCCTGGTGGTGGCTGGACCCAGAGCCCCTCCCAGTGTTTTCTGCTGCTGTGGCTGGGCCTGGAGCCTCTTCTGGCATCCTCTGTGGCCACAGCCAGTCTGCAGTGGCTCCACAGGAGCTGCTGCAGCAGCCAGGCCCTGAAAAGTATGTTGTGTTGTCTGAGCGTGCCAAGACAATGCTTTTTATTTGGGGGGGGGGGGTTAACCCCCCCATGATTTTTTTTTAAGATTTCAGATTTTTCTGCACATCTGAGGAATCCCCCAAATGTACAGAAAGGTACCTTTAGCCTTCACATGGCCTCAGTCTGCAGATCACAGCCATCGGTGGCTAATACTGTAACAATCTGTATTATGAAACTAATAACCAAACATTAGTCCCTGCCTTTTATTGTATAATCTGTAAAGGAAATAAATATCAAGGTCTCAAGAAGATCATTGACTCCATAGTGGACAAAAGATCTTTTCAACTGTTTAAGGGAAGTCAATATTATAGTTAATTTTGAAATGTCAATTGATTGCTTTTGGATAGCTCAGAACAAAACTATTCACTTATTTTCTATGGAGTTTGGATTAAATTTCTAAAATATTTTGTATACATGCATTTCTGCATATTTCAGTCTCTTCTCTAATTTTGCCTGTCTTCAATGAGACTACCTTATTTCTGTGGAAACTGAACTGCACGGGAACAGATCAGTTGTGGTGGATTCCCGAGTTCTTTGAAGAGCTCTGGGCATGCTTCATCTCTATTGAAAATTTTAATTGATTTCTGTAGGTCAAGGGACGAGAACATACCGTTTTCTTTATTGCTGTTTCTTTGTCTTGGGAGAGCACCTAAAAAAGCATCCATTTCATCTGAGTTGGTTGGTAATTCATAACAGAAGGTGGGGGAACACAAACTGTTGAGTATGAATATAATTGGATGAGATCATTTTCAAAGGATTAGTCAGCATTAGCTAAGCTGAAGGCTGTGCTGAAGAATCCTCCACAAATCCATGAGGTGTCAGTGTATAAGAAGTCAATTCTTGAGACCAGCAGCGAGATCTCTCTGAGAATCATGCAGAGGAATCAAAAAAGCCTAAGGAACTGAGATTCCTGGTTCAAAAATTAATGAGAAATCAGTTCTGAAACAAAACACAAATCAACACATTTTAGAATGCCATCTCCCATCTGAGAGAACATCATCAGATCTTTGCACCAAGGCCCATTGTGGTAAGCACCCAGAAATATATATGGTTTATCATTGATCTTCTGTACAGGCATACATAGAGACTACACATGTGCAGGCCTCATCAGATAGGTCTTTACAACTAAAAGCCTCCAGGGAGTGCCTTCTGCTGGAGCTAGAAGCTTGTTCCTACCCAGGGACCACTTGCTCTAGTGCAGTTGAGATAAATCACAATTAGTGCCATCTCAGCGGCGGGCCCATAGCCAGAAAATTTTGGCCAGGGGTGGGGTGGGGGGAAGAGATAAAATTTTAGGAGTGGGGGGCAGGAGGCATAAATCAGTTGGAAGAGAACAAGGGCTGCACCAATCATCTACAACCCTTGCATGCCATCCTTCCCAGTTGCCGTTCAACATCCTGACCCACTTCCCATCATTCTGCAGGGTCATCTTTCCTCCACCCTTCCCCCCCCCCCCCACCTCCTGGGCGACATCAGGCCCACTGCTGCTCCAATGGATCCCTGACTCCGTGCAATGGGCGGCAACCCACTTTCCATGAAGTGAATCACTGCACGAAAGGCCATTCCTGGGGCCTGGGTCAGATGCTGCATGGTGCTCATCTGGCCTGGGAGGTGAGGGAGCTAAGCACCCATGTGGTGTAGCCTTGGAAGCTCCTGAATGGCCAGTGGGCATTCACAGAGCTGCAGGCGAGGCCCCTCTTGCACACAGTGTGGGGTGGCGGGAAGGAGGCAGGTGGGCACTTAGGAGCTCTCTCTTTTCCTCCCCCTGCTTTGCGTGCTGCCTGCCTTGTTTTGCTGCTGGCTGGGTGCTTACTTCCTTTGAGGTGTTGGAGTCTGGCCACACTTTACACCAGCCTTGCCACAGCCTGGTGCACCCCTCTCCAAGGCAGTGATAAGGCAGGACCCTTCCACTCAAGGCTGCTGCTGCCTGGGCCCAGGCCCACCGCTGCTCCAATGGAGGGGCCGTACTAATAGAAGGGAGGGTTGGATGGGGTGACCTTCCCCCCCCCCTTCCATGGCTACAGGCCTGTTCAGAGGGTACAATTTATCAGAGTTGTGCTAGATTCCATAGCGGGGAAGGGTTTTCTGCCTCCCCAAAGTCCCTTAATTTGCTGTTCAGGTAAGGAGAGCATGCCCCCACTGCCTGATGAGTAGCTTGCTAGAATCCCCATGTGGGACGGCACAGAAGATCAACAATAAAAACAAAGTTGCACTTACCTGTAACTTGTTCATCAAGTATCTTCTGTGCAGGCACACTTACCCTCTCTCCTGCCCTGCATTCTCTAGCTTCCTACCGTACCTAGGAAACATAAGTCCGACAAAAGGCTTCTAAACACTCTGAGGGGCATAAGGCGCCTAAACAAACCCGTCAGGGCGAACAATCGGCTCCGAAAACCTCCAGTCCGAGCACTTCGGTGCCTAAGAAGCACCACGACCAGTCGGCTTCTACCTCCGTGCATCCCAGTACTTCCGCCTTTGCTACGGCCAGTCCGAGCACTTCGGCGCCTAAGAAGCACCACGACAACCTTCAGCCAGATATCAAGCAGCATATAGAGGACCTTCCTTTCGATGGCCTGGGTCTTTTCCATGCGTCCACGGACGAGGTCCTCGCATCGGTCGATGACGGCCGTAAGAGAGCGAAACGTCTCGGCGTCACACAACCTACCTCCCTGCCCTCTAATAGGCAAAGACCCTGGAAGCCATCCTTTCAGCGTCGTCAAAGGTCTCCTAAATCTCAGGAGTTCTGGAAAAGGAAACCCCTCCCGAAACAGCCTTTTCATCAGAGGCCACGGGCTCAGCCCTCTAAGAAGCAGTCCCAGATAGGCAGACAGTCTCTTTGACTCTCCCAACGGGCAGACCAGACTATCCCCTTTTTACCCAAATTGGAGTTCCATCACCACCGACTCTTGGGTCCTTACCATCGTGCATCTAGGTTACGCAATAGAGTTCGTTTCGCCACCACACCACCACCACTTCATAGCCACCCCTCCATCTGCACTCCTCCAGCAGGAAATTCTGGACTTGCTCCAGAAGAATGCCATAGAACCCGTTCCTCCTCAACATCGAGGGACGGGATTCTACTCAAGATACTTCCTGGTCCCCAAACGGGATGGAGGAAAGCGCCCTATCCTAGATCTTCGGAAGCTGAACAAATTCATCGAATACAGGAAGTTCAGAATGATCTCCCTACAGGCCATCCTGCCTCTTATTCCCAGGGATTCCTGGATGGCTTCCCTAGATCTTCAGGACGCTTACTTCCATGTGACAATTCGACCTCATCACCGGAAGTATCTGCGATTCGCTATGGGGCGAGACCACTTCCAGTACGTATCCCTGCCCTTCGGCCTCTCCACCGCGCCAAGGGTATTCACCAAGTGTATGGCGGTGGTGGCAGCGGCTCTCAGACTTCGAGACATCACAGTCTTCCCGTATATCGACGACTGGCTTCTCATAGCACCAACTCAGCGTCGGTTGCAGGCCAATATCAGCACAACGCTCTCTCTTCTCGATTCCTTGGGTCTTCGTGTGAACACATCCAAATCCCATCTCGAGCCTACCCAGGACATCAAGTTTATAGGGGCTCTCCTCCGCACTTCTCTCCACCGTGCTTTCCTCCCAGAGGATCGAGCAACTACTATCATCACCTTAGCCAGGTCAATTCAACATCAGCCCTGCCAGTCTGCATTCACAATACAACGCTTGCTGGGCCTCATGGCCGCCACGACTTCCGTCATCCACTTTGCCAAGCTACGGATGCGACAACTACAGCTTTGGTTTGTAAGAGCCTACCATCCTCAGTTGCAACCGCAGAATGTCTTACTCACGGTTCCCCAGAGAGCACTTTCATCCCTTACGTGGTGGACGGTACCCAGCAATCTCCTTGCGGGCATGCCGTTTCTACCGGCGCCTCCAGCGGCTGTTGTGACAACGGACGCCTCAAAGTGGGGATGGGGAGCCCACTTAGAGGACAAGACCGTCAGGGGCCTTTGGACTCCCTCCGAGAGGGCCATGCACATAAACTGCTTAGAACTGATTGCCGTGCACAGGGCCCTCTTATCCTTTCTCCCGCTGATCAACGGGAGCCATGTCCAGATTTCAACGGACAACATGGCAACTGTCTACTATATCAACAAGCAGGGAGGAACCAGGTCTCTCCGGCTTTGCCGTATAGCCGTCTTACTCTGGGAATGGTGTCTGGAGCACAACATTTACCTGACCGCTGTTTAGATGTCACTTCTCATAGAGACTTCGAGGCTACACTTCCTCGACTCTGTGACTTTGAACCTTCACCATCTCGAACCCGAGACATCGACTACCTTCCTTCTCGGTACCGTGAATCTCGTTTGCCACCTCGAACCCTCACCATCTTGTATCTGAGACTTCGACTACCTTCCTTCTTGGTGCTATGAGTCTCACATGCCACCTCAAACCCATTATGCTCCAACTTGCTCTACTATGGCTGCCATGACTTCAAGCACTTTGCATCACTACCTAAGCCTCTGGCTCAAAACTTGCCCTCTAATACTATTCCTCCTCCTCGAGAGGACTCTGAGGCTGCACCAACTAAACCCAACACACCTCCTCGGGACCCAGACGACTCTGAATCCGAGAATGAAAGTTCATGCACTTCCGATTCTGAACATCCACTGGGTTCCCCCACCTCTGACACCACTTGACCAAACCATCTTTCTCCGTCTGATGGATCTAAAGCCTACCTCAACCCCATCACCACTATGGCTGAGGCCCTGAATGTGACTCTCCCATCAGACTCACCTAAGATTTCAGATGTAGTGCATGATCTAGTTCAGGCTGATTTTCCTACTGGATCACTCATACCTATGCTACCAGTACATTTGGAAGGACTTTGTGAGGCTTGGGACAAACCTGCCTCTGTTCCACCTACTTCGAAGCGTTTTGATTCCTTGCATAGGATCCATGCTTTGGAATCAAAATTTTTGGCCTCACATCCAGCTCCAAATTTCATCATTGTCCATTCCGCATCTAAAGCGAAACCTTCAAGACATCCTGCACCACCAGATCGTGAGGGACGTAAGTTGGACACTCTAGCCCACAAAATTTATAATCTTGCCTCCATTAACTCTAAAGTCAATAATTACTTGGCTTACTTCTCCGCCTACGCCTTCAATCTTGCTAACCAATTCACGCCACTCATCCCTTCTCTCCTGGAGACTTCCCAGAAGGTGGCTGCCAACTTAGTTTCTGAACTCTCCAGAGTGAGTAAGCAGCAAATAAATACCATCAGGCATGCTGTTTCCTGCTCTTCTAGAGTTTTTGCATCCTTGGTTGCATTAAGGTGCCATGCCTGGCTCTGGTCCACAACCAGATATCAAGCAGAAAATCAAGGACCTTCCCTTTGATGGTCTTGGACTGTTTCATGCCTCCATTGATGAGGTTCTCACATCTGTTGATGATGGCCGCAAGAGAGCTAAGCGGCTTGGAGTCACTCATCCCGTTCCACAGCAGTCAAACTGGCCAAGACTTTGGAAACCAGCATATCAAAGGCATCAACACTCTCCAAAACAGTCTGAATACTGGAAGTGGAAAGCCCCTCAATCCAAGCAGCCTTTCCACCAGAAATCACCCTCTCAACAAGCCAAGAAGTCTACCCCGCCATCCAAGCAGTCTCTTTGACTTCACTCCCTGCCCCTTTCGACAGCTGGATCCTCTCTATCAGACCAGACTTTTCCCTTTCTACCAGACTTGGCAGTCGATCACCACGGACTCTTGGGTGCTCATCATAATTCGTCTAGGTTACACCAGCTAGTTCATTTTGCCCCCACACTATCACCACTTCGTTGCCACTCCGCTGTCTCTTCATCTCCAGCAAGAGATCTTGGACTTGCTCCAAATCAATGCGATAGAGCCTGTTCCCCATAACCACCATGGAACAGGTTTCTATTCCCGGTACCTTCTGGTTCCCAAGAGGGACGGGGGCAAGAGATCCATTCTGGATCTCAGGAGACTAAACAAATGGATAGTCTACAAAAAATTCAGAATGATCTCTGTTCAATCGATCCTGCCCTTAATACCTCAGGATTCATGGATGGTTTCCCTGGATCTCCAGGATGCCTATTTCCACGTGACCATCAAACCTCAACACTGAAAATATCTGTGTTTCGCCATGGGACAACATCATTTCCAGTATCGAGCTCTTCCTTTTGGGCTGTCCACCACCCCGAGAGTGTTCACGAAATGCATGGCAGTGGTGGAGGCTGCCCTTCGTCTTCTCAGCGTCTCTGTTTTCCCATACATAGATGATTCGTTGATAATCACCCCTACAGCATCTCAACTCAAGAAAGATCACAAAACGACCCTTTCTCTTCTGTCTTCCTTGGGCCTGTGTGTGAACGTTTCCAAGTCTCATTTCACCCCAATAAAGGATCTACAATTCATAGGTGCTCGTCTCTGCACGTGCCCTCACCTTGTCTTTCTTCCCCTGGATCGGGCAGAAACTATTCTATTGTTGGCTCAAGAAGTCATACTCTCTCCAACACAACTTGCAATCATCATTCAACGACTTTTGGGCCTCAAGGCTGCAACTACTTCGGTACTCCGTTTTGCCACACTGCGTATGCAGCCCCTCCAGCTCTGGTTTGTTCGTGCCTACCACCCTCACGTACAATCTCAGAGCACCATCCTTACTGTACGTCAGAGAGTTCTATTCTTCCTTTCCTGGTGAACCGTTCTGACCAACCTGCTCTGTGGGAGGCCTTTCGTTCTTCCCCCTCCTTCTGCAGTTGTAACTACAGATGCCTCCAAGTGGGGATGGGGAGCCCACAGAGGACAAGACTGTCAGAGGTCTGTGGACTGTCTCGGAGAACGCCATGCACATAAACTGTCTGGAGCTCATTGCTGTTCACAGGGCTCTTCAGTCCTTCCTCCCGTCTTTAACCGACCAACATGTTCAGATTACAACGGGCAACATGGCTACAATTTTCTACTTGAATAGGCAGGGCGGGACCAAGTCTGTCTGCCTATGTCGATTAGCCATAGCCCTGTGGGAGTGGTGCATCAGGAATGACATCTACCTGACTGCCACCCATTTGCCAGGGATAGAGAATGTGTTGGCTGACTCCCTCAGCAGGATTCACCTGGATGACCACGAGTGGACCCTCAATCCACGGTATCTGCATCGCATCTTCGCATGCTTCAAGGTTCCAAGAATAGATGTCTTTGCAACAAGGGCCAACTCAAAATGCCATCACTTTTACTCCAGGAGAAGCAATGATGCTTTTCTTCACGTGTGGACAGGACCACTACCTTACCCCCCCCCCCAACTCCCCTAATTACTCGATCTCTCCTCAAGATCGTTCAGTACGGTATAGATGGCATCTTAATAACGCCATGGTGGCCATGGCAACCGTGGTTCATGAGACTCCTTCAGCTGTCTCATCACACCTTCCGTTGCCTTCCTTTGGCAGACGACCTTCTAACCCAGAATCAAGGCCAGATATGGCACCACAATCCCCAGATCCTGGGGCTCACAGTATGGAGAATACGGCCATAGGCTTGCCATTGGATGTTGCACAGGTTATCCTGAATGCCAGGAAACCCTCTGCTAGATGTTCATACCAGTGTAAATGGAAGTGCTTCTGTTCTTTTGCGCTTTCTCAACAGTTTGATCCAGAGACTGTACCTCTCCCTTAGATCTTACAATAACTTCTGTCATTACTAGTTTCCGGACTCAGTTATTCTTCTTTGAAGGTTCATCTTTCAGCCATCTCGCCTTTCCATAAACCTGTCGACGGTCAGACTGTTTTCTCCCATAGACTGTCCAAATCATTCCTCAGGGGCATGTTACACCTTCACCCTCCGGTTAAACCTATTGTGCCCGTTTGGAGTCTGTCACTAGTTCTTGCACAACTTATGAAACCTCCGTTGAGTCCTTAGCTACCGTTGTTCTCAACCTTCTTTCCTCGAAGACTGCCCTGTTGGTTGCACTCACCTCCGGCAAGCAAGCTAGTGACTTGTGTGCATTCAGCTCTGACCCTCCTTGCACAGTTTTTTGCAGGAGCAAGGTGGTCCTAAGGGTGGATTCGGCCTTCCTCCCAAAGGTGGTTTTGAAATTTCATCTTTCTAGTTCTACTTCGTTTCCCACGTTTTTCCCTCAACCTAAAGATTCTGGACAGAAAGCTCTACACACTCTCAACGTCAGATGGGCTTTGTCCTTTTACCTCTTTCGTACACAACCCTTCCATAAGGACCCTAACTTATTTGTGGCCTACAGCAATCCCCTAAGATTTCTACCCAGAGACTCTCTAAGTGGGTATCCAATGCAATTTGGTTGTGCTACGAAATTGCTAAGCAACCTTTACCTGAGAGTCTCAAGGCTCATTCAACTAGAGCGGTCTCAACCTCCTTGGCCTTCATGGAGGGCGTCTCCTTAGAGGACATTTGCTCTGCTGCATCATGGTCCTCTCCATCCATGTTCGTCTCCCACTATGCTTTGGACGTTCGTGCCAGACATGACGCCTCCTTCAGCCAAGCAGTTCTCAGGGCCGTCTTCCACTGAAGTCATCTCAGGTGAGTGCCTGCATACATTGTAAGTATTAAATTTTTCTTCCAGTACCCACCTCCTTCTTTGATCTTCAGCTTGCTAATCACCCCTGTGTGGGACTGCACAGAGACTATGATAAACAGATTGGAGAATTCATGAGGATTATGTAAAGAAGGGGTCTTGAAACAGCCTGTTTTTTTAATTATTTCTGAATATTTTCAACCTTGTATTTTACCCTTTCCTAAATCCCTAAGTACTTTGCAGATGATATTGTGTTCATAATAGAGAATCCGATTCAAGTGTCACCGTTGCTGTTAGCTAAGATAAAAGAATATGGAGAGCTAGCAGGACTATATATAAATAAAGAGAAATCGAAATTTTTATGTAAAAATATGCAACCAAATAGACTTAAGGAATTGCAAACGGTGACAGGTTGTGAGGTCATGACCAAAGTCAAGTATCTTGGAGTGGAAATAACTATGAAGAATATTGACCTGTTCAAAAATAATTATGAAAAATTATGGTGTAAGATGGACAAAGATTTGATGAAATGGAATAAACTTAACTTGTCCTTATTGGGCAGGATAGCTGCAATTAAGATGAATATTTTGCCAAGAATAATGTATTTGTTCCAAACTATCCTGATTGTGAAGGAAATCAAACAATTTAACAAATGGCAAAGGAAAATTTCTGATTTTGTATGGGCTGGAAAAAAACCAAGGATTAAGATGAAGATTTTAATAGATGCTAAAGAGAGAGGTGGTTTTCAGCTACCGGACTTAAGATTGTATCATGATGCGGTTTGTTTGACATGGATCAAAGATTGGATAATGCTGTTAGATAAAAAACCTTTATGGTTAGAAGCTCATGGGAATAAATTCGGCTGGCATGCATATCTGTATTATGGGAAGAATAAGATGGACGGTTTTTTCTCTCACCACTATATCAAAAATAGTTTATTAAACACTTGGATAAAATATAAGAAATATGGCGACGGGATAAAACCGCTTTGGATAGTGCCAGCGGAAGCAATAAAAATAACAGCTGAATCTGATGAAGAAAGAGCGCTGTCATATAATCAACTGCTCAAGATTCAAGGAGACAAAATTGAATTAAAATCTGCAGAAGAGTTAAATAATAAATATGACTGGTTTCAAATGCAACAAATTAAAAGCTTGATGGAAAATGATATTAAAATGGATGGAATTAGATGCGAGCAAACAGAACTGGAAAGGGTCCTGCTTGGAGATAATGAAAAATTAATATCGAAAGTATACAAATTATTACTGAAATGGTCTACAGAAGAAGAAGTAGTAAAGTCTCAAATGGTCAAATGGGCAATCAATGTGAATAGAGAAATACAAATGGATACGTGGGAGCACCTTTGGAAGAACTCGGTGAAGATCTCAACTTGTCAGAGTATCAAAGAGAACTGTTTTAAGATGATCTACAGGTGGTATATGACTCCGAAAAAGCTGGCTAGGATGAGTAAGAAAATGTCGGATAGATGTTGGAAATGTAGAAAACACGAAGGTTCTTTCTTTCACATGTGGTGGACTTGTGAAAAAGCGAAGGAGTATTAGAAGATGATACAACAAGAAATCTTCAAAATTTTGGGTTATGACTTCAAGAAAACTGCAGAGACTTTTTTACTTGGATTACAAGTAGAAAATTTTCCAAAGGAAGATAGGACTTTAATTTGGTATTTGCTCTCAGCTGCTAGGACATTGTATGCGCAACTTTGGAAACAAGGAACAATACCAGAGAAATGGGATTGGATTGTGAAAGTTTTATCGTGGTGTGAGATGGACAAACTAACTAAAACTTTAAGAGACTATGACTTAGACGTATTCAAAAAGGAGTGGAAGAAATTCAAAGGATATATGGAGAAAGAGTGGAACATAAAAAGACATTGGACAATTTTTTAGTATTAATCAAAAGTATTATATTTTGATAGATTAGTGGTACCTTTAGAATTAAATGCAAATGTATAACTTTGGGGAAGTCAATATTGGAGGGAGGGGGGGTGAAATATCATATGGTTTAGTATAAGAAAAAAAAAGATAATTAAATATTGTAACCATGTGTTATTAATAAATTGTTAAAACAGACTAAATCCCTGAGTACTTTGTATACCATCAAAATGTCACTGCTACTGCTACAAACTCAGAGACCATGCATAAGGTTGCCTAATTTTGTTCACATGCAATTAAATTGCATTCTATGGTTCCCACAAGCCAATGTTGAGGCAATTAGTTAGATGTCAGACCAATACTGTTTTAATTGTTATTTCTCATCATTTGTTTTAATGTTCAATATCTTATCTATATATTTATATTTTATATATCCTATGTCTTATTTATTTAGGTACTTCTTGATTTATACAATTTTTCTGTGGTTGTTGTTGGTCTGCATTGTGCTGTCTATTTAGTCATGGACCGTAATAAAACTTTATTTGATTTGATTTGATTTGAGATTGCTTACCTGTAACTTATGATCTTTGAGTGGTCATCTGTGCAGTCACACATGCCCACCCAGCCTTCCCCTCTGCTGGCTTTTCTGCTCTGGTTTTGTCTACATAGTCTGTCAGTAGCAGCTAGAAGAAACTGAGTGGGAGGGCCACCTTCCGCTTGCTCCAGGCATGCGCAGTCGGTGCCTGCTCCCCAGGGCGAGTGGGAGAGCGTGCTAAAAAATGCTCTAGGTGAGCTATTGCAGACTCCGAGGTATGGATCCGTTGCCAGCGACAAGACCCATGTGTGTTACTGCACAGATGACCACTCGAAGATCATAAGTTACAGGTAAGCAACCTGTTTTTCTGAGGGAAAGGGATGCTGCTGTGCAGAAGCACATGCCCCTAGACTTGAATGAGGCTCCAGTGCGCAGTGCCCCTGGAGGCATTTAACTGTAAAGACCTATCCAATGGCAGGCCTGCACATGTACAGTCCCCATGTGTGTCTGCACAGAAGATACTTGATGAACAATAGTTACAGGAAAGTGCAACTTTGTTTTATTTATTTAGGCTGTGATGTATCTTTCATTGCTTAATTACTCCACCCTAGAAAGTAAAATGAAAAATTTCAGGTGAAGGAGATTTTCCCTTCATGCTCTGTCCACTGTGCATATCTGCAAGTTGCTGATTCTTCATCTGGTGGTTGCCTAAGGCGCAGTGCAGTCAGTCACTTCCACTGATAGGGCTTTTGCGAGTGAGCACATTCATTGCTTTGTTACTGTTCCATACTCTTCTATCACTCCATTCTTACCAATGAACCCTTACTATTAAGGAGGCTTATACTTTCTTGGCAAAAGAAACCATCAGTCTGGTGCCCATTGTGCAACTTTACTATGGAATTTATTCCTGATACTTTCCTAAAGAAAAAAAGCAGGATGAGAGTCATCCTGGATTTTTGCATCATCAGCTCTCTGTTCTCATGTCTCAGTGTGTAGCCTGTCTTACTTTATAAGGTGTATGAAGCCAATTTCTCTATATTCACAGCTTTCTAAAATCTGAATTGTATGTCATGCTTGATTCTGTGCATTGTAGAATATGCACAGTTCTTTGTTCAGAGTGTCTCTTTACTTTTTAAGTACAATCTGAAAGCAATTAAATTGAACTAATGTTGAACACAAAGAATTTTTACATCTGCTAACAAAACGTTTTTGAAACAAACTCACATATATTCCCTCAGTGAAAGCTCTGCCATCCCAATATGGAATGCCCCTTTGGTCCTTGACTTTTCATCTGTATAGATCATTGTTTCCCAAACGTCCCCCTCCCACCGCCAAGGCCCGGTTATTTCTACACTTCTCCTTCGTGGCCCACTAAAATTTGGGGATGAAGTCAGGAGACTTTGGGGGTGGAGCTGGGAGACAGGAAAGTACAAACATGTTTAAAACTCTTGCAATGTTTTGTTTAGGAAAGGTAGGAGAATAGTGGGATTTTGCAATGCAATCTTAAAAATAAAACATCAAGAAAAAGCACAAGGATCACACACAGAAAACTAAAAATATATAATGCTCTCAGCCTGGGAAAATATGAAATGACAAGGCATTTCAAGCTTCTTCCTCCCCCCACCCCTCAGGTCTGCTCAGATTAGCAATGGCAAGGAAGGAAGGAAGAGACTGACTGACAGAAAGAGAGAGAGAAGATGGGAAAAGACTGACTGTCAGAAAGGAGAGAGAAAAAGAGAGAGAGAGAAAGAAAAAGGAAGGGAAGGAAGGAAGGAAGACGAGGAAAAGACTGATTGGCACGGGGGGGGGGGGTGGGAAATAAAGCTTCCCTTTGGCCATCATCTTTTCCCCTTTATTGCCCCACACCTCCATCCCATGTGCCTTCTCCCTTCCCCATTCATCCCTCTGCCTGTCTTTCAGCCCTCCATCCATCCCATTGCTGCATCCCTCTCCCCCTCATCCTTTGCCCCAATCCCGGCCAGCCCTCCTCCTGCTGTCCTTCCGCTTTGCTCTGGACAGGCACAGGCTACTGGGGATGTCAGGGCTGCTGCTGCTTCAGCTGCTCGGGCCTGGGTGTTGCTTCTACCCCCTCCACCCTCGCGGAGACTATCAGGGCTGGCCGCAGCTCTCCTGATGGTGTTGTCATTGGACGTGTTGGGTGGAACCACCCTCGCTACTGCTTCTCATTGCTGCATTGGGGCCCCCACTGGGCTAAGTGAGGGATGCCAACAGTGAGGGATGGGGATGGTGTGCGCCCAGTGGGGCCCCAACACAGCAATGAGGAGCAGCAGTGGAGGCTATCCCGCCCAACACGTCCTCCCGGCGCAGCCTCCCTGGCCGGGCTCGGCAGCACCTAATGATGGTGCTGCTGGAAGAGCTGTGGCCAGCCCTGATGGTCTCTGCGATGGCAGGGGGGAGGAGTGACACCCAGGCCCGAAGGGCTGAAGCAGCAGCAGCCCTGATGTCCCAGCAACCTGTGCCCAGCCGGAGCAAAGCGGAAAGATAGCAGGAGGAGGGCCAGCCTGGGGGTGGGGCAAAGGCCAAGGGGGAGAGGGATGCAGCAACGGGATGGAAGCATCCATGGCTCGGTATAGAGGGGGCCATGACCCAGTACCATGTCGGTACCTGGTAAATGGGAAACGCCGGTATAGATGTTTTGTGGACCAATTCCTCTGCCAGGAAAATGCAACAATGACAGTTTAAGGAATTAACAATGGACTCTTCTGGAAATTTCAGTCCCTGAAGACTAAATGCAGTTTTTATAGCTATGTAGCATTTTATACTCTGGAGAGGCAAATCAAGTCTGATTAGCATTGTCTGCCCTACCCCCTCTGCTAATTTACTTACTTGATAATGTGCTGGCTCCATTTTCTTTAATACTCTCATTCCTTTGTTTCCTCTTTTTTACATTTGTAAGCTGCTAACCTAAAACAATAAGTTTAGGATGTCATGGGAAAACATTTTCAAAAGATCAACTGAAGGGGTACTGAACATTTTAGAGCATTGTCAACATATGGATAAGGGTGGAAATGTGATTAGTTTATGTCAAATTAGAAATGCTTCCATAATTTAAACACACTTCAGTTAATTGCTTTGTGAATTGATCATAAGTAACCTGCTCATCCTCACATGTTTTGTTTTGCTAATAGCTAGATTTCTGTAGAATTTTGGCTGGGCTACATATGTATATTCATTTCTTGATGACTACCATAATCAGTGGCTGTTTGCATATGTACATGAGCCCTCTGTATCAACTATTACAGATAAAAAATTCAGGTGATTTTGCATAACTTAAAATTTCAGTGCTTTGGATAACATTTATACAGTACATTCCACTAAGAGTCAAAAATTGCATCAACAAAGTGATGTCCATGCATTTGTGAACTGGCGTTTCCTAGTAAATAGTGCATAGAATCAGACTTTTAAAAGTAGGTTACAGTCTCAATGAAGATGACTGCTTGCGTTTTAACACTACTTGATGATTCTTGATTATGTTGATTCTTAACGTGGAATTTCTGTAACTCCTATAAGAAATCCCCCTTGAAGGGGAGGTGGAGCATGCCAATAACCTCCTTGTAACAGTAACACAGTCTTTTTCCTCAACTCAGTTTATTAGCGAGTAACAGTATTAGTTTAATTCCTCCACTAGAATATTACACAAAGTTTACTGGCAGATTTGGTCTGGCCAAGAGAAACACTCTTAATCCATAGTAGCTGCATCTCAGTGTGTCCACATTGTATGCATCCATTGCATACATTTGGCCAGAAAATGACAAAAATCACCAGGGATGCGGTCAGATGAGCAAGTTGCCAAGGCAGTATCTTGGCTTTAAATAAGCTGTGTGAGTTGGGGTGGTTTTTGCCCCCTAAGCCAGCATCACGGCGCAGGAAGCTGTGGTCGGTTGTCCACACCACTAACAAGCCACAACCATGAACCTGTGGCTGGGTTGGTAGTTTAAAAAAAAAAAAAATCCTGCTGTGCATGCACAGAAGCAGACAAGTGCACTTGCGCTGCTGGCCAGTTCTATGGGGGTCTGAAATGCATGTTAGAGTGGGGTGGGGAGGATGTGCTAGAAACAGAGTGGTATGATCACACTGCTCAATGTTTCCATGGCATGCCTGGCCAATCAGATGACCAAAAACCCACATGGGAGTACTTTGCTGAGGAAGTCACTAGAATTTGCTGGTGGCTATTTAATCCATGTGGGAATCATTACAGCATGAGGTAAGAATGAGTGGGGCTTGGGAGTCAGATATGCATGTCTGATTGCATAATTTAATCTAAAGGGGGCGTGGCTACGTTGGGTGAAACTATTCATGTGATGGTACCCCCAGAGTAGGGAAAGTAACACTGGCCAAATGAAAGCAGGAATGACCTAGACCTCTCCAGCAGTAGCCTATTGGGAAGCTGTTGGTTCCTAAACTCCAATCCTGACAGGGGCAGAAGATATATAAGGAATATCCACTTTATGGACCTTAACACAGATTTTCATAGTACTGTTTGCACTAAAAGCAGTTATAAAATAAAAATTCCAGCAAACTACCAGCAGATGGCAGCATGGAATCGTTATTTAAGGAGGCTTATAAACAGCTCAATGAAAGCTGTGGTAAAACTTTTATATTTGATTGTACCTTAGATAATCTGTATAGCCAGTCTGATTTTTCCAGTTCTGCTCAATATGTGTTTCTCTGCTTTCTGGAGAATTCAAAAGCTTATATGCTATTGTTATTGTTATTTTGATTGGGTTTAATAAATGCCCCTGTCCAGTCCCCATTGTGGCCATTTCCTCTCATTACCAAGACACATCAGGGCAGACCTTATTTTGGGCAGGAGCTCAAAGGAGTGGAGCTCCAGAACCTCTAAATTTTATTGTGCTCTTTCTTTCAACCCCCTCCCCTACAAAAAAAGAAAGAAAATAAATACTTGCTTCTGGGCTCCGTTGTTGAAACCCTCCATTGTTCACACAAGCATAGATAGCTTCAACAAGCATAGACAGCTTCAAGAGGGGAATGGATAAGCATATGGAGCAGAGGTCCATCAGTGGCTATTAGTCACAGCGTATTGTTGGAACTCTCCATCTGGGGCAAGTGATGCTCTGTATTCTTGGTGCTTGGGGGGGCACAGTGGAAGGGCTTCTAGCCCCACTTGTGGACCTCCTGATGGCACTTGGATTTTTTTTTTTTGCCACTGTGTGACACAGAGTGTTGGACTGGATGGGCCATTGGCCTGATCCAACATGGCTTCTCTTATGTTCTTAACCCCGTTAGAATTTTGCTGAGATTTGACAAACTTTCTAATATTTCTGCCCCATAAAAATGGGAAAATAACCAAAGCATATAAAGCAAACAGATGGAAATCTTCATCATGCCACTGTGACCACAGAGGAGAAAGTAATTTAAAAAGTATGATGGGAGTAAGGTTTTATTATGACAATTATAATTCAAGAAACATTTGAAGGTAGATGCTGAGCTGATATAATTTAGTACGCCTACCGGTGATGTCGCGTGTGTGGTAGGGGTGTGCATTCGGTTTGGCCAAACAGAATCAACCACCGAATCACCCCTGATTCAGCTGTATACAGAATCGCATACAGCCGAATCCAATTGGGGCCCATTATGCAGGAGCCGAGTATGGCTCCCTGTATACCTCTGTATAGATATTCGGAAGTATATGGAATTCAATGTAAAAGGCAGGAAAGGGGCTTCTGCAGCCTCAGGGGAGCTGCTTGCCTCCTTTCCCACCCTTGGTAGCCTTTTCCCGCCTCTCCCATAGCCTCCCTGGGATCAGGGAGGGGGGAGGGGGAAGAGGAGCCCCAGCAGCCAATCCAAAGCATGCATTTGCAAAATGCATTGCAAATGCATGCTTTGCAGGGCTGTTGTGTAGCTGATCCCCCAGCCATCAGCAACATTATTGTTCTTTTGATCTTTTGCTTACTTGGGTATCCAAGTAAGCACTGTTGTCTGGCCAATCACAGAGCAGTGCTATTTTTTGAAACTGCTCTCTGTAGGGCCAGAGAACCTTTTTAAGGAGTTTGCCTGGCTGGACTCCTCCATTGCTGCTGTGTTGGTGTGTGTTGGTGTGAGAGAGAGATTGTGCTGTGCTGGCCCTTGGCCTCAGCTGCTGCTGCTCTCTCTCAGCCTTATCAGACTTGCCTGGAGTAGAGAAGACATCTAAGGTAAGACAGTCTTGAAGTTCTTGTTTTTATTTTAGTTGGTAAAGGACTTTTTAAGACTCAGAGTCCCTTTATTTATCCAGATTTGGGTGGTGGGTAGCTTATTTGGGGTTAGGATTAGGGGTTTCTGCTGGGGGAGGGGGCCTGGGGTGGGGGTGGGTTGCCAATTTTTTAGTAAGGGCCAGACTGTAATTCTTGTCTTCATCCCAGCACTGGGCTTTGCTCCAGCTTGGTAGCAGCCATTGGTATTGATGTGTTCCTAAGATGATTGCTAAATTGCTGACTGACCCCAAAGTGGCAATCAGCATTTCCCTAGGCATGTATGAATGGACCACAAGAACTAAGTACTGATGCAACCCTTCCTGCCCTCCTTCTCATGATCTTCCTAATTCACAATCAGCACTGCTGTCAGATGGCCATTTAGTCTCTGTTTAAAAACCTCCAAGGAAGGCGAGTCCACCACCTCCCGAGAAAGCCTGTTCCACTGAGGAACATCGCTGTCAGGAAGATCTTCTTCGTGGTCTCTGTGCTTCACACTCATGGGATAGTGCGCCTGCGCCGATCCCCGAATCGGTAACTGAAAAAGCCCGGGATTTTTTCGCGCTCGGCGCCACTGAGCATGCGCATGCGACCCACTGCGCATGCCCACCAGCGCCCGCGCGACAATCCCGCCAGTTCCTTTCTGACCGCCGCGCTAGAGAGGTTCACTTTCTGCTTTCCCGGTCGGTGAGAGTTTCTTTTCTCTCGTTTTTGCCCGTTTTCACTGTGTAAATAGTTCGTTAGTTAGTCATTAGTGTATAGTTAGATAGTAAAAAAAAAAAAAAAAGCGTTTTTTTTTTTCCGTTTGTCTGGCGGCCTGCCCCTTGGGGCGCTCCGCTTTCGCTTTCCCCCATTTTTTCTCTCAGTCGTTTTTTAGCTGAGAGTTTTTTCTCGGGCGGCTGCTTATGGAAAGTCGCTGGGGGTTTTTCAAGCGCTGTCGTGCTTGCGGCAAGAAGATCGCCCCTCCGGACGGCCATTCCCTTTGCCTGCTGTGCCTTGGAGAGACGCACAGGGTAGAGTCGTGTCCGCATTGCCTTCGGTTCTCTAAACAGACCAGAAAGAACCGCGCGGCTCGATTATCGGCGGCACTGACTGAATCGGCGCTTCGGCCTCATCGACCGATGGAGTCATCGGCACCGAAGTCGACCGACACCCCGGCACAGGAGCTCACATCGGCCGATGCCGCTCCGATATTGACTTTAGAACTGCCGGAGGAGCGTGGCACTACAGACCGTTCCCACGAGGGCTCGGGTACGCCCACTGAGAAACGCCGAGAGGACTCGGGGACCCGAGCTCCTAAGAAGGCGAAGTCGAAGGAGAAGCGCAAGCGACCCCGCACTCCTTCCCCGTCGGGCGGTGCATCGACATCGACAAAACCATCAAAGTCGGCGCGGGTCTCTCCGATTCGGAGCCCATCAGTCCGTCGGCTGTCGGCGTCGGAGCACGAGCCAGAGATCGACCTCACACAACGGTCTTCATCTTCCGGCTCCTGTCGGCGGTCAATCAGTGATTCGGCGTCGGAGGTGGATGCTTCAGCACCGGTCATAGATCCGCCGTTCAAGCCCCGACAAAGGCGAGAGTGATTTCCCGTTCCCCAGCGCTTCCCGATACCACCATGGGAACAGCGCAGGTGGCAGCCTCCCTACTCCAGGTATGAATCCTGTCGATGGTACTCCGACGAGTATCCAGACTGGGAGCAAGCGTCGGAGTTTTCTTCGATGTCGAGGGTTTCGCATCGATCCCGGAAGGCGTCGGCATCGGTTTCGGTTCCCCCAGACCGTCAGCTGGTTCCGGTCGAGACCCCGCTAAGACCACCGCTGACTCAGCTTCCACCTCGAGAATCGACCCCGATGCTCTCGGAGCATTCTACCCAGCGAGACTCCTCTTCATCGGAGTCGGAAACTGAAGAGCCGGAGTTGGAACCCTCACCGGGTCCCCAAACGGCGGAAGATCTTTCGATTTCGCCGTCGGAGGATCTTAAGTCTTACGGAGACCTCGTGAGGCGAATTGCTGCCACCCTCAAACTGCCTGTGACTCAGCCGGAGCCTGTAGTGGATGACAACGTGTTTGACATCATGCAAAGGAACACGTCCACTGCAGTGGCCCTGCCGGTTACCAAGGTGATCCTTCAGGCCATCAAGGAACCTTGGAAGAAGCCTTCTTCGACACCGGTCTCTTCCAAACGGCTGGACCACATGTACAGGGTCCAGGAGGCAGGGGCCGAATTCTTGTTTACCCACCCGCGTCCGAACTCGGTGGTGGTCTCATCCTCATCGAAGGCTAGGAAGGTGCATTCTTCCCCGCAGGACAAGGAAGGCAGGAAGATTGATGTAATGGGCCGCAAGGTCTATTCAGCGGGGGCACTCGGCATTAAGGTGGCTAACTACGCTGCATGCATGGCCAGATATCAGTATGCAGTGTGGGAACAGCTCTCTCCCTTCCTCTCTTCTTTAAGCGAGGACAAGAAGACGGCGGCAATGAAGTTGCAAAAAGAAGGTCTCGTTGTGGCCAGACAGCAGCTGGCCGCGGCGAAACATATGGTTGAGGCTTCAGCCAAGGCTATTACTTCTGCAGTTTGCATCCGGCGGCACTCCTGGCTCAGGTCAACGGCACTACACCAGGACACCAAGACCTTTATTGAAGACTTACCCTTTGAGGGTGATGGACTCTTCAGCGCCACAACTGACACGGCGCTGCAAGAGTTTGACAAGAGTGTCAAGACGTCTAGGAACTTGGGTGTCCAGTCGTCCTCCAAGTCCTCTAAATCCAAGCAATGGCCCAAACCCTGGTCCAAAAAACCATACCAAAAGTTCTCCCCGGAGCAGTGGCGTCCTCGTTCTCAACAGCCCGAACGACCGTCCTACTCCGGTAACGGCAGAAACCGTTACGGGGGCCAGCCTTCCAACAAGTCTAAGGGGGCCCGGCCACAGAAGCAGGGGGTTTGACTTCCCGCTAGCACGCGTCATCGCTCCCACTGCCGACTCCTCCATCCGTCTACGCCCTTTCCTGCCTGCCTGGGAGTTGATCTCCACAGACAGGTGGGCTATGTCCATCGTGAAAGAGGGCTACATAATAGAGTTTATTCAGACCCCAGACCAGTCCGTGGTAGTTACCACTCCCCCTTCCCCCACCTCTGCTGGCGGAGGTGAACAACCTCCTACAAAAACAAGCCATAGAGGAAGTTCCATTGGAGGCCAGGACAGGAGGTTTCTACTCCCGCTACTTCCTGGTCCCCAAACGGGACGGGGGCCTAGGCCTGTCATGGACCTTCGGAGTCTGAACAAATTTATTCGGTACCAGAAGTTCAGAATGGCCACGCTGCAAACAATCCTGCCCCTCATCAATCAAGGGGACTGGATGGCGACCCTGGACCTCAAGGATGCCTACTTTCATGTCAGCATTCATCCTGCGTTCAGGCGTTTCCTAAGGTTTGCAGTGGGTGCTCGGCACTTCCAATTCAGGGCCCTGCCGTTTGGACTGTCTACTGCCCCTCGGGTGTTCACGAAGCTGATGAGTGTGGTGGCTGCCCATCTTCGTCTGCAGGGAGTCGTCGTCTTCCCATACATCGACGACTGGCTTCTTGTGGCGAAGTCAAGGGAGAGTCTAACAACACACATTGCCATCACTCTGCGTCTTCTCGGCACCCTGGGGCTGCAGATCAACCTGGAGAAGTCCCATCTCACTCCTTTAAAGACAGTTCAATTCATAGGGGCTCTGTTGGACACACAGCAGCATCGAGCATTTCTTCCTTCGCAGAGAGCGAAGGACATCATCGATTTGGTACAGCTTCTTCGAAGGCGGCAGTGGGGCACGGCCCAGCAGCTCCAGTGGATGCTGGGGTTGATGGCTGCGACGACAAGCGTGCTACGCTTCGC
Organism: Heteronotia binoei; assembly: GCF_032191835.1. Lineage (NCBI taxonomy): Eukaryota > Metazoa > Chordata > Lepidosauria > Squamata > Gekkonidae > Heteronotia > Heteronotia binoei. Next base: position 55,511,361 of record NC_083243.1, on the reverse strand, counting down.
AAGACTGCACATGAGAGGCCTACAGCTATGGTTCTTGCGCCATTTTTGACCTCTCAGAGACTCACCTCGAAAGAGGTTCACCATTCCACTCGGGACTCTCCGCTCACTGCAATGGTGGGGAGCAGAGAGCAACATCTGCCAAGGGGCTCCTTTTCATCTGCCGACCCCTACAGTGACCATCGCTACCGATGCTTCCATGTGGGGGTGGGGAGCTCACCTGGAAGATCTATGTGTGGGGGGCAAGTGGACACCGAAACTGAGCCGGTGCCATATAAACTATCTAGAACTGCTGGCGGTTCACTTTGCCCTTCGATCTTTCCGCCCACTGTTAGCGAGAAAGACTGTGGCATTGCTTATGGACAACACCACTGCCCTGTGCTATATCAACAGACAGGGGGGGACAGTGTCTCGCAGGCTATGCTCGCTGGCGATAGATCTCTGGGAGGAGTGCCTCCAGTGGGACATTTTTGTAAAGGCCACACATCTGCCGGGGGTCCTCAACATACAGGCGGACTCTCTCAGCAGGGGGGGAGCCTCCCCACACGAATGGGAACTGCATTGGAGGTTCCTAGAGCCAGTGTTCCAACTTTGGGGCTACCCGCAGGTGGATGCTTTTGCCACGGCGCAGAACAAGAAGTGCCCCTTGTTCTGTGCAAGGGGAGGTGCGGATCCGGCTTCCTTGGGAGACGGACTTCTACTTCGGTGGGAGGGCTGGTTCCTGTACATGTTCCCGCCCTTACCTTTGCTGACGAGGGTGGTCCACAAGCTAGTGCAGGAGAAGCCACGCTGCATCTTGGTGACTCCGTGGTGGCCCCGTCAGAGCTGGTTCTCGATTCTGCTCCAGCAGTCGAGGGGGACCTTTTACCAGTTCCCGGCAGAACCGGACCTGTTGTCGGCCCAGGGCGGGCACGTGCTCCATCACAACGTGCCTCACCTGAAGCTGACAGCGTGGTTCATCGACCACTAGACTTTTCCACCAGGGTCCAGCAGGTGCTCCAAAGCAGCAGGAAACCTTCCACCCGTGCCTCTTATGAGAGGAAGTGGAAGAAGTTTAGCAAGTTTGTGGCTGACTCCCCGATGCCGTCTGCCTCGGTTGGGCTGTCGGCAATTTTTGAGTTTCTTTTGTCTTTGGTGGACGAGGGACTGGTATTCTCCTCCATCAAGGTCTACTTAGCAGCTATTTCTGCTTTCCATGGTTCGGTTGAGGGTTACACCGTTTTTGCTCACCCGCAGTCAAAAAGATTCATGAAAGGGCTGTTCCGCCTTCATCCCCCTTCTAGATCCCCTCCACAGTTGTGGGACTTGACTTTGGTTCTGGACAAGTTGACTCGCCGTCCTTTTGAACCCATGGCAACGTGTTCCCTGCAACTTTTGTCTTGGAAGACTGCATTTTTGGTTGCCATCACTTCAGCATGTCGTGCGGGGGAGCTCACGGCGATGAGGTGTGACTACCCATACCTTGCCTTTCGGGAGGCTGGGGTTTCTTTGGCTCCGGACATTACATTCCTCCCGAAAGTGGTTTCCCAGTTTCACCTTGACTTAGAAGTTTGGTTGCCCACCTTTTCCCCTAGCCCTTCCTCGGATGAGGAACGCAGGCTGCATGCGTTAGATGTTAAGCGTGCCCTCCTGTTTTATTTGAATCGTTCACGGGGGTTTCATAAGGACAATCAGCTTTTTGTCTCCTATTCTGCCCCCAAGTTAGGGTCCAAAATTTCGTCTCAAAGACTTTCCAAGTGGCTCACTGAGACGATCAAACTTTGTTATTTGTTGGCTAAGAAGCCTTTACCTGGACCTGTTCGTGGACACTCCACAAGGGCGATGGCCACGTCGGTGGCATTCCTGAAGGGTGTGTCTCTGTCTGATGTCTGCAAGGCAGCTACCTGGTCTTCTCCGCATGTCTTCATGAAGCACTACGCGCTGGATGTGCATGCTCAGCAGAGGACTCGGTTGGGAGCTGCGGTGCTGCAAGCTGTGTCTTCAGGTTGACCGTCTTCCCACCTCCAGGTATGCTTGCTTGCTAATCTCCCATGAGTGTGAAGCACAGAGACCACGAAGAAGATAGACAGGTTGCTTACCTGTAACTGTAGATCTTTGAGTGGTCATCTGTGCATTCACACTACCCGCCCTCCTTCCCCGCTGCTGACGGTCTCCTTCCAGTAAGAGGTTTTCGGCGGTCAGGAAGGAACTGGCGGGATTGTCGCGCGGGCGCTGGTGGGCATGCGCAGTGGGTCGCGTGTGCATGCTCAGTGGCGCCGAGTGCGAAAAAATCCCGGGCTTTTTCAGTTACCGATTCGGGGATCGGCGCAGGCGCACTATCCCATGAGTGTGAATGCACAGATGACCACTCGAAGATCTACAGTTACAGGTAAGCAACCTGTCTTTCTTCTAAAGTTGAGCCAGAAACTCTTTTGATTTGATTCTGGTCTGACCATCTGGGACAACAGAAAACATTTCTGCACCATCCTCTATATGACAGTCCTTCAAGTACTTGATAATGGTGATCATATCACTTTTCAGCTGCCGCCTCTCTATGCTAAACATACCCAGCTCCTTCAGCCTTTCCTCATAAGACTTGGTTTCCAGACCCCTCACCATCTTTGTCGCCCTTCTCTGGACATGTTCCAGCTTGTCTATATCCTTCTTAAATTGTGGTGCCCAAAACTGAACAGAATATTCTAGATGAGGTCTAACCAGAGCATAGTAAAGCAATACCATCATTTTGCATGATTTGAACACTGTAATTCTGGATACAGCCCAAAATTGAATCTGCCTTTTTAGCTACCGCATCACACTGCTGACTCATGTTTAGTGTATGTTCTGCTATGACCCCTAGATCCTTTTCACACATACTACTGTCAAGACAAGTCTCCCCCATCCTCAGGCCTGGCGCGTCCATTAGGCAGCCGTAGGCAGCTGCTTGTAGTGTTGAGCTGGGGAGAGGGTGCCGGTTTGCCCCCCCCCCCTTCCCTGGCTTCTAAGCGGATGGAAATAGTTTGCTTGGAAGTAGCAGCAAGGTTCCAGTCTCAGCCACTGCCACCTGCCGCTGCTCTGCCTCTTGTGTAACAGGTGCAGGTGGCAGAGCAACGGTGGGCAGCAGTGGCACACATGCTCAGCCCAAAAGCCTCATTGCTACTACGCTTGTCCTCTCCGGTGCTGATGTCAGGGCAGCGGCAGCACGTTGCCTGGGGTGCTGGCTTTAGGCTGGTACCCTAGTGCCACCGCTGTTCATCCTATAATGATGCATTGGATTATTCCTACCTAAATGCAGAACTTTACATTTATCCCTGTTAAAATTCATTTTATTTGTTTTAGCCCAGTTTTCCAGCCTGTCAAGATCATCCCGTATACTCTCTCTGTCTTCTACTGTATTTGTATTCTACCCTATCAAAAGCCTTTCTGAAATCAAGATAAACTATGTTTACAGCATTTCCCTGATACAGCAGGGTAGTGACTTTTTCAAAAAAAGAGGTAAGGTTAGTCTGACATGACTTGTTCTTGAGAAACCCATTCTGGCTCTTAGTGATCACAGCCGTCCTTTCTAAATGTTCCAGGACTGATGATTTGTTCTAAAACTTTTTCCAGGTATAGACATCAAGCTGATGGGTCGGTAGTTACCCAGATCCTCCTTTCCCCCCTTCTTTAAGATGGGGACAACATTTGCCCACCTTCAGTCTTCTGGCTCCTCACCTGTTCTCCAAGAATTCTCAAAAATAATTGACAGAGGCTCAGAAATTGCCTGATATTACTGATATTACCAAATTAGCCCCATCTGTCATACCTCTCATTAGGAGAAGAAAGTAGAATTGATTTAATTGTATAGAAGCAGGGGTTTTTTTGAGCTGGAACAGACAGCTTGGAGAAAGCAGGCACTTAGTAAGACAGCTAAGTGCCTGCCTCCTAGGCTTGCCAGTTCCCAGTTCCCCAGTTTTGGAGGTTCTTCCCCTCCACTAGCCAGCTGGCCAGTGGGGAAAGCCCCAGCCCCAATAATTACCATGTGCCTTTCCAAGTTGGAAGGCTAAAAGCAGCTTGGGAACGGCTTCCTTTTTGGAAGGTATGCGTGCCTTTAAATCTGTAGGAACCAGCCTGAATGGGGGGGGGGGGGAAGCCAGCAGAAGAATATGGCTGCTCCCAGTGAAGCTGTGAGTAAGAAAGAGAAACTAGCCCAGTCCCTCTGTTTGTTTTACAATCCTTTCAGAAGTATTTGCACAGTAAAATAGAGAGTAAATAGTAAACTGGAACCTTTGGTTTCCCTGTGTTAGTCTGAAGAACTTAGTTGAAACTTGGTTGCATTCAACAACACTCTTGTGTGCATGCTGTGTTTATTTCAGCTGCTCTCTGTGTGTGTCTTAATTCCTTAAGCTATCCTCAGAAGTTTCTTTTTTATATATATTATTAGTATTATTGTCTTCCTTCTTCAGAGCTCTTTCCATAGACCTTTGTGTCACTCTGCTTTAAATGGTTTGTAATACCTGCGTTGACTTCATTTGAATTGAACATGGTTATTTCCAGCTTTGTCACAGTCATTACTCGATGTTTCTTCCTTTTGCTTTGGGGAGGGGGGAGTTAATTTGAATGATTTGTAGTCTGCTTGCAAATGTTCTCTCTTTTAAAATGTTATATTTAGATATCTCCTTCAGGCAACCCTTTACTTACTGAGCTTCCTGTTGGTAGTCAGCCTTTAAAAACAGTTTCATATATTCAGATAACTGTTTTAGAAATATTAATTTCTCCCCTCAGGTTTCATTTTTTTCATACACATTCGTGTTTTTCACCAGTGTTAGTGCCTTGTGATTTCCTTTCCTTTTCCTTTTGTACCCTTTGAAGTTAACTGATTCCAGAAACTCATTGATTCCAGAATCTTGAGCAGCAGAAGTCAGCCTTCTTCCACCCACACCGGGTACGGCAGTTGACCCCTTTCCTGGAGCACTGTGACTTAGCAATGGTGATCCATGCTACGGTCACCTCTAGAATAGATTACTGTAATGCCCTCTACATGGAGCTGCCCTTTACTCTGACTTGGAAACTGCAGCGAGTGCAGAACACTGCAGTGTGGTTGTTAATGGGACTCCCTTGATGGGAGCACATTCAGCCAGTGCTGAAAGAGCTGCACTAGCTGACTATTGTGTACCGAGTCCATTTCAAAGTGCTGGTATTGACCTTTAAAGCCCTTTATGGCCGAGGGCCTATCTATGGAACCACCTTTCCCCATATGTTTCCCAGAGAGCACTATGTTCAGGAGCTCAAAATCTGCCATCCATCCCCAGACCAAGGGAGGCCAGACTACGCTCTACACGGGCCAGGGCCTTCTCAGTGGCAGCACTAATGCTGTGGAATGCTCTCCTAAAGGCCATAAGAGCCCTGCAGGATCTCTCCCAATTCCGCAGGGCCTGTAAAACTGAACTTTTTCAACAGGCTTATAAAAACAAAGTGGCAGAAGGCTGCATCTTTTATGCTGCTGAGCAATACCACAGAAGGATCACTAACAGACAATCAGAAGAATGGTGACACCAAAAATAATTCCATCCACCTATGTCAAAATTCTTGTATAGCACCAAATATTGAGTTTTAAATTAATGATTAAGTTTTTATTGTTTTAAAATTGCTATTTTAACATGTTAGCTGCCCACCTTGTTAGTGGCATATAAATCTAAGGTAAATAAATAAGAAGACACTTCTTCAGGGCTTTTTTTGTAGAAAAAGCCCAGCAGGAACTCATTAGTATGTGAGGCCACATCTCTGACATCACCATCATTTGCATACTAGGCCACACATCTGACATCACCATCATTTGCATACTAGGCCACACCTCTGACATCACCAAAAGCGCTATAATATCTTTTTTGATGTGTGGTGACATCACCACACCTCAAAAAAGATATTCTAGCATTGGAAAAAGTCCACAAATATATAGCCATATATATAGCCATCAATGTTCCCTCTAAACTGCAGTCTTATGAGCAACAATTCTACTTTGTGAGCTACTGGTATTAAACTTGTGAGCTATTGCATAAATTATTGTGCTCTGGGATCATCCTTCCTGAGCTAAAACAAAAATGTGTGAGCTGGAAGCTAAAAATCTGTGAGCTAGCTCACACTAACTCAGCTTAGAGGGAACACTGATAGCCATCCCAGAAAAAAAAACCCAAATTCCAACACACTACTCGATTACAAGAGCCAGCATAGTGTAGTGCACTTGCTTAAACTTAAGAGCCACATAGAATAAATGTCAGATGTTCAAGAGCCGCAAAGCATGAACATCAGATGTTTGAGAGCAGAAGGGAGGAATGAGAGAGAGGTGGAAAGAAAGCAACTTTAATTTTAAATGCATTTTCTAAGCTGCTGGCTGGCTTGGAGAAGTGATTTAAAGAGAGAAATGCCTTCTCCAAATTGGCTGACAGGGCAGTGAGGATTCCAAGAGCCACACAATATACGTGAAAGAGCTACATGTGGCTCCTGAGCCACAGTTTGGCCACCCCTGGTGTAGTGCTTAAAGAAAGAAAGAGAAATAAAGCAAATAGACAGAGAAAAAGACTGGCTGAAAGAAAGAGAGAGGGAAGGAGGAAGGAAGAAGGAGAGAGACTGACAGACTGACTGACAGAAAGAGAGAGAGAAGGAAGGAAGGAAGGAAGGAAGGAAGGAAGGAAGGAAGGAAGGAAGGAAGGAAGGAAGTGTGGGGGTGGGAAATAAGGCAAACAGGGAAAAAGAAATATTGATAGAAAGACTGACAGAAAGGAAGGAAGACTGGGGGAGTGGAAAATAAAACAAAGGAAAAAAGAAAGACTGACAAAAATGAATGAATGAAAGAGGGAGAGAGAGAAGAAAGAAGGATGGAAAGAAAGAGAGAGAGAGAGAGATGGGGGAGGTGGGAAATAAGGCAATCAGGGAAAAAGAAATATTGCCAGAAAGACTGAAAGAAATACAGAAAGAGTGAGAGAGTAGGAAACAAAGCAAATAGACTGGGAAAAAGAAAGACAGAATGAATAAGAGAGAGAAAGAGAGAGAGAAACAGAAAGAAAATAAAAGAAACAAAGAAAGGGGGAGAAGGGATGGGACGAACTCACCTTTAAAATTGTTGCTTGTCACTGGAAGCCTGCCACACAGCGCATCAGGGCCTCCTAACCTCTGCTGGGCCAGCGGAGCATGGGGAAAAGCCGCGGAGGAGTGGCATGGCCCCCCGAACCCAGCTGGCTGGCAGAGCACGGGGAAAACGGCACGGAGGCGTGGCAGGGCTCCCGGACCCCCACCAGGCCAGCAGAGGGCGGGAAAAGTCCGCAGAGGTGCGGTAGGGCCCCCCAATCCCTGCAGCCGGCGGAGGGTGGGAAAAGGCCACGGAGGCGCAGCAGGGTCCCCCGACCCCTGCCAGGCTGGCAGAGGGCAGGAAAAAGCTGCAGAAGCATTGCAGGGCCCCTGGATCCCTGCCAGGCTGGCAGAGGGTGGGGAAAGACTGCGGAGGCGTGGCAGGGCCCCCGGACCTCCGCCAGGCTGGCGGAGGGCGGGAAAAAGCCACGGAAGCACCGCAGGGCCCCCCGACCACCACAGGCCGGCGGAGGATCGGAGGAAAGCTGGGCAAGCATGGTTGGGTCCCCTGACCCCCGGCCAGCTGTGAAGCTGCATGGGATGAGATGGAATGCTGGCTAAGGCACCTGGAACACTGCCCATGCCAGCCGGAACAGCGTTCCGGTGCGTTCTGGCTCAAAAAAGCCCTGCATTTATTTAACTTTTGAAATGCAAGTACTAAAAGGACCGAGACAAATTCCACAATTGCTAGAGTGTTCTTAGGCTCTTTATCACTGAACTAAACAGCAAGGTTTTCTGAAGTATTGGGGGGGGGGGAGCTTATGGTTTTAAATGAATGTTCTTTTTTATACTTTTGCTTTATAATTAATTTCTCACCTTTTGAAGGTATATGAAAAACCCATGTCAGCTTCCTTTATTCCTCAGAGCATGTTTAAAAATGCACAATCCTGAGTTTCTGTGTTCTGTTTCCTCTGTTTAAAAAATTAGCAATATGGCAGCCTCTGGTAACTGTGTTGGAAACTGCTTTAAAGCTAAGGTACATGTGATGTTTGTCTGCTGGAGTGTCTTTACTTGCTCTAGAACTTCCAGCATCCATCACCTCTATGAGGTGAGTGTAGCTGGATGACCACCTTTCTGGTGATGTCAGGGGGTGTGGTCTAATATGCTAATGAGTTCCTGCTGGGCTTTTTGTAGAAAAAAAGCCCTTTATAGAAGTATATGCATGGCCCATAAAGGAAACATAATCTGTTCAACACTTAGATTGCAATGAATAGCTGGAGAGGGAAAAGAAACTGCAGTTTATTTGATTTTTTCCCCTTAGTTTCTCTAAATTATAGAAAATGACAACAAATGGATTACTTGGTTAGAGCAGCCAAGGATGCCAATATTAATTCATTGCCAATAGTGTTGACAGACTAATTATTCTTTGGCAGTACATTAGACATTTTATTGACATACTGATGTTGCCAAGGAGAAACTGGGTATGCAGTCAGATGTGGATTATTCTGAGTTAGCAAACCATTGCTTTTTTTCTCCTAAAAGTTCATTTGATCAACTACCCATCCTGATGAACAGTATTTCCGACCCCCACCCAAATAAAACAGCTGCATGGAGTCTATTTAATATTTTAAAAGAATTGTGTTAATGAAAATTAGCTTAAAATTAGTATTGCTTTGCTAATAATTAAATATTACTGTGATTTTTTTTTTGCTTGCTACTTTTACTGTCTTTCAGATTCATAAATAGTTACAAGTGTCAGGAGGTCCTTACAGTGCTATCCTAAGCAGCATAACACAATTCTGAGTCCATTTAGGAAGGTGTAACTCTGCATTTAGGATGGCAATCAGTGGTGGGATTCAGCCGGTTCGCACCGGTTCTACCGAACCGATAGCTAATGTGCTATCAGTTCGGCACAACCGTTGGTTGGTCGGGCGCCTGCTGCAGCAGGAGGAGGAGGAAGGGTCGCCTTTGCTTTCTGCGCCCCAATGAAGGTGAGGCTGGAGGAAACGGCGGGCTCCATAGGGCGGCGAGACCAGGCGCTTTGGGTGGGGGGGGAGGAGAGGGGCTAAGAGGCGACCGCAGTGAACTTTTGTCTCTTTCTTGACACCTGCTGCCAGCCCTCCCCAGCCTGCTCCCGCAAGGCCACGTCACCTTGCGCTGACCCCTCGTGACATCAACGTCATCAAACCCTGCCAGCACTTCGGAGGCAGGATGCAGAATCCGGAAGAGAACTGGCCGTCATGAGTCTTACTGGAAGCGGGGAGGGAGGGACGTTCTGGTAGCGATTGAAGCCCGCTTGGAAAGGCTGGCCCCAGAACCGTCACGGTTTGCTTTTTGCCACGACCACCTTTAAATCCTTGAGAAACTCCAGTGAATGCAGGATAGTTTGTAGGTAGGAACCAGCACAACACATACCAGGGCGCGAAATACCACAAGAGTTGCATTTATCTAAATTCATTTAAGTCAGTTTGTTTAGAAGGGTGTAACTTTGCTTAGGGTGGCACTGCAAAATACCTAATTTACAGGTCATGCTGCTGATGTTAGGCTCAGTAGCTTTGTATCCAGAAGACAGGGCTGGATCGGGGAGGGGGAGGCAGAGGGGGCAGCTGCCCCGGGTGCAAGAGCAAGAAGGGCAACACCAGCATCCTTTGCACGCATGTATTTGCACTCCAAACCATGATTTCACAGCTTGGATTACAGGCAGGCGCCCTACCCCCCAGCTTCCCTTTAAATGCTTTGGGGAAGAAGTGAGGGGATCCCCAGCATACGTGCAATGCAAGCTGCGAAACTGTGGCTTGGAGTGCAAACATACATGCCCCCCCTTCTTCCCCAAAGCATTTAAATCCTTTGAGGGAGAAGAGGGGTTGCATGCATTTGCACTCTAAACCACGATTTCATAGTTTGGATTGCATGCGCATGCCATTCCCCCAGTTCTTCCCCAAAGTATTTAAAGGTATAAATACTTAGCTTAAAATTAGTATTGCTTTGCTAATAATTAAATATTACTGTGATTTTTTTTTTGCTTGCTACTTTTACTGTCTTTCAGATTCATAAATAGTTACAAGTGTCAGGAGTTCCTTACAGTGCTATCCTAAGCAGCATAACACAATTCTGAGTCCATTTATATATATATATATATATATATATATATATATATATATATATATATATATATATATATATATATATATATATATATATATATATTTGGCCGCTGTGTGACACAGAATGTTGGACTGGATGGGCCATTGGCCTGATCTAACATGGCTTCTCTTATGTTCTTATGTTCTTAAGGTATCTTTTAATGCTTGGGATGAAGTGGAGCATGCACATGCATTTGCACTCCAAGCTGTGATTTTGCAGGTTGGATTGCAGGTGTGTGTCGCCCCCCCCCACTTCCTCCCCAAAGCATTTAAAGGTAGGATCATACTTACAGCAACAGATAGTATGTACTAGATACTGTAGCCCAGTCCACAGCACCTATTCCTTTACCAAAATATCATTCTGAAAAACATTTCATTAAACTATTGCCTATTATCCACGTAAAAAGCTCTGCTGAATAATTCATTTTTGCATAGTTTAGCCAGGTGGGTGAGACGTCTCCAGACAGGCCATTCTATAAGGGGTGTGTGTGTGCGTGGGGGGGTCACAACAGAGAATATACGTATTCAGGCAGTTATTGATTTTGCCTATTTGAAGGGGAGCATCTGCAGAATGCCCTGCTCATGGTGGAGCACAGGGGGAGATGCAGACTCATGGATTGTGGGATCCAGGCCATGAAGGGCTCTTTATGTGATGGCCACTTCCCTGAATTGACCCTGGTAGCTGTTGGGCAGCCAGTACAGTCAGAGGAGTGACTGTGAAATGATATCCATAGGAATACCTTGGAACCATTTCTTCTTCTTTTTTTGCATGTGTTTGCACCTGGAAGTCATGTCTACCTATGGTGACTGACCCCTACTGGGGGCCTGGAGGATATTCAGAGAGGTGGCTGAATAAGCCTGTCTCCACCTCTCAACTGGGTATTTTAAGGGGAGTCTCCAATCCAAGTACTGACCACTGCCTGCTTAGCCTCTGAGATCTGACAAGATTGGGCTTGGCTGGTCTATCCAGGTCAGGACATCTTGGGGCCATTTCAGATCAGGAAAATGGCAAGAGACAGATACCTACTCCTTTCATGTTATGGTTAATTCAAGTTCAGGCCCCACATGTCTTTTTTTTTTTTTTTTGAGAGGGAGACAACACTAGGAGTTTCATTTCCAATATTTCCACATCTTGTCCAGTTTGGCCCATAATTTCATTGAATTGTGTTGCTATTATGACACATTCAGAAGCTCAAGGCTTGTTATCTTGGTAACCCCTACAACCCTCCTATAAAGTAGGCCTCTTTATTATACATTTTTACACATAGGAGCTGGGAGAAATGTCTTGCCTAAGGCTACCCAGTGCAGTTGCTGTGACTTTGCAGGGTTGCCAGCCTCCACATGGGGCCTGAAGATCTCCCACTTTTACAACTGATGTCCAGCTGGCAGAGATCAGCTCCCCTGGAGGAAATGGTTGCTTTGAAGGGTGGACTCTATGGCATTGGACCATGCTGAGGCCCCTGCCCTCCCCAAACCCCACCCTCTCCCAGATCCACCCTCAAAGTCTCCAGGTATTTTCCAACACAGACCTGGCACACCTAAAGCTAGATATGAATGAAGAACTTCTGGCTCACAGTTTTAGCCACTCTATCTCACCAAGTTTTTTGAAGGGGTAAAGAGATCTGCTTTGATAGCTTTACTGAACTGCCAAAGTGCTTTCCACTCTCTGTCAAAAACTTTCTTTGTGCCAATTTTTGTTTGGCCAGTCTTTTAACCTGGGGACATTTGCAAAGGGATAGCTAAATAAATCCACATGTCTTAATTGTTCAGGAAAGGAAGGAGGGGTAGAACTCTCCAAAATGGGTTGGTGGTTTTCCCATCATTATCACTGCGAAGACATTCATTTTGGAAAGAAAGATCTATCTTTTATCACTTGGCTTACAACTGAGTTTGTTATGTCTTCCCATGAGTCACTCTTGCCAGGAAATGTATGAATTCAGAACACCTTTTAATAGCTCCACAAATACAAAATGATTCTAGATAAAGACTAATTCCATTTCCACTTGATCATTCCAGATAAGGTGTGGTCCAAAAGAAATGAAGAGACTGGTTAGACAGAAAGCGCTGAGTTGTAGCTAAGACCAACCTAGAGCTGCCAACATCCTGGAGAAAAAAGATGCTAGAAATGCCCTGTCCCTCTAACAGGCTTAACAGGATGTGGTTTACCTGCATGTCATAACAAACTTTCCCTGACCATTTCCACAGATTAAGCCTCTTTGAAAAGGACAGGACATTTTCCTCCAGGTCTGTTGGTAACCCTACCACCCTGTCTCTTTCAGTGTGAAGCAAAAGTTTCTTTTAAGGTGTTCTCTTTAACTCCGTGGTACTCATTCAGTAGTTCATGGAGAGCAACATCTACGATTGCCATCAACCAAAAGAGCCATATTTATTTCCATCCCTGGCAGGAGGACTGCATCTTGAGGAGAATTGCAGCTTACCTATTCCACTGGTGGCTATTTCAAAGTGAGAACCAGCTATCAGCCACAAGCCCCATTAGGCAAAGTCTTTGGTCTACTTTCCTGAAACATGGGCCAGGTCCTACACTGGGGAACAGTACTCAGAAGAGCATGCCAAAGAGCCACATGTGGCTTCCAATCCACTGAGTGAAAAACATTGATCCAACTGTAACGATATACAACTGGAATCTTTGTGGCAGGATGCAGCTTTTAAAGAGCTCTTCTACACAATTCTTCAGAGTGCTCCCTAACCTGCAGTGCTGGTACAGTTTAATGGCTCAGCCACAAACCACAAAGCTCCAGGTTCATATCTCACCTATAAATGAATTTAGTGGGTGGTCTTATGCAATGGTGGGATTCAAATAAATTAACAACAGTTTAATTGTCTTTACCTCTTTTACTGTTCTTATTGCAGTATTTAATGCGTGAATTATTAAACTACCTTTCAGTATATCTTTTGGTATAGTTAAAATGGTCATTAGGACATAGAACCTGTTGTTAATTTATTTGAATCCCACCACTGATGGCAATGCTAGGCTTCAAAAGTGTTTCACCAATGTAGCCTTATTTGATGACTTATTTGAGTGTATTCAGTAAACAGTAATCTTATGCATTGGGCCCTGCAGATGTCCAAGAAGAAGGAGTTCACTTAAGGGAGCTTCCTTCTCTTTCCCCCAGGAGCCCCAGGTGTCTTGCATGGAGCAAAACTCCAGTAGCGCCTTAAAGACTTAACAAAATTTGTGGCAGGGTATCAGCTTTCATGAGTCACTGCTCACTTCTTCAGGTAAAGGATTAGAAATAACATGAAAGCATAATTACAGAGAACTGAAGTTCCTTCTTTATATTGGTCTTTGCTGCATGCATATTATGTCACAAGAGCACTGATTGAAATACAAATGTACCATTCACAGTTGATGTGAGGCAGTATATAGTGTAATTTGGCATATGTGGCCAAGTACAGAATGCCAAGTCTTTGAAAATGCATGATAGGTAGGTGTGTTTTTTGTTTTGGAATCAGACCCTCTGAATTCTGTGGATGGGAGATTTTCTACCTGTAGAGTACAACTTCCTTGCCTCTGCTCTTCTGCTAAAGCCCAGAGTGTCTCCAAATGCTGCTCTTAGGAGACAGAAGTAACATGGCAGGGGAGTCAGAGGCTGGCAATGGGAGGGGGAATAGAGAACATCCTTAATTGGATCCAAGCCTCTCTCTCTCTACTGGGACTTCCATATAGAAAAGATGCTTTCAAATTTGTCTTCAACTGGCCTTAATATGGGAATGCTACACTTGCTATTTCTAGATTGGGCAAGCATGCCTCAAGAAGAGGATTTGGAGAAAAGCAGGAGCAAGTGCCTGTTTTGACAAGCAGTTGTGAATATAATTAGTGGATGCACATTAGCTTGGTCAGAGCCCAGTTTCAGCTTTAAGAAAGAGATGTAAATTGCAAGGCTAATGACTGTGAAGAATGATTACCCTCTTTCTGCTCATACTTTTCATTCTGTAGAGCTTTCAGGTATCACAGAGCCAGTGTGCTTTTGTGAGAAGGTAATTTCTTTTCATTATCTGGCAACTAGGAGTGGAGATTGGGAGGAATCTGCTAGAACTCTAATTAGATGGAAATAAGGCCTCCAGTCTCTTAATTACTGATGTCATAAACAGTCTTTTGGGCATTACTAATTCAAATAAGTATTCTATGCCCTCTCAGATGCTTAATGCAATTATACCATTACTGTCTCAGTAGAGAGTTGAAGGAACTTTTAAGACATTACAGCCATACAGTGAAAAGTACAATGGAAACACAATATGCTGGTCTGGACCCAATGGAGCATTCTGTAACCTAAATACCATAATTTCTGCTCATGGGGCACTACTTTCACACTTTACCTTCCTGCTGCATTTTGGGCTACAGCAGCAGGTGGAAGATGAGAAAGTGGCACTCCCCAGATGGAAATAATCCTCTGTGTGGAAACTATTCATTGGATCCAAGCCATGATATATAAAAAACAAATATTAAATACAACTGCCTTAATTTGTTAGATTAATTTCCTTCTAGTTTCATTCTAGTCTCCTCCTCAGTGGCACCAGCAAGGTACTACTAATTATAGTGAAGCAAAAGCACTCTGGCCTCTGTCACCAGCTGGAGGTCCACTGGGATCTGCCACCCTGATGTCTGTCACAAGGAAGATCAGCCTGGCTCCTACCATCAGCCAGAGAAAGAGTATTCCAGGGAGATTGCTCCCTTCTATCATTGCTAGAAAGAACTTCGGAGCATCAGGCAGTTGCCTGGTGACTTTCTGCAATGGGTGACTGTATGGTGAGAGGAAAATCACTCCAGATTCCATTACTGGAATAAGAAGACTGAGAAGTCCTGTCACCTTCCTATTAGGAAGAACAACACAGCAAAGGAAAGAACACCTAAGCCTTGCATGGGTAGATATGATAAGATTTTAAAAAAATCTTTAAGTGTGTTTGCATGTGTCCTTTATAAAGTTTATATCTCTGCTACCTAATCTTAAATAAGTACACAGATGGCCCGGCCCAACAAGGTCTCATTTATGTCAGATTCGGTCCTCATAACAAATGAGTTTGACACCCCTGCTTTACATCATAGCCATTTGTTTTCCTTTATGCCCTTTTTAAGGTTGCTGTTGCCAAGCAGGTATATGGAAAGACATAGATTCTTCCGTATAAGCACATATTACCTTTTACTAAGACACAGAAACTTTGCTAAGAAAAGAAACTTAACAGTAAATCATATGACTTTCCATTCCCTAAATATTCTTTCAGTTGTAAGTGCCTTTATCACTTAGTGTTGCCAGGTCTGGGTTGGAAAATACCTGGAGACTTTGGGTAGATCCAGAAGAGGGTGGTGTTTGGGGAGGGGAAGGGCCTCAGCATGGTACAATGCTATAGAATTCACTCTTCAAAGCAGCCATTTTCTCAATGGAAACTGATCTGTGTCAGCTGGAGATCAGTTCTAAAAGCAGATCACCCAGTCCCACCTGGAGGCTGGCAACCCTATAGCTTATCAGTTCTAGCTGATTGTTTTACTTGTATTTATAGAACTTCATAATAATGCTCTCAAAAGCAAGACATTGGAGTACATTGAATGAAGCAACATAGTGAAATCAGCAATACAATTTGTTGTGTACTGAGTTTCATGTTTGGTGGGAGTATTTGCGTCCGCACAACAACAGTGGGACTCGAGAAACTCATGGAAACTCATACAATAAGAGACCTAGACTCTACGGGAACCAGTTTGGTGTAGTGGTTAAGTGTGCGGACTCTTATCTGGGAGAACCGGGTTTGATTCCCCACTCCTCCACTTGCACCTGCTGGAATGGCCTTGGGTCAGCCATAGCTCTGGCAGAGGTTGTCCTTGAAAGGGCAGCTGCTGTGAGAGCTCTCTCCAGCCCCACCCACCTCACAGGGTGTCTGTTGTGGGGGAGGAAGGTAAAGAAGATTGTGAGCCGCTCTGAGACTCTTCGGAGTGGAGGGCGGGATATAAATCCAATATCTTCTTCTTCTTCTTCTTCTTCTTCAATGAGTGAGTTTGGTGCGAAGCTCACCATCTTCATTGCCCTCCTCTGGATCTGTTCCAGCTTCTCTAAATCCTTAAAATGTGGTGCCCAAAACTGAACACAATGCTTCAGGTGAGGTCTTATCAGTACAGAGTAAAGCAAAACCATCACTTCATGTGATCTGAACACTATATTAGTGAACTGAGCACTATATATGTTAATTCAGCCCAAAATTGCATTTGCCTTTTTAGCCACCATGTCAGACTATTGACTCATGTTCAGCGTATGGTCCACTAAACCACTAGATCCTTTTCAAACATATTACTGCCAAGACAAGTCTCCCCCATCCTGGATTTTTTCTACCTAAATGCAGAATTCTGCATTTATCTCTGTTAAAATTCACTTCATTGGTTTTAAACCAGATCTTCTTCGTGGTCTCTGTGCTTCACACTTGTGGAATAGCCCGGGATTTTTCGCGCCAGGCCCCCCACGAGCATGCACAGAAGCCCCAGTACACATGCTCACTAGGGCCAGCACGAGGATCCCGCCAGTTTCTTTTCAACCACCGCACTGAAAGGATCTCCTCGTCAGTTCTCCGGTTGGTAGTTACCGTTTTCTTTCGGTTTTCCCCTTTTTTCCTGCCCATTGGCCTTTCTCTAATTTTCATCTTTTTCCTGAACTTTGTTTCCTACCAAAAAAAAAAAAAAGAGAGAGAGAGAGACTTTAGTTCTGAACTACACCCTTCGGGGCATTTCCCCCCCTTCTTTCCCGGACTCGTTTTGCCTCGTGTCGTCTATGGCAAAATGTTGGGGGTTCTTCAAATGGTGCTTGCAGTGTGGAAGGAAAATTGCAGCACCCTTCACGGTCACTCTCTCTGCCTTTTCTGCCTAGGCAAGGGACACCATGTCGAATCGTGCCCACATTGCTCAAAATTTTCCAAGCAAACGAGGAAAAATCAAGCAGCCAGATTGTCAGTGGCCTTAGTTGAATTGGCTCTTCAACCGCCAAAAATGGCATTGGGCCCTTAAGTACCAACAGGTGAGTCCACCCAGCCTATGATTGCGGCATCGATGGGATCTTCAGCCGAAGCTACTCCTGTCAATCGTGACTGCACTGTGAAGCAGGCAGCAGAGGCTCCGACTGACTCCGCACCAACAAAAAAGCATCAGGATGACGCAGGATCCAAGCCTTTGCTGCTGAAAAAGCACAAGTCAAGGGAAAAGCGCAAGAAATAGGATAGACTCTCTCGTACACCTTCCTACACAGGGACGCTTCGACATTGGATCCGGCGGCGGTGCAAACTATTCCACCGCGCAAGCTCCTAGCTTCGCCTAGCCACCGGAGAAGCCCATCGGTGTCGGGTAGACTTGGCTCGCAACTGATCCATCTTTCGGGGTTGGAGCAAAAAATCAACCTAACCCAGCAGACACCCTCCTCTCGGTCAGGCTCCTGTCAGCGGAATGACAGTGGATCGGTATCAGAAGTAGAGACATCAGTTCCTACGGAACCGTTGGTCCCACTTCGACCGATCAGAGGAGATTCACAGGAACAGGAGGTGAAATTGAGAGCTCTCCTTCGTAGACCTCCACCACCACCTATCTGGGAACAGCGCCTATGGCCAATGGGGCTTATCCCTACCAATCACCATATCCATAGTACCCTCCCCGCGACTCGTTGGACTGGGATCAGTACTCGGAAACTTCTCACTTCTCAAGGGTCTCGCACCGCTTGCCACCACGTCACACACCCTCGGCGTCAGTATCGATCCCCCCGGACAGGCACAAGGAGAAGCTTGGGGAATCCCAAGTGAAACCATCGACACTGACACGTCCTTTGGTTCACGTGTCGATCCCACAGCTGTCGGAGGACTCTGATGCAAGAGAGGCGTCCTCGACGTCCGACTCCAAGGCCAGTGACGAGGACTTGGACAAGACACAGTTCGAACCATCAACGGACTCTCATATTGTGGAGGACCTTCCTATTTCCCTGTCAGAAGACCTTAAATATTACAGAGGTCTAGTAAAGCGCATGGTACGAGCTCTCTCCCCCACAGTGGTGCAGCCTCAGCCTGTCATCGATAACACAGTCTTTGATATTATGCAACGGGACACGTCAACAGCCGTAGTTCTTCCCATCACCAAGGTCATTCTACAGGCAGTAAAGGACCCCTGGTCTAAGCCTGCCTCTGCACCAATTTCCTCATGACACTTGGACCATATGTACTGTATTCAAGAAACGGGGGCAGAATTTCTCTTTACCCACCCTAAGCCCAACTCTGTGGTCGTCTCCTCATCGTCTAAGGCATGCCAGACCCATTCCACCCCTCCAAACCCCTCCAAACAAGGAAGGAAAGAAGATAGACAATGCTGGCAGACGTTTCTATTCTGCTAGGGCTCTAGGTGTGAAGATCTCAAATTATGCCGCCTCCATGGTGCACTACCAGTACTCCATCTGGGAGCAGCTTACACTGCTAATTTCCTTCCTCCAGGAAGACAAGCACTCATCGGCAAGGAAGCTGCAGAAGAAGGGTTTGGCTTTGGCCAAGCAACAACTAGCCACCTCCAAGCACATGGTGGATGTGTCAGCTAAAACACTCACCTTCGCAATTTCTCTTCGCCATCATTCATGGTTACGGTCGACAGCCCTACAACCCAACACTAGGGCATATGTGGAAGACCTTCCCTTTGAGGGAGAAGGGCTATTCAGTTCTACCATGGACAGTGTCCTGCAAGAAATGGACAAAAGCATAAAAACCTCGTGGAACCTCGGGGTCCCTGCCTCTTCTCGCTTGGGAAAACCTAAGCCTTGGCACAAGCAGTGGCCTAAGAGACCTTACCAGAAGTACTCACCTGATAATTCCTGGAGACCTCGTTCGGTGCAAGCTGACAGCAGATCACCCTACCGGGGAAACAACAAATCAAAGTTTACTTCGGCTGCTACTACCTCAGGCAAACCCAATGGGTCCCGTGCCCCAAAATAGGGTCTTTGATTTTCCTATGCTGTCCGCCACACCCTCCTCCGTTGGCCCCACCCGCCTCCACCCCCACTTACCTGCTTGGAGGACCATCACCGCAGACCAATGGGTCTTCTGAATAATAGAGAGGGGATACACAATAGACTTCGATCGGGTTCTGACAAACTCAGTCTTCGTCATCACACCACCCTCCCCCCCATTTGGTAGAAGAAGTCCGCAATCTTCTGGGGAAACATGCCATAGAACCAGTTCCCCCCCACGGCCAGAGCCACAGGGTTTTACTCCCAATCTTCTTCATGGTCTCTGTGCTTCACACTCATGGGATAGAGCACTTGTGCCGATCCCTGAATCGGTACCTAAAAAGCCCGGGATTTTTTCGCGCTTGGCACTAGCGGCATGCGCAGGCGTCCCAGTACGCATGCTCGCCGGCGCCAGCACGAGGATCCTGCCAGTTCCTTTCTGACCACTGCGCTGAGAGGGTCTCCTTTCGTGTCCCTGGTTGGTAAAGTAATCTTCAGATTATTTCTTCTTGTTGTATATAGCCCGTTTGTTGTTTTCTTAGTGTAGTTAGTTAGTTAGTTAGTTGTTTAGATAGTTAGTGTTGTTAAAAAAAAAAGTTGGACTTTGCCCTTCGGGGCCCGGTTTTCCCCTGGTTTTTTCCCCCTCAGAGTTATTGCTGTGTGGGGGTTTTTTTGGCGTCTATGGAAAGGCGTTGGGCTTTTTTTTAGAGGAGCCGTTCTTGTGGAAAGAAGATTGCCACTCCCTGTCTCCTGTGTTTGGGCGAGGGACATCGCGTTGATTCTTGCTTGCACTGCCTGAGTTTTTCGAAACAGACACGCAAGAATCGTGTGGCGAGACTTTCGGCCACGTTGGTGGAATCAGCACTTTGTACTCAGAAGATGGCATCGGGCCCATCAGTACCGATGGGAGAAGTCGCAGCCCCGATGGTCACATCGGCCGATACATCGCCGATCAGGACCAAGATGACGGTCAAGCGCGGGCGTTCCACAAAATGACCATCTGAAGGGTCAGTGGACACCCCAGCTAAGAAGCGTTGGGATGACTCGGGGACCTGATCATCCTTACCAAAGAAGGCGAAATCTAAGGAGAAGCGGAAGAAGAGATCGTCCCGCACTCCTTCCCCTTCTCAGGACGCTGCGACATCAATGCTGGCTGCTCCATCTAGAAAGATCTTGGCGTCCCCGCATTGTAGCCCTTCGGTGTCAAGAGGCAGTGCTTCACAGCAGTTGCGTCTGTCGGCATTGGAGCATGAGATTGACTTGACTCAACGTTCCCACTCTTCCGGGTCGCGCCATCAGAGTGACAGCAGCTCTGTCTCAGAGGTAGAAGTGTCGGCACCAATGGAGCCAGTGGCACTGCTGGATCAGGCGAGGGGACGTAGAGAGCTCAAGCCAACCACCATAGCTCGTCGTTTCCCACCGCTTCCACCGTGGGATCAGCGCCAGTGGCCTTCTCCCTACGCCTATCCATACCCACCGTACCAATGGTACCCTCCTCGTGAATTTGTCGATTGGGACCAACAGTCCAAGGCGTCTCACATGTCAAGAATTTTGCAGCACTCTCACCATTGCCCGTCGGCCCTTGGCCTTTGCAATTGACTCACTGTCGTATAAATTACCTGGAACTGCTGGCAGTTCATTTTGCTCTTCGGTCTTTCTGCCCCATGGTGGCGGGGAAGGTTATTGCCCTGTTAACAGACAATACTACTGCCCTGTGTTATATCAACAGGCAGGGCGGGACAGTTTCTCAATGGCTCTGTGCGCTGGCACTGGAACTGTGGTCAGAGTGCCTTTGTCAAGGAGTGCCTTTGTCAAGGCTGCGCACCTCCCAGGGGTGTTCAGTTTGCAAGTGGACTCATTGAGCAGGGGTGCAGCTTCCCCACACAAGTGGGAGATACAATGGCGCTTCCTTCAACCTGTGTTTCAACTCTGGGGGTACTCTCAGGTGGATGTGTTCGCTACAGCCAGAAACTGGAAGTGTCCTCTGTTTTGCTCCAGAGGGGGCACGGATCCAGAGTCGTTGGGAGATGTTCTGTTGTTCCCATGGGAAGGTCAGTTCCTATATCTGTTCCCACCTCTGCCACTGCTGACAAGAGTTGTCAACAAGATCGCAAGAGAGAGACCATGCTGCATCCTGTTGACACCGTGGTGGCCTCGGCAGAACTGGTTCCCAATCTTGCTTCAACTGGTGAGGGGGGTCTTCTACCAGTTTCCAGCGGAACCGGACCTTCTGTCGGCTCAGGATGGTCATGTATTCCATCACAACGTGCCTCACCTGAAGCTGACAGCGTGGTTCATTGACCCTGTGAGTTCTCCAGCAGAGTCTAACATGTCTTCCTAAACAGCAGGAAGTTGTCTACCCGTGCTTTCTATGATAGGAAGTGGAGGAAGTTTCTTCAGTTTTTAGTTGATCCTGCATTTTCACCCCAACGGGTGGGACTGTCGGTGATTTTTGAATTTTTGTTATCTCTGGTGGATGCTGGCTTTGCTTTTTCATCAGTTAAAGTTTATTTGGCAGCAATATCTGCGTTCCATGAGCCAGTAGAGGGTCATTCAGTATTTGCACACCCTCACTCTATTAAACTGTGTTATTTGTTGGCAAAGAAGCCGTTGCCTGGGCCCATTCGTGGACACTCTACAAGAGCGATGGTGACGTCGGTGGCGTTCCTGAAAGGCGTTTCCCTGGCGGATGTTTGCAAGGCTGCCACCTGATCCTCTCCGCATGCTTTCATGTGCATGCTCAGCAGAGGACTCGTCTGGGAGCTGCGGTGCTGCAAGCTGTCTCTTCTGGTTGACCGTCTTCCCGCCTCCAGGTATGTCTTGCTTGCTAATCTCCCATGAGTGTGAAGCACAGAGACCACGAAGAAGATAGACAGGTTGCTTACCTGTAACTGTAGATCTTCGAGTGGTCATCTGTGTATTCCCACTACCCGCCCTCCTTCCCCACTGCTGATGGTCTCCCTCCAGTAGGGGCTTCCAGCGATCAGGAAGGAACTGGCTGGATCCTCACACTGGCGAGCATGCGTACTGGGACGCCTGCACATTCCCGCTGGTGCAGAGCACAAAAAAATCCCAGGCTTTTTAGGTGCCAATTCGGGGATCAGCGCAGGTGCTCTATCCCATGAGTGTGAATGCACAGATGACCACTCGAAGATCTACAGTTACAGATAAGCAACCTGTCTATATTTCCTGGTTCCCAAGCAAGACGGTGGCCTGCGGAACCTGAACACATCGTGTATCAGAAGTTTTGGATGTCCACACAGCAGACCATTTTACCCCTCATCAACAAAGGGGATTGGATGGCTACCTTGGACATCAAGGATGCCTATTTCCATGTCAGCATCCATCCATCTTTCAGACAGTACCTCCAGTTTGCAACTGGACCCAACCATTTCCAATACAAAGCCCTCCCCTTCGGGCTTTGTACTGCCCCGAGGGTATTTACCAAGGTGATGATAGTCATAGCCGCCCAACTCAGACTCCAAGTTATCGTCATTTTTCTGTATATCGACAATTGGCTGCTGGTTGCGGATTTGGAGGATCGTCTATCCAGTCACTTTTCCATCACACTTCACCTTCTCCAAATCCTTGGTCTGCAAATCAACACAAAAAAGTCATTTGCTCCCCTCCCGGAAAGTTCAATTCAACAGGGCACAGAGCAGCACCGTGCCTTCCTGCCCCACCAGAGAGCGTTGGATGTCATTGCTCTCATTCATCTTCTCCGACTCAGAAGGGGGGCACAGTGCAACAGCTGCAGAGGCTGTTGGGCCTGATGGCAGCAACTACCAACGTACTGCTGTTTGCGAAACTTCACATGAGGCCACTCCAAGTTTGGTTCTTAAAATGGTTTTGCCCACTACAGGACTCCCCACGAAAGAAGTTCCGGATCCCCCCCTCGGTCCTACAGTCTCTGGCATCGTGGGGTGTGCGGGACATCTGTCAGGGAGCACCCTTCCACCTACCTGTAATGACAGTCATGACTGCCACGGATGCTTCCCTATGGGGGTGGGGTGCACACATGGATTCCCTGTGTGTGGGAGGACCATGGCCTCAGCCACTGACTCTCTGCAACATAAACTATCTGGAGTTATTGGCAATCCACTTTGCACTCCGGTCCTTTCATCCCTTGATAATGGCAGAGCTGTGGCAGTACATATGGACAATACAACAGCCCTATGCTATGTCAACAAGCAGGGTGGAACAATGTCTCGCGAACTCTGCTCACTCGCCATAGAACTGTGGTGGGAGTGTCTAGACTTCAACATCTATGTGAAGGCTTCCCATCTCCCAAGGGTTCTAAACTTGCAAGTGGATTCCCTGAGCAGGGGAGCTGCATCTCCCCACGAATGGGAAATCAACTGAGATTACCTTCAATCAGTTTTTCAGCAATGGGGGCATCCCCAGATAGATGTCTTCGTGACTGCTCTGAATCAGAAGTGCAGTTGGTTCTGCACCAAGGGAGGGAGGAAGGAATCCAGCCTCCTTAGGAGACGGACTTCTGTTCCCTTGGGCAGATCGCTTCTTCTGTATGTTCCCACTTCTCCCACTCCTAGCAAGGGTACTCAGCAAGCTTCAGAGGGAGCGGCCAAAATGTATACTAATAACGCCGTGGTGGCCCCGGCAGAATTGGTTCCCGATTCTTCTCCAGCTCAGGGAACTTTTCATCATTTTCCAGCAGAGCCGGACCTCCTTTCGGCTCAGGGAAGTCAAGTGTTCCATCACAACACACCTCTTCTCAAGTTGACAGTGTGGTTCATCAACTCCTAAGTTTTTCAGAGTCCAACATGTCCTCTTGAACAGTAGAAAGTTGTCTACCCGCCTTTCCTATGAGAGGAAGTGGGCACGGTTTGTTAAGTTTTATCTGGAAAGGAAGGCCCGCCCCAACTGGCTGGCCTGCCTCTCATCTTTGACAATTGTCTCTCATCGATGTCGGCCTTACCTTTTCCTCAGCCAGGGTTTATTTGTCGGTTATATTTGCCCTGCATGGTCAATTGAGGGACACTCAGTGTTTGCACACCTGCAGACAAAACGTTTTTTGAAAGGTCTTCTCAGACTGTATCCTCCATCTAAAGCGCCTCCAATTTTGTGGGACTTGCCCTTAGTTTTGGATAGGCTGACTAGACGGCCATTTGAACCTATAGCAAACTGTTTTCTGCAACTGCTATCGTGGAAGACTGCATTTTTGGTGGTGATCATGTCAGCCAGACGCATGGGGGAACTCATGGGTATGCGTTGCAACCACCCATACTTAGTTTTTCATGAGTCTGGTGTATCCCTAGCCCCAGACATTTCCTTTCTCCCCAAGGTGGTTTCTCAGTTCCACCTCAACTTAGAGATCTGGCTTCCCACATTTTACCCTACACCTACCTTGACGGAGGAGTGGCGTCTGCATGCACAAGATATCAAGCATGCACTGCTCTTCCATATGAGTTATTCCAAGAGCTTTCGTTGGGACCCACATCTTTTTGTGTCCTATGGTGCCCCTAGGTTGGGGTGCAAAATTTCCTCTCCAAATGGCTCACTGAGACTATTAAACTGTTACCTCTTAGCCAAGAAGCTGTTGCCTCGACCCATCCGTGAACATTCTACTAGGGTTATGACTATGATGACAGCATTCCTGAAGGGTGTCTCCTTGCCGGATCTCTACAAGGCAGCCACGTGGTCCTCTCCGCATGCTTTCATGAAGCACTAAGCCCTGAATGTGCATACGCAGCAGAGGACTAGGTTGGGAGCTGTGGCGCTGCAAGCTGTTTAAGAACATAAGAGAAACCATGTTGGATCAGCCAATGGCCCATCCAGTCCATCCTGTGTGACTCTGTATCACACAGTGGCCAAAAAACCCCTTATATATATATACACACACACACACACACACACTGTGGCTAATAGCCACTGATGGACCTCTGCTCCATATTTTTATCCAATCCCCTCTTGAAGCTTGATATGTTTGTAGCCGCCACCACCTCCTGTGGCAGTAAATTCCACATGTTAATCACCCTTTGGGTGAAGAAGTACTTCCTTTTATCCGTTTTAACCTGACTGCTCAGCAATTTCATCGAATGCCCACAAGTTCTTGTATTGGGAGAAAGGGACTTCTTTCTCTACTTTCTCCATCCCATGCATTATCTTGTAAACTTCTATCATGTCACCCCGTAGGTGATGTTTCTCCAAGCTAAAGAGCCCCAAGCATTTCAACCTTTCTTCATAGGGAAAGTGTTTCAACCCTTTAATCATTCTAGTTGCCCTTCTCTGGACTTTCTCCAATGCTATAATATCCTATTTGAGGTGCGGCAACCAGAACTGCACACAGTACTCCAAATGAGACCGCACCATCGATTTATACAGGGGCATTATGATACTGGCTGATTTGTTATCAGTTCCCTTCCTAATAATTCCCAGCATGGTGTTGGCCTTTTTTATTGCAATCGCACACTGTCTTGACATTTTCAGTGAGTTATCTACCACGACCCCAAGATCTCTCTTTTGGTCAGTCTCTGCCAGTTCACACCCCATCAACTTGTATTTGTAGCTGGGATTCTTGGCCCCAATGTGCATTACTTTGCACTTGGCCACATTGAAGCTCATCTGCCACGTTGACACCCACTCACCCAGCCTCAACAGATCCTTTTGGAGTGCCTCACAATCCTCCCTGGTTCTCACCACCCTGAACAATTTAGTGTCATCCGCAAACTTGGCCACTTCACTGCTCACGCCCAACTCCAAATCATTTATGAACAAGTTAAAGAGCATGGGACCCAGTACTGAGCCCTGCGGCACCCCACTGCTTACCGTCCTCCACTGCAAAGACTGCCCATTTATACTCACTCTCTGCTTCCTATTAATCAGCCAGTTTTTGATCCACAAGAGGACCTGTCCTTTTACTCCATGACTCTCAAGCTTTCTAAGGAGCCTTTGATGAGGGACTTTATCAAAAGCTTTCTGGAAGTCAAGGTAAACAACATCTATTGGGTCTCCTTTGTCCACATGTTTGTTCACCCCTCAAAGAACTGTAACAGGTTAGTGAGGCAAAATCTTCCCTTACAGAACCCATGCTGAGTCTTCCTCAATAACCTGCATTCATCAGTGTGCCTACTCATTCTGTCCTTGATAATGGTTTCTACCAACTTTCCCGGTATTGAAGTCAGACTGACTGGCCTGTAATTTCCCGGATCTCCTCTGGAACCCTTTTTAAAGATGGGGGTGACATTTGCTACCTTCCAGTCCTCAGGAATGGAGGCAGATTTCAATGAAAGATTACATATTTTTGTCAGAAGATTCAAAAGTTCAATTTTGAGTTCTTTCAGAACTCTTGGATGTATGCCATCCGGACCTGGTGACTTATTAGTTTTTAATTCGTCTATCAGTTGTGGGACCTCCTTTCTTGTCACCTCAATCTGATTCAGGCCTTTCAACACCCCTTCCAAAATTAGTGGTTCTGGAGCGGGCAAACACTTCTCATCTTCCACAGTGAAGACGGAGGCAAAAAAATCATTCAGTTTCTCAGCCATTTCCCTATGCTCCTTCAGTAATCCTTTTACCCTTTGGTCATCCAAGGGCCCTACTGCCTCCCTGGCTGGTTTCCTGCTTCTAATATATTTGAAGAAATTTTTATTGTTGGTCTTTATGTTTTTTGCAATATGCTCCTCATAGTCCCTTTTTGCCTGCCTGATCACAGTCTTGCATTTGATTTGCCACAGCCTGTGTTCCCTTTTATTAATCTCACTTGGACTAGCTTTCCACCGCTTAAAGGAGTCCTTCTTACCTTTTACAGCTTCCATTACTTTGTTTGTTGACCATGCAGGCCTTTTCTTATACCTGTTTGTGCCTTTCCTAACTTGTGGTATATATTTTATCTGAGCTTCTAGGATTGTAGTTTTATATAGCCTCCAAGCTTCCCCAAGGGTTTGTTTGTTTTTTGAATAAACAATTTTTATTAGTAACATATGGTAGCAAAACTATATCTACATCTTATAAAGACTTAAAAAAGAAAAATTCTTCTACCCCATATCTTACTTTCCCCCACCCCTCCCCCCGTTACTTGACCCCCGCCAGTGTTATTTACTTAAAAATAAACAAATATTAAAGGTAACTTTAACTATTAAAAAACCAAAAATTATAATTTTGTTTTTAAAAAAATAAAAAGCTTAATCATTGTCACAAATTGTCCAATGTCCTTTTTTCCCCCACTCTTTTTCTATGTACCTTCTGAACTTCTTCCACTCCAACTTAAAAAGCTCCAAATCATAGTCTCTTAATTTTCTTGTTAATTTGTCCATTTCACTCCATGACAAAACTTTTATAATCCAGTCCCATTTCTCTGGTATTTTTTCTTGCTTCCACAGTTGCGCATACAATGTCCTAGCAGCTGAGAGCAAGTACCATATTAAAGTTCTATCTTCTTTTGGAAATTTTTCCATTTGTAATCCCAGCAAAAAAGTCTCTGCATCTTTGTTGAATTCATATCCCAAAATCTTAGAAATCTCTTGCTGAATCATTTGCCAAAACTTTTAGCTCTTTCACAAGTCCACCACATATGGTAGAAAGAACCTTCATGCTTTTTACATTTCCAACACCTATCTGGCATCTTGTTCATCTTTGATAATTTTTTTGGAGTCATGTACCATCTATACATCAACTTAAATAATTTTCTTTAATACTTTGACATGTTGCGAGTTTCAGAGTTCTTCCACAAATATTCCCAAGATTCCATCTTTATTTCTTTATTTACATTAATTGCCCATTTTATCATTTGAGATTTCACTACTTCATCTTCTGTAGACCATTGTAAAAGTAATTTGTATACTTTTGAAATTAATTTCTCATTATCTCCAAGCAGAACTCTTTCCATTTCTGTTTGTTCTTTCCTTATTCCTTCGGTTTTAATATCATTCTCCACCAAACTTTTTATTTGTTGCATTTGAAACCAGTCATATTTATAACTCAATTCTTCAGCAGTTTTCAGTTCTATTTTTCCACTTTGTATTTTTAATAGCTGATTATATGATAGCTGTTTTTCTTCGGCTGTTTTAGCCGTTATCTTTATCACTTTGGCTGGCACTATCCATAAAGGTCTTCTCTCATCACCATATTTTTTATACTTTATCCATGTATTTAATAGACTGCTTCTTATATAATGGTGAGAGAAAAGACCATCCATTCTCTTTTTTCCATAATACAAGTATGCATGCCAGCCAAATTTATTTCCATGGCCTTCTAACATCCATTCTTTCATCCATACTAAACAAACTGCTTCGTGATACAATTTTAGATCTGGTAATTGGAATCCACCTCTCTTTTGCATCTTCCAAAATTTTCATTTTAATCCTTGGTTTCTTCCCAGCCCACACAAATTCTGAGATTTTCCTTCGCCATTTATCAAACTGTTTAGCATCTTTCACAATAGGGATAGTTTGAAACAGATACATTATCCTTGGTAGAATATTCATTTTTATTGCAGCTATTCTACCCAGTAATGACAAATTGAGCTTGTTCCATTTTAGCATATCTTCCTCCATTTTACGCCATAACTTCTCATAATTATTTTTAAACAAATCAATACTTTTCATTTTTATCTCCACCCCTAGGTACTTTACCTTGGAAGTGACTTCACAGCCTGTTAGTCTTTGTAATTCTTGTTGTCTATTCATCTGCATATTCTTGCACAGAATTTTAGATTTTTCTTTATTTATATAAAGTCCCGCCAACTCCCCAAACTCTTGTATTTTCGTTAACAACAAAGGTGTAACTTGTATGGGGTTTTCATTTATAAACATTATATCGTCAGCAAATGCTCTATATTTGTAAGTACATCCTTTTATTTGTAATCCTTCTACATCTTTTTCTTCTTGAATCTGCATCAATAAAATTTCAAGAGTCATTATAAACAACAATGGTGAAAGCGGGCAACCTTGTCTAGTACCTTTGTTAATTTTCATTTCTTCTGTAAGATCTGCATTAACACACAACCTTGCCCTTTGTTCAGAATATATTGCTTTTATCATTCTTATAAAGCTTTCTCCCAGCTCCATCTTGTCCATTACTGCAAACATAAAGTCCCAGTTTAAATTGTCAAATGCTTTCTCTGCATCCGCAAAGAATAATGCTACTTCTTTTTCTGGATGTCTTTCATAATATTCTACAATATTTACAACAGTCCTAATATTGTCTCTTATTTGTCTTTTGGGAAGAAAACCAGCTTGATCTTCCTTTATAAAATTTATTAGATGTTGTTTAAGTCGTTCTGCCAGGATTCTTGTAAATATTTGATAGTCATTATTTAAAAGCGAAATTGGTCTATAATTTTTCACATTCGTCGCATCTCTATCTTCTTTAGGTATCAAGGAAATAACAGCTTCTTTCCATGTATTTGGTACGTTCCCTTTTATTCTTATTATATTCATCAACTTCTGCAATTTTGGTATTAATTCATCCTTAAAAGTTTTGAAATATTTAGCTGTATATCCATCTGGCCTGGGAGCTTTCCCATTTTTCATTGCGTTGATTGCTGCTTCAATTTCTATTTTTTCAATTGGGTCATTCAAAACTTTTCGCATATTTTCAGTTAAGGGCTCAATTTCTAATTTTTGTAAATATTCATCTACCTTCTCTTTCTTTACTTCAACACCTTTAAACAGTTTGGCAAAGTACTTAAAAATTCTCTTTTTATTCCCTCTTGAGTAACTACTTCTCTTCCATCTATCACAATTCTACTAATTATTTTATTTTCTCTCTTTTTCTTCAATTGCCAAGCCAAATACTTTCCCGTCTTGTTTGCCCCTTCAAACGATTTCTGCTGAAGTTTTTTCAAATTCCATTCCACTTCTTTATTTAACAAATGTCTCAATTGAGTTTGTAATATTGAAATTTCCCTTAGAATTTTCTTTTTCCCTGGTCTTTTTCTCAGCTCCCCTTCTTTTTTCTTTATTTCATTTTGAATGCCCAATAATTGTTTTTCTTTTTTTCTTTTGTCTTTATTGTTCAAAGTGATCAACACCCCTCTCATTACTGCTTTGTAAGCATCCCAGACCACCTGGAAATCTGTATCTTCTTTATCATTCACTTGGAACAAAGCCTTAGTTTCTTTTTCTAGAAATGTCACTGTTTCTTTGTTCTGTAGCAAATCTTCATTCAATCTTCATCTCCTCGATTTCTTGGACAATTTTGTAATCCACATTATTGGGTTGTGATCGGCCCCAATTTTAGGTAAAATCTCTATCTTCCTTGTTATAAGACTTAAGTCTTTAGTTCCCCACAGCATGTCAATTTTAGAGAAAGTTTTATGTCTTGCAGGAAAAAAAGTATAGTCCCGCACTTCAGGATTAAACTTCCTCCATATATCTTCTAAATTTTCTTGTTTAACCAATTCAAAGAAAGTCTTTGGCAATTTCCCTTCTTTCCCATCATTTTTTCCCCTCCAGATCTGTCCAATGAGTTCTCAACTGTTCCATTAAAATCTCCCATTAACAATATTTGATCGTAAGTCAACTCATCTAAATGTTGTGTGATTTCTTTTTAAAAAGCGTCCTTTGCACCATTAGGCGCATATAGTCCCAATAACGTTTTTTCCCCATTATCTCCGCTGCTACAAATCTTCCATCCCTATCTTTAAATACTAATTTTGGCTCCAATTCTTGTTTAATATATAAAACTACTCCCCTTTTCTTCTGTTCAGCTAATGGAAAAAACTCCATTCCCAATTGTTTGTTCCATAAAAATTTATAATCCTTTTGTTTAATGTGTACTTCTTGCAAACAAATTATATTACAGTTTTGTTTCTTAATCCAATGAAATGTTGCCCTTCTTTTTTGGGGTGAATTTAGTCCATTAACATTCCAAGACAGTAATTTGTAACCAATCATGGTGCAAATTCCTTATTTTCTTCAAAAAATCTACACAACTCTTGAGCATTTGTAATTGTAACTCTCTTCCTCTTGAGTTCAAAACTCAAACCTTCAGGTATTATACATCTTAAATTTGCAGATACAGTAGAACAGGGGTGGCCAACGGTAGCTCTTCAGATGTTTTTTACCTACAACTCCCATCAGCCCCAGCCAGCATGGCCAATGGCTGGGGCTGATGGGAGTTGTAGACAAAAAACAACTGGAGAGCTACCGTTGGCCACCCCTGTTCTACTGTAGCTGCAAATTTAATAAGCATTCCCTCTATTCCTTCATCCAAATCACTGATAAAGATGTTGAACAAAACAGGACCCAAAACAGATCCTTGTGGCACTCCACTTGTCACTCCTATCCAAGAGGATGAGGAACCATTCATAAACACTCTTTGGATGTGAGGGTGCTTAGTCTCCCTCTCTCACAATATTAGAACTCAGGGCTACCAAATGAAGTTGATGGGCCACAAATTCAAAGTGGACAAAAGGAAGTGATTCTTTACTCAATGAGTAATTAAACTGTAGAAATCACTGTCACTAGTATAGATGAGCTAGATTCAAGTCCAGTAGCACTTCAGAGGCCAGCAAGGTTTTGGGGATATAAACCTTCAAGAGTCAAAGATCCCTTCATCAGATACCACATCATCTGATATGACAGGAGCTTTGACTCTCAAAAACTTATACCCTGAATATCTTGTAGGACTCTAGAATTCTACTGCAGACCAACATGGCCATCCTTCTGAAATTAGCACAGATGGCTTTAGAAGGCATTTAGACAAGCAGGCATACCCAATAACTGTTGTAGGTGTGGATACATCCTTAAAGGGGAGGATTTAAGTGGGGGTGATGGAATAGGAATGCTCTCCCAGACATGGGAGCACCATGGAAGAAAGGAGAATTGTGAGAGAATCCCACAAATCAGGAAGAATCTTTTGATGATTCTTCTGTCAGCAGCCAAAGTGCTGTTGCAACATGCTGGAAAACTGGAGATATTCCAACTATTAAAAATTGGTATTTTAAGATTTGGGACCATCTAATAATGTACACAATATCATAAGAACATAAGAGAAGCCATGTTGGATCAGGCCAACGGCCCATCAAGTCCAACACTCTGTGTCACACAGTGGCAAAAAATTTTATATACACACATACACTGTGGCTAATAGCCACTGATGGACCTGTGCTCCATATTTTTATCTAAACCCCTCTTGAAGGTGGCTATACTTGTGGCCGCCACCACCTCCTGTGGCAGTGAATTCCACATGTTAATCACCCTTTGGGTGAAGAAGTACTTCCTTTTATCCGTTTTAACCTTTCTGCTCAGCAATTTCATCGAATGCCCACGAGTTCTTGTATTGTGAGAAAGGGAGAAAAGTACTTCTTTCTCTACTTTCTCCATCCCATGCATTATCTTGTAAACCTCTATCATGTCACCCCGCAGTCGACGTTTCTCCAAGCTAAAGAGTCCCAAGCGTTTCATCCTTTCTTCATAGGGAAAGTGCTCCAGCCCTTTAATCATTCTAGTTGCCCTTCTCTGGACTTTCTCCAATGCTATAATATCCTTTTTGAGGTGCGGCGACCAGAACTGCACACAGTACTCCAAATGAGACCGCACCATCGATTTATACAGGGGCATTATGATACTGGCTGATTTCTTTTCAATTCCCTTCCTAATAATTCCCAGCATGGCGTTGGCCTTTTTTATTGCAGACGCACACTGTCTTGACATTTTCAGTGAGTTATCTACCACGACCCCAAGATCTCTCTCTTGGTCAGTCTCTGCCAGTTCACACCCCATCAACTTGTATTTGTAGCTGGGATTCTTGGCCCCAATGTGCATTACTTTGCACTTGGCCACATTGAACCGCATCTGCCACGTTGACGCCCACTCACCCAGCCTCAACAGATCCCTTTGGAGTGCCTCACAATCCTCTCTGGTTCTCACCACCCTGAACAATTTAGTGTCATCCGCAAACTTGGCCACTTCACTGCTCACTCCCAACTCTAAATCATTTATGAACAAGTTAAAGAGCATGGGACCCAGTACCGAGCCCTGCGGCACCCCACTGCTTACCGTCCTCCACTGCGAAGACTGCCCATTTATACTCACTCTCTGCTTCCTATTACTAAGCCAGTTTTTGATCCACAAGAGGACCTGTCCTTTTACTCCATGACTCTCAAGATTTCTAAGGAGCCTTTGATGAGGAACTTCATCAAAAGCTTTCTGGAAGTCAAGGTAAACAACATCTATTGGGTCGCCTTTGTCCACATGTTTGTTCACCCCCTCAAAGAAATATAACAGGTTAGTGAGGCAAGATCTTCCCTTGCAGAACCCATGCTGAGTCTTCCTCAATAACCCGTGTTCATCAATGTGCCTACTCATTCTGTCCTTGATAATGGTTTCTACCAACTTTCCCGGTATTGAAGTCAGACTGACTGGCCTGTAATTTCCCTGATCTCCTCTGGAACCCTTTTTAAAGATGGGGGTGACATTTGCTACCTTCCAGTCCTCAGGAACGGAGGCAGATTTCAATGAAAGATTACAGATTTTTGTTAGAAGATCCACAAGTTCAACTTTGAGTTCTTTCAGAACTCTCGGATGTATGCCATCCGGACCCGGTGACTTATTAGTTTTTAATTTGTCTATCAGTTGTAGGACCTCCTCATTTTCACCTCAATCTGACTCAGGTCTTTCAACACCCCTTCCAAAATTAGTGGTTCCGGGGCGGGCAAAAAGTTCTCGTCTTCCACAGTGAAGACGGAGGCAAAAAATTCATTTAGCTTCTCAGCCATTTCCCTATCCTCCTTCAGTAATCCTTTTACCCCATGGTCATCCAAGGGCCCCACTGCCTCCCTGGCTGGTTTCCTACTTCTAAAATATTTGAAAAAAGTTTTATTGTTGGTCTTTATGTTTTTTGCAATATGCTCCTCATAGTCCCTTTTTGCCTGCCTGATCACAGTCTTGCATTTGATTTGCCACAGCCTGTGTTCCCTTTTACTAATCTCACTTGGACTGGTTTTCCACCGCTTAAAGGAGTCCTTCTTACCTTTTACAGCTTCCATTACTTTGTTTGTTAACCATGCAGGCCTTTTCTTATGCCTGTTTGTGCCTTTCCTAACTTGTGGTATGTATTTTATCTGTGCTTCTAGGATTATAGTTTTAAATAGCGTCCAAGCTTCCCCAAGGGTTTTGACCGTATGTACCTTTCCTTTCAGTTTCCTCCTCACATGCCTCCTCATCTCAGTGTATTTACCCCTTTTAAAGTTAAACGTGGTTGTGGCGGTCTTTTTGGACAACTCCCTATTTATACAAACGGTGAAATCAATAACATTATGGTCACTGCTCCCAAGCGGCGCAATCACTTTTACATCTCTCACCAAGTCTTGGGCATTACTTAGGACCAAATCCAGGATCGCCCCACCCCTGGTAGGTTCTGAGATCATCTGCTCCATAGCACAGTCATTGAGAGCATCAAGAAACTCAATCTCTTTCTCTCGACCAGAACACATATTGACCCAATCAATCTGCGAGTAGTTAAAATCACCTATTACGACACAGTTTTTACGTTTAGCCACTATCTTTAAGCCTTCCATCATATTATAATCGTCCTCTCTCTTTTGATTTGGTGGGCAATAACAAACTCCCATAGTTAAATTTCCTTTTGGGCCCTCTATTTCAACCCAAAGCATTTCTAAAAGTGAATCTAATTCTCTGACCTCAGTCTTACTGGACCGTATATCCTCTCTGACATACAGAGCCACCCCACCTCCAACCCTTCCCTCCCTATCCTTCCGATATAGCTTATATCCAGGAATCACCGTGTCCCACTGATTCTCCTCATTCCACCAAGTTTCTGAAATTCCCACAATGTCTATGTTTTCTCCCAACACTAAACATTCCAATTCACCAATTTTACTTCGAACACTTCTAGCATTTGCATACAAACATCTATAATTTCCCAGGCGAGCTAGGCCCGCCACCTTCCTCCTGCCACCTCGAGACTCTGGCAGACAGTCCATATTGTTTGTCGCCTTCACAGTGGACAACTCTGGTCTGTTACCCGGTAGAAAAATAGCAGCTAACCCTTCATCTCTATGAGACGAGTCCTCCCGAACCAGAGACATTTCATCTCCTGTCGGCTTTCCCCCAAGATTTAGTTTAAAAACTGC
This sequence comes from Heteronotia binoei, assembly GCF_032191835.1. Lineage (NCBI taxonomy): Eukaryota > Metazoa > Chordata > Lepidosauria > Squamata > Gekkonidae > Heteronotia > Heteronotia binoei. Next base: position 55,476,172 of record NC_083243.1, on the reverse strand, counting down.
TCTGCCACCTTTTTGATTTTAAGCGCCAGCAGCCTGGTTCCATCCGGGGACAAGTGGAGACCGTCTCTTTTGTACAGCTCCCGCTTGTTCCAGAAAGCATCCCAGTGCCTAACAAACTTAAACCCTTCCTCCTTACACCATCGTCTCATCCACACATTGAGACTTCTAATTTGTGCCTGTCTCTCCTGCCCTGCACGTGGAACAGGTAGCACTTCCGAGAAGGCTACCTTGGAGGTCCTGGCCTTAAGTCTCCCGCCTAGCAGCCTAAATTTTTCCTCCAGGACCTCACGACTGCATTTCCCCACATCGTTGGTGCCAACATGCACCACGACCACAGGCTCCTCCCCAGCATTGTCTATCAGTCTATCTACTACACGCGTAATGTCCGCTACCTTCGCACCAGGCAGGCAAGTCACCATACGGTCAGTACGCGGTTTCGCCATCCAGCTGTCTACTTGCCTAAGGATCGAATCACCAACTACCAAACCCCCCCTCTCCCCCTGCTCAGGGATGGTTCCTTGGCGCGAAAGGATTCCCGCTCACCAACCGAAGAAGAGGTCCCTTCTGAGGGCGCATTCCCCTTGTCCTCAGCACGGTGCCCTGTTCCCTCTCGACCCTCTCGCTCTCTGGCAGCAACGGGGCTGCTACGTTCAGAGCAGGGCTCATCTAATACGCCCCCGAGAGTCTTCCCCAAGTGCCTAACTGACCGTCTCTGCTTCTCCAGGGCAGTCACCTCGGCCTCAAGGGTATGAACTTGTTCCCTGAGGACCAGGAGCTCCTTGCATCGAGCACACACCCAAGACTTCTCTCCTTTGGGCAGATAGTCATACATGTGACACTCAGTGCAAAACACTGGAAAGCCCCCAACCCCCTGCTGGCATTCTATCTTCCTGATATATATATATTAAAATATACAGTCCTCTTTAAATGCTGTTTGTTTAAGTGGCTCCCCTTCTGGAGGGTCAACTTACCTTACCTCAACTTACCTTATTGGGAACTTACCTTATTTGGAGAAGAAGGAAATCAGGGATCTGGGTTCCTGGCCCGTAGAGAGCCCCTAGGCCAAGAGCCACAGGCCAAGAGCCCTTTAGCTCTCGCCCTTGGCAAGGCGCAGCTTAAAATGCAAGGAGGGTGGAGCAGAGGCACTCCTCAGCAATCAGCAGCAATCACTCTTAATCTCTTTCACCCTTAGGCCAGTCAACCAAACAAAGAGCAGTCAACCAAACAAAGAGCAGTTCCCCAGCTATCACACCTTAGAATTTTAGGCAGCCCCACAAACCTTAGAATGAAGTCCTTAGAATGAAGTCCTTCAAAACTCAGAAATTCTCAGCAATTTCTCCAGCTGTCTCAGCTATCAGAGCTGCTCTGCTCCTCTCAGACCTCTGTGAGATGTAACATTTATTTGTTTTCAAAGATTTCAGGTTTTCACGGCTGGTAACATCAGTAGGGTTTTCAAAGATTTCAGGGTTTCACGGCTGGTAACATCAGTAGGGTTTGGAGAGCCAGTTTGGTGTAGTGGTTAAGTGTGCGGACTCTTATCTGGGAGAACCGGGTTTGATTCCCCACTCCTCCACTTGCACCTGCTGGAATGGCCTTGGGTCAGCCATAGCTCTGGCAGAGGTTGTCCTTGAAAGGGCAGCTGCTGTGAGAGCCCTCTCCAGCCCCACCCACCTCACAGGGTGTCTGTTGTGGGGGAGGAAGGTAAAGGAGATTGTAAGCCGCTCTGAGACTCTTCGGAGTGGAGGGCGGGATATAAATCCAATATCTTCTTCTTCTTCTTCTTCTTCTTTGTAGAATCTTTCGGGCTCAAGTGCCGTGTTCTACTGGAGAAACTTTTTACAGTTGGCAAAATTCTCAAACGCCACAATGTTGACACAGTCTTCAAACCCACACAACAGATCCGCCACATGCTGCGCTCGGCCAAAGATATGAGAGATCCACTTTCAAGCCTTGGAGTCTACAAAATACCTTACTCCTGTGGTGCAGTCTACATTGGCACTACCCAACGCAGTATCAACACCCGCCTCACCGAACACAAGAGACACTGTCGTTTGTTTCAGCCAGAAAAATCAGCTGTAGCTGAACATGCACTTCAAGAAGGAGACCACGTCATCCACTTTGAAAAACTGAAGTCCTTTCTACGGCCTCACATTATCATACCCGCCTGAACAGAGAAGCTATTGAGATTTACAAACACCAGCACAACTTTAACAGAAAGGAAGAAGGCATTTCCATCCACCAATCTTGGTATCCAGCTCTGCAAAAACACCCTACAGACTATAAATTGCAGAAATTCACAGAACCAGCACATTCCACAGAACAATCAGCACAGTCAACAACCATCTTCCTTATCTTCACACCCCTTCCAACCGTCCCAGCAATTAACACAGAACAATGGTCACATTCAACAGCCAGTTTCCTTATCACTACCCTTCCAGGAAGCCCCACCAAACAATGGGCACATCCACAAACCTATTGCCCTTTCACCACACCCCCTCCAGCCTAGAAATAGCAGCTCTCCAGCAGCCCTGGCCACACTCAATGCACAGCAGCCAAGAAGGTCAGAGCACCTGCTCGGTCTGCAACGCCATTGAGGATGTTCTCCGCAGCTGAGAACTAAACATCTGAGAACACGGCACTTGAGCCCGAAAGATTCTACAAACCCAATTTATTTGTTTGTTTGTTCGTTCACTTGATTTATATCCCATCATCCCATTATGACTCTACTTTTGGCCCTTCTGCTTATTTTGAACGATGGTTTCAGGTTCTGGAAAAATTGGATGATATACTTGAAAACAAATGATGCCTTCAAGGACACAGATATTATAATTTATTGAAGACTAGTTGGCTAATCTGATTTTGGGGATGAAACTCAAATGGCAGTGAATGTAATAAGTACACAAACTATGTAAATAAGATAGAATCCTCCACTTTTTTACGTTAGTTACTGATAATGTAAAAAGAGCATACGGATATGAAGTTGTAATACGTTACAGTTGTCAAAGTTAGTTGATTAAACTATTTGTATTTATTTCAATGTTAAATTGTTGATTTTTGAAAAATATAAAAATGCAAAAAAAATTGTGAGAGAAGTTCAGGGAAGAGGGCAGAAAGCACATCAAAGTTCTGAGCTTCAGCAGCTTTCCTTTCAATGCTTAGTAACTCCAAGAATATATCCTTCAATGATTCGTATATTTTGTAAGGTCACTGTGATACTGCAAAGGGGGGGATAGTGTATATAATGGATGGAGGCACTGGAGAATCAGACTGTTCATGCTTTCATGTCATTTCATAGGAAACCTGCTAAAAGCAGAGGACAGGCAGTACTTAATGAATGCATCAGCACAAAAGTTGCCTTCCTTGAATTTTGTGCCCAGGGCATCAAGCACCAGAACATTCTCTCTGGTCATTACTCAAGTTGGATCTTAGCTTTACTCTTCACATGGTTTGCTTAATGTATTCCACATCATTTGGGGATTTTAAAAATATATTTTTCTTTTAATTTATTAAAGAGAACAATACATAAACCCTTGGAAAGCGAATGATGAATTCTACTGCAATAACAATTCTACCAATATGTTTCTTTCTAACACATGAGTTATCTTTCTCAAAGTGAAGCATTATTCTTCTGGCATTCCTGCACAGAGCTTGTTGTAAGTGCAGAAGAAACCAGCATGATAGGATGATGAGCCTTCAGTGACAGCCAAGTATCTCTCCCTTGCTATAAAGAGGTAACTTGTATACTACTTCTGTGGTGCTCCAGACAGATGATTTACTTCATTTAATTCTAACATTGATGAAATCTGTTAGAAAATCCAAGTCTGGAAGAGCAGCTGCTATTTGTATCAGAAAGGAATTTAGCAAGCAGTGTGTGTGTGTAAAGTGTGGTTGAACTGCAGCTGACTTATGGCTATCCCATAGCAGTTTTAAGGCATATCATTATGCAGATTATGCAATGGGGTTTGCCGTTGCCTTTCTCTACAAGTTCTTCCTTGGTTGTCTGTCTCCCATCCAAGTACCGACCCAGCTTAGCTTCCAAGATCTGATGAGATCAAGCTATATTATACCATTCTATATCCCTTGCAAGCAATACAAATTAATAAAAACAATGGCTGCATATATATTTCCTCCTTCCACAGTGAGGCCAATGAAGGTTACCCTGGTCACGTGGAAGTCACTTTTCTATGAGGGTATAGCAGCGCCCGCCTCACGGCCTCACTGGACCTCTTTATTTCAGTCTCTTCGGGGTATTTTACTTGTTTATTTGATGGGACCACAGCAGCTTTGTTTGTTCTTCCCACAAAATATAGGCTCTTGAGAACTTTAACATAAACCACAGATTTATTGTAACACAAAGTTCTTAACTTGGGGATATGGGAGATAGTTACACAGGCTAATACGTTGTTCAGTTGTTTCAGGCTTTACATTCACTTTATCTTTTCTTGAGTCTCTCACAGTTCACAGTTTCCTATAACTCACTCTCCACCTCTAGCCAAGGTCTGGCCTCTTGGGATTGATGTGTCTAGTCTCACCCCTCGACTGGAGTCTCTCTCTCAGCCCTTCTTGGTGTCTCAGACCCACATTCACACCCTCAACCACCTTTCTAGATCTTCAGAGTAGTCCCTAGGTGTCTGTGACCGTTCAGGTCTTGACTGACTCACACACACACAGCCCTCTTGGCTGGTTTTGTCGAGCTTGTAGTCTCTGGAAGACTTCCCCGTCTCCGCCTCAAGCTCCTTCACAGGATCAGCTGACCTCTCAGCCTCTCTGGCAGGCTCGAACTGACCCTCTCAGTCTCTGTCAGGTCCCCACTGACAGACCTCTCTGACAGGCCTCCCCTCTGTCAGACATCAACTTGACTGACTGCCTCAGCAGTTTCTCTCACTCCACTTCTTTTCCCTCCCTGAGAGCTCTGAGCACTTTGCCCCCACCCTCAGGTCACCTGACGCAGGCCCTGTGTGTCTTCAGTTTCTGGTTAACCCCTAGCTTTCCGTCACATGTCCCTCCCCCTTCTGAGACATTGCGCAAGGCGAAAGGTCTCAGCCTTTTGCTGAGCAAGGGGACATGGGCACACTTACTTGGGTTACACTACGTTATAACTCCACACTTTTGTTATAACCCCAACTTCAAAATTATATGCATTCTTCATCAGTTATACAGGCTAATATTCTTTAACACTACTATACAAACAGACTCTTCAAACTTTACATTCTTCTTGATAGTGCATCTGCAATCACATTTTGCTTCCCAGGGATATGCTGGATGTCAAAGTTGTAATCTTGGAGCTGTAAACTCCACCTTATGAGTTTGCTGTTCATATCTTTAACCTGGTTCAACCATTTCAGGGGAGAATTATCTGTACACAGTGTAAACTTCCTTCCCCATAGGTATGGTTTCAATTTACCTATTGCCCACACAATCGCTAAACACTCTTTTTCAATTACTGAGAGGTGTTGCTCTCGGTCCAATAACTTTCTACCTAAATACAGAACTGGATGATACAGTCCTTCCTCTCCTTGCTGACTTAATATTGCACCTACCCCCACATTAGATGCATCAGTAAAGAGGGTAAACTCCTTTGAAAACTCTGGAGTTCTCAACACTGGCTCAGTGGTCAGAACCACCTTCAGATGTTCATATGCTTTTTGACACTCTGCATTCCAGTTTACTGGATCAGGGTTCTTCTTTTTGGTGCACTCACATAGCGGTGCTGCTATCGTGCTAAACTCAGGTATAAACCTCCTGTAGTATCCTACTACGCCCAAAAATGCTCGTATTTGTTTCTTGGTTTGGGGTCTAGGCCACTCATGTATGGCTTGCACCTTTCCCCAATATGCTTTGATCTTACCTCCTCCTAGCACATGCCCTAAATACTTAACCTCGGCCATGGCTAGTTGACACTTAGATGCTTTGATGGTGAGACCCGCATCTTTCACTCGTTGTAACACAATGGCCACATGCTGCAAATGTTCCTTCCATGTAGCACTGTAAATAGCAATATCGTCAATATATGCAAGAGCAAATTCTTTCAGTCCCACTAACATCTTATCAATTAATCTTTGGAACGTGGAGGGAGCGTTCCTTAACCCAAATGGTAATACAGTAAACTCAAAGAGTCCCTCTTTGGTTACAAAAGCTGTTTTCTGCTGATCTTTAGGATCCATAGCCACCTGCCAATAACCTTTTGTCAAATCTAAGGTGGTGATAAAATTGGCAGCTCCAATTGTCTCGACCAACTCATCTATGCGAGGCATTGGATACACATCCGGTACTGTGATCTTATTCAATCTTCTGTAGTCCACACAAAACCTCATGGTTTTGTCCGGTTTGGGTACTAGGACTACAGGTGAGGCCCACGGACTTTCTGATGGTACAATCAAACCCAATTTCAACATTTCTTCTACCTCCTGCTGTACATACTTGGCATTCAGGCCGGTCACTCTATACGGTTGGAGTGCCACAGGCCTCAAATCTCCTGTGTCAATCTTGTGACACGCTAGGTTTGTCTTACCTGGTACATCTGAAAAAATTGTTTTGTACCTTCCCAATATTGTTTGTAACTGGCCTCTTTGTTCTCCATTAAGAGAAGGGGCGAACTGAACCTCATTAATGGTCTCTTCCTGGGATATTTTCCCCCAATCCGACAATTCAGTTCCCGCACACTCTCCCTTCTTAGCAATTAAAACCAAATTACCCCTGTCAAAATAAGGTTTTAACATGTTTACATGGAACACTTTACATTGTTCACCATTGTCACTTAAGTTCACTACATAGTTCACGTTGGAGACCTTATGGGCGATGGTATAAGGTCCCTCCCAGGCCACGTCTAACTTGTTCTTCTTCCTGGGCTTCAACACCAGTACTCTGTCTCCTGGCTTGAACTCTCTGTCTCTGGACTTGGAGTCGTACCACTGCTTCTGCCGTCGTTGCGAACTTCTCATGTTGTCTGCAGTCCCCATCATCTGCTTGGCAATTCTTCCGGCGGTGCATTGTTCTTGCTTCTGCTGAAAGAGCCGCTGCAGTTCTGTTTCACAAGTGGTGATGCATAGCTGGTATGTGGATGGGGAAGCTATACTGCTCAAAACTTGCACGGTTGGTTTCCTAGCTTGGACAACAGTTCCATTAGTTGTCTTGGGAGAGGATGACAAAGGAGCACACATGCCAACTGACGACTCTGATCGAAGAGGCTTGCTGGACTGGACGATTTCTTGCTCTGTTGCTTGGCTGTGTCCTCTGCTCACTGGTTGGGCCACCTCAGAGGGTTCCAAAGAGCCAAACATGCTCTCCCACTCTTCTTCCGTCATCTCCCCAGTTCTCTGCCATAGTTCCTTCAGGCTGTCATCTTGTTGCTGCTCTCTGAGGAATTCTGCCGCAGGGATGGTCTGCAACATTGTATCCTCTTCTTCTGCTGGTTGCTGTACAGCCACCTCAGGAACCTCTGGCCTGCTTCTTGTAACAATGTTCACAGGATTAGCTTGCTGTCTCTTTAATTCAGCAGCTAAATCATTGCCCAATAAAAGCGATGTTCCTATGTCACTCAGGACTCCCACAATCCAATCACCTTGGAACTCTCTATACTTGATAGGAACTTCTGCTAGAGCCACTTCAAATGTAGGTCCTTTAATGCCTTTTATGGTGTAACATTTCCCAGGCAAATACTGATGACTTTTTACTAATTCTGGCTGTATTAGGGTAACACGCGCCCCTGTGTCCCTATAAGCCTTGACTTCCTTGTCATTTACTGTCACAGTCTCAGTATATTCCTCATCCAAGCTTTCCTGTACCTTCCACACTTTCAGAACAGTAGTGGGTCTTTCTGGTGGTGTGTTCTCTGGAAGTGAGGGGTTTGTTTCTACTTCTTTCTGTTGACCTTGCACCATTTTAACTGTCTTGGCTGGTGGGGTCTTTTTTCCTTTTTCTGGGCAAAATCTGGCATAGTGCCCTATTGCCCCACATTGGAAACAAGCAGCCTGAGTCTTTCTGTAAGGAGGTGGACTGGACCGCTTTGCAGGGCTGTTGTTACCCGCCCCAGACTTATCTGGAGAGTTCCAGACTCGGGGGTTTTTAGTTGGAGCAGTCCACATTGAACTCCCTAGATCTGATTCAATCTCATCTAGAATCACAGCTGCTGCTTCTACTGTTTTCAATTTCTTGTCTCTCAGAACCCACCTATACTGAGAGGGGACTTGGTTATAAAACTGTTCCAAGCCCACTAAGTTTTTCAGGTCTTCAAATGTGGAAACTTTACTCCCTTCTACCCATCTGTTAAGGGCTCTGTCTAACCGACAACCTAGTTGAGAGTATGTTTCTCCAGGCTTTCTTCTAATTTCTCTAAATTTTTTCCTGCTTTGCTCTGCTGTTAAGCCGAAACGGACTCTGACCCTTTCCTTATATAATTGATAATTAGAAGTTTCTTCGTCCCTCAGTTCAGAGTATATTTCACTCAACTCTCCACAGATCTGAGGTCTCAAATAAGTCATTCTGTCCTCATCAGCAACTCTTAAATCCTTACAGGTTCTTTCAAAATTAAACAAAAAAGCTTCTACATCATCCCCTTTTTGGTACTTGGGGAATTTCTTTTGTTCTACTGTGAGGCGCCTCTCATTTCTAGTATCACGTTGAAACTCTGGCCTTCCCTGAATCTCCTGGAGTTTCAAACTGTACATTTCTTTCTCATGTTCTCTCTCTCTTTCCGCTTCCCTCTCTCTGCGTTCTCTCTCTCTATTTTCTCTCTCTGATTCCAGCCTAGCCATTTGCAATTCTTTCTCTCTTTCTGCTTCCCTTTCTCTGTGTTCTCTCTCCTCTCTTTCTCTCTCTGATTCCAGCTTAGCCATCTGCAATTCTTTCTCTCTTTCTGCTTGAATCTTGGCCATCTGAATTTCTTTTTCTGCCTCTATTCTGGCCAATTCCAACTGTATTTTCATAGCCTCTATGCTCTGACTAGGATTCTCCTCAGGAATCTCTTCTTGTGTCTGCCCATCCCCCGTGGCTGTGGTAGTTCTCTTAGGAGGAGCCATTTCTGACAGGAATTTTCCACAAAACTGTCTTAATTCCTTCACTGTAGTGTCCCTCTACTTTCTGTGTGTCTTAGTGACACTTATTTTGGGGGTTTTCTTCGAAATCCCGACGCTGGCAACCAATTATAGCAGCGCCCGCCTCATGGCCTCACTGGACCTCTTTATTTCAGTCTCTTTGGGGTATTTTACTTGTTTATTTGATGGGACCACAGCAGCTTTGTTTGTTCTTCCCACAAAATATAGGCTCTTGAGAACTTTAACATAAACCACAGATTTATTGTAACACAAAGTTCTTAACTTGGGGATATGGGAGATATTTACACAGGCTAATACGTTGTTCAGTTGTTTCAGGCTTTACATTCACTTTATCTTTTCTTGAGTCTCTCACAGTTCACAGTTTCCTATAACTCACTCTCCACCTCTAGCCAAGGTCTGGCCTCTTGGGATTGATGTGTCTAGTCTCACCCCTCGACTGGAGTCTCTCTCTCAGCCCTTCTTGGTGTCTCAGACCCACATTCACACCCTCAACCACCTTTCTAGATCTTCAGAGTAGTCCCTAGGTGTCTGTGACCGTTCAGGTCTTGACTGACTCACACACACACAGCCCTCTTGGCTGGTTTTGTCGAGCTTGTAGTCTCTGGAAGACTTCCCCGTCTCCGCCTCAAGCTCCTTCACAGGATCAGCTGACCTCTCAGCCTCTCTGGCAGGCTCGAACTGACCCTCTCAGTCTCTGTCAGGTCCCCACTGACAGACCTCTCTGACAGGCCTCCCCTCTGTCAGACATCAACTTGACTGACTGCCTCAGCAGTTTCTCTCACTCCACTTCTTTTCCCTCCCTGAGAGCTCTGAGCACTTTGCCCCCACCCTCAGGTCACCTGACGCAGGCCCTGTGCATCTTCAGTTTCTGGTTAACCCCTAGCTTTCCGTCACAGAGGGATTTCCTCACAAATGTAGTAATATTTATTTAAATAACTGAGGCATTTGGCTAAGGGGTGAACGTCTAGCTAGCAGTATTTCAAACCTTCGTCCAGCAGTGCCATCCTATGCAGAGTAACATCTTTCTAAGCCTTTACTTCAGTGGACCTAGAGGAGTGTCACTTTGCTTAGGATGACACTGTAGATTCTTCCTCTGGTGGAAGAACTGTTTCTATAGGAAGAAGGCTGTTCTAGGCTCGAGGAAGGCGTCCAACTTTGTGGAATAGAATAAAAACCACTGTATTAAGCACTGGGATAATATCTATGGATGTGCATGCATAGATCATTCAGATTCCAAGGTAGCATTCTTTTCTACTAACTGCAATCAGTGTGCATGCAGCCTTCCACTTAACTTCCAATTCCCTAGGTTGGAGCAATAATCTAGACCTATTATATGTTTCATATATAGAAATGCTGATTTGCCTTTATTTATTTCATTGCTGTATTCTCCCATATCACAATTTCTTGCATTCAGTTGACTCAATAAAGGAAGTGACAGCTCTCAGTTTCCAGGATCCAAGCAAGGCTGTTAATGAGAAGACATTTTGAAGGTCACTAATTCATAGGGTTACCACAAATTGGAAGCGATTTGATGGCACTTAACACATAACCATAGCTTTCTCAAAATGGCAACTAGAGCTCTGGCAAAGATATAATGCCACTGTTCAACAGAAAATCTCTGTTACTCCTCCACTGAGATAGAGGAGCTTTTACTACAGTTGTGAAAGGTAAGTACTCCTGTTACCCATTTTGTTACTAATATGGTGATAAATATAGATTGCCATGAACTGGGAAAATGCAGTTTGTGGTTTGTGGCATGCCTGGTTCATGAGCCATGAACCATCATAAACTTTTAGGTGCCAAACAAACCAGTTCAGTTTGTGAGGTTTGTGATGTGGAAGAATGACCCCATGTGCTAGAGTCACCAAACTCGCAGGGAGTCTCCAGATGACTCTCCTCTACCTGCCCTTCAGGTTTGGTGAGGATTGGATTTACAGGGTCTGAGTTATAAATCCCCCCCCCCCCAAAAAAAGTGCCTCCAGAAAAGTGCTTTCTGAGGAAATTACAGACAAAGGTTCAGGAGCGTGAAGAAGAAAAGGTGATCAGATTTATGCCCCACCCTTCACTCTTACAATGGTTTACAATCTTTCCATTCCCCTCCCCACAACAGACCACCCTGTGAGGTAGGTGGGGCTGAGAGAGCTCTTTTGGAAACTGCTCTTTCAAGAACAGCTCTGAGAAAACTTGTAACTGACCCAAGGTCACACCAGCAGCTGCACATGGAGGAGTTGGGAATCAAACCTGGTTCTCCCAGATTAGAATCCATGATCTTAACCACTACACCAAACTGGCTCTTAGTTTGAACAGAGAGTTGGATAGAGAGAAAGCCCCTCTAGGTATTAGGAAAATTAGGTGGGTAGCACATGCCAGATGGAGACTTTGGGCAGCCACTGGGGTTCAGAGGCCTTTGAGGGCATGATGGAATAGTGCTTGCAGACAAGAGTGGGCTATTCTACCACACACCTTTTAGGGGCCCTTACAATTACATGCCCTCCTGTCGTTCATATAATTGGCCTGTCATAATGATGGACATTTGTCTAGTAATGAGATCAGTCTGGGAATTTGTAAATGGCCAGAGAAGGGGTTCCTCCACAAAGCAAATCCATTAATGCATTTCTTTGGTCTCCTTTATCAGCTGGTCCCTCCAGCAGAGAATGTTTACCATTTACAGAGATGGAGCTTTTATTACAGTGGTTCTTGCTGGTGAGCCCTTATTTACTATCTATCCCCTGTAGGCTTTTAGTCATCTCAGTAGTTTGTTTGAACAGTTACCCTTTGGTGTTTTCCATCCAATACATTTTCCTTTCTCGCTACTGAAAGTCTAAGACCGTGTTGCAATACATGAAAACTTGTTAGTTTATTGTGGGCTCACAAACTTGCAACATTAGCTATCTTTTACTTCTGAGAAGTGCTTGGAAAAATAGCGTTTAATACTTTTTCCAATTTGGGGAAAAAATTCAAGAAATAAAAGGTATGAATTTTGAAGAAGCATTAGGCAGTCTGTTAGAACTATCACTATCTTCCACCAAAACTGATTAAAAAATGAGTGATGATTCCATTCAGAGTTGTAATGTGCAGTGATGAAGAATGAGATCAGGAAGTATACTTTGGCTAGCTTAAGTTTATAACCAGAACAAGTGCACTGAATAGCATTGACAGTGATTGTTATGTATGTGAGTCAATGTTGTTATAGGTGGTGTTCCTGCCTGGTTCACTGGAGCCTGAAGGACTGAGCTTGGGAACCTGGGAACAATGGGCAGTAGGATCCAAATCCAGACTGCCCTGCTCCAATCACGCCCCCCCCCACCGGTTTGAATGACCCAATCACGTGCTAGCACGGGAACCCAGGGTTGTATATAGTTGGCCCAGCGGAGCCCATTCTTGAGTCTTGTTAGTGCAGCCACCTACCATGCTGTACTCAATAAAGAGCTTGTTATCACTACCACCTCGCCTCATCCATGCATAGAACCCACTATATTACAGTGGTGATGACATTAACAGTCCTTCCCCAAGACAATGCACCAGAATGCAGAGACCAGAGTGGATGTTGTGTTCTGAGTTGATCTGGGGGGCTGAACTGGAGTGTCCTACCTCTGCAAATGGGCATGAGGACTGCACATGATTAGCTGGCGCAAGAGCAAAAGAGTAAAACAAGGACTGAGAGGGCCAGATCAGCAGCCCTAGGTGCCCTTCACACACCAACAGTTCTCTATGTCATATTAATTGCTATTGTGAATACAGAGACATATGCAGCAACAACAAAGTATCCACATGAATAGTAGGGCAATGTAGTTCCTGCCTGCTTCAGCCATCTTGCAACTGCCTCTTCTCATTCCTTTCCAGGCAATCTGGGTAAAAACTCCCTCCACATTTCCCCTTATACTGGCAACATTTTTAAATGAAATTGGAGATTCAAAGGACCTAGCAATTCATAGCAGTAGAGCATTGTAATTACTGTAGCACAGTAGCAATTACAATGTTTTTAGAATTCAAAATGTCATTATTTTATTATGTTTATTTCTATTCCACCCCTCCCCCCTTTTGGGGGGCTCAGAGCTGAGTACAACAATTTAAATTAAAATCACAGTAAAAAAACAAATTCAACATTCAGTAAGTGCAGTATGTTAGTTCAGCAAGATGAGCGAGATGGTATAGCTCCACAATACAATGATGCAGTGGGCCATAAAGGCGTAGCGGGAGGCCAGCTGATCTAATAGATAGATGCCCACTGCCTCATCCAAAGACCTGGCAGAACAGCTCCATTTTACAGGCCCTATGAAAGGCCAGTAGGCCAGGTAGGGCCCGGATCTCTATTGGGAGCTGATTCCACCAGGTCGGGGCCAGGACTGAGAAAGTCCTGGCCCTGGTAGAGGCAAGACAGGCATCCCTTGGTCCGAGGACTGTCAGAAGATCCTGGGAGGCCAAACGAAGTGACCTCCGGGGCGTATATGGAAGGAGACGGTCCCGTAGGTATGTTGGTCCCAGGCTGTGTAAGACTTTAAAAGTCAAAACTAACACCTTGAAATGGATGCAGAACTCTGTAGGCAGCCAGTGCAGTTCGCGGGGCGCCAGCCGTATGCACACCCATATAGGTGATGCAGTCAGCAGGCGAGCTGCCGCATTCTGCACCCGCTGCAGTTTCCAGATCAGTTTCAGGGGCAAGACAGCGTACAGCGAGTTACAGTAATCCAGCCTGGAAGTGACCATTGCATGGATTACTGTAGCCAAATCTTGGGAGGATAGGTGTGGTGCTAGCTGCCTGATCTGCCGTAGATGGCAGAAGGCAGACTGTGCAGCTGTTGTGACCTGGACCTCCGTGGAAAGGGAGGCATCTAGAATCACTCCCAGAGTCTTCACCTGCTGGGCCGGTACCAAAGCGGCCCTGCCCAGGGCTGGGAGCTGGATGCATAACCCCACCCCCCTTGATTCAGGTACACAACCTCCGTCTTAGTTAGATTTAACTTCAGTTGACTCTGCTGTAGCCATTCAGCCACGACTCCTAACGCCTCCGACAGCTGTTCAGGGGCGGAAGACAGTCTGCCATCCATCAACAGATAGAGCTAGGTGTCATCAGCATACTGGTGACAACCCAGCCCAAAACCTCAGGCAATCTGGGCAAGGGGGCGCATATAGATGTTAAATAATGTAGGTGAAAGAATAGCTCCCTGTGGCACTCCACATATAAGTGGGTGCTGCAGGGAAGTCTGCTCACCAAGCATCACCCCTTGTCCCCGTCCCCAGAGGAAGGAGGAAAACCATTGTAAGGCCACCCCCCTGCACCCCGGCAACGGCAAGGCGGTGGGTCAATAGGTCATAGATGACCGTGTCAAATGCCACTGATAAATCAAGAAGAATCAGCAACACTGACCTGCCTTGGTCCAGTTGCCTTCTTAGGTCGTCTGTGAGGGCAACTAGTACCATCTCCATCCCATGGCCCGGGTGGAAGCCGGACTGGAATGGGTCTAGGGCGGATGTTTCATCCAGGTGGAATGTTTCATTCTGGTGGACTATGGCAGCCATGAGGGCTTGATGGAAGGAAAACTCTACCAGTGTGGATGGGATCTTCAAAAATGTTCATCTTCCCATCCAGATGGCATATAAATGCGCTTAAACTTTGTTCTTTTAAAAAGAGTCTCTCCTAGTTTTGGGGATGTTGGAGCAAAGTAGGGGAAAACTGAGGAAATACACAATTAGAGAATGGCTTCATGATGTTAAAAAAAAATTGCTCCACTTCAGAAGAAAAGGCAGAGCAAAATATTAATGTGGCACCTACTGTTACATCAGTGACTTTATCTTGTGTGAGGGAGGGGAATCAGTTTAACTCCTACCTTCAAGTGCCGAAATGTCTAGGGCCAGAACAGGGAGTTCTAGATATGTGCATACAAGTCCATTTATTCTAGCAGACTTTCTCTGTTCCAAGTATCCAGAGCTGCTTTTTAAGAGTTGATTTTCTTTTGTCTTCAAACAAGCAGAACTTGGCAAAAAGCCAGCACAGCTATTGCTGTGTTGAAGGAATGTATCATCTTGTAACTTTGTTGCCAGCTGTTTGTTTGTAACAAAAACTGAAAACCTCTGACTTGCACTGTTGCAGAAAGCCAGCTCTGTGCAGGAAGTCAGCTGTTGGCTGCACTTCTCCTAAGATCTATGCACCATCAAAGAATCTAAATATACTGTTATTTATAGCAACTATAAAACAGTAAAAAGTGGGACAGAATAAAGCTTCTGATGAGGGGGCAGGTTTAGAAATGCTAAGGGGATTTATAGGAAGGATAATGTAAATTTAAAAATCATCAAGTTTACAACCTGATCAGAAATTAATATATTTAAAGAGTTTATCTTTCACTGCATTTCTTCTGAAACATCTCATTTAACAAGATCAATGTCTCTAGTTTTAACCAATACAATGCAAAAATATCACAGAATAATTCCGATGAGAGGCATTTATATTTGCTAGGGCAATCCAAAAAACTATAAACCACCTGACAAATATTACCTAGATGAAGCTGACCATCCTTTTGGAAGGGGTGGTATAATAGAAACCTTCAAGGTGGCAAGATATATTATGAACCATCTGTTTAAAGAAAAGTTAATTACCTCTGAACAAAAACTGCAGTTCTGCAAATTAGATGTTGGAAAAGTAAGCAATAATTATTCATATGGAATTTAGATAGATGCATAGTTAAGTTCAAAGTTTTCATCTTGTGCATACTGTGCAGACTTTTATTAAATAAAGAAAATGAGCAATTTAATAAAGTAATAGAAAATTACTATAAAGGTGATACTTTGTACTTTATTTCCTCTCCGATTTAATGCTTAATCTAAACACATCTTAAAATTTTTACAAGAGAATCAGAAAGTACATCAAATGGTTGTTAAAACTGGCCTTTACTTTTCTGAACTGCCTTGTATACTAACTACTACCTGGCATTTTTAAAAACAGGCCTGGAAATCTATTGCTTTTCATGAGGCAAGTGCAAATGCCATTATGATGCCCATCCATAGAAACATCATCCTGAGACAACAGATAATGAGTTTGGCTGATATTGTATTAGTAGTCTTGTTTGTGGGTGATCTTATTAATGGAATCCAACTTTTGTTTTTCCTCTGCATAAAAAAGCAAAAGTTAAGCTGCTTGGGGGGGGGGGGGCGTTTCTATCTTTGTATTTCCTGATATTACCAACCAATGTGATAGCTGATGATAACTAAGAAACAGGTTTACTGGCAAGGAAAAAATTATACTGAAGGTGGCACAGTTGGAGACTTTCTTCATATCATGTTTGCTTAGGAGTCACTAGAATCTAATACTCAAGGATTCTAAGGAAACACCTAAACTACGGGCGTCAAACTCATGTTATGAGCCAGTTTTGACATAAATTAAACCTGGCTGGGCTGTGTGTACCTATTTTAAATTAGGTAGCAGAGATATAAACCTTTTAAAGGACACAGACAAATGTGATTAAAGATTTTTTTTTTTAAAAAAAAACCCTTAAAACATGCTTAAAACATTGGCACTTGTTGGTGTTAAAAGTGCTTTCTTTGTATTTCTCCCATGGGATCCAGAGAACTGGGCAAAGGAACCGCTGGCTCTTTCCTTCCTTCTCCAGGGGACCAGGAGGGGGAGTAGCCTCAACCAATGGAGAAAATCAAGGTTTTGTTCTGTAGCTCCTGTGCGATTGAGCAAGCCTTGCAAAGCAAGCTGAGATGCAGAAGGAAGCAAGAGAGAGGGAGAAGGAAGCAGATGACAGCCAGTTGCTTGGGGCCTGTTAGGAACCCTCAGGGGGTCTGATTCAGCCCTCGGGCTGCACGTTTGACACTGACCTAAACCATGGAATCTGATTTGCACAGAAAGGCTAGATAAACTATTTTCAGTAAATAAATCAAGCTACTATGATTCCATCTTGTTAAATTTGGCATCTTGCAAAAATACTAATATTTGCATCATACTTGGACATATGTAACTAATAATATGTGGTAATATTTCTGGGTCCACAGACAAAGACTACCATAATGAGGAATGGCTTAGAACATCCTTAATAGTAAGAACAACAGTCATCCTAAGCAGAGTTGCACCCTTTTATTGAAGTAAATGTAACTCTACTTAGAATGACGCTAAATATATTGTACAGCAGTCTCTAAGCTTTGCTGTAATAAGGTCATGAGATCTTAGGCCAAGGCCACAAATTACCAGTTCCTTATCACTGTTCAATTTTTTAAAAAGATGATCCTGGTTGAGATGCACTGCAGTGATCAGATGGTACCCGCACAGCTAATGGCTGAGGCACAGGCAGAGCAATCACACCAGTCCTGAGCACACCAGGCCAACGCCATGCTGGGAATTATTAGGAAGGGAATTGAAAACAAATCAGCCAGTATCATAATGCCCCTGTATAAATCGATGGTGCGGTCTCATTTGGAGTACTGCGTGCAGTTCTGGTCGCCGCACCTCAAAAAGGATATTATAGCATTGGAGAAAGTCCAGAGAAGGGCAACTAGAATGATTAAAGGGCTGGAACACTTTCCCTATGAAGAAAGGTTGAAACGCTTGGGACTCTTTAGCTTGGAGAAACGTCGACTGCGGGGTGACATGATAGAGGTTTACAAGATAATGCATGGGATGGAGAAAGTAGAGAAAGAAGTACTTTTCTCCCTTTCTCACAATACAAGAACTCGTGGGCATTTGATGAAATTGCTGAGCAGAAAGGTTAAAACGGATAAAAGGAAGTACTTCTTCACCCAAAGGGTGATTAACATGTGGAATTCACTGCCAGAGGAGGTGGTGGTGCCCACAAGTATAGCCACCTTCAAGAGGGGTTTAGATAAAAATATGGAGCACAGGTCCATCGGTGGCTATTAGCCACAGTGTATGTGTGTATATAAAATTTTTTGCCACTGTGTGACACAGAGTGTTGGACTTGATGGGCCGTTGGCCTGATCCAACATGACTTCTCTTATGTTCTTATGATGCACCCAGGCTGATCACACAGCCAGGAACATGCCATGGAAGCACTGGAAGGACTTTGCCACTGGGAAGTTCCTGATGGCTATTTACTTCATTCCCAGGCTGTCCTTACCACAAGGTAAGGATAAGCAGACCACAGGAAACAGATGCGCACATGTGATTGCACACATTAAATCCAGGGGTGTGGGGCTGGCTATGGTGGGCCAAAATGCCCATCTGATCACAACCACTGTGTTGTTGTGCTTAGAATGTTGCACTGAGACCAGAGAAACCTAGGCATAAGTCCCCACTGTGCCATGAAATCAGTGGGTGACCTTGGGACAATTGATCTGAGGATAAAATAGAGAAGATAACCATGAATGCTGGCCTAAGCTCCATTGAAGAAGGGTGGGCTAAAACATGATCAATATCTTTAGCCAACTGCAAACTCTGAAGAGCAGGAAGAAAAGAGAGAATGCCATATTTCTGTTCACTCATCATAAACAGCTGGTTGTGAAAGTAAAATTCTGAAATGGCTTCAGTTTCTAGCTGTTAAAGGACAAACAAATGTCTGGGCCCAGCAGACATGGCTGTTGGTGAGGTTCCATATTTCTAGACAGATCTTTATCAAATTGTTGCTATGGCTACCTGCTACCTGCCACAGGTGTTAGTTGTATAAGCAACAGACTCAGATCCATGAGGAGCTGCACTGTTTCCAGAAGCACAGGCTTATGTCTGAGATGGGGAGTACAGCAGCAGCCTGAGATCACTCCTTTCTGGGGTTGCCAGGTCTGACTCAGGAAATATCTGGGGACTACGGGGTGGAGCCAGGAGATTTTCCCATTCCCTAAATAAATAAATATACAGCAATGCAGTTCCCCTGAATACAGTCTCCATTTCCTCATCCTATTTTTTTGCCTACCCTGGCCACTGCACTTCCACTACGTCAGCCAAATTGCCTTATTATAAATTGTTTGGGGGGGATTTTAGTTAAGTGAGCAAGATGGCAAAAATAATACGGGAGCAATGACCTACATATATAGGAGTCAGTATTTCCCGGGAGACCTCATGGTCAATGAGGAGAGTTTTTGTACTTAAATAGGATTAAATTTATTGGTAATAATCTCAATCACACAATTAAAATAAAACACACTCAACACAAGCAATACAGAACTAGGAAAAATAGATATGGAAACGACAGAGACATTTGCATTAACAGGATGAATTGTTGAGGGGTATACTGTACCTATCCAATGAGATGAAAGAGAGTTCCACAGGGAAGGAGTAGCATGAGACGACCAGTGCCACCCGCAATAATGGGCCCAAACTGATCAGGAATGGGGGTGGCTCTGGCAGCAAGGTAGGGGTACCATCAGAGACATACCTGAATGGCCAAAAAGGTGGCCATAGCCAATTTCATACCCCAAGGTGGGATCCCAAGATGAGATGTTTCTGCCTGGTAATGGTTCCCTGGAGATTTGACAAAAGATACCCAGAGAGTGATAATGGTTCTCTGAATGGACCATACGTTAAAACAAAGAAAACTATATGTGTTAATTTAGAGCCTAATATTTGCCTATTGTAAAACCTCTGGAAAGACATTGAAGAGACAAAAGGATTGAAAGGAAAGGAGATATGTGACAGGATCTGGTATATGGCTCCAACGATGGTCTACTGACATACAGTGATTTCACTATTTCCAGAAGCACAGGCTTATGTCTGAGATGGGGAGTACAGCAGCAGCCTGAGAGTCATGGAGTAAAAGGACAGGTCCTCTTGTGGATCAAAAACTGGCTGAGAAATAGGAAGCAGAGAGTGAGTATAAATGGGCAGTCTTTGCAGTGGAGGACGGTAAGCAGTGGAGTGCCGCAGGGCTCAGTACTGTGTCCCATGCTCTTTAACTTGTTCATAAATGATTTAGAGTTGGGAGTGAGCAGTGAAGTGGCCAAGTTTGCGGATGACACTAAATTGTTCAGGGTGGTGAGAACCAGAGAGGATTGTGAGGAACTCCAAAGGGATCTGTTGAGGTTGGGTGAGTGGGCGTCAACGTGGCAGATGCGGTTCAATGTGGCCAAGTGCAAAGTAATGCACATTGGGGCCAAGAATCCCAGCTACAAATACAAGTTGATGGGGTGTGAACTGGCAGAGACTGACCAAGAGAGAGATCTTGGGGTCGTGGTAAATAACTCACTGAAAATGTCAAGACAGTGTGCGTTTGCAATAAAAAAGGCCAACGCCATGCTGGGAATTATTAGGAAGGGAATTGAAAACAAATCAGCCAGTATCATAATGCCCCTGTATAAACCGATGGTGCGGTCTCATTTGGAGTACTGTGTGCAGTTCTGGTCGCCGCACCTCAAAAAGAATATTATAGCATTGGAGAAAGTCCAGAAAAGGGCAACTAGAATGATTAAAGGGCTGGAACACTTTTCCTATGAAGAAAGGTTGAAACGCTTGGGACTCTTTAGCTTGGAGAAACGTTGACTGCGGGGTGACATGATAGAGGTTTACAAGATAATGCATGGAATGGAGAAAGTAGAGAAAGAAGTACTTTTCTCCCTTTCTCACAATACAAGAACTCGTGGGCATTCGATGAAATTGCTGAGCAGACAGGTTAAAACGGATAAAAGGAAGTACTTCTTCACCCAAAGGGTGATTAACATGTGGAATTCACTGCCACAGGAGGTGGTGGCGGCCACAAGCATAGCCACCTTCAAGAGGGGTTTAGATAAAAATATGGAGCACAGGTCCATCAGTGGCTATTAGCTACAGTGTGTGTGTGTGTGTGTGTGTAAATCATATATATATATATATGATTTTTTTTTTTTGCCACTGTGTGACACAGAGTGTTGGACTGGATGAGCCATTGGCCTGATCTAACATGGCTTCTCTTATGTTCATGGCCAGGTGACAGACAGAGTCTATTGTTAATTGCAACAGTCCTTCGTTAGCAGCAAGGTGTTTACATTTGCACAGGTAAAGCTTATGCAATGATACAATAATACACTACTTGCGTTCTCCAAAACATCTTCATGGAGGCTGGCAGGAAAATATGCTGTCCTTTTAAAATTTTCCAGGAGCATGGCTTCCCTTTAGTCTGTAGCTGCCCTTGTTTACAGAAACCGGGATTGCAGCTGATGGTCTGCATTGGCTATGCAATCAAGGAGGTGAAGCATAATCTAGAGTAGTTATAGCTGGGTAGACAAAGTTGTTACCTGTGTAACAGTCCAAGCAGGAGTGTTCTGAACCTGGCCTGGTTCAGCAAACTGACAGTCTATGTGTGCCTGCTGCCCATAACTGGCAAGGTGTAAATGCCAATTCATAAGAGTCCATAAGAGTCCAGTGCAAATACGGAGTTTGTTAAAAAAAAAAAACATAGTCTTTGGCCAACAACTAAATGATAGTGAAATTTGTCATACCCCGTAAGTCCTGTTGTCTGACTTTGGAAGCAGTTCCAAGAATGGCTTTTTAAGGGACACACTCAAAAAGCAGCCAAAATAAACAGTTTTAAAGGCCACACATTTGGGTGATCTCACTGGGGTAATTTACTCACAGGGAGCAGCTAAATGTAACAGGCAAGGGGGTGGAGTTTTCCTCTCTCTGGTTCTAGCTAACTCGTTTTACTGTAGAAACAAATCCAAAACAAACAGAGGGACTGTGCTGGTTTCTTTGCCTATCTCACAGGCTGATTCACAGCCAGGTGGCTCTGCCTGCTTGCCCTGCCCTCCTGCAACTTTTCTTGGTTGATTTAAAGGCACATACACATTTGTAAACACTACGAGTTGCAAACATCTCCTAAGCCTGCCAAGATTTAAAGGCACATGGAGGCTGGGGTGGGGGGGACTTCTCCCTAACAGCTAGCTGACTGCTGGACCTGGGGGATGGCAAGCCTACCCCTTTCCAGACTGCTTTCATTTAAAGGAGACAGTGGGAGTCTTCAGGAACTTGCCCAGCATGGACTTTGTCATTTTTTTCATTTCTTTACAAATCAGAACATGTTGGGAGAAAGCAAGGGATCCCCCTCCATCAACAGACTACCTCCCCTCTGGCTGAAAAACAAAGGCCAAATTGAACCAGCACACAAATAAAAAACCATTTTCATTATATCAATGATGACAGAATCTTGTTATATTTTTCACAATGTCTCTTAAAGCATTAAAGCAACAGGCAGAGTATATAAAGTCCAATAACAAAGAAATTAATTCACAAAGTCCTTTATAAGTCCACACTCATTAGTTCTCAAATGGAAACCATCAAGTCCATGAGAAGTCCAATATGCAGTCCTAGTCCACACAAGGATTCTAGATAATCCCTCATTCCGATGATTTCTTCCTCAGTAAACCCCGGATAGTAATGGCATGTACCAAACTATGCCATCATAGTGGTTTTTATGGCCACCATGTACATTTTGTGGGTCCAATTAATTAATTGTGTGATTAAGTTCAAGTTTTCAAGTAATTATTTCAGACAAGGCACTCTATTTAATTCCAAAGCACTTACGGCAAATGTTTCTAAAACAAAGTAGCCTTCCTAGAAAAAGCCCAGCAGGAACTCATTTACATATTAGGCCACAACCCCTGATGTCACCATTGTTTTTGTAGTAAAAGCCCACCGGGGGTCTCATTTGCATATTAGGCCACACCCCTGATACCAAGCCAGTCAGAACTGCATTCCTGCTCAAAAAAAGCCCTGCAACCAGCCAAGAAAACTGTTATGAGTTGAGCATCTGAAAGGCTCTTCAGGTGGACACAGATAATCAATTTCTTTTTTAAAATTAAATTATTTCATTTTCAATCCCTTCAAACAATATTATTAAAAGAATAAATACATTTTAAAACATAAGCAAGAAATCTAGCAACAGCTTCCAGCCAGCCCACATCATTTGAAAACAACATTTTCAGAATAATATAATTACTAGAGCACTGAGCATCAAGAGTTTGAGAAATCCCAATATCTAATGCCTAACTTCAATAAACAAAGGACAGTGTAATAGCACATGTGAGATGGTCTCTATTACTCCAAATGCACAAGAACAATTTCTTTCAATACAGGGAATACTTCTAACCTTTTCTATGTATTTGGCTGTTGGGAGTAAATTACATATTGCCAAAAAAATTAAACATCTGTGTGGGATTTTTATAATAACCAAATAATTAGCAACTGCAAAGGAAGTTGTAGAATATAGCCATAATACAAAGGAGAACACTTCCTGTATGAATCAGTAACTAACCCAGACCATGACAAAATTGTTTCTATTATTGTTTTTAATAGGTGATCTGAATAGTAATTAAATAGGCTGTCATCTAACAAAAATCCCAGTTCACACTATTTATCAAAGAACGGATTAGCACTTGATAAAAATAAGTATTGCTTCATTAGATGTATCATAGTAGTTGACTCAGGGCTCTAATAAGAATATTTTTAACCACATCTTAATGGCATTTCCACGTGATTGATTATAAGGAGCACAGTCCAATTTCTAATCTAATTACTGAGCTGGAGATATAATTCAGAATTACCAAAATGGTTCAGAAACTAGCTTGTAATCTCACAAGATCTTTAGCATAATGATGTCCTTTACAGGGTTGCAGGTAAGATCTTGTAGCTGTATAAAATGAGCAGTGCTGGAAAAGGCTGTCCACCTTTTGTAAAATATTATTTCTTCAAGGATATGAACAGAAGCTGAAAACTACTTATTATAGATCACTCTTCCATTTCATTAAAGCAGGGGTGGCCAAACTTGCTTAATGTAAGAACCACATCGAATAAATGTCAGATGTTTTGAGAGCCACAAGACATGAATGTCAGACATTTGAGAGCTGCAAGACAGGAAGGAAGGAAGAGAGATGGGGGAGAGAAAGAGAGATGGAAAGAAAGCAACTTTAATTTTAAACATATTCTCCAAGCTGCTGGCTGGTTTGGCTTGAAGAAGTGATTTAAAGAGACAAATGCCTTCTCCAAGTTGGCTGAAGTGGTGGTGGTGGGGGGGGTGCATTGAGAGACACACAATATGTGTGAAAGAGCTGCAGTTTGCCACCCCTGCATTAAAGCATGAAAACAGATGCCCAGATATTTGTAAGAATGAACGTGTTCAACTTCCATCCCTTGAAATCTCCAAGGATGTCCTGTCTAAGGTCTCCAAACAGCAGTGTTTTAGATTTATTTTGACTTATGCCAACTTGCTCCATTTCACAATCATTAATAAATTGATTTGGTTTCTTAAACCCTGCCAAGTCAGTGATAGTAATAAGACATCATCAGCATAAACCATTATTTTAATTTGATGCCCCCCTAACAATGGAGCCATTACATTCACTTTTGACAAGAAGGGACTCAGATCATTTAAGTAGAGTGCAAAAAGTGCTGGAGCCAAAATGCAACTGTGCCACACTTCTTTTGCCACAGGGATACTATCTGTTAAGGATCTTTCCTAGGCCTCCCAACCCTCCCACCCTGGCGGGGGGCCCCTGGATTTGCAGCCTCTTCCCCCGCTCTCTAAAATTTTGGAAGTGGGGGTGGGGGGAAATGGTGCCAATTTTGGTGCCATTCGCAGCCGCATTTATGGAGGACGGTCGAGGGGCGTGGCGAGCCGCGAGTCCGAGTCCTTCTCTGAGTGAGCCCATCTCGGCGGACAAGAGGCGGCCGCTCCGCCTCTGAGGTAAAATGAGAGAAGGGGGGGAGGGGGGAAAGTGAGCCACAGAACGGGATGAGCGCGCATGCGTGAACACCTGTCGGGGGGCGGGGGGAGCTTTCAAATTGCCAGTTTCCAAAAGTACCACCACCTGTATTCCTCTTTACTTTTTAGCTTTGGGCCCGGGAGTCTAGAACCCGGAGAAACACAGCAGGCCTTCTCTCCTCCCGCACACACTCACTGGCGGCTTCCTGCTCGGCGGGAGGCGGCAGCTTTGCAGTCCAAAGAGAGGCAGCCTGCTCTCTCCCTTTTATTTACTGAGCGCTTCCAGCTGCAAGGAAGTGAGCCGCAGTTTCCACTGGCAGCTCCCTCCCGACTCAAGGGGCTCCTTTGGAAAGCGAGTCCTTCACTCGGCCCCCCTCTCCGAGCCCCCTCGCTTCTGCCAGAGACTGGGAATGGAGAGAGCACAGCTCTGGTAACTGTTCGCCAGCACTGCTCCAGGTAAGCGCGCACAAAGGGGCTGGCGCTGTCCATTCCCCCTTCAGGGCTCCTAGGAAGGGGTATTTGGGGTGGTGCAGCTTAGCTATGGGGCTGCGTGCCACTTTCAGGATGCCGGACCCCCAGGAAATCTTGTTTCAGTTTTGGGAAAGGATAGGGAAATGCTGGCTCTTAAAGCTTCCAGGGAGCAGGCGCCAGCAGGGGGGATGTCTGGATGTCGGTTACCGGGAAAAGAGAAGCCTGCACGTGCTCAGAGGCACACTGGCCATGAGCCCAGGCTTCAATTTAAGTCCCCAGCTTAGAGGAGGACAGAAATCAGTTGAAGGAAGAAAAAAAGTGGGTCTTGAGTGGTACGGGGAAAGAAAGCCCATTTTAAAAAGGGCTCCTCCAGCACATTCTAACTTTATCCAGCTCGAGGGCATGTCCACGGAGTCCCTTCTAAAGTGTCAAGAAACCCAAAGCTGACTTCCTGGTTCTTTTGAACTTTTGATGTTTTGTTGGGTATGGAAACAAAAACACACAGTTGAAACTTTTAAAATGTCATCTCATGAGCACCAAGCAGGCTGTTTGGGTTGCTTCTTGATAATAGAACTGTTTTAGAGAGAGGAGTTCTGGGGACTTAGTGGGATTGAAGTAGTTTTGTAATTAAGGTCCCAGAATGCAATGGGTGTGAGGGGTGCATTCTGTGCATGTTCAGAGGCACTCTTGACTTTACTAGAACTTAGCAGGTCCTGAGTTTCTTACAGCTTTACACATCCTGCCATTGAAAGCAGGCTTGTGGACTAGGGTTGCCAATCCCCAGGTGGGGGCAGGGGATTCCCGTTTGGAGACCCTCTCCCCGCTTCAGGGTCGTCAGAAAGCGGCGGGGGGGGGGGGAGGGAAATGTCTGCTGGGAACTCTATTATTCCCTATGGAGACATTCCCATAGAAAATCATGGAGAATTGATCCGCGGGTATCTGGGGCTCTAGAGAGGCTGTGTTTTGGGGTAGAGGCACCAAATTTTCAGTATAGCATCTAGTGCCTCTCCCCAAAATACCCCCCAAGTTTCAAAAAGAGTGGACCAGGGGGTCCAATTCTATGAGCCCCAAAAATAAGGTGCCCATATCGTTTATTATTTCCTATGGAAGGAAGGAATTGAAAAGGTGTGCCGTCCCTTTAAATGTGATGGCCAGAACTCCCTTCGGAGTTCAATTATGCTTGTCACAGCCTTGATTTTGGCTCCACCCCTAATGTCTCCTGGCTCCACCCCCCAAAGTCTCCTGGCTCCACCCCCAAAGTCCCCAGATATTTCTTGAATTGGACTTGGCAACCCTAATCTTTCCTCAACCTCCTGACCTGTAGAGTTGTATTAATGTACAGTAATTGAATTGAATAAAACATTTTGAAATGGCATGCTTTTGTAGCTTGGCCCACAACTTTTCTCTTACAGTATCAAATGTCAATTTTTCATCAAAAAAGGGAAGCATATAATGCATTTATCTTTAAATATTTCTCAGTCAAGTGTGACAAGATTATCCCATTATACATTACAGAATAGCCCTTCTTGAAGCCAAATTGTTCAGGTCCCAAAATATCACAGTCATCCACCCAAGACTTCAATTTGAGTTCCAAATGCATGGCATACAGTTTGCCCAGTGCATAAAGCAAACTAATGGGCCTATAATTCACAGGATCTAAGTGAGTATCCTTATTTTTGTGGATGGGGACCACAACTGATGATTGCCAGTCTTCAGGGATTGCACCTGTTTGATCCAATGCACATGTCATTGGACAGGGTTAAGAAAATTAGAAAACAATGCAAGCAGGAAAGGTTATTGCTTGTATAAACAAAAGTAGTAGACAGTGCAATAAAAGCAAGATGATGCTTACAATAATCTTTGCAGCAGACCATGGTGCTATTCATTATAAAGCTGCCTTCTTGGACTGTTCTGTTCTATTGCAGTTCTAAACCCTTTATAGAAACACCCTTCTGAATGTTTCTGCTTTGTGCAGTCTGTTTCTTCTGTCTCATATATCTTTTTGTAGAACTGTGTTGACATAAGATTGCTGCCTGTTTAAGATTCAGTGTCCGGTAATATTTGGCTATAAACTGGGCCCACTAGCAACCAAAATTAATCCCATGTCCATAAATCCCTTATCTTCTAATCTCAGTATATTTCAGTGTCCTTTTAAACAATAAAAGACTGGATGTGGAAGATATGGGAGAATTTTCAGTGAAAAGGAATAAAGCCTATGCAGCTCTCTTTAGGCCCTCATTAACTTTTTATTGTCTACCAGTGAAACACAGAGCTGAGAAAAGTTCTGTTCTTATCTTAAGCAGAAATTCTATTAATATACATTCTTAAAAGCTATACCCTCCATGGGAGTGTGATATTGCTCTTTTCAGACTTTTGAAGATTGCTTTCATTTAAAGGGTTTTTTTTGCCAGCTATGATTCACTAAAGCACTAAGGCACATGCATTTCCCATGTTTTGAAATGAAATCTTTGCAATTCAAATGTTACAAATGTTTTTAACTGGAGGAAGTACCCAAATTGCCATGCAATTTATACCTCTGTGGAAACACTGTAGGACTGGGGAACAGGCAGAGTTTCAGGTAAACTGCCCACAGGCCCTGCTGGATACATTTGGCCTCCCCCCCCCCCCCGCCCACTTTTCTTTATTTGGCCTTCCCCCCCTCCTGCTTCCCCAGTCTAGGGATTGAATTAGCTACTGTGGCAGAGTCTTAAACTGAGAGCATGTTGTTTATGACATGTACTGAAATGGTTTTTTATATATATTTAAAATTTGTTTTAACTGTTTTAAATTGTTGTAACCTGCCCTGAGCTTTATGGGAGGGCAGGATAGAAATCGAAACAAACAAGTAAGTAAGTAAGTAGCTCCTAAATCTGAGCTCATGAGCAATGGTTTTTCTTGCCATAAATCTCGGTGTACCACTGTTACGGACAGAAGGCCAATCTATTTGAAAGAAAGGAGTTCTGGACGTGGGTCAAAGAAGCAAGCAGTTTTATTGCGTGGTATGCAAAGCACGGGAAGATCAGGGCAGGTAAACCCACCCAAAAATCTTCAAAGCCTGTGTTGCAGCACAGCTCGATTTAGCCTACCTTGTCCCGCCTAGTCTGGCTCTGCTGAACAATCGGTCAACAGGCTCACAATCTATTCATCCTATCGCGTACACTCTAACACGTGCGCACCCCATGTTTCCTCCCTCCCCTCGGTGTTTTTACAGCCGTTAAACCTTAAGTTTCATTTTCTTACTTTTGGCTCACTTTAACTTTTGTTTCTTTGTTCTGAAGCATAGAATGGATAGGAAGCATAGAATGTAAGCCCTTACCTACTTGGCTAAGCGAAGCATCCTGCTGCATAACTGTTTGACCCTGTGTTTAGCTACATCCTGTTATTCAGCACCACCAGGTGTCTTATAACAAAAATAATTTTCCCCTACTTCTTTATACCTTATCACCACGAGAAGACCAGTGTGCACAAAAAGGGTCTATGATGCTTTAGTGGCACACTGTAATTGTTGTGGGTGGATTTGTTAGGCTGCTAATGAGAAGAACATTGTTTTGACCATATTCCCTTGATATCTTGCCAGAATTTAGATCGGTAGAAAGAAAGGGAAAGTGAGACTGATTTCCCAGTGGGCATTTTGGATCAACATAGACTTGAACTGCCATGGCTTTATTCTTCCTTCAGACTTTGAAATTTGATTACACTTCTGCACATACCCAAGGGATTGCCAGCAGACAACATCTATTTCATCACAACCTTCTTGTGAAATAGGCTACAAAGGCTCCTCAACCTTGCTGAGGCTGTGGACACTTTTGGACTTTTGAGAAACATAACAAAGTTACTACCATGCAGGATCAATCACAAAATGGATGCAATGGAGAGGGGCAATGAACAAAATTGGGAGGTTCTAAAGGAGGGAGCAAGTATTTTAGATAAAATTTCCCTGCAGGCCCAGATGTGTTCCTTCAAGGCACCCTCTGCCTGAAATTCTTTAACTGGAGACTCCAAAGACCAAATCTGGGACTTTCTGTCTGCCCTTGTTATCAGTGTAATGTTGAGACAACACCAACAAGCCAAGGGCAGGACTTTTTTTGAGCAGGAACACACAAGAACACAGTTCTGGGTGGCTTGGTGTCAGGGGGTGTGACCTATTATGCAAATAAGTTCATGCTGTGCTTTTTCTACAAAAGAAAAAAGCCCTGACCCCCCCAAAAAAGCCCTGGTCACAGGACACAAGACCTCTACCAGGCATCCAGATTAGGAAAATGGCACAAGACTAACTTCCTCAGGAGCATATCCACTCTGATTCCTAAGTAAAAGTATCTGCTACTTGGCTGCTAGGTGACAACTGACTGGAACATACATCATACATATTATTTATTTTGTTAAAACATTTCTGCCCCTGCCTTTCACATCTTTTGAAGTACTTCAAGGCAGATTACAAGGCAGTACACTGGATAAAACAATTGAGATCCCTTCAACTTCAGCAGAGGGCACCGATTAGGGTTTGAGGATGATGGGAGCTTTGGGGATGGAGACACGGGAGTTTGCATTGTCATCTCTGGGATGATGTCACTTCTGATTTGCAGTGCAGATGCCACCAACTTTTTTTTTTCTCCCACTGCTGCTTGGAGTGATAGCAGGCAGCATGGCAACTGGCAGCAGGCCTCTGGCCTCTGGCCTAGGGATGCCAGGCTCCAGGTGCGACCTGGGGATCCCCTGAAATTACAGCTCATCTCCAGACAAGAGAGATCAGTTCCCCTGGAGAAAATGGATGCTTTGGAAGGTGGACTCTATGGCATTGTACCCCTCTGAGGCCCCTGTCCTCCCCAGGCTCCATCCCTAAATCTCTAGGAGTTTCTGAACCTGGATCTGACCTATTCCCCCATCCCCTACCAGGGGAACCTGGCAACCCTACTCTGGCCATAGTGGGAGACCTGGCAGCCTTAGCACTAATTGTTACGAATATTCTATGTGTTTGCTTTCCACAAGCACTGAAGTTTATTCTCAAAGTCATGCAACATTTGTGGAATCAGAATGTGCAGTTCGGAGAGGGATGGAAAAGCTGATTCTATCCACTGATGGAAAATCTATACTAATGTCTCTCCCCTCCCCACTACAGTAGTCTGATCCACAGACAGGGCTATTACTCTACATCGGTCTTGTGGCACTGGAAATAAACATCCTAGGCTGATTCCGCACTCACCTCGGTCCAGGGCAGGCTTCCATTTTTTTCAGGTTTACACTGCAGTGGGGCAAATCACAGGTTTGCCCCGTGCAAAATGGTGGCGTGGGGCAACTGGTGCGAACTCACCAGCTTTCTCTGTGCAGAAACGGAAGCCTGCCCCGGACCAAGGTGAGTGCAGAATCAGCTCCTGTGTTTGGAAATTGCTTCTGGGAGGAGGGGAAAACTGGTAAGATACAATGATCCTTGCATGACCTTCATGGGATCCAACCAAATAGATCCAAACAATAATTTCAACAACTAAATGTCCCAGAACATTCTCCACAAATACACCAAAGTATCTTAGTAGGCTTTACCAGTGAACCATGGGTCCTCCCATGAACCTGGGCACACCAAAGCTCCATGAATGAAATGGCCAGAAGCACAGGTAAATCTGCTTAGAATATGACTGTTTATCTCTTGTGATACCACAAATGAGACTCTGTGGTCAGGAAATAGGGTTGCCAAATCCAGCTTGGGAAATTCTGGGAGACCTATGGGCAGTACAAAGATTTGGAGAGGGATTTCACTTAGATAGGCTTCCCAATCCCCAGGTTCCAGCGGGGGATCCCCCGCTTTTACAGGCTTCCCCCCTCCCCCAGCCAGCTGGCCGGCGGGGGGAAGCCCCTCCCCCACAGCCATTATGCACCTCCATGAACAATTCCCATAGGGAATGATGGGGAATTGATCCGTGGGTATCAGGGGCTTGGGGGGCTGTTTTTGAGTAGAAGCACCAAATTTTTAGTATAGCATCTAGTGCCTCTCCCCAAAATACCTCCCAAGTTTCAAAAAGATTGGACCAGGGGGTCCAATTCTAGGAGCCCCAAAAGAAGGTGCCCTATCCTTCATTATTTCCTATGGAAGGAAGGCATTTAAAAAGGTGTGCTGTCCCTTTAAATGTGATGGCCAGAACTCCCTTGAAGTTCAATTATGCTTGTCACACCCTTGTTCCTGGCTCCACCCCCAAAGTCCCCAGATATTTCTTGAATTGGACTTGGCAACCCTACGCCTAGAATCTATGGTATACCACAGAGTTTGCCTCCTGAAGCTGCCATTCTGTCCAGCAGAACCAATCTAAACATTCTGGATATCAATTGCAATTTCAGAAGAAAGCCAGAGTCCACCCGGAGTTTAGCAACCCTATAAAAATCTTCCACAACTTTTCTGCATATATTGTGCTCTAAAACCAGTTCAAAAACCTACCCAAAAGGCTCCTGCAACATATTAAATGGATGAATACATCATTTGGGCAAGGCAAATTAGCCATATACCTGTTCTGAGGAGATATGGGATGGCAAATTTCCCTGGAGCTTGAAAAGCTCAAGACCAATAGCTGTGTTTCAATCTTGTGTGAGGAAGTCTGAAATACCTTACGAATTCCTCTCCCCAAAAGGTAAATTGCTTCTCCTAGACATTTCTAAAAGAAAATGGGAATTTATTGTCCCTTTGAGAAGAACAACTCCATTTTTAAACGGAGTTCATAAGCTTGTTTTCTAATGCACTGTAGTTGCTGTAGTAACATAACATCAGGTCCAGATCTGAAACCCTGCTGAAGAGTGAAATCACAGCATTGGATCCAAAAGCTGCAGTCAGCTTGAAAATTGATCATCCTTGAAACTAGAACCCAGATAGCTCTTGCTGTAGCACATGTTGACATTATCCATCAGGCTTTGGAAACTGTCAGAGCCAGCACACACTGGAAGGTAACATTATCTCCATTTTGTAGTCACAAGGAAGCATGACTGCAGGTATGTTGACACCAAAGATCTGTAATTCTGACCCTAAGCTCCTGGCATTTAGACATGCTTCTGGCTTCACACTTATTTGCCAGCCAGTCTTGAGGTGAATAGTAAAGAGGAGAGTACCTTCAAAAAACATATGCAAAGCTCTTGCTGGTGCATGCTGTTTGAGCTAACTGAGTCAGGAGGCAAACATCATAATTCCCAGCCTGGCAAGAGAACTCAGCAAGAAATTGCTGTGCTCTTTCCTAATCTTATTCTCTGTAGGTTTCTCTTGCTGGGCAAGACCAGCAAATCCTAATGCTGAAAGTTTACAAAATGGTGAATTTTCATTCTCTGAAGATTTGTGCAAGATTTATAACTAAATAAACAGATGGAGTAGCAAAAGCAGTAGCTCTGAGATCACTTGCTGCTGAATTCAGAGGGTTACGAACTCAGTCAGTCTTGGAGGAGAGGGGCTCTAATTCTTAAAAGATATCAGAGATTTTATATAGACATAGACAACATCCAATAAGTGTGCTTCCTCTCAAACACATCCTTCATTTCCTCACATAGCTCCCCATATGATCTCCCCCATATGATCTGCAGTTCTCTCGTATCCCACAAAACAGCACTCCAGTACTTTACCTCTAGTTTCCAAGCAAAAAGCATGAGGAAGGGATTAGTGGATAAAAAAATCTGAACTTCTTTCCAAAGTAAAACTTGTACACATTCTTAATAAAATTGCTCCTCTCATGCATAAGAATTTGTTTTTCTTGGAACAAATGGTGCTTGGGAGTTGTGCAGGGGCCCCAAGGCTCTTTTTCTAGCAGGAGCTCCTCTGCATATTAGGCCATGCCCCCCTGATGGAGCCAATCCTCCAAGAGCTTACAGTAGTAAATCTTCCAAGAGCTTACAGTAGTAAAGGGCCTACTGTAAGTTCCAGGAGGTTTGGCTACTAGGGTTGCCAAGTCCAACCCCAGAAATATCTGGGGACTTTGGGGGTGGAGCCAGGAGACACTGGGGTGGAGATAGGGGGGAGGAGGGGAAACGGCGCCGGGGAGCGTGGCGCGTTGCCCCGCAGCTGCCGCCTCTTCTCCGCTCGCCGTGGCTGCTCCTCCAAGATGGGTTCAGCCTGAGCCCATCTCGGAGAAGCAGCCACGGCGAGCAGAGAAGAGGCGGCAGCGGCGCGGCAGCCTCGCCCGCTCCGCCTCTGAGGTGGAAGCGGAGGGGGGGGTGGAGGCGGGCCGGGGGCGTGGCGAGCCGCGAATCTGGGTCCTAGAAGGGCCCAGATTCATGACTCGCCATGCTCCTGGCCTGCCTCGCCCTCCCCTTCTCTGGTTTTGCCTGCGCTGCTCTTGGCTGCTCCTCCGAGATGGGCTCAGCCTGGGCCCATCTCGGAGGAGCAGCTGCAGTGGGCGGGGAGGGGGCAGCAGCGGCGCAGCGGCCTCGCCCGCTCCAGGATTGGGTGGCTCCCCATGCTCCCCGGTGCCGTTTCCCCCCTCCCCCCGCTTCCGTTTTTTTGGGGAGCGGGGGAAGAGGGTGGAAATTCTGGGGTCCCCCGCCAGGGCGGGAGGGTTGGGAAGCCTATTGGCTACATCACAGGGTGTGGCCTAATATGCAGAGGAGCTCCTGCTAGAAAAAGAGCCCAGTTCAGGGCCATAACTAGGTGGGGGCTGGGGGGCAGTTTTGCCTCCCAAATCTGCCAGACCGTAATGCCCTCTCCTCATCCCCCGACCCCCCTCTCCTCTTGTTTATGCTTGTTAATTAACTTAGCATTCCCTAACACTACCTCCAGAAAAAAATCCTAGATACAGGCCTGGAGATGAATTCAAATTTTACAGCCCCAATAGCCCAGTCTAGCCCAATTTCATTAGAGTCTGGAAGCTAAGCAGGGTTGACCATGGCCAGTAGTTAAATGGGAGACCACCATGGAAACCTGGAGCTACTTTACTAAGGAAGGCAATGGAAACCCACCTCTACTCATCTCTCACCTTGGAAACCCCAGGAGGTAGAACTTTATGAATTGCCATTAATTGGTTGTGACTCAATGGCACACTCTATTTTTATTTAACAGCATGATGTGAGTTTGTTAAAATACAACCTACAGTTCTTGGGAATATAATAAACACCTCAGTAGTGTCCTCATATTGTCAATGAGAATATGGTAAACAAGAGCTGGAAACATGAAGTCTGAGTAAAAGCCTTAACAAATTGCACACAGCTATTATAATAGGCCAGTTTTTCAGATCAACAGAATCTTACGATTTTAGGCAATTATCAAGTGTATGCTCAAAAGAGCAAAACTTGATTCAAATTTGTTTTGATTGAAGACCAAACAAGAAGCTAGAAAACACTGAGGGCTTTACAATTTCATTACTAACTATCAAATTAACAACATTACATTTGCTTACACGTCCAATAAGTAATTCTTGAGGAGCTGAGAGTCAGAAAGCTTTACTTACCCTCTGTTTCACCCTTGAGGAATAATTACAGAAAACAGCATTGGTAATACCAAAGGGGAAGAGTTCACAGTTTGAGAAACACAGGTGTGGTGAGTGACTGAACACAATGCAAGATTTGTGCAAACAGGGATTGTATCAAGAATTAATGTGCCTAGTGTGAGGTCAATATTCTCTTGACCTCAGCAATCATATTGGGTATCATCAACCTACCACACAGAGTTGGTGTAAAAACTGTTGAACAGAGTTAGTACACAAAGGCCGCTAACAGACGGCTGGCTCACGGTGGCATCGAGCTGACCCGGAAGTGAGCTGGCTGGAAACGGAGCATCCAGGAGCATCCTGACGGCCCACAGAAGAGGGACAGGCCACGGGCGCCCTGAGGAGCATATGGAGTGCTCACATGCCCCATCCACAGCTCTCTAGGCACTTCCTGGGGAGACACCCAGGTTTGTAGAAAAATCCCAAATTGGTAAAAAAAAAAAAAAAAAGTACATGGAAGGGGTTAAATCCACTTAAACATAAAAGTGTTGTTTATGCATATGCAGACAACATACCTACCTGTGTCAAAGTTTCAGCAGTGGTGATGGGGAAGAGGAGACACAGTGGATGAAGTCTGGAGCTTCATTGGGGTTGTAGGCATCAATGTGGTGGTAGTGGAGAGCACGGTGGCCCAACTGAAATAAAGTGAGTTCAGCCAGCTCTGAATCAACCAAGA
Source organism: Heteronotia binoei (assembly GCF_032191835.1). Taxonomy (NCBI): domain Eukaryota; kingdom Metazoa; phylum Chordata; class Lepidosauria; order Squamata; family Gekkonidae; genus Heteronotia; species Heteronotia binoei. The sequence continues at coordinate 55,440,918 of NC_083243.1, read as the reverse complement.
ACACTTTATTGCAAGAAGAAACAGTCACAAACAGCACAGGCACTTCTCTCTCGGCTTGACTTCACGAACGAAGATTTAAGAAGGGTGCAGTAGTCCACGTCTGCTGCAGGCTCACTGGTGTCTGACAAGACCAATGCGGGACAGGCAGATCCGGCCACAGTGGCTGCAGGGAAAAGTCTGATTTGGGGTTGGTGCTGTAGCAGTGCGATTCTTCCTCAATCTCCTTTTGTCCTCAAGACCAGCTATGCATGCGTTCTCAAAGAAAGAGACAGCCTGGTGGATGGTGTGCCTCCATGCTTTGCGATCTGAGGCTAGGTCAGACCACTGGTGATGGTTGATGTGACAGGTGCCAAGGGATTTCTTCATGGAGTCCTTGTACCTCTTCTTTGGTGCCCCTCTATTTCGATGACCGGTGGAAAGTTCGCCATACAGAGCAATCTTGGGAAGGCGGTGGTTTTCCATCCTAGAAATATGCCCTGCCCAGCGCAGCTGCGTCTTCAACAGCAGTGCCTCGATGCTTGTAACCTCCGCCCTCTTGAGGACTTCAGTGTTGGTCACAAAGTCACTCCAGTGGATGTTGAGGATGGTGCGAAGGCAGCGCTGATGAAAGCGCTCAAGGAGTCACAGGTGATGACGGTATAAAACCCACGATTCGGAGCCATAGATGAGGGTTGTCATCACAACCGCTTTGTAAACATTGATCTTTGTGCCTTTTTTCAGATGCTTGTTCCTCCACACTCTTTTGTGCAGTCAGCCAAATGCACGGTTTGCCTTTGCCAGCCTGTTGTCAATCTCCTTGTCGATCTTGGCATCTGAGGAGATGATGCACCCCAGGTAGCTGAACTGCTACTTCACTCATTATATATACACTGTGGCTGAGTTAAATACATTCCCTTTAGTCAGCAGCAATTCCTCCTATTGGTCTCTCCAGGATCCTTCATTTGCATTTCCTGGAAGAAATGCCTCATATCTTGAATTGGAATGCAGGCATCAGGATCCTGCAGAAGAATGGAAGTATGCTTCAAGCTCAGGCTTACTAACACAGCAAATACATAACAGGCCTACTAACACCAACAGCAGAAGCTTTAAGGCAGGAGGACTTCAGGAGCCACAGCAGGCCCAACAGCAGAGGCCTGCTGGAGCTGTCGTGTTGAGCTCACAGTAGGGTTACCAGGTTAAACTCAAGAAATATCTGGGAACTTTGGGGGTGGAGACAGGGGCAAGGGTGTGACAAGCACGATTTTGCTCCGAAGGGAGCTCTGGCAACCACATTTAAAGGAACGGCATGATTTTTAAATGCCTTCCCTCCATTTGGACTGTGAGTTGGCCACGATCTAGTAAATAGACTCAATCTATTTTCATCTTGATCCAGAACACGTCCAGTGGCACCTTTAAGACCAAGAGAGTTTTATTCAAAGTGTGAGCTTTTGAGTGCCAAATGCACTTCCTCAGACATAATAGCATACAGAATAATGAAGATGCTATTTATGTATGCCAATTTATTACCCACCCTCTATATGTAAGATTCTGTTTCCATTTCATTATATCTGAGGAAGTGTGCTTGGCACACAAAAGCTCATACTTTAAATAAACTTTGGTCTGTTGCTAAGTTGAGACCAACATGGCTACCCACCTGGATCTATCTGACAACACTACCATGGAGTGGACAGAGTTGCCTGGGCTGCTTGTGAGGTGCAGGTAGGGTTGCCAAGTACCTTTAAGCCCCTGGCAGGGGACTTTCCTATTGTACCATAGAGTTTCCCCTCCCAAATGGCTATAGCATCCAGGAAAACCATAGAATTTTCCTGGAAACGCACAAAGCGGTCACCATTTCCGGATGACATCATCGTGCAGACGACATTGAAGGAGGTTGAGAACCTCCCGGGCAGGAGAAACCCCGCCCCCCCCGGGCGGGGGAACCCCTGCCCAGGCCCCTGCCTCTGTCTGCATAGACCATACTTGTTGCTGTCTTGTTTTGCTGAAACAAGATTTGAAGCTAGTTTCTTGACTAAAGCAACCAAGCAAAACTCCTGAATTCCCTCTGACAAATTGCTAGACTACACTGTTATCTTGGTTGGAATATTACCATAATTTTTCTGAGTTGTTTCCCCTGTTTCATGAAGCAAAAAATGGTTTAAAAGAGAGGTTTCCATGGTTTTGTTGTTGGGGCAGGGTATGGATTTTTGCAATCTCTCTCTCTTTTTAAAGTAGACAGCTTTATTTCATTGTAGTTGCCCTATTGTGTCAAATCAGTTATCAGTGTTCTCTTTGCTTATTTAAATGCTCTTTTTCTGAGTGTGGTACAAAAGAGCTCAAGCACAGCTTTCTTCTTAATTACATGCCTCACCAGTTACTTCTTGATTAGAATATTTGTTTTAGGCTAGCTAGGTGGTGGGTTGCTATGGGATAAACAATCATGACAGCTCTAATTCAACAAGATTCTGCCAGGCCTGAAACATGAATCTCTCAGGGCTTTACCATGAAAGACACATAAGAAAGAGCAGAAACGCTGGGCTGTGCACAATGAAATGATCCTTACTAGTAATGTTTGCGTTTCATGGACTCAATAGAAACCTGAAGCAGTAGGAAATCACTTGAAGAGGGGCAAAGTAGGGCCAGGGGTGATTGACTTTGAATTGGATTTAATCTGAGTTCTGTTGCCCATAGGGTTGCCAAGTCCCCAGCTTGCCGCAGCGGAGGACTCTCTCTCATGCGCGGAGCACGAGCATGACGTGATGTCACCCAGAAGTGACATCATCAAAATGGTGGCGCCCATTCAGGGCTGCTCTAGGCGTTTCTAGGAAAACTCTATGGTTTTCCCGGATGCTCTAGCCATTTGGGAGGTTAAAACTCTATGGTACCTATGCACCATAGTTTTTACCTCCCAAATAGCTAGAGTGTCTGGGAAAACTGTAGAGTTTTCCTGGAAATGCCTAGAACAGCCCTGCATGGGTGCCGCCATTTTTATGATGTCACTTCCTGGTGACATCATCATGCCAGTGACATTGGGGGAGGTTCCCCCGCTGGCCTAATGTGGGCCGGCGGGTTGGGAACCTCCAGTGCAGGAGAACCCCTGCCTGGACCTGGGGATTGGTAGCCTTAGTTGTCCATGATTCATTTGAAGAGGAAGAGACTGGATTTATACCCCGCCCTTTGTAGGGTTGCCAATCCCCAGGTGGGGGCAGGGGATCCCCCGGTTTGGAGGCCCTCCCCCCGCTTCAGGGTCGTCAGAAAGGGGGGGGGGGAAATGTCTGCTGGGAACTCTATTATTCCCTATGGAGATTTATTCGCATAGAAAATAATGGAGAACTGATCTGCTGGTTTCTGGGGCTCTGAGGGGACTGTTTTTTGAGGTAGAGGCACCAGATTTTCAGTATAGCATCTAGTGCCTCTCCCCAAAATACCTCTAAAGTTTCAAAAAGATTGGACTAGGGGGTCCAATTCTATGGGCCCCAAAAGAAGGTGCCCCTATCCTTCATGATTTCCTATGGAAGGAAGGAATTGAAAAGGTGTGCCGTCCCTTTAAATGTGATGGCCAGAATTCCCTTTGGAGTTCAATTATGCTTGTCACAGCCTTGATCTTGGCTGCACCACTAATGTCTCCTGGCTCCACCCCCAAAGTCCCCAGATATTTCTTGAATTGGACTTGGAAACCCTAGCCCTTTACTCTGCGTCTCAGAGTGGTTTACAATCTCCTTTCCCTTTCCCTCCCCACAACAGACACCCTGTGAGGTAGGTGGAACTGAGAGTCCTCTGACAGAAACTGTTCTTGAGAGAACAGCTCTGAAAGAAGTTGTGGCTGACTAAAGGTCACAACAGCAGATGAATGTGCAGGAGTGGGGAATCGAGCCTGGTTCTCCCAGATTAGAGTCCGGCACTTAACCGCTATACCAAACTGGCTTTCCTTTGCAATAAGCAGACCACCCTGTGCCACTGGGCTAGGAAATTCCTTGGAGGAGAGTGAATGTGTGTGCTCAGCTAACCTGGGCAAAATCAAAGGCAAAGTGAAATCTTATATGTGTCTAAAGTGTAGGCTTGCCAATCCCCAGGTCCTAGAGGGAGTTCTTCTGCTTTCCCAGGTTTCTTCCCACTAGGCTTCCCAATCCCCAGGTCCCAGAGGGGGATCCCCCGGTTTTACAGGCTTCCCCTCTCCCCCAGCCAGCTGGCCGGCGGGGGAAGCCCCGCCCCCAGAGCCATCATGCACCTCTATGAACAATTCCCATAGGGAATGATGGGGAATTGATCCGCGGGTATCAGGGGTTCTGGGGGGGCTGTTTTTTGAGATAGAGGCACCAAATTTTCAGTACAGCATCTAGTGCCTCTCCCCAAAATACCTCCCAAGTTTCAAAAAGATTGGATCAGGGGGTCCAATTCTATGAGCCCCAAAAGAAGGTGCCCCTATCCTTCATTATTTCCTATGGAAGGAAGGCATTTAAAAATTTGTGCAGTCCCTTTAAATGTGATTGCCAGAACTCCCTTGAAGTTCAATTTTGCTTGTCACACCCTTGCTCTCGGCTCTGCCCCCGATGTCTCCTGGCTCCACCCCCAAAGACTCCTGGCTCCACCCCCAAAGTCCCCAGATATTTCTTGAATTGGACCTGGCAACCCTACTTCCCACCCCCAGTCAGCTGGCCGGCGGGGGGAAGCCCCTCCCCCAGAGGACCATGTGCTTTTCCACCTCCGGAGGCTTCAGTCTCCGATTGAAAGGCTTCCTCTTGGGATGGTGTGTCTGTGTTACTTGGAAGAAGTTGGCAACAACTCACGAATAGAGAGGCCACTCCCTCACTTCAGAGTAACCAGAAACGGCGGCAGGGGGGGGAGGGAAACATCTGCTGAGCACTTCATTGTTCCCTATGTGGAGATCGATTCTCATAGGGTATAATGGGGAATTGATCTGGAGGTTTCGGGGGCTTTGGGGGGGGCTATTTTTTGAGGTAGAGGCACCAAATTTTCAGTATAGTATCTAGTGCCTCTCCACAAAGTACCCCCCAAGTTTCAAAATGACCGGACCAGGGGATCCAATTCTATGAGCCCCAAAAGACGGTGCCCCTATCCTTCATTATTTCCTATGGAAGGAAGGCATTTAAAAAGGTGTGCTGTCCCTTTAAATGTGATGGCCTGAACTCCCTTGGAGTTCAATTATGCTTGTCACACCCTTGTTCCTGGTTCCGCCCCCAATGTCTCCTGGCTCCACCCCCAAAGTCCCCAGATATTTCTTGAATTGGGCGTGGCAACCCTACTAAAGTGCCATCAAGTTGCAGCCAACTGATTGTAACCCCATAAGATTTTCAAGGCAAGAGATATTCAGAGGTAGTTTTGCTATTGCCTGCCTCTTCTTTGTGACCCCCGATTTCTTTGATGGTTTCCCATCTGAATAATAACCATAGCTGGCCCTGCATAGTTTCCAAGCTCGATAGTATTGGGCTGGCCTGGGCCTTCCAGATCAGGGTACAATTTTACATGCGTTATTCTTAATATGTGCTGCCATTATCCTGGGCCTAGTGAGGCCTATAGGCTCCAGAGAAGCTTGCCTAGGAGTTACTACAGAAAACTTACATGTCCTAGGATCCCTTCTGTCCCTCTGATTGGGTGGCAAGATTTTGGAGGGAAACTAACCCAGAGAGGGGTGGGAACTTGGAGGAAGCATAAAAAGGGCTAAGCACAGACAAGGTGTGTTCTGTCCAGAAGAGACTGCAGATGGGGCGTTCTCTCTCTGGAAGGCTGAGCTGGAGGCAGGCTGTAATCTAGAGAGCTTGCAGCTGGGAAGAGATCCCTCACCCACAGGATGTGGTGAGTTTTGCTATTTGTAGCAATGCAAGGAATGTCTAGGGCTTCTGTTTATTTGCATCAACCTTTACAGTTTTCATATTCACTAAAGCACTAAATCTTTATCACCCAGTTATACTGCCTGGGTCTTCTACTGGAGCCTTGGCTTTCTTGTGTTTCTCAGAAACCTTTACTGTTTTCATATTCACTATAGCACTACATCTTTATCACTCACTTATACTGCCCGGGTCTTCTACTGGAGCCTTGGCTTTCTTATGTCTCTCTTGTTTGATTAAAGAACCCTACATTTTCCTCAGAGGACAACATCAAATGTAAATACCTGCATTTATATGGGCAGATATAACCCAGTTAAGTTGGACAAACTGCTGCACTAGTGCTACATCACCTGGTATTACTCTGATTTTGCAAGGATTTTTAAATGGCACATCTTTTGCTTCTCAGTTTAATCCTTGGCATCTCCTGTAAAAGATAGGACTTTTCTTTGCCTGAGAGCCCGGAAAGCAGGCAATACTACTGACCTTGATAGACTAGCAGGACAGCTAGCAGGTTTGTTCAGTGAGCCATAAGCCTTCAATGGAAAGTCTCAGGTCACACTGCTAAAGTCAAAATCTTCTACAGACTCATTCTATGTTACTAAGGCTGCTTAGTTCTTATAAGTTCATCCCCTTGAGATAAGTGTTTTCACTGTCCTTTACTGAAGTGCTTTCTCTTTGTTAAGCAATGAAAAATGGCCACCTCCTTATGGTTGGCTCAAAACAAAGTGTTCAAAGCCCTTGACTACTGAACTTTATTATGGAGATGGAAAGCTGCCAGCATTCAGGCAGTCTGCACTAACTGACACAAAGTGTTTGAAGTATTGGAGTCACCTTCATGGTGGTATGGGTGGAGGAAGGATGCCTCTTGGCCTTTGAAAAAGGACACTGTTTCTCTCTTAGCAGAAATTGTCAGAGTTTGGGGTGAAAAGAACCAGTTTAATTCCTGAAAAGTTAGCAGATAATCACTCATTTTTAATAACCCCAATTCCTCTTTATTTGTGGATATTATTTAGAGTAGCAGAACCACAGAAACTTCATTCTGAATAATACTGGCATACAGTTGCAAGAAACACTTGCAAGAAATATCCTACTATTTGTGTGCAGAAAGTATAGTGAAAGTATACTGGAAGAGATGTCATTATGCTGGGGATGACACCAATCACCTGCCCCCTCTCATTTCAACCAGCATTTTCTCCTGCTACACAGCTGAGCAACAAAGGGCAGGTGGCAGGAGTGAGAGGGCCCCTGCCAAAAGGGGAAACCTGATCACCCTGAAAAGCTATTTCAGACTGTCTAGTATATTTTGATCCCACCTTTCCTCCAAGGAGCATACATGGTTCTCCCTTCCTCACTGTAGAGTAGAACTGCCAGTGTGGTGTAGTGGTTAAGTGTGCGAACTCATATCTGGGACTGGGAGAACCAGATTTGATTCCCCACTCCTCCACTTGCAGCTGCTGAAATGGCCTTGGTCAGCCATAGCTATCACAGAATTGTCATTGAAAGGGCAGCTGCTATGAGAGCTCTCTCAGCCCCACCCACCTCATAGGGTGTCTGTTATGGGGGAAGAAGGTAAGGGAGATTGTGAACTGCTCTGAGATTCGAAGTGAAGGGCAAAGTATAAATCCAATATCTTCTTCTTTAGCTTCACAACAACCCTGTGGAACAGGTTAGACTGAGAGAGAATAACTGGACTAAGATCACCCAGTGACCTTCATGGCAGGGTAGAATTTGAGGCTTTTCCAGATTCTTGTTCACCAGTCTAACCCAGGGGTGTTGAACTTATTTGTTATGAGGACTGGATCTGACATAAATGAGACATTGTTGAGCCGGGCCGTGTGTGTCATACAATGTAATGCCAGGTAGCAGAGATATAAACTTTATAAAGAACACAAACACAATTGAAGATTTTTTTAAAAAAAACTTAAAATATGCTTATAAGATTATTACTCTTGCAATATTTCATTTATTTAACAGTCTCTGATAACTGACATCTCTTGCTCTGAATTATTGCATCAAAATTTGGAGGCAGTGTCTGTGCGGTAGCAATCTTGAGTATGCTGTTCAGGGGTTTGTGTCTGTAAGTTGCAAACCAACTTTTGATCTATTGACATTCATTACAGAAATCTCATGGTCAAGGCTTTGAGACTAAGACCCAAGGGAAAACATGAAATGGCTGGGCAATGCAAGCTTTTGTACATAAGTTGCTTCATTTGCTGGTCAGCCAATGGAGAAAATAGAAGCTTTGCTCTGTAGCTCTTGTGCAATTGAGCAAGCCTGGTAAAGCAAGCTGTGATGCAGAATGAAGGAAGAGAGAGAGAAGGAAGCAGATGACAGTGAGCTCATGGGCCTGATAAGAGCCCTCTGAGGGTCTGATCCAGCCCTTGGACTGCACATTTGACACCCCTGCTCTAACCAGTACACCCCATCACTCTTTGCTATCTGTTGCCAATGTTGTCTTTTTCTTAGGGTCTCAATGTTGTATATTTGTCCACTCTTCTGGCCTAGGTGCACAAACATTATGACTTATTTAAAATATAACCTCAGCTAGATTTCTATCCAAAGAGGATTTCATTCTAATTTATACAACACATCCATTTTAATCTACTAAGGGAGAAGGTGGAATACAAATATCAGATATTTTATCGTTGTATGCCCAAAGTTCCTAAAGTCTCTCAATAAAATTAAAGCTGGTGCAGAATAAATACATAACAACCAGCAGGTCCTGAGCTGAAAGGTTTCCTCTAAGGAGCCAAAAAAAAGTAAAGATGTGAGTCATTAGTTGCCTTCTCCATTACCCACAGCTTTTCATAGCTGGTGAATGATACAGAAATATATATATATATATGAACATATGAATCAGACCCTTGGTCCATCAAAGTCAGTATTTTCTACTCAGACTGGCAGCGGCTCTCCAGGGTCTCAAGCTGAGTTTTTTCACACCTTTTTGCCTGGACCCTTTTTTGGAGATGCCAGGGATTGAACCTGGGACCTTCTGCTTACCAAGCAGATGCTCTACCACTGAGCCACCGTCCCTCCCCAAACATGGTTTGGGAAGTTAGTGAATCTGCAAATATGAGATAAAAGATTAGCTGTGCAATCCCTTCAGAGCACTGAACAGGGGGTGTAACTCAGAAGGCAAGCCAAAGTTTCTTATGAAAGAATTGGTCCACAAATAGAAGGGTAACAAATAAGGAGCAGAGGATGGACCCAGGGCAAATGCACTACTAGAGCAGAGAGAAGTAGCAGAAACCAGATGTAGCCCAAGGTTCAAGGAGGAGGTAAGGTCAAAGACACTGGTAGAAGATGTCAGTCCTAGGCCTGGAGAGAAGGAATTACTTCTTTACTCAATGAGTAATTAAAGAAGAAGAAGGTTAAGAAAAGTTGGTTTTTATACCTCACTTTTCTGTACTCAAAGTAGTTTACAATCATCTTGCTTTCCAGTTTGGTGTAGTGGTTAGGAGTGGCGGACTCTCATCAGTAGAACTGCTTTGATTCCCCACTCTTCCACATGAAGCCAGATGGATGACCTTGGGCAAGCCATAGTTCTCAAAAGAGCTGTTCTCTCAAGAGTAAGTAAGTAAATTTTTATTTATACCCCGCCCTCCCTGCCAAGGCAGGCTCAGGGCGGCTTACAAAACATGATATGAAATCATGATATCACAATAACAGATAAAATCAATAACAGTATAAGTACAAATATAAATTAATTATAAAAAGTTAAAACAATACAGTGGTGCTATTTATCCGGCAGCGTAATATTCATTCTGGTTACGTCTTAAAGGCTTCTTGGAAGAGGGCAGTTTTGCAGGCCCTGCAGAACTGATTGAGGTCCCGCAGGGCCCGGACCTCCTCCGGCAGCTGATTCCACCATTGGGGGGCTTTTATAGAGAAGGCCAGCTCCCTGGTCGTTTTAAGTTTGGCCTCTTTAGGCCCAGGGATTTCCAAAAGATTTTGTGAACTGGAGCGCAGTGCTCTCTGGGGAACATATGGAGAGAGGCGGTCCCTGAGGTAGGCAGGTCCTCGGCCATATAGTGAAGAGCAGTTCACTTAGAGTTGTCTCAGCCCCACCAACCTCACAGAGTGTCTGTTGTGGGAAGAGGAAGGGAAGGAGATTGTTAGCTGCTCTGAGACTTTGAGTGAAGGGTGAGGTATAAATCCAGTCTTCTCCTCCCCTCCCCACAACTGGCAGCATTTGTGGTAGGTGGGGCTGAGAAAGTTATGAGAGAACTGTGACTGGACCAAGGTCACCCATCCAGCTTCATGTGGAGAAGTGGGGAATAAAACTGGGGTCTCCAGATTAGGGGCTGCCACTCTTAATCACTATATCATGCTGGCTCTGAGGTGCAGTGGTTAATGCTGTGGAACATAAGAACATAAGAGAAGCCATGTTGGATCAGGCAATGGCCCATCCAATCCAACACTCTGTGTCACACAGTGGCAAAAAAAACCCCCTACACACACACACACACACACACACACACATACATACACACTGTGGCTAATAGCCACTGATGGCCCTCTGCTCCATAAGAACATAAGAGAAGCCATGTTAGATCAGGCCAAAGGCCCATCCAGTCCAACAATCTGTGTCACACAGTGGCAAAAATTTTATTTTTATATATATATATATATATATATATATACACACACACACACACACACACACACACACACACACACACTGTGGCTAATAGCCACTGATGGACCTCTGCTCCATATTTTTATCTAAACCCCTCTTGAAGGTGGCTATGCTTGTGGCGGCCACCACCTCCTGTGGCAGTAAACTCCACGTGTTAATCACCCTTTGGTTGAAGAAGTACTTCCTTTTATCCGTTTTAACCTGTCTGCTCAGCAATTTCATCGAATGCCCACGAGTTCTTGTATTGTGAGAAAGAGAGGAAAGTACTTCTTTCTCTACTTTCTCCATCCCATGCATTATCTTGTAAACCTCTATCATATCACCCCGCAGTCGACATTTCTCCAAGCTAAAGAGTCCCAAGCGTTTCAACCTTTCTTCATAGGGAAAGTGTTCCAGCCCTTTAATCATTCTAGTTGCCCTTTTCTGGACTTTCTCCAATGCTATAATATCCTTTTTGAGGTGCGGCGACCAGAACTGCACACAGTACTCCAAATGAGACCGCACCATCGATTTATACAGGGGCATTATGATACTGGCTGATTTGTTTTCAATTCCCTTCCTAATAATTCCCAGCATGCGTCTTGACATTTTCAGTGAGTTATCTACCACGACCCCAAGATCTCTCTCTTGGTCAGTCTCTGCCAGTTCACACCCCATCAACTTGTATTTGTAGCTGGGATTCTTGGCCCCAATGTGCATTACTTTGCACTTGGCCACATTGAACCGCATCTGCCATGTTGACGCCCACTCATCCAGCCTCAACAGATCTCTTTGGAGTTCCTCACAATCCTCTCTGGTTCTCACCACCCTGAACAATTTAGTGTCATCCGCAAACTTGGCCACTTCACTGCTCACTCCCAACTCTAAATCATTTCTGAACAAGTTAAAGATCATAGGACCCAGTACTGAGCCCTGTGGCACCCCACTGCTTACCGTCCTCCACTGCGAAGACTGCCCATTTATACTCATTCTCTGCTTCCTATTACCCAGCCAGTTTTTGATCTACAAGAGGACCTGTCCTTTTACTCCATGACTCTCAAGCTTTCTAAGGAGCCTTTGATGAGGAACTTTATCAAAAGCTTTCTGGAAGTCAAGGTAAACAACATCTATCGGGTCTCCTTTGTCCACGTTTGTTCACCCCCTCAAAGAAATGTAACAGGTTAGTGAGGCAAGATCTACCCTTACAGAACCCATTCTGAGTCTTCCTCAATAACCCGTGTTCATCAATGTGCCTACTCATTCTGTCCTTGATAATGCTTTCTACCAACTTTCCCGGTATTGAAGTCAGACTGACAGGCCTGTAATTTCCCGGATCTCCTCTGGAACCCTTTTTAAAGATGGCGATGACATTTGCTACCTTCCAGTCCTCAGGAACGGAGGCAGATTTCAATAAAAGATTACAGATTTTTTTTAGAAGATCCACAAGTTCAACTTTGAGTTCTTTCAGAACTCTCGTATGTATGCCATCTGGACCCGGTGACTTATTAGTTTTTAATTCGTCCATCAGTTGTAGGACCTCCTCTTTTGTCACCTCAATCTGTCTCGGGTCTTTCAACACCCCTTTCAAAATTAGTGGTTCTGGGGCGGGCAAAAAGTTTTCATCTTCCACAGTGAAGACGGAGGCAAAAAATTCATTTAGCTTCTCAGCCATTTCTCTATTCTCCTTCAGTAATCCTTTTACCCCTTGGTCATCCAAGGGCCCCACCGCCTCCCTGGCTGGTTTCCTACTTCTAATATATTTGAAGAAATTTTTATTGTTGGTCTTTATGTTTTTTGCATTATGCTTTTCATAGTCCCTTTTTGCCTGCCTGATCATAGTCTTGCATTTGATTTGCCACAGCCTGTGTTCCCTTTTACTAATCTCACTTGGACTGGTTTTCCACCACTTAAAGGAGTCCTTCTTACCTTTTACAGCTTCCATTACTTTGTTTGTTAACCATGCAGGCCTTTTCTTATGCCTGTTTGTGCCTTTCCTAACTTGTGGTATGTATTTTATCTGAGCTTCTAGGATTATCGTTTTAAATAGTCTCCTAGCTTCCCCAAGGGTTTTGACTGTATTTACCTTTCCTTTCAGTTTCCTCCTCACATGCCTTCTCATCTCAGTGAATTTACCCCTTTTAAAGTTAAACGTGGTTCTGGCGGTCTTTTTGGGCAACTCCCTATTTATATAAACGGTGAAATCAATAACATTATGGTCACTGCTCCCAAGTGGCGCAATCACTTTTACATCTCTCACCAAGTCTTGGGCATTACTTAGGACCAAATCCAGGATCGCCCCACCCCTGGTAGGTTCTGTAACCATCTGTTCCATAGCACAGTCATTGAGAGCATCAAGAAACTCAATCTCTTTCTCTCGACCAGAACACATATTGACCCAATCAATCTGCGGGTAGTTAAAATCACCTATTATGACACAGTTTTTACGTTTAGCCGCTATCTTTAAGCCTTCCATCATATTATAATCGTCCTCTCTCTTTTGATTTGGTGGGCGATAACAAACTCCCATAGTTAAATTTCCTTTTGGGCCCTCTATTTCAACCCAAAGCATTTCTAAAAGTGAATCTAATTCTCTGACCTCAGTCTTACTGGACCGTATATCCTCTCTGACATACAGAGCCACCCCACCTCCAACCCTTCCCTCCCTATCCTTCCGATATAACTTATATCCAGGAATCACCATGTCCCACTGATTCTCCTCATTCCACCAAGTTTCTGAAATTCCCACAATGTCTATGTTTTCTCCCAATACTAAGCATTCCAATTCACCAATTTTACTTCAAACACTTCTAGCATTTGCATACAAACATCTATAATTTCCCAGGCAAGCTAGGCCCGCCACCTTCCTCCTGCCGCCTCGAGACTCTGGCAGACAGTCCATACTGTTTGTCACCATCACAGTGGACAACTCTGATCCGTTACCCGGTAGAAAAATAGCAGCCAACCCTTCATCTCTTTGAGACGAGTCCTCCTGAACCAGAGACATTTCATCTCCTGTCGGCTTTCCCCCAAGATTTAGTTTAAAAACTGCTCTGCCACCTTTTTGATTTTAAGCGCCAGCAGCCTGGTTCCATCTGGTGAGAAGTGGAGACTGTCTCTTTTGTACAGCTCCTGCTTGTTCCAGAAAGCATCCCAGTGCCTAACAAACTTAAACCCTTCCTCCTTACACCATCGTCTCATCCACACATTGAGACTTCTAATTTGTGCCTGTCTCTCCTGCCCTGCACGTGGAACAGGTAGCACTTCTGAGAAGGCTACCTTGGAGGTCCTGGCCTTAAGTCTCCCGCCTAGCAGCCTAAATTTTTCCTCCAGGACCTCATGACTGCATTTCCCCACATCGTTGGTGCCAACATGCACCACGACCACAGACTCCTCCCCAGCACTATCAGCCTATCTACTACACGCGTAATGTCCACTACCTTCGCACCAGGCAGGCAAGTCACCATACGGTCAATACGCGGTTTCGCCACCCAGCTGTCTACTTGCCTAAGGATCGAATCACCAACTACCAAAACCCCCCCTCTCCCCCTGCCCAGGGATGGTTCCTTGGCGCGAAAGGATTCCCGCTCACCAACTGAAGAAGAGGTCCCTTCTGAGAGCGCATTCCCCTTATCTTCAGCACGGTGCCCTGTTCCCTCTCGACCCTCACGCTCTCTGGCAGCAACGGGACTGCTACGTTCAGAGCGGGGCTCATCTAATACGCCCCCCGAGAGTCTTCCCCAAGTGCCTAACTGACCGTCTCTGCTTCTTCAGGGCAGTCACCTCGGCCTCAAGGGTACAAACTCGTTCCTTGAGGACCAGGAGCTCCTTGCATCGAGCACACACCCAAGACTTCTGTCCTTTGGGCAGATAGTCATACATGTGACACTCAGTGCAAAACATATTTTTATCTAACCCCCTCTTGAAGCTGGCTATGCTTGTAGCCGCCACCACCTCCTGTGGCAGTGAATTCCACATGTTAATCACCCTTTGGGTGAAGAACTACTTCCTTCTATCCTTTTTAACCTGACTGCTCAGCAATTTCATTGAATGCCCACGAGTTCTTGTATTGTGAGAAAGGGAGAAAAGTACTTCTTTCTCTACTTTCTCCATCCCGTGCATAATCTTGTAAACCTCTATCATGTCACCCCACAGTCGACATTTCTCCAAGCTAAAAAGCCCCAAGCGTTTTAATCTTGCTTCATAGGGAAAGTGTTCCAACCCTTTAATTATTCTAGTTGCCTTTTTCTGGACTTTTTCCAATGCTATAATATCCTTTTTGAGGTGCGGCGACCAGAACTGCACACAGTATTCCAAATGAGACCACACCATTGATTTATACAAGGGCATTATGATACTGGCTGATTTGTTTTCAGTTCCCTTCCTAATAATTCCCAGCATGGCGTCGGCCTTTTTTATTGCAATCGCACACTGTCTTGACATTTTCAGTGAGTTATCTACCACGACCCCAAGATCTCTCTCTTGGTCAGTCTCTGCCAGTTCACACCCCATCAACTTGTATTTGTAGCTGGGATTTTTGGCCCCAATGTGCATTACTTTGCACTTGGCCACATTGTACCTCATCTGCCACGTTGACGCCCACTCACCCAGCCTCAACAGATCCCTTTGGAGTGCCTCACAATCCTCTCTGGTTCTCACCACCCTGGACAATTTAGTGTCATCTGCAAACTTGGCCACTTCACTGCTTACTCCCAACTCCAAATCATTTATGAACAAGTTAAAGAGCATGGGACCCAGTATTTGCTGCCAGGGGAGGTAGTAATGAGCATCAGTACTAACAACTTTAAAAAGGGGTTAGCCAGATCCGTGAAGGAGATTCCGTCAGTGGCTATTAATAATAATAATAATACTTTTTATTTGTATCCCGCCCTCCCCGCAAGAGCAGGCTCAGGGCGGCTGGAGCTTCCATATTTAGAGGCAGCAAAGCTCTGAATATCAGTGCTGGGAGGCAGCAGTGGGGGAGGGCATCAGCCTCTATGTCTTGGATTATTTTGGCCATCCAGGGCAACTGGTTGGCCATTGTCTAAAACAGAATACTGAACTAGATGAACACTCCAGCAGAATCTTCTTATGTTATTATATGGTGAGCCACTGAAGAAGATGCCACTGCTGGTGCTGTAACAAGCCAACGCAACTCTTGGAACAAGAAGCTTATTCAGAAGGCAGCAGCAACCAGAGACAGTCTCAGTGATTATGGGCCCTGGGCAAAACTCCAGCATGGGGCCCCAGAATCACTGCCACTCCACCAGCCTATCTCCCAAAAAAAGTGGACTGGGTTCTATGAACGGTGCATATAGAACTGGGTCTTCACCACCTCCCCCTTCCCACAGCAGTCCCATCCACCCATGGACAGAAAACTAGGTGGCACAGAAGACCTCTGGAAGGAGTGGGAACCAGGTGAAATTAACCCTCTTTCACCACATAGACTCTTGCATCAGACAATCTCAGATGGCAGAAGAAGGAGCAGAGATAATTTTCCAGGGTAAGATCCATTTATGTGAGCCCTATGTATTCTAAGAGGATTTGTTATGGCTCTTTTTTTCTCCATACCTCAAAATAACCACCCACATAGGTACTGCTGAAAGGTCCCTAAATAACACTTATTCCAAGGCACTTTCCTTTCATTTCTGCTTTGTAAGATTGTTTTTATTGTTGCAATCTTTTGTCATTTTTTATAACTATCACTAGTCATTCCTTGTTTGTGCATTACTATACATTTTGTTGGGATTTATCATGTCCTGCAAAATTATTGAAAGTTCTGCAGACAATTCCCTATATAGATGTCACCTTATCATGAGATATTTTATTTTATCCCATTTATCAGCAATGCTTCCTAAGTGGCTTACTGTACACAAGCCCCAGCAACATAACAACACTCTGAGCATTCATCTGAAAACAAAGCAATATGATGAACACTCATGTCAGTTTTGCTGTGCAGCGATGGGTATATCGAAGTGATATATCTTTGTAATATCTATGATACAGACGTTGCAAGACGTGAGACTAGAGAAATTATTTTGAAAGCACAAAAACCATGAGCTTTGCAAAATAAAAAATGAACACAAAAATTTGGCTTCTGATGTTATTGAAGAATATCTGGTCAAAGTATGGGGGAATTTTGTCTGCATTCTACTCCTGACAGGTTTAGCACTAAGATACAGGTGGGCAGCTGCGTTGGTCTGAAGCAGTAGAACAAAGCAGGAGTCACATAGCACCTTTAAGACCAACAAACTTTTATTCGGAATGTAAGCTTTCGTGTGCATTCTTCAGACGTCTTCTTGCATGAAACCTTACATTCTGAATAAAAGTTTGTTGGTCTTAAAGGTGCTACTTGACTCCAGGTTTAGCACTTGTTTCAATGCTACATGCAGAATGAAAAATTCATATTGTAATCAGTTGGGTTTCAGTTGAAGAAAAATACTAATAGATTTTATTTGGATTTCCTCTTCAGGATATGGTGTGTTGAGATAGCCTCACACCCAAGTTTTACTTATTTTGGTGGGAAATAAGCTCCAGGATAGGTCTGAGCATAGTAGAAATTGAGTGCCTCTGGGGTGGATTGGCTATTTAACTTGCAGGAAAATTTCTTGGTAGACTACTGCCCTGGAGAATCACTGTGACAGCCAGCAGCAGTTAGAGGAGGCAACTCAGCTAGTGCCTCAGGGACCACTTGCCTTGGTTGCTTCTGTGGCAAGGTTGATTGGTGTCTGCTCATCCATTGTCTCTCCCTGAACTGTCACCAGTTTACTGGAGCAGGCCATCCTATGTCCTCTGTTGGTGCTGCAAGGGCCAATCATCTTGGATTGCTCCAGAGTCATTTTCATTTTCCAGTTTGCCCCTCTGACACCCAAAGTCCATGACAAACTTCATTCAATGGCTATGAATAGATTTTACTATTCAGGAAGGTTAATCTGTCCCTCCCTTAGCAGTCCTTAGGCATTCTTCTCAGCTTCCTGTTATAATTATGGTATTTTCCCTCCACTTATGCCCTTTTAATATCTTACAGGATGTGTCTGCTGTACAGCATTGCTCATTTGTTATGTGCTCTGAGACAGAAACAGAATTACAGGCCGAGATGTACATTTCACTTGGTGGACATTTTTTCCTTCCCAAAACAATGTTTTCTTTATTGATAATTTTCATTTGCAACAATTGCAACAGTACAAGAGTGCAACATAATATTATAACATCCATATTTAGCTTTAGAGAATAAGACAAACAGAATAAAATAATATTAAAATGAACTAAAGTTAGATAAATCATTCTATTACAGAGTTTTATGTGGAAGAGAAATTATACTATAATCTAGCCTCAAGTTTCTGAGTACATTAGAATGAGAAAAAATATGGCTAACTAAAAGTATGTTATTTGTCGACACAATAATCTACATGGTAGAACTTCATTTTTAGTAAGGTATTCAATGAGCCATTCCGGTGGGAAGGGCGGGATACAAATCGAAATATAAATAAATAAATGATAGGAAACCAGATAACTACAAAACCAGATTCATAATCCTCAGGTGGAGATGGCTGGGTTTGGTTAGAGATTTTATTCAGTATAAAAATTTCCCATTAACGCTTCTGCCAGTCACTTATGGAAGGAGGGGTATTATATTAGGTAGACATTTTGAAGCCCCCCCTTTCTGTGACACTTGAGAATATAGCTAACAATTTGCTCTTCTTAAAAAATGCAAGACATGAAATTGAGATCTACATTGTTTCAGCACCATTTGGCATCAGTAGAGAATAAAGTCATATGAAATGACAATTCGGGCAACCACCGAACCCCATAAATCTGCTGTATTAAGAGTGAACTCATTTTTCATTTCCATAGTAACATTTTTCAGTGTTGTATACAATTTTTAAAAAATTATATAAGTCAGTAGTGCATCCATGCATATTGGATTAAGTAAAACATTAGACTGGCACCAATGTCAATGCTGGAATTGTTCCTTCATTTCACACCAGTATTATTGTCACCATATCCAAGCAGCTTAACATTATGGAGAGAAGCCAATCTAGACATCACAGCAGGTATGGGGCTCCTCTTCCCACCCACCTGTAGCACCCTCTTCACCTGACTGGATCACACAGCAGCAGCTCCTACTCCTCCTCTTCTTCCTCTGTCTCCCCACCTCACTTAAATGGCAGCTGAGATCTTACAACAGAGTGTCACACAATATTGGACTTCACACCCAAACTTTTTTGTATTTTTCCACAGACCTTAGGTGTCCCCAATGTTTGAAGGAAAATACCCCTTATCTGTACCTGACCCCATTGGTTTCCACAGGGCCATGTTCAGAATTACTGCACTGTAGAGAAATAGCAACTATTTTTATGATAACCTTTCAAAGAGTCTTCTAGTGGCATGGTGGTGGTGGGGAATTATGACTGCTGATGGAGGAGAGTGTATGTAAGAATCTCATACTGGTGCTCCATTGCTAGTGCAAGTGCCTCTGAATTCCCAGATGATAGGGAAGCTGAGAATCCTTGCCATGTGGATGGAGTCATAGTGTGTTTCTCAGTAGATGTTATAGGAAAGGGGATGGAATTAGGCACAGATGTACAATTTGGACAACATGTCTGTTGTACCATCTAGTTACAGCTTGAGTCTCTTTGCATTCAGGCTGCAGTATTATGTCCTGCATAGATGATGTTTCTTTTACTCATTTATGCAAGTGCAAGTATGGTGGAACAGTCCTGCTGTGGCCTGCCGTCCTGGGTTTCCCAACACTTATAGTGGGTTTTCTCTCTGTGTATGTTCAACCACTACTACCACTGACCTTTGTAGGAACTGCGCATTGGGAGGGTCAGGACTCCCCGCTTCCCTTCCAAGATCCAAGGCCTTGCCTCTGTGTCTCCTGCTACCCAGCATCTGGTTACCACAGGGACAGATAGTTGCCTTGTGCACCACTAAGGAAGTAGCCACCTGCCAACTGATTGCCATCCTCTTCTTGCTGGCGCTCCTTTTGAAATAGCATGTCTGAGATGGTGGATGTCTATATGACACAGAGAACCACTATCAGGATCAAAAGTTATAAAGCATTTATTAAAAAGCAAGTGTTTGCAAGAATACTTTTAGTACAGCACTAAATTGAGCCAGGGAGTCGAAAGAAAAGGGTAAAATACAATTCCTCTACCCCTCCCCCCATACATGTCTTATCAGCTGTTAAATATAAGGCTTAAATATATGCATAGAGAGTTACAGCTTTTTAAATGTGTTCCTTTACCTGCAAGCCTCCTTCAGGTGCAGGCCAGCACATGGCAATGGCCACCTTCTCCAGACCTCAGTTAAGAGTTATGTCTGCTTTGATGATATCAGCACCAAAAAGCCCTTCTTCCTTGCTCATCATTCCTCTTTCTACACCAACTGACCAGGTCAGGCTACGTCAAATATTTTCTGAAATCTCCAGGAGTTTCTTCCTGAAGTCTTTCTAGTACTTCGCCACTGCAGCCGCCCATCCATTCCCACGCCTCGCCCATCAAATGCAAATCTTGAGAATCATTGGATGTTTGACTCGGGGATGTATTTTCATGTCTGTAATCGAAAAGAATATTTTGTTGAATTGAATGAGAACAATTGAAGGAAGTGGGATAGTAATCTTAAATGTTATGGATGAAAGTCAAGCAATTAAAAAGGTTACACTAACAGAGCGTGCATTTGCACCTGAGGCAGTCAGCAACCTAGTATCAACAATTAATTCCTTGTTCTTGTTTTTGGTTCAGCAGAAAACTTCCATTTTCAGGTCTTTCAATCTGATTAAGCACAACAAATTGGGAAACAACTTTTATGATGGTTTGTGGATGAGATACAGTTTTGACTTCAGTCTTCAGGGCTGTGAGCCCCAGCCTCACACTTGGGAAAGTTCAGCTCTCCACATACATGCTAATGTAAAAATTATTCTTTTCCCAGCCCCTCCCCTTTGGGTAGACACAAGTACAAACAACAGGTTGCAAACTGAATCAGCCTGACCTAGGCTTCCCAACCCCCCCCCTCCCGCCCTGCCAGGGGATCCCTGGATTAGCATCCTCATCCCCCGCTCTCCAAAAATGTGGAAGTGGGGGGAGAGGTGGGGGGAAAACAGCACGGTGTCTCTTTCCTTGCCTGCCTCCCTCCCTCACAGGCTTTAGGCTTCTCCCTTCCTCCAGGTCACAAAGACCCGCCCACCGCCGGCCTGCTATTCGCTCCAGACTGGCCTCCCTTCGCGAGATGCATGCTGGGACTCGTAGTCCTTGTGTCCTCTCCGGCTGCCACAGGTGTCTCCTCGGGGAGTCTGGCCAGTGGAGGGGGGGAAGCTCCGCCCCCAGAGGACCATGTGCGTTTCTACCTTCGGAGGCTTAAGTCGCTGATTGAAAGGCTTCCTCTTGGTTCTGACAATTTTTAAAGTCCCAGATTCTTTTAAAAACGTTGTTTTGAATTTAGCCTCCCAACAATGGCTGCCGATGTTTCTCTATGGTATAGAGTAGGCTTTTTTCTTTACTACTTCCTGCCTCTGTCACCATCAACTCTCATGGAGATCTCACGATACTTGACGTATTTCCTGTCTTGCTCAGAAGTGCTGCAGGTCTGTTCCAGTGTGACGCAGCTGCTTTTCCTTCAAAACCGCAGATAGACTAAACAATGAGTTCCTTTTCACTTTTTAGCAGTTTTTAGCACTGTCCTTTATGTTAAAACAATCCAAACTTCACCCCTTCCTTCTTCTTCTTGCAAGCTTTCTATTTTTCTTTTTCCCACCTTATAATTTTGTCCCTTTAAGCTATAAATAGCTCCGGAATGAAAAGAAAACTTCTGTACCTTTTGTTCCAGTTATCCAAGTTTCCACTGGTCTTTCAAAGCTTTAAATGTTTAGAAATGTCCAAGAAGGTTAGGATCCTGATGAGCTTATGTCAAATCAATGACTCTGAGAACTTTTGCAGATGTTGACTATGCAGACTCCACGAGACCCCTCAAAGCCTCAAAGAAGACCCCTCCAGGACTTCCTTTCAGCCAAGGTAAATATCTTTTTAAAGTTTACGTGCAAGTCTTGGACCTTTCTCTCACTGAGAAAAGTAGGCAGTAGGCATTATGCCCCTTACTACCCCGAACAAAAGTTTCAGCCTGCTCCCGTTATGAGAAGCAGCTCAACTCGGCATTTTCCTTTCCCCGGAAGTCGAAAGGCTTCCTCTTGGGATGGGGTGTCTGTGCTACTTTGAAGAAGTTGGCAGCAACTCATGAGTAGAGAGGCCAATCCCCCTTCAGTGTTGCCAGAAATGGGGGGGAGGGAGTCTGCTGAGTACTTCATTATTCTCTATGTGGAGATCGATTCTCATAGGGTATAATGGGGAATTGATCTGGAGGTTTTGGGGGCTCTGGGGGCGCTGTTTTTTGAGGTAGAGGCACCAAATTTTCAGTATAGTATCTAGTGACTCTCCCCAAAGTATCCCCCAAGTTTCAAAACGATTGGACCATGGGGTCCAATTCTATGAGCCCCAAAAGAAGGCACCCCTATCCTTCATTATTTCCTATGGAAGGAAGACATTTAAAAAGGTGTGCAGTCCCTTTAAATGTGATGGCCAGAACTCCCTTGGAGTTCAATTATGCTTGTCACACCCTTGTTCCTGGCTCCACCACGATGTCTCCTGGCTCCACCCCCAAAGTCCCCAGATATTTCTTGAATTGGACTTGGCAACCCCAACCTGAACTGCAAGTGAAATGATTATCCCATATCTGATGACTGATTCACCAACAACTAGTTAGCTGCATCTTCACCAGCAGTTGTTTTTTTTTAATGAAAAGGACAGTATGTTGGCATGCTGATACAGATCTTTGTACAGGGAAGAGTTGTGTTGTCCATCAATGTTAGAGCTAGATTCAAGTCCAGTAACAATTTGGGGCCCAGCAAGACTTCTGAGGGGTAAGCTTTTGAGAGTCAAACTGTCCTTTGTCAGTGTTGTCAATCAGTGTTCATCAGATGTCTCTGACACTCCCAGAATGACCACTATTCCTTAGAAAGAGAAAACAAAATTGGAGTTTCACTTCCCTGTAACCATTGTTTATCGAGTGACCTTCTCTACAGGCACACATGGGACTGCACTTCCACAGGCTGGCCATGGAGAGGAGCTAGCAAGCTTTATAGAAAAGTTTCTAGAGCTCAAGAGTGCTCCCCTCCATCTTCAGCATAGTCTTTCTTGCCCATTGGGTCACATGATGGGGGAGGGGCAAGAACTCTTTCTTCAGTTCTCCCTTCATCATTGTAGTGAGTGAGCATTTCATTTCATTTTCATTTTATTTAGTTTATATCCCGCCCTTCCCACCAAAGTGGCTCAGGGCGGCTCACAACACAAAAGTTCTAACATAGGATTAAGTTTTAAAATACATCAATTTACAACATTTAAACAATAAACCAGTAAAAACAGTAAAACAGTAAAACAAAGCCATTTACCAAAGTACCATACTACAGCCTTCTATTCGAAATTTTCAAGTACCAATCAGTTGTATGCCAACTGGAAGAGGACTGTCTTACAGGCCCTGCGGAACTGCCCAAGGTTCCGCAGGGCCCTCACCTCTTCCAGTAGCTGGTTCTACCAGCAAGGGGCTGTGATTGAAAAGGCCCTGTCTCTGGTCGACTTAAGTTGGGCCTCCTTTGGCCTGGGGATTGCAAGCAGGTTTTGAGAACTCGATCTCAGCACTCTCTGCGGAACATGTGGGGAGAGACAGTCCCTAAGGTAGGCAGGTCCTAGGCCATATAGGGCTTTAAAGGTAATAACCAGCACCTTGTACCGAACTCAGTATATAATTGGCAGCCAGTGCAGTCCCCGGAGCCCCGGCTGGATGTGCTCCCATCTAGGAAGCCCTAATAGCAGCCGGGCAGCGGCATTCTGCACTAGCTGCAACTTCCGGGTTCAGCACAGGGGCAGCCCCATGTAGAGGGCATTACAGTGACCAACCTCAAGGTGACCGTTGCATGGATCACCATTGCCAGATCGTCATGCTCCAGGAAAGGGGCCAACTGCCTCGCCCACCTAATATGAAAGAATGCGGACTTGGCAGTGGCTGCTATTTGAGTCTCCATTGTCAAGGAAGGCTCCAATAGTACCCCCAAGCTCCTGACCTTGTGCGCCGTTGTCAGTGGTGCTCCGTCAAAGGCTGGTAAGGGGATTTCCCTTTCCGGGCCACGATGACCCACACAAAGGACCTATGTCTTGGCTGGATTTAGCTTCAATCTACTCAGTCTGAGCCATTTAGTCACGGCTTGCAACGCCAGGTCCAAGCATGTGTAGAGAAGCCCACAGCAAGGAAAGGAGGGTGAGATGTGTGTGTGGGGGGGGTGTTTTTGCTGGTGGCTCTAAGGCCAATTGAGTAACGGTTGATTTTTCAGGCAGCTATGACATCAAGGGGGTCAGTACTGATCTTAGTGATGGGGCCCTTGGTCTTTTTTCTATGCCCCAGCATTTATCCAAATTCAGTCCTGGGGCTCCCAAAGCTTTTCCCCACAAAGTCACTTTAAGTCTAGCTGCCTTTCCTTCTGTAGCCTTAGGCATGAGGTGGCAGCAGGCTGAGCATGAGGTAGTATTGTGACATTCACTCAAACATAACAGGCAAAATTTGTGCTCATCATTTTGCACCATTTTGGCTTCAAATTTCTTGTACTTCTTAAAAAGTGCCATCCTAGCCTTTTTTTAAATGGACATCCTTATTTCCATCTGCTTGGCCTCCCTTACCTGTCATGATGCTATCTAATTTTAAATTTATCTTAATCTATTATTCCATCTCTGGGCCTAATGTTGTATTGATATATATAATGTGCCCGATACTGCTGCCTGTGACATATATGCTGTTTGTTTTATCGTATCCTATGCTTTTAGCTTGTAGTTTTTGATTGTTTTAACTTTTGTTGTTATTCGCCCTGAGCCCACTCATGGGAACAAAAATAAAAATAACAAAATAAAATAACAAAAATAAAAATAAAGTAAATAAAAAAAGATGAAAAAATCCAGTCAGAAGCACTGAGGGACGTCATTCATAGTAGTTTGCTCTGGTATGTACTATCAGTCAGTCAAAAATGTATTGTGTATAGCCATTGGCCATTACAAAACAGAACATGAACAGTAAAGTCCCCAAATAACACCTTAAAATTTCCCCAGAAAGGCCAACCTCAAGAAGTTATAGCATTTGATATCACTCTTGCTCTTATCTTCTTAGCTGCAAGGGCAAACAAAGAGATTATAGCACACATGAGCATCATTGTCAGATAACAGAAATATAATATTTTCAGCTTCCAAATCTGCTTTTAAGGTGGTTAGTAGAAATCCCTTGGCACCTGTCGCATCAACCATCACCAGTGGTCTGACCTAGCCTCAGATCGCAAAGCATGGAGGCACACCATCCACCAGGCTGTCTCTTCCTTTGAGAACGCACGCATAGCTGGTCTTGAGGACAAAAAGAGATTGAGGAAGAATCGTACTGCTACAGCACCAATCCCAAATCAGACTTTTCCCTGCAGCCACTGTGGCTGGACCTGCCTGTCCCGCATTGGTCTTGTCAGCCACCAGCGAGCCTGCAGCAGACGTGGACTACTGCACCCTTCTTAAATCTTCGTTCGCGAAGTCAAGCCGAGAGAGAGAGAGAGAGAGAGATTCTGGCCAGAAATTTAATTCCGGGGGTGTTGTAGAGTGGACAGGATAAAATATAATGGGGAAGGTTCTCTATCATAGGCGAATTGCAAATGCAAAAACATTGTTCTGTTGCGATGTGAGAATATCGACCAGTTAACGGAGTTTGCATAGTCTGAAAGTGAAGAGTTGTGAAGGATGTTTTGATGTTAAATCTGGAGATATTAACCAGGTATGGGGATCTCAGATGATCAGATGGCAAGAAGAGAACTGCTTGCCCCTCATGTAACACTTTTGGGTGGGAAATGCTTCACTGAAGACGGAGAAGGGGGAACACCGAGCTCTAGAAATTTCTCTTAAAAGCTTGCTAGCTCATCTCTGTGGCTGGCCTGTGAAAACACAGTCCCACGTGTGCCTGCACAGAAATTACGAAGATGAACAATAATGCTAGGGAAAAGCTGACAGCAGCAGGAAAAGAGAAAGACCCACCACAATTTGGATTGACTCAATCAAAGAAGCCACAGCCCTCAGGCTGCAAGACCTAAGCACAGCTGTTAATGACAGGAAGTTTTGGAGAATGATAATTCATAGTCACCGTAAGCATGAAGCAACTTGATGGAACTCAGTACACACACAAGCACTTCTTAGAAATATCACCTTTCCCAGACACATCTTGAAAAATGTGATATCTGTGCAACAAGAATGCCAGCTTGTGCAAAGGTGTATGGCCATCATGGGACAAATGAGTAAGGGATGTGTACTTTTCCACAAAGACTGATTGTACAGCAGGCCATTGACTTTCTCACTCTGTATATATCACATCTATTGACTGGAGATTGCTTAGTGGGAAGGAGGGTGTACATGGGTTCAAGTCCCCCACGTCTCAAATGGGCACTCAGTCTGCTATCAGTCTCTATATTATCCACTGTTTGTTTGGCATACATGATGATACATAGATCACTGCTCACACATTTGTGTGCACACGCGTGCACACACACACACAAAGATTAAGGATGTATTTTTCTGTAGCACATCTTAATACCTGCAGCTCTGCTGCAAGATCAGGGTGATTGATTCTAATGAGTTACTCTTGTGCATGACAAGAAATAGCTGCCCTGAGCCTGTTCCGGCAGGGAGGGCGGGATATAAATCCAACAAATCTAAATATTTAATAGCTTTTTCAGACATTCTAGCCTGCCAAGTTCTGTTACTATTTTCCCCTCCAAACCCCTACCACTGTGCTTCTGCCAGCCAATGGCATTGTGTCTAGAACTTCCAAATTCCACATGTTGTTGTCTTTCCACAGCTTCTGTGGAGGGGAGGGGAACCAAACAAAAATTGAACACCCTTTGAAAGCAGAATCAGGGATGAAATATTGTTGTTACATTCAAATGTTTCATGTGCCCATTTTCCTTTGCAACAGGCCAGTTTTCTGCACCTCACAAATCATATTATTTTGCCATTAGCTGTTGACGCTAAGAATGTCAGCACTTTAATTGTGCCAAAGGAAGTATCATGACAACATCTGCTAAAGCAGTTTTGACAGAAGTAAGCCATCAATGCTGTTCCAGACTGCATTTGAAGCATATGTTAGCAGGCAGGCAGGCTCGAAGGATATTCAGAGGACTTTTGGAAAAGCAAAGTTGAAAGGAGATCTTTATAACAAAGTGGAATTAATTTCCAGAATCCTAATAGCTGAACAGAATATGGTTGCCATAAAATGGTGGGATAAGAAACAGTATGTTGATCTTGAGCAGAGGTGGCACATAACATTTCTAAATAAATATATATTATGGTGAGTTTGTATACAGTTAAGTTAGGAACAAAAGTTAATGAAAAGGCAGAATCAGATTAAAACAAAACAATGATAATCCAGAAATACATTTCATACTTAAACCAGTTTGGAAAGCATTGCTTCTCAATGGGACAACCTTAGAATTAGAAGAAAGTGGGATTGGATGCAGCCAGGTTTTGTTGTTGTTGTTATTGCTAAACTCTGCCCCATTCTCCACTTCAGTATAGCACCCATTCCACATGGCTTCTGTTTGTGCAGACCCCGTGATCCTCAACTCAGCCTTTTCTGATGGTCAAAAAGGACTTCTGCTACCCAAATTTGGCTTGATGCAACCATATTTGTTTATAAAAATTGAATGATAAGCATTAATCAGAGATGGCAGAGGGCCAAATTAGGACCAGTTCCTCACTAGCCTTGTCCCAGTCTCACACTCCTCTTCTCCTTGGGGCTTCTGCTGGATTCTGCACAAGCTGCCACAAGGCTGCAACTCATTCTGCTTCTTTCCCACGACAAGCAGAAACTGGTTTTTAGAGGATCTTGCTTGCTGAGGGAAAGAGGCAGAGTGAGTTGCAGCCTTGCAGCAGCTTGTGCAAAATCCAATAGAAGCCCCGCAGAGAACAGGAGCGTGAGACCGGGACAAGGTTAGTGGGGAATCGGTCTCTGTGTGATAGCATCCTTGCAGTCACCCTGAGAATGCTGCCACCATTTAAAAAATCATTTTTAAAATGCCACATGGCCCCTTCCTGGTCTTTACTATATTTTATTACAGTTTTAGAAATAGGGTTACGGAAGGGGAAGAGGGTGTAGCGTAAAAAGGGAGGGGAGTATTGACAAGTTGCACACTTTTCTAACATAAAGCATTTAGCAATCAAAACCATAGAATAGAAAAAAGGTTATTCTCCCTACCTATTATAATACATTAATATTATTCTTAATAAGCCCAAGTAGCTCACATATAGTTGTGAGTTTCATAATTCCAAGGATTTTTTTATTTCCATGAGAATGAAAAATGTTTAAACCTAGTAATTTAACCATCTATAAAAGGGTGCCTGAATGTCTTTAATTTTTTTGGATATCCCCTTCTTTCAAGATTGTTGATAAAGTGTCCATCTTAGCTGTGTCCAAGATCTTCCCAATGAGTTCTGTTTTCAATAGTATTGCAGCCCCTTCCTGGTCTGACCTGCAGCGTAGCAGGCTGAGATGCTCTTGTCTCCACCCCAATGCCTTATGAAGTGCCTAAATAGACAACCTTCCCACAGTTTTTTTGGTACCTGACTGCATAAGCAGCCACAAAGACACCGTGACATCTAGTTTGGCCCACAGTAGTCATACATTTGGTCCTTTCCATAAGAGTTTCTTGTATGTGGCTCTGTATTTAAGATCAGTTAGTCTTTGGCAACAAAACAAGTAAATCTGTTCCACTAGTGTGACATTAAATTGACATATATTTCATTTGAAAACTGGCTTGATTTGATCTAGTCATGAAGGAATCACCAGTGTTCCAGGAAATTGGTGTTCTTTCTCGTTGTGTCAATGACAGGTATTGCTTCTTTACCAAAAAAGCGGAATAACTTGAAAGCTGGCTATTGTGATAGCAAAGACATAAACAGTCCCTATGAAATGCTTTTGACTTCCTGTCTCGTAATATGAAGAACAGGGAACTTGCAAGGAAGAGCCAACACAGGTTTTATCTTCCCATCTAAAGTCTCTGTCTATGTCTCTACTTAACCCCTCACAAGGAGGGAACCCCTGAGAGTTCTGTTTCAGAAAAATACATGCATTTCTCATAACCTCAATAGCATCCCTTCTCAGTTGTATTGTCTAAGGAAAAAGCTTTACAACTCATTCCTCAGCTCTGAATACTGGGGAGGGGCTTTGAATTGGTTCAATTCCTGGCATCTCCAGCAAAAAGTATCAGTTGGTAGGTGATGTGAAAGATCTCAGTCTGAGTGTTGGCTAGCCAAATTGCACTCAAAAGAGGTATGGGGGAATTTAATTAGGTGGGTAAAGATGGCAAATTAGTACGGGGTCAATAACCTGTGAATACAGGAGTCAGTCCTCCAGAGGAGTCCACTTTAAATAACGAGTAGATTTTAAAAACTAAAATAGCTTTTTATTAGAAAACACACAAGGAAACATAAGTATTCAGCACACATACAGATCTAGGAAAATGAGGTAGGAAATTGATAGGGACATCTGCATGAGCCCGAAAATCATGAGGGGGTGATACTTTACATCTCAATGATGGGAAAAGGACGATTCTTTGTAAATTAATGGTTTTAAATCATGAAACAGTACAATTATAAATAATATAATTATAAATAAAACATGAATAGGCTGATATTGTCTAGATGTCTGCCAACATATATATTTATGCATACACACACACATTCATATATATACAGTACATATAACATGTACTTCAAAGGAAGGTATTATAAATAAACAAACAGTGCCGACATTCTACCATAAGTGTAAATCATTAACAAAAGAAGGACGATTCTGACATCACCATTGTTTCACACAGGGTCTTTTTGTAGAAAAGGCCTGGCAGAAACTCATTTGCATATTAGACCACACCCCTGACATCACCATTGTTTTACACAGGGCTTTTTTGTAGAAAAAGCCCAGCAAGAACTCATTTGCATATTAGGCCACACCCCCTGACACCAAGCCAGCTGGAACTGCATTTTTGTGCGTTCCTGCTCAAAAAAAGCCCTGCTGCTATATTATAAAACCAATTCCAAAAACAAAACACCTTTCCTAAAGCACACACACAAACCAATCCTTCCTGTCAATTCCATACAAGGCACAGGCTCATTCTTTGTATAAACAGAAGAGGTTCTTGTATAAACAGAAGATAACCTCTTCTGTTTATACAAAGAATGAGCCTGTGCCTTGTATGGAATTGACAGGAAGGTTTGGTTCCACTTTAAGCCACAAGTCTTGGCAAAGGCAATGAAACGTATCGCACCGGTTTTACGTGAACTGACTTTATATGAATATTCTTCTCACACATCAGTGCCACATTGGAGGACTGACATGAAATATTTGCTTTAAGGATTCTGTAAAATTCTTTGTGGCACCTTTAAGAAATGCCAGTGTGAGCAAGTTTTGTAAGAGTCATTCTGTGGACTCCTTTGTATGTTTATTGTGCCTGAGAGCACATTCTGATTTATGAGTCCTTATTGTGGATGTTTGATTTGAACTGTTGACTTTTTAAATAACCTGTTGTGATAAATTTTCAGGCTAAGTAGTAAGCAGTATTTCCTAGCATATTTTAAAATCAAATCTCACACATACAGGTAAGCTGAGAGCCCTTCACTGGATTGTTGTTTAATGTCCATTTTGAATGCCATCCTGAGCAGCTCCACCGCTGTGTAATATCCATTTGTGGTCATGCCTTACAAGGTAAGTTTCATTGTGTTGCAGCTCACACCTACTTGGCAGTAGGCAAACTCAGTGCTCTCAGTCACCAAAGCACATATCCCCAGGAATCATGGTAAAGTCACAAAACTGAACTACTTTTGAAGGATAAACCACTCACAGTTTGTCCCCTCTTTGTATCAGTGCAGGAGGATGCATAAATAACTTAAGGGATAACACTGCTTTTTGTTCCTGTGCAATTGATAGCATCCGTTGTGATTGTAAGAACTTATCTATACATTTATCACCTAGGTACATAAGCAAGCCATGCATCTTTGTGTAAACAATGGATTTAAAAAATATACCAGTAACTTTAATAATTATGGCTAAGTCCCATAGGGGCTCAGCAGCTATTAACAGATGGGAAATTATTCTGTCATAGTAAGATACACAGACACACAAAAGAAATAAGGCTCAACACAAAATGTAAAACATTATTTTCCCCCTTTTAACAGTATCCCTTTTACATTGGAAGCAGTGGCTGTGCCACTCTAGGGATGCCATGAATTTCTCAGGGAACCTCTTTGGCAGATGAACTTACTTTGTTCAGCATTCGCAATCAGTCTGTGAGCTCATCAGGGATATTTTGGATATTTTGGGATTGCACTGAACAATTCATGCAAAAGAAGTTTGCTGCTGCTTGTTAGGTATCAGACTCTGCTTTCAGTAGTATGAAGATTATCAGGATGGACTGGCCAGTAATGCCCAGGGGAAAGTCTGATGGCCTGCTCCTACCCCTGCCAGAACCACACCAACCCTG
Source organism: Heteronotia binoei (assembly GCF_032191835.1). Taxonomy (NCBI): domain Eukaryota; kingdom Metazoa; phylum Chordata; class Lepidosauria; order Squamata; family Gekkonidae; genus Heteronotia; species Heteronotia binoei. Next base: position 55,409,888 of record NC_083243.1, on the reverse strand, counting down.
GGGTAGCCCAACACAAGGTGGGAGGAAGCCACTGGCCACTACGAGTTGTTTGGATGACCATAGCTGTTAATTACGGAGTACAGAAAACTGCTTTTATATTTTCAAGTGTGGGTGGCAAACTGCTGAGATAACCCAGCCCATAGCAGAAGGGAGAACTGCAGTTTTGGGCAATTGCTAATTCATTTGCAAGCCCAAACGTCAGAGGTGTGGATTAGAGTTATTCAGCACCAGCAGGAAGAGATATACCTAGAAGTTAGAAAGAAGGAAGCTTTTGCCTAACACAACTCTGCTCTGGACTTTTCTTCAGTCTACAGGGAAAACAATGTTGTGTGCAAAGTACCCTTTTTGGAAGAGTGCTGAAGAGTAATAGTCAAAGCATTGCTCTATTTTATTTGGTGTGTGTGTGTTTGTTTAAATGGGGACCCAATGCAGCTTACAATATCATTCTCCCCTCCTCTGTTTTATCCTCACAAAAGCAACCCTGTGAGGTAGGCTAGGCTGAGAGAGAAGGAGAGAGGGACTGGCTCAAGGTCTCTCAGCCAGCTTCCATGGCAAAGTGAGGGTTCAAACCTGAGTCTCCCAGATTCTAGTCTGACCCTCTAAGCCACTGCACCCACTGTATCACACCAACATAGGCCATATGCTAGACTTGCAAATTCTTTTAAAATGTGAATATATATGATAATGCATGGCATCTTTTGAGCATTTAGTGACTGTAGGTTTTATTAGAGCAATTTTATTCCTCAATAGGCCCAAATGGAGAGAAGCATTTAGACATTTGTTAACGTTTAAAGAACACTATCATCTCATTGATTTGATCCACCATTTTTCTAGTTAGAAAAGCTAAGAAATGGTGGGATTCATGTAGCCAGTTTTTGCTTTCCCTTTTGTTGTTTTCTGGCAACAACTGGAACCCATCCATATACATACATCAGTTGATCAAGGGCATTCCTAGGAGTGGCTTGTTAGTATAAATGGATGTGTAAAGTGTCATCACACAGCCGACTTATGGCAACCCTGTAGGATTTGCAAGGCAAGAGACTAATGGAGGAGGTTTGCCATTGCTGTTGCCTTCCTCTGAATAGCAATTCTGGAATTCCTCAGTTGTTTCCCATCCAAATACTAACCAGGGCTGACCCTGCTTTGCTTCGGAGATTAGACGAGAGCTCAATAGCCTGAATAGTATAGGGATGATGAAATCACGCTAGCCAGAAAGTACAGAATTCTTCTATCTTAGATCTCTTTTAAATTTAATTTAGTCTCAAAGATTCTCATAGCAACAGTTCATTACATTTTAAACAGTGCTTGCAAAGTCTATGAATCTTATATCAAACCAAAATAGATTATTTGGAGGGGGGAAATAAGGCTGACATCTTGGGGGTTTTTTTAATTTTTAATGTGACCAATTTTTGAGCTGCCGTTACATTGAATTGTGGAAAAATGGGTTCTGAAAGATTTAAATAGATAAGAGCAATTCTTGAACTGCCATTTTATTATTCTGCATATCCTCTCATATGCTTTAGCTTTCAAAGAATCTGACATAGCTCTTATCATTCAAACCGTGATTTTACTCAGAGGTTCTGATGACAGAATTATTCATGGTTGTGCCTAATATTATGGCTAAGTCCCACAGGGGCATATTTGCACCTCATTCTGAACTGGAAATTAATTGTCATTTTAATTAACAAGACAGTGTTTGAAGGTTCCGCTTTTAGTTTAGCAATTTTCATTCTTGGAAATGCATGTTGCCTTTCTACGGATGCCATAAAGATGTTTATTTTTTCTGTCTTTATTAGCCATTATCACATCAGCTCACATTAAAAACATGAATACCATCAAATTACCCCACTTACACTGAAAAACAGGCAGTACGAAGAACACACCTATTAAGTCCTGATGTTTTTGCACTAGAGACAGAATCGGCAATTATCTAGATGTGCTGAAGCAATACATTTGTCAAATTCAACCACTTTTCTTATTTTAGTAGATAATGTAGCAGACTTTACTAGAAACTGTAACTGTGTTTCAGTCATTTTGAAGGATTGGGCCAAATTTAGGTGTTGTTCAACATAGAACAGTTGCATAACTTTTACTGTTTTGCTTTACATTTCAAATGAAGTTTGATGTTTTAATGTATCCTAAACCATATATCCACAATCTGAATGCCTTTGTCCAATAAAAGACATCAGGCCTGTAGCCAGAATTTGGCTACGGGCTTGCAAGACATGCAGCAGAAGTCCAGGTGAGGAGACAAAAGAATTTATTGCAATAAATTGTGGAGTGAAGCTAAGCCAAGGTCTGCATACCAAGCTGCTCCACCCCTTGCAGGGTGGTCAAAACCTTATATACCCTTGTACATATACATATAACCTGCAACATCCAGTATAATTTCATTGTGAGAGTCACTACATTTTATCAAGTTGGCATCAGTTCACTGGCTACAAGCTGGTGTAGCAAAAAAAATAAATGAAAATCAGTATGCATGCATCTGGTTTGGAGTCTAAGAATCCCCTGCTTCTATTAGTTAGAAACGCAGTAGAGATTCAGTAAGGCATAGTAAAGTTATGTTTCTGCTAGAGATAAAGATGGTATGCTGGTTGTCTTGGTCTCTGTGCATGCACTGTGAGATTAACTCTTCTGTCTTTTTCAGTCAAGCCTGTGTGGTAACTCTTGAAGAAGTTACTTAAGCATGCTTATGGCCTTCCCAACTAAAGCTGTGTCCCATAAGTCCCCCCTCTTAGACCAGCAACCATCCCGGTTTGCTGGCACCATTCTCCAGATGATATTCTACATACATTATTATAGCCATCATCATTTGTTCACTCTTAGTTAGGGGCTTGGGTGTTAAAGCCATGCACCAGGTTACTAGAGTTGAAACACACTGGATATACAAAGACCAAAGATTGCACAGATATACTATGTTCCACAGTCTCTACAGAGAACCTTACAGAGGTAGCTGACAAAGTAAGACATGATATAAATCACAAAACAGCATATATTAAATAATTATTGTTAAAAAATAACAATTTATTGGCAAGTTTCTTTGCAATAAACAACCCATCAATTACTTAGAACCTCTACTTAATAATGAGAGCTCCGGTTCACAAGCACCGAAGGGTAAACCTTTTCTTGCACATATATAGCCCCCCAGTCTGAAATAACTCCTCACCCACAATAATACATTTAACTTGAACATGGATACTGGTACCAGAGCATGCAAAAAACCCAGATCCCAACTTTGCTGCCACATATACCCGGACAACATGGTTACTGGACCAGATAACATCAACTACATCATCTCTGACTGATTCATTTGCCCATCTTCAAACTTTGTATGTGCCATTAAACGCCAACAATGCCCTTCTGTTCTCTTCATAGGGCAAACAGGTCATACCCTATGCCAAAGGAAAAATGGACACAAATCTGACATTAAGAACATCTAGACTGAGAAAGCCATAGGAGTATGCTGCAATCTTTCAGAAAATTCAATGGGTGACCTCAGAGTAGCTGTTTTTTTGCAAAGAAATTTCAGGAGCAGACTGGAAAGGGAAATTGCTGAATTACAAGTTATTACAACACTTGGGACAAAAACCCAGGACTTAACAGAGATATTGGTTTCTTATCTCACTACAAAAAAAGGTAAAGGTTGTCTCCTGTGCAAGCACCGAGTCATTACCAACCCACGTCACATCATAATGTTTTCTTGGCAGACTTTTTATGGGGTGGTTTTCCATTGCCTTCCCCAGTCATCTACACTTTACCCCCAGCAAACTGGGTACTCATTTTACCGACCTCAGAAGGATGGAAGGCTGAATCAAGCATGAGCTGGCTACCTGAATCCAGCTTCCACTGGAATTGAACTCAGGTCATGAGCAAAGCTTGGACTGCAGTACTACAGCTTACCATTCTGCACCATGGGTCTCCTATCTCACTACATATGTCAATATAATTCAGTCCTTACATCTATATTCTTACCAAGAACAACCATTTGTCCTCTTTATTATATTTTTATTGTATTTCTTATTTGGAATAGTAGATTGGAACAGTGATTGTAATGTAATGCAATTAATAATACAATGTAATTTAATTTGGAATGATAGATTGTAATGTATTTCTCAGGTCTGGTGACAGAGGAGACATAACATTGTGCAACCAATCACTCTAGTGTCAGCGCAGGGTTCATCGAATCTCCAAAGTAAAAGAACTCTTTCTTTTGAAATAAGTTTCTTTTTATTGAGTATACAATGTTACTACTGCAGAAGGTCTTTGAGAGTGATAACATACATTGAAAAGGCACTAGCATATATGGGGGCACATCAAAGGCAGGGGCCTCTAAATCATTCTCAAAACAAAGTTATTTTCACTTTCGAAGGTGTTTGATTCACACGCTGGCTATCTCCCTTCCTGGGCCATCCATCCTCCCCCTTTCGGCCGATGTCCTTGCAGCGGCTGGGAAGCGGCGGCGCCTCCCTCTGGTCTTCCCGCCGTTTATGGCCTCTGGCGCCCTGCTCTTCCTTCCCCCCCCCCCCCGTTTGGCATACCTAGCATTCTATCAAAGGGCCCTAGGGTTAGTTCTAAGCAAATAAACAGTATAGGCAATGTGGTTAGGATCAATAGGATGCAATTGAACACAAGCTGACATACTGCCCCCCCCCCTAAGCTCTTGCTCGGGGTTTGTCTGGGTGCAGTAGGTAAAATTGCTTAAGCAGTTGAGGGGCATTGAGATCCGAGGCTTTCACCCACTCATCGCAGCTGGGCGGAAAGTAGCGCCAGCACACCAAGTACTGCAACCCCCCCCCCCCCCGGTGCACTCTAGAGTCGAGGATCTCCTTCACTTCGTGGTGTTTCTGGCCCTGCACCAGAACAGGCTCCGGCTCGGGGCCCCGGGGATGCCACCTCGACCCACCCGGATCTCGACGGATAAGACTGCAATGGAAAACAGGGTGTATTTTACTGAACAGCTTAGGCAGGTCCAACTCCACTGTCACTTTATTGATCACCCGCTTGATCGGTCCCAAGAACCGATAGGCGAGCTTCCGGGAGGTCTGTGGGAGCGGGAGATTTTTGGTTGATAGAAATACAGTCTCTCCGACTTTGAAGTCCCACCCCGGGCTGTGCTTTTTGTCGAATTGGGCTTTGTAGTCTCTTTTTGCCTCTTCCAAGTTCTCCTGGATGACTTTCCAGGAGCTCTCTATCGATTCCCACCACTGTTGGCACTCGGGTGAGATCGTAGGGCTGTTGCCCCCGGGGAGAGTTGGGAAGGGCTTCCCTTCATAACCATGCACGGCTTGGAAAGGGGAGACTTTGATGGACCCGTGCAGGCTGTTGTTGTAACTGTATTCCGCAAAAGGCAGTAGTTCTACCCAGTTAGACTGTTGAAAGTTCACATAGCATCTCAAATACTGCTCTAGGAGCCCGTTCACCCTCTCGCTTTGACCGTCCGTTTGCGGGTGGTAGGCGGAGCTCATTCCCTGCTCCATACCGATCAACCGGCAGAACTCCCGCCAAAAGTTGGCAACGAACTGAGGCCCGTGGTCACTAATGACCTTATCTGGGAATGAGTGGATCCGGGCCACGTGAATGAAAAACAGACGAGCCAGCTCCTTGGCGTTGGGGAGTTTTCTGCAGGGGATGAAGTGGGCTTGTTTGGAGAACGTATCTACCACTACCAGGATCACAGTTCTCCCTTGGGAGGGGGGTAGCTCCACTATAAAGTCCATGGACACCACCGACCAGGGTCGTTCGGCTGAGGGGAGGGGTTGGAGTAGTCCGGGCACCTTCCCCCCCTTTCTTCTTCGTCTCTGTCTTGGCCGCTGGCTGGGCGTCTCGGCTGGGACGCGGCTGCAGTCCCTGGCGCTGGATCGCCACTTCTTTCATGTTGGTTTTGATTTCCCCCGCTAGCTGGATCCACCCGACCAAGGTGTCTGGGCGGATTTGCCCCAGGGCCTGATCCAGAATGCCGGGATTCAGCCCTTTCTTGTAGGCCCGGATCTTCATGTTCTCGCTCCACCCCCGGATCTTGCGGCTATGGTTCCGGAACTCCAGGGAGTACTCTCAGATCGACTTTCCCCCTTGGCGAAGCCTCTCGATGGCAGCGATTGCCAGGGTCTCCCTCAGTGGGTCTTTGAACTGGGACAGGAGGGCCTGCAGGAACCCCGCAACCGTGGCCACCTCCGGCCCGTTGGCTTCGAAGAGAGTCACGTACCATAACTGGGCTTCTCCCTCTAACTTCGACCCCAGGTAGGCCACGCGGCTGCGTTCATCGTGGAAGGACGACCCCCAATAGTGCATGTAGCTGTTGGCTTGGATTATGAAGTACTCCACCTTGTCCGCACTGCCGTCGAAGGTGACGAGTAGCTCCCTAGTCTTTACTTTGGCTCCCGGCGCTGACGGGGCAGGCGGGAGCCGTGGGTTGCGTCGGGATCGGGGCCGCCGCTCCGGTAGTCTTCCCCACTACGCCTGCAACCGCTCGATTCACCTGCCGCTGCATCTCATTCATCATTAGCTTCATAGTGATATTCATCTCCCGGCGGAGGTCGCACCCCAGGATTTCCATTTCCCTCCAGAGTTCGTCCATAGTGGCGGTTTTCGGGGGTGTGGAGGCTCGCGAGTCCCCGTCGTCTTCGTCTCCAGAGTCTCTTCCCCCGCTGCATTTGTGGCCGGACCCCGGGCTCCCACCCGGTCCCGCCGGGCCGGTTGGCTCGTCTAAGATGTCAGGCGAGCCGGTGGGCCCCTCCGGGTCCCCAGGGTTGCGAAGGAGGTTAGCGTGGCGCTGCACGGCTTCTTCCATCAGGGTGGTGGAGGTGCAGTGCTTCCACGCTTACGGGGTGATGAAGAGCACCTGGCTGCTCACTTTCCGCGGTTTGCGTTTCTCAGTCACGTACCACGCCGGGGACCCCGGTAGTTCAGGAATGCAAGGCTCTCGGTCGTCCGGTGCCTCTGTAGCCATTCGCTAGAAGTAACTGGCACCGATAAGGCCCTTCTTAGGGATCACTCTCAAAATGTCAGCGCAGGGTTCATCAAATCTCCAAAGTAAAAGAACTCTTTCTTTCAAAATAAGTTTCTTTTTATTGAGTATACAATGTTATACTGCAGAAGGTCTTTGAGAGTGATAACATACATTGAAAAGGCACTAGCATATATGGGGGCACATCAAAGGCAGGGGCCTCTAAATCATTCTCAAAACAAAGTTATTTTCACTTTCTAAGGTGTTTGATTCACACGCTGGCTATCTCCCTTCCTGGGCCGTCCATCCTCCCCCTTTCGGCCGATGTCCTTGCAGTGGCTGGGAAGCGGCGGCGCCTCCCTCTGGTCTTCCCGCCATTTATGGCCTCTGGCGCCCTGCTCTTCCTTCCCCCCTGTTTGGCATACCTAGCATTCTATCAAAGGGCCCTAGGGTTAGTTCTAAGCAAATAAACAGTATAAGCAATGTGGTTAGGATCAATAGGATGCAATTGAACACAAGCTGACATCTAGCTTAAAGAAAAGGATGGTGTTACCCTCATGCTTGAGAGGAGATGGAGTGTAATAACAGGGTCTCACTAAAGGAGCGTATATTTACACATCAGTCTTTTATTTTGATATATTTATTTGCTTCACTAGGGCTTTTTTGAGCAGGAACGCACAGGAATGCAGTTCCGGTTGGCTTAGTGTCAGGGGTTGTGGCCTAATTTGCAAATGAGTGCCTGCTAGGCTTTTTCTACAAAAAAGTCCTGTGTGAAACAATGGTGATGTCTGGGGTGTGTGGCCTAATATGCAAATAAGTTCCTGCTGGACCTTTTCTGCCAAAAAGCCCTCCTCCCCCCCAAAAAAAATTAAATTCAAAAAAAGGTGATCATATAAACTCAGCTTGTTATACCTGCTTGGTCCTTGAGCCTGTAAAACATCTTCATTATGTTTTATGCTGCTAATTTGCTCTATTTATATGCAGGGCTTTTTTTGTAGCAGGAACTCCATTGCATACTAGGCCACATACCCCTGATGTAGCCAATCCTCCTGAAGCTTACAGTAGGCCCTGTACTAAGAGCCCTGTAAGCTCTTGGAGGATTGGCTACATCAGAGGTGTGTGGCCCAATATGCAAAGGAGTTCCTGCTACAAAAAAAGCCCTGTTTATATGTATGGACTAGTAACTTCCATTTCAATGTATCTGAACAGGTGTATATGCACATGAAGGCTTATACCTTGAAAAAAACCTCTGTTGGTCTTAAAGGTGCTACTGAACTCGCACATACACCAGTACAATATGTCAAGTTGTACCCTGATTCCTCCATGCTCTTGCTCAGCAGCAGGCTGCTTAGATACATAAGCACTTGACACAGTCTGCTCAGTGGTTGATGCTCTACCCTCCCCAGTCAATCTTCTTTTGAAAGTCATCTAGTTCTTCCAAACATTCTCTTTTGTAAGCAAAGGAAACATTTTATTCCACTTATGCATCTTATTAATAGAAATATCCAAGTCAGAGAAGTACAAAAATCTGCATGCTATTTTGAGTGTAGTGTACAAAAATATATATAAAGTATATTTTTCCAGCAAGCATATATATAATCAAACATATTGAAATTTGGAAACCAGACATTCAAGTGAAATACTGTCTTGCTCCAAAAATGTGTGCACTCATTTTAAAGTCTTGCCATGTTTTTAATAAATTGACTCTTTGGACTCTTTGGATTTAATAAATTCTCTTTAGAATAGGATGTTTTCAGTGTTCTTACATCAACAAGTGTTATGAGTTCCCAAGATATCTGCATTACTGAGGTATTTAACCTTTCCACATCAAGCCATCTGTATCCTTGCAATATTTAATTGTTGTTTTTTTTCAACTAAAGTACTGAAAAAAATCAGAAAATTCAAGGAAGGGTATAAACAATAAGATAAAAAAGAAATCCAACAAAACAAGATACTTTTTAAAATTTAGTTTCTTTTGTGAAGAACCATTTCCTGTAATCTCTCACAAGTTTATACCAGATGCCACACAGAAACACACATACATGGGTGAATACGGTGGATCATTTATGCAGCTTTACAGTTTAAATATTTATGATGCAGTTTAAGCTGCAGTCAAATAAAGATGCTAGCAACTTTAGAATGACAAAATCCATGATATGGAGCAAACACTCACTTTGTTACTAGCAGAAAGGTGGGCTATAAATATTTAAGCAAACAAATACATTTTTATTCTTATGATTACATTGATGGGGAAATGACTGCACCTCTGGATATTTTAAATCTGTTTTTTAGTGCCATTTGAATTGTTTGATTTTAATCTTATAAACTGCCTGGGGAACACATTTCATTGGCCAAAAGATGGTTAATAGTTGCCCTTAATAAATAAAAAATCATAATCATACATACTCATGAATGCTTGTGCTATAGCCTTTCATGACCGAGGCCCGTGTGCTTCAGAGAGGACATCTCCCTGTATGAACCTGTGAGATAGCTTAGAGTCTTGCCAACAATCTTTTGTTGTGGTGCCATCTTTTTGTTGAGTACACAGTTTTTAAAGCATAGTCTGATGCCTGTCCTGTAGCAGCATTGATATAATGACATGGGCTACCTAAAGAACTATGAAGTGGCTGGGTTCTGAAAGCCTTACAAAGCAGGTCTTTTCCACAAGGCATTTCTTGACTCACTATTATCTGTTTAGTGGGATGGCTAATTCAATGACCTGAATGCCTGCACATTGGTGGTCAATAGCCTGTACTCACTTAGCAAAGGGGAAACATGCACAAACCCAAAAGACTGCACTTCAAGAGCATAGCAGTTGTACTTGAGTGCATCTCAGTATTGCCACAACAACATGCTGGATGATGTCATCTTGAGAGCCAGAGATGGAATTAGCAAACCACTACATGCTAGTGGGCCCAAACCCCATGTGTCAGCTTACTGGCACACATGCAGGCTGTGACAAAGGAGGAAGCAAAAGGACTACCGAACCCTCCACTGCAAGGAGGGCTGTGGCACAAGATCAGCCAATAAATAGCATACGACCTCCAATATAAATATGCTATTTATTGGCTGATCTTGTGCCACAGCCCTCCTTGCAGTGGAGGGTTCGGTAGTCCTTTTGCTTCCTCCTTTGTCACAGCCTGCATGTGTGCCAGTAAGCTGACACATGGGGTTTGGGCCCACTGAGATGCACTCAAGTACAACTATCTACTTATGTACTTATATCTACTGTACTCAAGTACAAGTATCATTTGCACATAGGGATGGGCTGAGTTGCCACCTATGTGCAAATGATACTCAGCTTTATCTTACGCTTCTAGCAGATCCCATGGAGGATGTAGAAAATGTGAACAGGAGCCTGGCAACAATTTTGGAATGCATGAGGGCTAACAAACTGAAACTCATCCCTGACAAAATGCAGTTGCTACAACATACATATATATGTTGGTGCTCCGCTGCGCAGTGAGTGCAGTGACTGAAGACGTAGAGATTAAGTCTAGCACACAGTAGCTGTTAAACTAGCTATGTACATTTATTTACAGAATATATCTCAGACTGACAAAATGCTCCGCACACCTTCATCATCCAAACTCCCAACACATATCAAGGTACTTCTGCACATTTATACAAGTTACATGGATGTCTGACCAATCAAGCCAGTGCTGAGTCATGCTGACTCTACCTTGGCTGATGCAACCTGGCACTCTGTCACGTTGCCCCCTTTAGCCAGATGATCTACTGTCACATCAGCTGTCAGCTGTAATCTGGATACTGCCACATATATATACACACATACTTTATTTTAAATGCTGAAATGCTTTGATGATTGCCCTATTTGGGTGAAAAGGCAGCACAGAAATGTTTTTAAAAAATAAACAAGATAGGCTATCTTTTCATATGCATGGAGATTTAGAGGAGTGGAAGGAGACTAAACACATGATCCTCCATGTGCCTGTTCAAGGTGGCAAAGTAGGGTGTGGCACCCTCAATGTGCCCAAAAAGAGAACTAACTGACCATTTGCTTCCCTTAAATGGCTCCCCATATCTGCCAACGGAACGGCTGTCATGTTCTGTTAGAAAGAGGTGCTGCTATGCAGCTGGTGTTAAAGGTCTTAGACTTTACCTCTCAGTTGACAGTTGGATTTTCCAGTGAATGTCACAGGGCAGGGTGAAATTCAAGCACCAATAACATTCCTTTTGTGTATGAAGTTAGGCTTAACCCCTGTTTCCCAAGGTTTCCCTGCAATATTTGTGCAGCAAAAATATTTTTACACCGGTAATTGGGAAACTCAGTTTTTATAACCTCATAATCCTACTGTAATATGCTTCTTAAAAATTTATCTCTAAAATGTGCAGTATTCACTGACAGTAATATAGAACACATATCCAATTAAAACACTGCTAATAAGAAGAGTAATGTTAAATCACTTGTTCCCCTCTGTAATATAACACATATAACAATTGTGTACTAAAACATTAAATAAGCTACCAAGAGAACAGAGGCCCGGGGGAGCAGGTTTTGTCTTGAACAAGAATTTTGAACCATCTTCGTTTTCTTCCGCTGGCTCAATATACTTTTCCTCTGTAACATCTAGTTACTAGGATACTACTCTGTGACAGCCTCTTTATTCCAACTCATGAGGGAGCTGAGAAAGGTCAGACACTCCTTTTCAATAAAAGCCAAGGGAGTTAAAGAGAAAAAAGCAATAAGGGGCTGATGTCTTGACTGCTTAGCCACAGCACTCTCAAGATGCCGCTCATACTTGATTGGGAAGAGAGTTTCAATATAAATGGTGGCAAGCAATTAACATCAACATATAGATATCTGAGGCACCTGATCATTTTATAATGAGGAGGCTGAAATATGAAACATCTTCAGTGCATAGCCCTATTCACTACTGGTTATTTGATTCTTTCACAGAAGGTGTCGGGATGGATCAGCAAGATAGAAATTGAAATTTTTCAGTCTTCCTGATTCACCAGAAATCTGGTTGAAAATATACAGATGGGATGTAAAGATGAGAGAGGATCTTGAGCTGATGCTATCTGGCTGAGTTGAACTTGCTGCTAAATAGAAAAGAGATGAGGAGGGACATTTCTATATTAGAAGGAAATTTCTACATGAATTAATGGTATTTAAATATGTGAGTTGTTATATGACATCATGTTGAATATTATTTGTGGTCTCATTAATGAGAAGAATTAGCCTGTGGTGGCAAGAGGAGTCTAGATGCAATGCATTTATAAATGCAGAAGGACAGTTGATGGGGTCAATCATTCTAAAAAAGTAAATAAACAACAGCAATTAACTACTGCTTGTTTGTCACCTTCCTTTGGTGAGGTCTTAAAACTACAAGCATGTACTGTGCATGCCTTATGAAGGGCTCACTAGGTTGTTCCAAAGCTGCATAGGGTTGCCAGGTACTTCCTGGAAGCTGGCAGGTGGATCATTGGTCCTCTCTGGGAGGTTCTCCCATGCCCACTTTGGGAAAGTGACGTATTCACATCACTGACATCATGGGGTTGATGCTCTAGTTTTAGTAGCCAATTTTACCATAAAGTTTTGCCCAAAAACTAGAGCATTGACTCATGACATGGGCAACATGATGATGTCACTTCCAGGTGATGTCATCATGTTGCCTTTTGGGCCAGTTGGGGGGTGGAATTTCACCCCACCAGCCAGCTGGCTGGTGGCAAGAAAGTAGGCTTGCCAGACCCCAGGTATGGGTGAGGAATTCCCCCAGTTTTGAAGGTTTCTTCCCACCACCAGCCAGCTGGCCAGTGGGGGGGAAGCCCTGCCCCAACAGCCACCGAGAGCCTTTAGAGCTCAGGCAGGGTTAAAAGCTTGCAAACTGCTTTTGTTTTGTAAGGGGTGTCTGTTCCTTTAAATCTCAGACTGAAGCTGCAGGGGGGTGGGGTGAGGGAGTAGATCCACATGTGTGAGACAGGAAGCCAGAGAACCCAATCCCTCTGTTTGTTTTGCATTCCTTTCAGAAGATGTTTGGGATAGCAGAGAGATCATAAAAGAAAGAGGGAGGTAATAAAGAGTTAACTAGAACCTGATTATGGGATAGAGGAAAACTCCACCCCCTAGACCTCTTTCTCCTTAAGTTGTTTAAAATATAGCAGATTGTTGCATTGAGCAATTCCAGTGAGTAAAGCTATCTATACCATTGCCCCAGGGAGCTTATAAAAGTGTGGCAATGCAAACTGTTTATTTCAGTTGCTTTGTGAATGTGTATATTCACTTTCATTTAGCAACTGCTAGGGAACAAAAAAGGCAAAAAAAGGAGGAGGAAATGAAGACTGTATTCAGGAGAACTGCACTGCTGTTTTTATTTATTTGAGACAGGAAGGTCTCCTGGCTCCACCTTCAAAGTCCCCAGATCTTTCTTGACTTGGACCTGGCAACCCTATAGGGAAGTGCCCCATAAAAGCAGGGGTTGCCCCCAACCCTGGCAAGGGGCTGGCAACCCTAAAGCTGCATATCATCTGGTGTCATTAACTACCCAACTTCTACTAGTAACAAAGATGCATCAATTTTATCTTAATACAAGAAAAGGGAATCTGATAAAAGCAAAGCATTTTCAGTTGCTGAAATGTCCTTGCTGGGCCAGATGTTGGCATAAGAAACTGCATGACAGCAATGGAATGGCACCTGATATCCCTCAAAAGAGCTAGCCAATGCATTAAGATGTTAATTAAATTCAGGGCCTAACTACATGTAGACCAGGGGTGAACTGAGAAGGCAAAATGGTCCTGGAAGGGGCCCAAATCCCTGGCCTGCCCCTATCTCCCCCTCCCAAGAAGGAGATAAAGGAACAACAGCTTGCTCCCTCATGGCAATGGTGGCTGCTCACTACGGGGTGGAGCCTGTGGAGGGCAAGGTTTGGGGAAGGGAGGGACCTCAGCAGGGTATAATGTCATACCAACCACCTTCCAAAGTAGCCATTTTCTCCAAGGGAACTAACTTCTATTGTCTAGAGACCTATTGTAACTCTGGGAGATCTCCAGCTACTACCTGGAGATTGACAACCCTACAACTCACCCACCTCGCACACGGCTGCAGCAGCCAACTCCCTTATGGTGGTGGTGGCAGTAGCAATAGTAGCTGCTCACCCACCCTGCATGGAGCCAAGGAACCAATTTCCTTGGGATGGAGGCAGTGATAGCAGTGGCTATCACAGGGCCTGGGCAGCCAGCTCCCTCAGAGGCAGATAGGTTCCTGTTGTCTTTTGAGTTTCTTGCTGCCATGTCTGGTTCTCCTGTTGAACCCCTGCTTGACGTCAGAGTTTGACATGATTGCTCCTAGATGCCAACCTTCTCTGTGCAGCACCCTTTGGGCCGCTTGATGTACAGAAAAGCTTAAGACAATGAAGCAAGTTAGCAGACGCTGAGAATGCAACTGGCAACAAACTAATGGCAAAAGGAAAACACAGATTAAAACACAGTTCCATTCCCACTCTGTGGATGATGGTAGCAAACAAGAAGTTCTTTCCCACTGCCATTGCATCTGTGCAAAGCCACCCAGCTGAGCAGTTCTTAGTTGTGAGGAGTGTTCTCCATCTGGCCTTAATGACAAAACTTGAGTGAACTCTATAGCTTGCTATGACTTATTTGCTAAGCATTTTACAGACAAAATCACCCCTATCTGCCTGGACATGGATCATAAGAACATAAGAGAAGCCATGTTGGATCAGGCCAGTGGCCCATCCAGTCCAACACTCTGTGTCACACAGTGGCACAAAAAACCCTCAAGTGTCATCAGGAGGTTCACAAGTAGGGCTAGAATTCCTTCTACTTTGCCCCTTCCTCAAACACCAAGAATACAGAGCATCACTGCCCCAGACAGTTCCAACAATATGCTATGGCTAATAGCCATGGATGGACCTCTGCTCCATATGTTTATAATAATAATCCCCTCTTGAAGCTGGCTATGCTTGTAGCCGCCACAACCTCCTGTGGCAGTGAATTCCACATGTTAATCACCCTTTGGGTGAAGAAGTACTTCCTTTTATCCGTTTTAACCCAACTGCTCAGCAATTTCATTGAATATCCATGAGTTCTTGTATTATGAGAAAGGGAGAAAAGTACTTTTTTCTGTACTTTCTCCATCCCATGCATAATCTTGTAAACCTCTATCATGCCACCCCACAGTCGACGTTTCTCCAAGCTAAAGAACCCCAAGCGTTTTAACCTTTCTTCTTAGGGAAAGTGTTTCAAACCTTTAATCATTCTAGTTGCCCTTTTCTGGACTTTTTCCAATGCTATAATATTTTTTTTTGAGGTGTGGTGACCAGAATTGTACACAGTATTCCAAATGAGACCGCACCATCGATTTATTACAGGGGCATTATGATACTGGCTGATTTGTTTTCAATTCCCTTCCTAATAATTCCCAGCATGGCGTTGGCCTTTTTTGTTGCACACTGTCTTGACATTTTCAGTGAGTTATCTACCACGACCCCAAGTTTTCCCTCTTGGTCAATCTCTGCCAGTTCACACCCCATTTTTCAGATCAATATCAGGATGTTAATGGAATCTAAACTCGGTGATTTTCAGTTGTGGCCTGGGCTTGTAGACAAGCTATTGGGCAAACTCCAGCCTACTATACTCATACCCATTTTGGCTCATTGCAGCTTAGCTAGGCCCAAGGAACACTTAATCTCTCTCTCTCTCCACTGTGTGACAGTGTGTTGGACTGGATGGGCCATTGGCCTGATCCAACATGGCTTCTCTTATGTTCAAAGAAGGTCATATGTTTTTGCTCCAGATGGTGAGATCAATGTCCCACAGGATTGGAGTCTTCTCTAGAGCGGTCCCATGACTCTGCAGGTTCTTCACCACAAATGCCAAGTTTACCTACTTTTAGGTGCCAGAGAAGAAACCATTTTTGTTTACTCAGACTATGAATTGATTTGATCAGTTATATTCCCATCCACCCTCACACTTTCTCCTGAATGGATGGTTTTTAATAAATGTAAAAAAAACCCTTTTAGTACTAGAATAATAATGTACTGATTCAATATTTTGTGCTGCTCATAGTTGATTATTGCTGATTTGTTATAGTCCACCTTCTGTACGAAGTCTTGAAGCAGATTACAAAATATAAAAATAATCCAATCAGACCACATAAAACACCCAATAAACAATGCTATATAACTAGGATTACAAAATCAGAAAACAAGGCAAACACAAGCAGTATAAAATATGACATACTGTAAGCAGTGCAGAAAATGGATTACAAAAGCAAAGACAATATAGTAAGAGCAACATAATGCAACAGCCTGCAGTCTCTTTAGGGATTCCCTTTTGGAAAGCACCTTCCTAAACAACTGCATTATGCCTTGACAGCTGCTTTAGAAGCACTGGGGAGAAAGTTTGGGGGACTACACATTTTTAAAATTAAATTGCCTCTTAGGAGAGGGAACATTATGGGGAGGTTAGAAACTGTCAGGGAGGAGAAGCTAAAAAGCAATGGATGTGAAAAGCACTCCACCCCACATTTCCTGTTTGCTCTGAATTGCCCTGTTTCTGAAAGAGCTTTTATTTAGTCACATATGTGTATTTGTGCATAAAGCTTCACAAAGTCCTAAAGGTTAATCTTGTGAAAATACACATGGACATGCACACCAGTTGCAGACCACTGGTCTCTCAAGGTACTATGTAGCTATCTGCAGCTTTCCAGGGTCTCAGATTTTCATGTCACCTGCTAGTGCTACCTGACTCCTTTGCATGCAAAGCAAATGTTCTGCCACTGAGCCATGTCTGAACAATAAAGAGATTTTTTTATATATATAATAGACTATAAACTAGTAGAGCTATATAAATTAAAATACCCCGCCCCTTTTTTTTTGCTGCCAAGTTGCAGCCGACTTATGGTGACCTTGCTGGATTTTCAAGACATTGAGAGATTGTTTACTATTGCCTGCCTCTGCATAGCAACCTTTCTATTCCTTGGTGTTGTCCAGGGCTGATCTTGCTTAGCAGCTAAGATATGACAAGATCAGGCTAATCTGGGCTATCCAAGTCAAAGTGTGACCTCACAACAGCATTGCTATTGTCAGGGCTACTGTCCACATGAAGCAAAATATACTGTAGAAGGGGTCCTGCATTTATTAATTATTAATCTGGCTGTAAAGCAGCTGTAAGGAAGAGCAGAATGATCATGTCTTCTACACCCAGACAGATTTCCGACGTGAATTAACAGAACAGAAGAATGAATGATGGAAATGCGGAAAGTTTCCATTCTCCACAAGATGGCAGTGTTTATTGACTAGATACTGACTCATGGAGGGGACAGGACAATGGCAATCCTTTTTTGCTTGAGTAGAGCAAGATTTATAAGAAATTGTTATGCTAATTCAATATAATTACCCACTTACTTAATTAAACCTTCCTCTGAATATTTCTTTCATTTGACTTTTGGAGAAAGAGTCTGAGATCTACTTAGGGCTACCAATTGGTTACAGAATTTGTAGTTAATGAATCATCTATCTTTTAATCAACGAATCTATTGGTTGATTGAATGTTTGCATATTGTAAAGAACTCTTGTAGGCACCTTTTTGATTTAATTAAAACAATTATTTGTTGTTAGGAAAGTTATGTTTAATATTTGTTATTTACATCAACATTCCATTCCAAATCAAATTACACTGAAAAAGTGTGTCCTCAACATGCAATCCTATGCATCAAAATGTTTCAATTTTTATTAAAATGGGAGCCCCCATCAATGAATCAACTAAATCTTTAATGGATTGATTTATTGATTATATTTACTATGGCTCGAAACTTAATACTTGTGTTTTTCTATAGTAATTTACAAAGGAAAAATGCCTAGCCAATGAGAGCTTTTCTTGCTGATTTTTGCTAAAATGGTAACTTCAGCATATTGATGTGGGTTTATTTGCTGATTGCTCTGAATATGTTCCTCACTATGGTTTGGCCTCAAGTGACACACCTGATGGGAATCAGGGCCTATGACAAAAGAATGCTAATGTTCCTTAAAAGCAGTAGTAGATACTTCCTCAATGGGAGATAATTGTTAGAAGATGATTTCTTGAATGCTCTCTCATTCGCTTGTTCAAGGACCCCTCAGAGCTTAGAAAAGATGTCACCCATAAGAACATAAGAGAAGCCATGTTAGATCAGGCCAATGGCCCATCCAGTCCAACACTGTGTCACACAGTGGCAAAAAATTTATACACACACACACACACACACACTGTGGCTAATAGCCACTGATGGACCTCTGCTCCATATTTTTATCTAAACCCCTCTTGAAGGTGGCTATGCTTGTGGCCGCCACCACCTCCTGTGGCAGTGAATTCCACATGTTAATCACCCTTTGGTTGAAGAAGTACTCATGCAGCATAGTGGAAACGCACTTTGCATATTTGAGAGAGAGAGAGAGATACAATTTACAAGAGTTCAGTAGCACCTTAAAGACTAGAAAAAAATTGTGGCAGCGTATGAGTTTCTGTGAGTCACTGCTCACTTCTTCAGATACATTGTAGTGAGCAGTAACTCACAAAATCTCATACCCTGGCAAAAATTTTGTTAGTCTTTAAGGTGCTACTGGACCCCTGCTCTTTGCTGCTGCTACAGACAGCAACCCATCTCAATTTACTAGAGACAGAGAGGCCAAAAGACAAAGCTGTTTATTGGCTTAAAGATAAAGCACTTTGGTGTGCAAGGTCTCTGTGTAGATTTGATGACCTGTACAGATTTGATGCTCTTTACCTCCTCTTACACTGTACTTCTGAATAAAGCAAATATTACAAAGACTCAAAAATCTACAATGCTCTTCTGAAGAAAAGGGCCATGCCTCAGTGGGAGATCATTTTCTTTTTTGATGTAGAAGGTTTCAGTTTTAGTCCGTAGCATCTTCTGTCAAAATGATCAAGGAGTAGATTATGCAAAACAGTTACTCCCAAACTTTTCATTATGGTAACCCATAAGTTCCAATTTACTTGGCATGGTGACAATCCAGGGCTGTCCCAAGGTTGTTGGGGGGTTTTTGTGCCTGAGGTGAACTATGACCTTGATGCCCATCTAGTCCACCAGCACTAGGTGTCAACAAGATGTATTTGAGAAACCAACAAACTTCACAGAAAGGCTGCAGCTGCCCCCAGTATGAAACCTAAGTAAGTGGCATTCTTAATTACAGTGTTTGCATACGGACTGGAAGTTACATTTCAGCCTTTGACTTCCCTCTCCATTACTCCCTCTAGCCTCCCTAACATTCTAGTAACCTCTAGTAACCATCAGAACACATTTTATTTGATTCTTTAACAATCAATATGCATATGAAATTAAGAAAAAAATCTGACTAATGGAAGACACTGTTTCCAAGGTTAGCTCTTGGTTTAAAATCAAAAACAGAAAAAACAAAAATAGTCAAAGATTTGCCTCAAATTAAGCACTAAGACTGCTTTTTCTAAGAGCCACTTCACAGATTGTGATTTTCCTATAGAGATTTCTACATTTAAAAGATCTGCATACCTATTATTTGTAAATCAGATGTCATGTTTTGCTTGCTAAGATAGCATAATCAGTTGTATTCATCACTTATGACAGCATATGTTCTTTTCCCTACAAAGCAGAAATATCAGAGCAGGTAAGTAACGAGTAAAATGGCCTAGTTTTTCAGCTTCAGTATGGTACAAGGAGCTTAGCATATTGCAAGCTGTGAAACACCCCTAGTTTACTTCTAAACTTAGACTAATTCTGCACTCACCTTGGTCCAGGGCAGGCTTCTGTTTCTGTGTGGAGCAAGCCGGTGATTTCGCACCAGTTGCTCCACACCGCCATTTTGTGCGGGGCAAACCTGCAATTTGCCCCGCCACAGTGTAAACCTGAAAAAACATTTATACTGCAACAGGGCAAATTGTGGGTTTGCCCCATGCAAAATGGCAGCGCAGAGCAACTGGTGCGAAATCGCCAGCTTGCTCTGCACGGAAATGGAAGCCTGCCCCGGACCAAGGTGAGTGCAGAATCAGTGTTAGACAACAGACATGAAACACCTAGTTTCTTTAAATTAAACTAAGTCCTCAGGGCCAGATGAATTGCATCCAAGGGTTCTAAAAGAGCTTGCGGATGTAATTTCTGAGCCTCTGGCTATTATTTTTGAGAATTCTTGGAAAACAGGAGAAGTGCTGGAAGATTGGAGGTGGGTGAATGTTGTCCCCATCTTCAAGAAGGGGAAAAAAGACAATCCGGGTAACTACCGACCTGTCAGCTTGACGTCTATACCTGGAAAAGTTTTAGAACAAATCATCAAACAGTTGGTCCTGGAACATTTAGAAAGAATGGATGTGATTACTAAGAGCCAGCATGGTTTTCTAAAGAACAAGTCATGTCAGACTAACCTGATCTCTTTTTTTGAGAAAGTGACTACCTTGCTGGATCAGGGGAATGCTGTAGACATCGTTTATCTTGATTTTAGTAAGGCTTTTGATACGATTCCACATCCTACCCTTGTTGACAAGTTGGTGAAATGTGGTTTGGATCCTGTTACCATTAGGTGGATCTGTAACTGGTTGGCAGATAAATATAAAGTTCTGCATTTAGGTAGGAAAAATCCAATGCATGGTTATAGGATGAGGGAGACTTGTCTTAGCAGTAGTATGTGCGAAAAAGATCTAGGGGTCTTAGTAGATCATATGCTGAACATGAGTCAACAGTGTGATGTGGTGGCTAAAAAGGCAAATGCAATTTTGGGCTGTATCAACAGAAGTATAGTGTCCAGATCATGTGATGTGATGGTATCGCTTTACTCTGCTCTGGTAAGACCTCACCTGGAGTATTGTGTTCAGTTTTGGGCACCACATTTTAAGAAGGATATAGACAAGCTGGAACGAGTCCAGAGGAGGGCGACGAAGATGGTGAGGGGTTTGGAGACCAAGTCCTATGAGGAAAGGTTGAAGGAGCTGGGGATGTTTAGCCTGGAGAGGAGGCAGCTGAGAGGTGATACGATCACCATCTTCAAGTACTTGAAGGGCTATCATATAGAGGATGGTGTGGAATTATTTTCTGTGGCCCCAGAAGGTAGTACCAGAACCAGTGGGTTGAAATTAAATCAATAGAGTTTCCGACGCAACATAAGGAAGAACTTCCTGACCATTAGAGCAATTCCTCAGTGGAACAGGCTTCCTCGGGAGGTGGTGGGCTCTTCTTCCTTGGAAGTTTTAAAACAGAGACTGGATGGCCATCTGACAGCAATGAAGATCCTGTGAATTTAGGAGGGAGGTGTTTGTGAGTTACCTGTATTGTGCAGGGGGTTGGACTAGATGACCCTAGAGGTCCCTTCCAAGTCTATGATTCTAAGATTCACCATACATAAGATGGTGGATGCTACTCAATAGGTGCTCAAAATTGCTTAATTAATCTGTGTGCTCAAAATTGCTTAATTAATCTTTAACCACCTCCAGAGTGACTGAAATGTAGACTTTCATCTGTCCATGTGATGTGATAAGAAAACATATTCAACTCATGCATTACTGATTGTTTGAATAAGGAAATTAAGAGGTCTCTATTAAGCAACCAAGTCTATCTATAAACCATGTCACACAAGGAAGAAAAGGGTGCATAACAAAGGAGCAATTTAGTATTGGTTAAAACAGTTGTGTTATAAAAGACATTTTTAAGAGGCTTTAAAAAGGAATTTTACTGGCAACCAAGGGTGTGGGGGAGATCAGCCATACATACTTTTTAAAATTTAGTATTGAGAAAAGAGGCTTAGTGAGTCTTCTGTTCTTGTAAACAAAGAGTTCACAAGGCTTACCCTGAGGTTTAGTACCTAAGAGTGGGGGTCCTCACTCTCTGCCATCTCCTCCACCACCAGCAGCTGGGCCAGAGTCAGAGCTGGAGTTTGAAGTAGAAGAAGATTGCAGATTTGTACCCTGCCCTTCTTTCTGAATCAGAGTCTCAAAGTGGCTTACAATCTCCTTTATCTTCTCCCCCCACAACAGACATCTTGTGAGGTAGATGGGGCTGAGAGACCTCTCACAGAAGCCACCTTTTCAAGGACAACTCCTGCAAGAGCTATGGTTGACCCAAGGCCATTCCAGCATCTGCAAGTGGAAGAGTGGGGAATCAAACCCAGTTCTCCCAGATAAAAGTCCACACACTTAACCACTACACTAAACTGGCTCTTTGAGGAGGAGTGCTCAGGGAGGGGGAGGCACCAGATTAAGGAAATGTGCAAAGATGGTGGCATGGGGTTGGTGATCAGGGGCTCAGTATGGTGTATCTCCCACGCCAACTAAAGAGCAGTGAGGTGCTGTGAGAGTGGGGCAAGAGGTTTGGCTGTTGAAGGAACAGCACTAAAGGCAAGCACATACCTCTTTCTCTCCTCCTTTCAGCACTGAACAGCTCCCACCCACTCACAAGACTTTTCCCCTTCT
Organism: Heteronotia binoei; assembly: GCF_032191835.1. Classification (NCBI taxonomy): domain Eukaryota; kingdom Metazoa; phylum Chordata; class Lepidosauria; order Squamata; family Gekkonidae; genus Heteronotia; species Heteronotia binoei. The sequence continues at coordinate 55,387,534 of NC_083243.1, read as the reverse complement.
ACCTGCTAGCATAAAGTTACTAGTTGCCCAATAGAGAGCTTTTCCCTTCTCATTATTGTCACAAAGAGAAGGAAAGGCAAGAATGTGAGAAGCTGGTGCTGAGACTGGGGCAAGAATGAGAGTGATGCAAAGGACAGGGGTGGCTGTTAGCGGGAGGGGGCCTGGCATGTGACCCAGTTTCAGAGGCTTCACAACCTATTTTTGAATCAAAATCCACAGGCTGGGAAAAGCTGATGTGAAAGAACTCATCTGAAACACTGGAGGGCCCCTGCCTGTCAAAGCAGGCAACACTGACCTTAATAGATCAAGGGTCTGATTCAGTATAAGACAGTTTCTTGTGTTCACACTTCATACATAATGCTCTCCCTATAAACTTCTCACTACTTGAGGACCTGGGGAGCACACAGTGATGTAAGAGTTGTCCTGTGCGGTATAGGCCATGTATGGAGTTTACTCACTAGACCCTCCCTTCCAGTCATTTGCATTGGTCAATGAAATGAATTTCCACTCAGTCTAATTCCATTAGTACCACATAACAGGAACCCCCCCCCCCCCGGCAAAGTAAACATCTTTTTGCCTTCTTGCTATTTATTTGTACATGGAGACTGCTGTATCTATTCTAATAAAGGCTTTTAGCCTTTTTCTATGTCATTCCCACTAATGGTAAGGGGAATTATTGAACTTTTCTCCAATTGACCAAAAATGTTCATTCTCAGCAACACTATTGATTTGCCATTTATCCCATAATGGATTAACCCCCCAGCTATTTGTTATATACATGCATTACTGAAGTGTGTTGTGCTCTACAAGAGGCTGCCTTTGAAAACTCCAGCTGGTACACAATGCAGCACCAAGCTTACTAAGTGCTGTCTCATGGGGAACACAACTTCTTCAGTTCTAGAACACTGTTGGCTTTTAATTTATTTTTTCACATGTCCTAGGGCCAGATATTTGAAGAGCTAAGCTCCTCTATGAACTTTCCCATCAGGTGAGAACTATAGGGTTGTGGTAGAGCTTCTGCATGGTATGCAGAAGGTCCCAAGCTCAATCCTTGGCATCTCCAGTTAAGAATCAGATAGCAGGTCAGGGCTTTTTTTGAACAGGAATGCACAGGAATGCTGTTCCGGCTGGCTTGGTGTCAGGGGGCGTGGCTTAGTATGCAAACCCTTTCTGCTGGGCTTTTTCTACAAAAAAGCCCTATGTGAAACAATGGTGATGTCATGGGGTGTGGCCTAATTTTCAAAGGAGTTCCTCCTGTTCTTTTTTTAAAAAAAAAAGCCCTGTAGCAGGTGATGTGAAAGACTGCCTGAGACCCTGGAGAGCTGCTGCTAGTCTGAATAGACAATACTGGTCTTGATGAACTAATGGTCTGATTCAGTATTCGCTCCACAATTTGCCCTGTCTCTTGTCTTTGAAATTTCTCTTTATTTTTTTCATCCCTCAAGACCGTTATTACTCTTTTCGCACCTTCTTTTCTCAGTCTGTATGCCAACCATCTTCCAGGTTTATTAGTGAATTCAAAAAAGTTTTGTTTAGCAAATCTTAGCTTTTTCTCCGCTTCTAGTAACAGTAAGTTTAGTTGATGCTGTATTTTCTTGATCCTATCCTGAAGCCCCTGTTTAGTAGGCTGCGCTTTTAAATCTTGTTCTGGTTTTCCTGCTTGTGTCATTAATTTCTGAAAACTCTCTGATTTCTCTTTCTTTTTCTTGGCACTATATCTTATCGCTAAGCCTCTGAAATATGCTTTAGCTTTTCCCCATTCCACTTGCATCTTCACATCTTGGGTGACATTTTGTTTGAAAAAAGATTCCATTTCCACTTGAAAAAAACTTTTATCTTTCAAAATTTGTGTATTCAACCTCCATTGTCTTCTAAATTGAGGACCTTTAATCTTAATAGATATTGGATTATGATCTGATATCACTCTTGGTTGGATTTCTACCTCTGATAGATCCTTAACCAAGTCTGTAGAAATCCAGCACATATCTATTCTTGACCAGGATTGGTGGCTGGCTGAGTAGTAGGTAAAGTCTCTTGAGTTTGGATACCTTGTTCCAAGCATTGATAAGATCCAGTTCTTCAGCTGATTTCAAAAAACTTGTTGGGAGCTAAGGAACTTTAGTTTTAGAGTTTTTGTCTGTTTTTCTGTCCAACTGTCTATCAAAGACTGCATTAAAGTCTCCTATTAAGCAATATTCAGAATATCCCCAATTCAGCAGCTTAAGGTGCAGATCCTTAAAGAAATTTTCTTGGTGGTCGTTTGGTGCATAAATGTTTGCCAATAAGATTTTTTTACTTTCTATGGTGATTTCTACAAACAACATTCTTCCATCTTCTGAGGCAAATTTAAATTGCAGATTAAATCTATCCTTTACATATGTTGCCAAACCCCTTTTCTTTTTGTTTGAGTCTGTTGCCACAAAAATACTACCAAATTTTTTATTTTTCAAGAGATGCTGATCTTTTGCCAAGATGTGCGTTTCTTGTAGACAGATTATATCAATATCCAATTAAGTTAAATATTTGAAAGTCTTTCTTCTTTTTGAGGGGGAATTAAGTCCGTTGACACTAATAGAGACTAATGACGCCATTATGGATTTTTTTTATCACTATCTTTTTTTTATCCTTTTTCGTCTGGGCCCATGTAGAATACTTCCTTGCACCACTTGTGTCTTCCCCTTTTGAAAGTTCCTCTTCTTCTTCCTCATCTTTTTCTTTTTCTTTCCTTCTTCTCAATTCTCTTTAAAAAATTCTCAGCTTTAAATACAGAGTTGATCCTATACCTATTATCTTGGTATGTAAAAAGTAGGCCTTCACACATCAGCCAAGTGTATGGTATCTCTCTTTCTCTTTAAAACTTAGTCAGCGCTTGATATTCTCTTCTCTTCTGTTTTACTGGCCATGGGATTTCCCTCAGAATATTCACTGTGTTTCCTCCAATCACCACCATCTTGTCTCTTGCTTGCCTCAAAATGTTGTCTCTAATCCTTTTTTTTTGTAAGTTTCAAATGAATTTCACTAGGCAATTTATTTCTCCTTGTGAAGCTTGAGGGAACCCTCTTGACTTGATCAATCTCCTCTTCTATTTTATCTGGAGGAAGTTGCAAGATTTCTGAAGGAGCTTGGCTTAGCATTTTTTGCAGGTCTTTGGATTTCTCTTCTGGGATATTTTGAAATCTTAGCATATAGGTTGCTCTATCAATTTCTAGCTGGAGAAGTTTGGTATCATATGTTTTCTGTTCTTTCTCCAGCTATTCCACCTTTTGGGTATTGTCCGTCACTTGTGCATCTAAAGCCTCTCGGGCTTTATTAGTCTCTTCTGTCTGTTTTCTGTTTTCATGTAGTTCTTGTTTGATTTCTGTCATTTGCTCTCCTATATTGTCTACCTTGTTTGTCAGTTGTGCTATAGCTGTTAAAAGGGTACTTTGCATTTCTTTCATATCTCCCTGTATCGTTGAAGTTGTAAGTCTTGCTGTGCCAAATGAAAAACTGGGCAACGGGGTTGTTGCTCTACCCTCTCTGTTATCTCTTCGTTTTGATGCCTCCTTAAATGCCATTATATTGTAAACTCCTTCTATTGTGGTACCATCTTAAACCACCTAAGGGTGGTACACCACCAATTTAAACTCCTAAGTTTGTTATGGAACACAGTGTTCTTTTTTCTGTCAACTATCCCAGTATCTGGCAGAAACTATCAATATTTTGACAAAATAGTAATTTGTTTAGAAACTTTTACTAGTCTCTTAATTCAATAAGTTAGAGAAACTGGAAAGTCAAAATAACAGCTGAAAAACTTTCAACAATGCAATGTTACCATAACACACTCTCAGATATCCAATAGCTCAGTAAACAACCAAGTCTAGAAAACAACACAAGTCTCTTAGCTTATGTCCTCAAGATAGATTTGATGATTTAGCCAGTCCTAATTTTCCAATAGTTCAGGCCAGTGTCTGATGTAAGAGAGTTACAGGCAACAATCCAAGAAATCCAAGGGACCCATGCCAAATAAAGAGCTTCTCCAAAACCATGTGCCAGCTATAAATTGTAGTTCAAAAATCACCTCCAGGCAGTCTCCCCTCCTTCAAGAACCATATAGAGAACCAAAAACGAACCTACGGGAGATCTTATATCCAACCTGCCCAAAAAAGCAAAACAAGGGCCAAATAACATGGGACAAAAAAGAAAAAGGTAAAGAAAAATAGAACAAACCTCCCAAAAGCCCAAAAATCCAAAGAACGTTAAAAAACCCAAAAGGCAAAATTATAATCTAACAGAAAATGGGAAGCCCATGATTGAAAGAAGAAGAAAAAATACAAAACCAAAGAAAGACCCATATATTCCACAACAAAAATATAATCCACTACAGTAAACCCAATAGAAACCCCCCCCCACAAAATTAAAAATTGCCCTAAGCAACTTCTTCTTGTAATCCACTGAGGACGACGTTCTTCCTGACCTTTTAAAAATGGCAGAGATTTATTCAACAGAACCCAACACTTATCATCCTCCTCTTCTCCATTGATTTTGGACATTTAAGACCAACAAAGTTTTATTCAGAATGTAAATCTTACGTCCTTCTGGAATACTCCCAATCTTTCTGACTCTATGTCCAGAGTTGTCAAAGGAAAAAGATAGAGCTCACCTCACAGTGTGCTCACTGTACAAATCCACTCCACTGTAGCTCAGAGAATGAAACTTCTTTTTTTGGGGGGGGGGGGGAACTGGGTCAGTTTTATGCATATAAAGTTTCTCCTTGAATAAAACTGGTGTAAGCTCTTTAAATTTTAATCCAGAGCAAGATCATACATTGATACATTGATATAGAAATCTAGCAGAGTCTTTTCAAAGCCTTGAAACAGGGGAAGAAGGAGCCGGGTAGTCCCCCCCCTCTTTCCCCCTTTGCACTCGCCTCTGCCGCCGCTCTGCTTTCTCTAAACTCCGTAAATAAATCAAAGAGATTTACAATCCAGCAGTGCAATTTTGGTCATTCAGTTCAGCTCACGCAGAATCCAGCATTGAAAAGGCAGAAAAAATGAAGAAGAGGAAGGGTAAAGAAGAAAAGAAAAGTCTGGTGTTCAACCCTTCAGTCATCAAGATGGCGATCAAGACAGCGAGGTATGTGGTGATGAGGGAGATGAGGGAATACATCCGCTGCCATTATTTTCATCCCTCTCTTCGAGCCCCAGCCTGCACAGACCTCCCCGAGGTCTGTGAATCGAGCCCCCAATCCTCAGGGGCCCCTCCACTGCTCGATTAAAGAGCAATTTGCAGGAGCAAACCCCGGTCGCTCTTTAGCTTGGGTCGCCGAAACCACTTTAGCTTGGGTCGCTCTTTAGCTTGGGTCGCCGAAACCAGAAGTCAACTTTGTTGGTCTGAAAGGTGCCACTGGACTCAAACTTTGTCTACTTGGGACACCCAGACATACAAAACAAACTGAGCTACACAAGACAGACAAATCTCAAATTAATTGTAATCTCCTAAGAAACTCAGGAGAATTAGAGACCACAGCTTACACACAAATAAAAATAATATTTAAGAAGGAAGCTAGGCTTATACTGTATCTGGTCTCGCATTTACTGGTGGCAGCTAGAATATTAATTGCTAGGAGCTGGAAACAGCACATGTTGCCAAATCTGGAGATATGGCTGTGGAAAATTTGGGGTTTTTTGTAAGGATAAAAGATAAAATTTTAAGACTAAAGCAAAATATCAAGAGAAAAGGTGCACATAAACTTTTTGTTAAGTTATGGACAAGTTTTTATTTACTTTTGGGACAAGAAATATCAAAAGGAATCTGCAGAAATGAAAGTACTGAATTTGGTGTAGTGTTTGGACATAAATCTGGAAACCAGGACAATTGCTATAACAGGATAGAAAGATCCAGGTGGAGAGCAGTGTTGGTCTGAAGCAGTAGAACAGCTTTTGGCACCTTTAAGACCAACAAAAGTTTATTCAAGGAAATAATGATTATATAGAATGATTTTTTTTAAGTATGAATTGTGAATTGTATTAACGATATGTTTATATATTGTATGAGTTTACACGTTGAATGTAGTTTTGTAAATTTATGATAATTTTTTAAAAACGATTTTACGTCTTCTAGGGATGAACTCTAGCATGGAAGATCACCTCCAAGGCTTAATCTTGGTGATCCCTGGCTTTAATTAACCCTTGCCTCCAACTTGTTTTCAAATCAAATGTAAATGAGGATATTTAGCACCTGAACAGATCATAACCTAAGTAAATTGCTTCCCCTTTCCATAAATGGAATTTCTCTTGGATATGAACAAAAGGACATGCTGGTTTTCAATTACTCTGTGATCAGACTGGCAGGGGAAAATTAATGTCAGCAGTAATAGTGGCTGTAGTTCACATTCTGTCATCCATTTATTTGTGCTGGACAAGATAAAGGGTACTAATTCCACTTCCATTCACACCCATGTAACCTCTATTGACTTCTGTAAAGTTCAATGTTGTTTTCCACTTCTGTTGGAAAACTAAGATATTGTGAAAATATGGTGCTAGTAAAATCAGCTCAGGCACACTCAAGATTGTGGCAATGTTTGAATTTTGTTGCATGTTTCTGGTGGTTGTGAACTATACCTCTCCTGTAGTTCAGGATAGAACTAAGGGCATAAGCTGTAACAAAAGCCCAGTGGCTTCTTTAAAGCAGGTTCAGAAGGTGCAACCTGAGAAGCTTTTTGAATCTCTGGTAATTGTAAGATTTTGGATTGGTGACATCACTATTGTGTATTTCTTTATGTGTGGAGTTGTTTCCTTATGATATTTTATAGATACTCCATACTGCGGTTTCTCCCTATTCCTCCTGTTATAAATTAAACAATTATTCATCCTGAAGAAGTTGGCATCTTCTATACAAGCTGAAGTAAATCTGGATACTGCATACTGGATTAGACTCTTTTGGATTCTTCTTCCGACATAATTTTGGACTTTGTATATATGCTTGGGAGCAGATATTTTGAAATTTCTAATGAATACTGGCATGATCATATTTGTATTTTTGTATGATTATTTTGTTCCAGATTATTGTTGCTGTGATTTGATATATTTATGTATTATTGGTAGATTGTACTCTCTTGAAATATTCACTACTATTTTGATAGATATTAAGAAATAATTACACTTCTGAATTGGTTAGTATTTCTTTATTGCATATTATTATTTTTGTGCATTGTCTTTTGTTCCTATTCTCCCCCTCCCTGTAGCTATTTTATCCTAGCATCCACCATCTGTTCACACAATTCCAAAAGTACCCATAGCTTCAAGAAGTGTGTGGCTCCCTGGGCTAGGCAATGGTGTAATATCATACAGAGGTGATGAATCACCAAATGGATTTGGAGAAGGATTTTGGAGGTTTTCCATGAATTGAAACAAAACAATGTCACCTACCAGGGAGGTGCACCCCTCCTATAAGACATGAAACAGCTGGAGGTTCAACTTTAGGCCAGAACAAAGTGAACATTCTTGACAGTGAAGAGGTGCATCTGAGAAGATGATGTAAGAAGAAATGGTAATATAGGAAGGTTGATGCTTGATGCTTCTAGCAATACATCAGAAATAACTAGAGTTCATCAGTGCCAGAGTTTTTTTGTTTTTTGTTTTTTAAAGCTGCTGGAATCAGGGATGCAGAAAGTCTCCTTTTAAATGTGGTCAGAATATACTTGAAGACCAATATGTCTTTAACGGAGTTCTGGCATGGCATATTTTCCTGAGAAGTCAGTATTGATCTTTAAAGAGCAACCAGTAGGTGAAGTTACTTTAGTGAATCATTACCTGTGTTCACATTAATTTTAATGAGAGATCATAAACATTTTGATCTCGACCCATCAAAACGCTTCAGAATGTGCTTCATTTAACATGAATGAGAAATATCATTAATATCAATAGAACTAAAATGCATGATACTAATGCTGATGTATGTTATTAGGTCAAAGATAAAACATTAGTTACCATTTAGCTTTGTTGTATCAGGATCTACTGTACTGCCATACTGTATAATGAATAATTTATACTCATTTACATTTGGGGCCCTGTGTTGCAGAGTGGTAAAGCTGCAGCACTGCAGTCCTAAACTCTACTCACGACCTGAGTTCAATCCCGGCGGAAGCTGGATTTCAGGTAGCCGGCTCGAGGTTGACTCAGCTTTCCATCCTTCTGAGGTCAGTAAAATGAGTATCCAGCTTGCTGGGGGGAAAGCGCAGATGTCTGGGGAAGGCAATGGCAAACCACCCTGTAAAAAGACTGCCATGAAAACGTCATGATGTGATGTCACCCCAGAGTCAGAAATGACTGGTGCTTGCACAGGGGACTGACTACCTTTACCTTACATTTGGGGCAGATTTAGACCATTGTTTTCATCTTTATTTTCTTTTACTAATTTTGCTTTTAAATCATGGAAAAGCTTAGAACAAATAAAATTAATAATAATTCATTGGTTTGGCTTGAGATCTGTATTTATGCAAATCTCTTGTTTGAATCTGTAGAAATTACATTTCATACCTGCTTTTCTAGGAATCATTGAAAATGTAAACCCTTTCCAAATCACAGATGTAGATTTACTGGTGAAGTGAGAGGGGAGAATGTGGGGCCACGGTAGCAGGTCATGTGAATAAACCTTATCTGAGTACAAACTGTACACTTTGTGAATAAACCTTATCTTAGTACAAATGGCACACCCATGGTTATCTAAGCAATTTGGAACCTTTTGGGACTTTCTCCTTTGCCTTTAAACCTGGCACTGAATTAAAGCATGATGCAGCAATTGTTTCTTCCATTCATTTTCTTCCAGGCTTTTAAATTTGCTCTTTCCTGTGCCAGTTCTAGTATGCAGGACTCCAGAAAATCAGAAGGATATAGGAACTGATTTTAAAACTGTATTTTTTACATCATTCTTCACATTGTTTCCTTGCACAGATCTTTTTTTCTACTTTTGTTTTATAATTATTTATGTACTCAGAATCTTCTGCAATGTAGCAGATGGCAAGAAGTCCCAGCTTTTTATCACCCCTGGTTCTCTCGCCCTCCAAAAACCTTCCAAATAACTTTTTTCATCAAAAGAGGAGAAAAAGAAATACTTAATGTGGTCTGTGGTATCTAATCATGAATGCTGTCCTTGCATCACTTAGCTGCACACCAGTTTTGATTCTTAGCAGCCAATGGTCCAGTGCTTACAATGAAGACATAAAACTAACGCATTCCTTTCTGAATGATGTAAATAACCTTGATAACCTTGAGTGGTGCCTGCCTATTGCAGTAAAGGTGATCTCAGATAGCATCTTATCCACTGCAGGACTAATGTAGAAAGCAGTTCAAAGAAGAGGCGCTCTCTAGCATGATTATTTTGAGCACTATAGGAGATACATCTGCTGTACTACCTGTCTTAATTCTGCTAGTCTGCCTGGGCTGACAACAACCAACATGGGTGTGCTGTTTCAGCCTGCCCAGCATGTTCAAATGCCTTTGAAGCCATCCTGACATTAGTAGAACAGATGTCTAGCCAAGGAGATACTCCATCTAACCACAGAAAGCATAATATGGGCAACAGAGAATAAATGTTAGCTCATGGAGATATCCAAAGTATGGTGCTCTTTCCCTGAACATGATACACTTTCAGTTAAAACAAATATGCATATTGAACCAGCTCTTGGCAGATGCTGAACATCTGTGTTCTTATTTATTTACTGTTTTGCGTGCCTTGGAACACAATGGCCACGTACACAATATTGCTACATACTGATTCTTAATAGGTTTAATCATGTTTTTTGCATGAACAATCAGACCAGTAAGAGAAGGGTGGAGTTTCTCCACTTTTTGAATGCAGAATCAGGTTTAAATAAGAGTGTGTGATCTTGTACAGTTTATATCACCATTGTAACACACCAGGGTTGCAATCACACACATTAAATAATGCACTTTCAATCTACTTTCAGTGCACTTTCCAACTGGACTTTACTGTCTGAACTGGCAAAATCCAGTTGGAAAGTGCTTTGAAAGTGTATTATGTAGTGTGTGTGATTGCAGCCCAGAAGTCACTTTTTGTTTCAGTGATTCATTATGTATATTTCTGATTAATGATGATGTATCAACCCAAAGTTTTTCAAGATAGCAAAGCAGAATATTGGTAGATGAAGAGTTAATTGTTCACTGGAAGATGTTTGTATATATGTGTGTATGTAGGGGGAGAAAATCTTAGTTTAAGCATATTCAGGAATAAAACCTGAAACCAAAACTCTTGATCTGTTTACATAAGAAGATAGAAGAAGAAGAAGATGATATTGGATTTATATCCCGCCCTCCACTCCGAAGAGTCTCAGAGCGGCTCACAATCTCCTTTACCTTCCTCCCCCACAACAGACACCCTGTGAGGTGGGTGGGGCTGGAGAGGGCTCTTACAGCAGCTGCCCTTTCAAGCACAACCTCTGCCAGAGCTATGGCTGACCCAAGGCCATTTCAGCAGGTGCAAGTGGAGGAGTGGGGAATCAAACCCGGTTCTCCCAGATAAGAGTCCGCACACTTAACCACTACACCAAACTGGCTCTCCTGTTTGTAAGCAGTTACCCATCTGAATTAACTTCAGTCAGTTTCTGATATGCTCATATCAATTTCTGATAGGACTCAAATATTTAAGGGCTGAATGATATGTTCAGAAGAAGTGTGAATTAGCAAATCCTGAAAAAACAATTTGACTTTTAAATAAATAGTAACTAGGGATGCTAAGTACTTTGATGCAAACACATTCACCATTTCAACTTCTTAAACAATCAAAATGATTGCTTACAAGGAACTTGAGCCCTGATAAGATCATCTTCATGTTTTTCTTAAATTTTGTATTGAATGCCGTATCGAGCAGCTTTGCACCTGTACTGCAGGCATTTCTAAAGCTTTCCTGAATAAACTGCATCTTGTTCAACAGGACTGTAGGCAGGTCAAGCATAAGCTGCATTCATGTCTTACCTGTTGCAACTTGTAGTAGCTTTTGATCCTGCATAGTTGACCTAATGAATCTCCTTGAGCACTGGCAAAGGTGAAGAAAGAAATACAACTCCAGTCATTGGTTGTGATCAGATGGTAAGGTTGCGGTGGCAGCATCTCATGTCTGGAACAGCCGTTTGAGTTTGCATTGCCCTGCCATGATCAGACGACAGGTGCTCAGCTGGCATCAAAGTGGCACAGGCTTATGGTCAGCCATGATTTTTTTTTTAAAGTCCTGCTGTGCATGTGTACAAGTGGACGAGCACATGAACACTTCTTGGAGTGGGGTTGGAGGGAAAAAAGGATATGCTGGAAACCCAGTGGAGCAATTGCACTGCTCATGCATTTCTATGGTGCGCTGGGGTGATCAGATATGCAGTAACTCGCCATGGAAGCGTTTCCACAGGAAGTCACAGGGAATTTCCCAGTGACTATTTAATCCATCTGGGAGTCATCGTAGCATGAGGGAAGGACAAGTGGGGCACAGAGGCCAGATGTGCTTGTGTGATCAAGCTCATTTAACTCAGGGGGAGGGGTGTCTATGGCAGACCAAATTGTTCGTGTGATCATACCCATTGTTTAGTCATTAGAGTAACCTCTTTTTCAAGCATAGATCAATTACAGTTCTTTGACCCTGGCAATCAGGGATGACTTACTTAAATGATCCACAGTATGTTCATGCTGCTTAAACTACAGGCAGGGGAATGGCATTATGGCTGAGGGGAGGACCCTGTGAAAGCAGCATGTGAGACTGCACATACACACTCATTCTTAGCACAAACATATTCAAACAATTCAAACCCAACTGAACATTTTGTCAAACATTCAACAGTGCTGATAGCTGCTGGCAAAGAAATCACATGCTGATTCAGTTAGTAACTGAGCATCTTTAAGAACAACAGGTTAATCACTGTTGTGTAAAACCATAATTCCACAAGGATGAAAACTGATATGATATTTGTCAAGTACTGCAAGGCAGGCCTTGAACTGAGAGTCCAGTGGATGAAATGCTGGCATCTTGCAACCTGAGTTACTGAAATAAGTAGCTGTATTCTTTTTAAGGCTGGAACCTATCAGATCAGAACTCTCCTGGTATGTGAACTTGGACACTATGAGAAGGCCATTCTGATGCTACCGGCAAAGACAGAGGCTCTGGAACCTGCTGACTTTTCCTCATTGTTTTTCTGGGGGAGGCCACTTTAGTCTCTATCTCTGGACTGGACTAACACCTGCTAGCATATTTGTCCTCAGAGTACCGTATCTACAACTTTTTGGCCTTCCTAGCTACTAGTTTGCCTTGGATTTGAGCATCTGCTGTGAGTAATAATATAATCAGAAAGTGGATGTAGCTAATAGAAAGCAATCTGAAGACATATCGATGGGCTGTAACCAGTGCTGCCTTTAACCTGTGGAGTAAGCAAAAATTCTGCTTTGTGAGCTACTGTCATTAAAGTTGTGAGCAAGCATTTGGCTACTGCATAAATTAGTTTGCTCTGGGGCCATCCTTCTTGAGCTAAGAAAAATGTGTGAGCTGTAGGCTAAAAACCTCTGAGCTAGCTCACACTAACTCGGCTTAGAACAAATACTGGCTGTAGCGCAGAACACCCTCCGTTCAATCCACAGCAACTCCAGTTAAAAGTATCAGGTAGTAAGTAATGTAAAAAACTTCTTGCTGAGACCCTGGAAGGTATTGCCAGTCTGAACAGACAATACTGACTGTGAAAGACTAATGGTCTGGCTCAATGTAACATACCTTAATGTATATAAGACTTACGGGTACTTATATGTTCAGATGGGGTAGTGGATTTCTGTCAATTCCCCTGCCCCTCTCTAGCCCCCTACTGTGTCCCCTATACTATTATTTCCCCAGTGTAAACTTAATTGTTCTTGAGTCTTCAGATCTATGTAGCTGGGTATAGTGCCATCTGTTACTTGGATAGAGAATTCTGCTGCAGGAAAATAACTCTAAAGATCGAAGTAGTTATAATGGAGTTCGCAGATCTCTATTGGTCTGTTAAAGGTAAAGGTCATTTTTGCACACCCATTATTCATATTTGGTCAATACAGGAAGGGATCAGTTTTGCTAACTTCTCACAGTTTTGGTAGATCAAGAGTGACACAAGGCAATGTTTAAGTATACATAGTGAAGGGTGTGTGTATGTATGAACTGCTTCTGGTATTTATGTGAGATGAGTGCAGCCCACATTATATCCCAGTCCAGCACTTTTTATATTGCACAATCTTGTGCCTCAGTAAAGAAGCACAAGTTTTCAAGATACTATACCAAAGAGTTCTATGGTGACCCTCTTAATAAAATCACACTTTGAACAACTTCATTTACATACATTGTTAATCCCATTCTAGCACTAATTTATTTGTGACATTGTCATTAGTTCTTTAACTCCTTTTCAGAATTTGGATCAAAATTTATTACAACAATGAGAATACAATTGCACAGATCTAATAGCTGAAAATTGCCCTGAGTTCACAGGGCCCAAATATTTCTTCATTTGAATTGCTGCCCTGCTGAAGAAAGTTGGGGCTGTGTCAAAAAGTTTTTGAAACATTATGGACACAGATAATGGTAATGAGTTCAAAAGGTATGTAAGACTGGAAGCATGGACATAGGATTTTTCTTCTGTTTTAGCAGACTCCTTGTAATGCATGTCTTGTAGTCCCATATGCAAACCTTGAGTGCAATAGCACCATAAAGAAGAAGGAAGGGAGATGAGGGCACAGCAAGAACAGTGAATGCTATACAGTTTGCATATGTTTCAGATACTCATAAAGGTTCTACTGAACTCGAATCATGCTCTTCTACTGCAGATCATATGCATTCACTATTTTTCCTATGCCTTCTTCCCATTTTCTTCATTTTTAAAATTCATTTCTAGTTATAATGGTGTTGAATGAAGAAAATGGGCACAAGAGCCATTCTGTCCAAAGCAGGCCAATTATACACTGCAAAGAGAGAAAGTTGGAATGGTTGACTGCACTCAGGAAACTCATGACCCAGATTTCCTGTTTCCTCTGTGTTTTCCATCATGGGGATATAATACTGTCAATATGTTTATGATGCCATCCTTAACAAGACATACCTGTTGTGGGAAAGATAATTTGTCATGCTTGGCTAGGAAAAAGCACTTTGTAATCTTCTGTCTGTTGGATGCACTTTGTCCAGTGCAGTTTGGAGGTCTCCCTGCAGCACGGGCTCTGTCATATGTGGCAGAAACAACTGATTAAGTGATATGAATAAAGAAGACACCAAGTCATTAACTCAGGCCCCATCAATAAGCTGTCTAAGTACCACTTGTTTAATAGAAATACTGGGGTGGGGGGAGGATTAGAATGTCCAAGTCTCAGGCTACAATGCAAACCAAATTGATACAGAAGGTGAAAGAGGGAGAGACATAATTCATGCTCTGTTATTCTTTTCCCTCACTGAGGGTACATCAGGCAACATAAGACCTATCAGAACCACATCTTTCATCATTACAAAAGATAGAATGGAATAAAGTCATTAACAGAAAATGATATAATAGCTACCAGACATCTCTGGTGCTCATTAAATTACATAATTAATTGAGAACTTCCTGGAAATGTTTAATGGTCATTTTTTTTAATGGAGAGACTAGAAATAGTTATAGATTTGAAGTATCTATATGCTGCAATAGAAGCTCACTGCAAACAGCATACAAAAGGCCAACATATTGGATTTTTGTGCATTCCGTCTGTGTACGTTTGTGTGTATTTGAGCTTTTATGATCTGTGTATCTTTTAAAGGGCAAATTTCAAAAGAGGCTTAGAGGAAAGACAATACTCTTTCAAGTCCTTTGAAGCCACTTAAAGCTAACTGTACCTTTTCTAAATGGATCTCATTTCCTTTCATGCAGAATTTCCATTTCAGTGAATAAAATGTTGTGACCAAAATAATTTGCTAATTACAGAGCTTCCAATCTGATTCTGGTGCTTATCTATGACTTGAGGGGTTTAGTTTAATAGAAAGGAAGAATGCTTTGCTTAATCTGATGCCTTCTACCCCTGAATATAAAGAACATTGTCATCCATTCACAATGAAGGCAAAATGAACCATGGCAGTGATCACTTCTCTATTATCTATATAAGACAAGTATTCATCTGCCTTGATCACAAAAAACCCCTTCACTTTCTTAAGGTTGTAATAGTTTCAAATATGGCTTCAAATGGTTACTACTACTTAAGTACATTTTCATGTATAATGGTTGTTACTGTTATTATTGTCAGGATTTTTATTATGCCATCATCAATGCACAACAATTTACAATCTATTCAAAAACTGAAAATACCCCTGCCTTTTAGAATGAAAACAGTTTTTAGTTTGTAAACCTGGCACTTGTGAATATTGTTATTGTGCTATAAGAATGGGCCATTTTCTGGCAAATGTAGGATATTTATTGAAGACATAGAAAGTGTAAAATGATTCTTTTCATTTTGGTAAAACAATAGTCCTATTCACATGTTACAGTGAGCACACATAAATCCTGCCTGTATATGCAAGTAAATGTTTGAAAGAAAGAGCCAACATGTGTTCACTTTACAAATCAAACTAGGGACCAGTTCCAGGATCAATGGGATTTGGAGCACACCTTCAGCTGTACGTGCATTGAAGGTAACATGAGAATGATTCAGTGCACATAAAAAGAGCTATCAAGTGTACTATACATGGATTGTCTGCGTGTTCACTGTATCTGGTGTGAACAGAGCTAATAACTCTGTTGATCCATTTTTCTTATACCAGCTGGGGGATGTATGGAAGGAGTGGAGGCAACTGATACCACCAACTGCAGAACTGGAGTTTGTTTTTAGACTGTTATATTGTTTTTATTTATTACTTTTGATTTCTATCCCACCCTCTCCACAAACTGATTGTATATTGTTTTATTATATGTATCTGATTTTAACCTTGTATTATTGACTGTTGTTACCTGCTCAGAGCTCCTTTGGGAAAGGGTGGGCGAAAGGAAGGAAGGAAGGAAGGAAGGAAGGAAGGAAGGAAGGAAGGAAGGAAGGAAGGAAGGAAGGAAGGAAGGAAGGAAGGAAGGAAGGAAGGAAGGAAGGAAGGAAGACGGTAAGCAGTGGAGGACGGTAAGCAGTGGGGTGCCGCAGGGCTCGGTACTGGGTCCCATGCTCTTTAACTTGTTCATAAATGATTTAGAGTTGGGAGTGAGCAGTGAAGTGGCCAAGTTTGCGGATGACACTAAATTGTTCAGGGTGGTGAGAACCAGAGAGGATTGTGAGGAACTCCAAAGGGATCTGTTGAGGCTGGGTGAGTGGGCGTCAACGTGGCAGATGCGGTTCAATGTGGCCAAGTGCAAAGTAATGCACATTGGGGCCAAGAATCCCAGCTACAAATACAAGTTGATGGGTTGTGAACTGGCAGAGACTGACCAAGAGAGAGATCTTGGGGTCGTGGTAGATAACTCACTGAAAACCGTTTGCAGTGTGCGTTTGCAATAAAAAAGGCCAACGCCATGCTGGGAATTATTAGGAAGGGAATTGAAAACAAATCAGCCAGTATCATAATGCCCCTGTATAAATCGATGGTGCGGTCTCATTTGGAGTACTGTGTGCAGTTCTGGTCGCCGCACCTCAAAAAGGATATTATAGCATTGGAGAAAGTCCAGAGAAGGGCAACTAGAATGATTAAAGGGCTGGAGCACTTTCCCTATGAAGAAAGGATGAAACGCTTGGGACTCTTTAGCTTGGAGAAACGTCGACTGCGGGGTGACATGATAGAGGTTTACAAGATAATGCATGGGATGGAGAAAGTAGAGAAAGAAGTACTTTTCTCCCTTTCTCACAATACAAGAACTCGTGGGCATTCAATGAAATTGCTGAGCAGACAGGTTAAAACGGATAAAAGGAAGTACTTCTTCACCCAAAGGGTGATTAACATGTGGAATTCACTGCCACAGGAGGTGGTGGCGGCCACAAGTATAGCCACCTTCAAGAAGGGTTTAGATAAAAATATGGAGCACAGGTCCATCAATGGCTATTAGCCACAGTGTATGTGTGTATATAAATTTTTTTGCCACTGTGTGACACAGAGTGTTGGACTTGATGGGCCGTTGGCCTGATCCAACATGGCTTCTCTTATGTTCTGAAGGAAGGAAGGAAGGAAGGAAGGAAGGAAGGAAGGAAGGAAGGAAGGAAGGAAGGAAGGAAGGAAGGAAGGAAGGAAGGACAGGCCCTCCTCATGTTTGGACAACCTGTAGACATAAGCTGCAGCCATGAGCTAGCTAAAAGCCTCTTCATGCCATAGCAGCAAAGGGAATTCAAGCTGTATGGAATACATGACCCACTGCTGGTAGGCACAAAGTTCTCTGGCATGAAAGGAAATTGCATGAAAAGCTGGTGGGCTGAGAGTAAAAGCAAAATCTGAAGAAACTGAAAGTGCTTTGGCTGGAGAAAATTGGAGTTCAGTTGCACGTTTAAGACCAACCAAGTTTTATTCAAAGTGTAAGCTTTTGAGAGTGCTTGGCACACTGAATAAAACTTGGTCTTAGATGTGCCACTAGACTCCAACTTTGTTCTATTGCTTCATACCAACACAGCTGCCCACCTGGATCTGTCTGGAGAAAAGGAAGCATCAGGGAGGCTTGATTGTGCTGCTGAGATACTTGAAGACTAGATTTTACTTATTCATTTATTTCAATTTGCTATGCAGCCCTTTCCTGCAAGCAGGGCTCAGGGCAGCTTACATCAGAATTAAATACATACAATTAAATAATATTTAATACATTGAAACAGATCCTCTAATAGACAATTTAGATAAGATCTAAACAGCTTAAACTATAGGAAGGTAGATTTTGGTTCAATATTAGCAGAAACTTCCTAATGGTAAGAAGTGGTCAACAATGAGATGTTTTGGAAGATATTTTATATGTCAAAATAAAAATTTACATAGGATACTGCAAGAACAATGAGGCTGGTGCCCGGGGTTCTGAATTCCTAGACCTGTTTTAGTGGGTGGTTTGGGGTTTCTGGTCTGAGGCATAAATACTCTACTTAGACTATCCTCCAAAGGAAAAGACAAATGAAGAAGAGACACGTATGCTATACCATATACTTATCAAGCCACATAACATTGAGCAGTCAGAGTCTATACCCGTATGTCATTTTTATTATAGCAGAAGACAGCTTTAAATATTTCCTGATCAATGTACTGAACACATATAACAAATATGAACAAATAGGTAGCCTCTATTAGTACAGCTGACCCCAGACATTAATATTTTAAATCTATCTTCATTAAATCACATTTTCTGTTTCCACACTGGTCAACTTATTCCAAAATTATTCCAAATCTGGCAGCCACATGCCTTCATTCTTAAGGTGAAGACAGATAATTGCTACTGAACTTGATGAATAGAATTCAACAGTCTCATTAAAATGGTTACACATTTTTCAAAGAAGATAGGTTAATAAAATTTATGAAATGCCCTCTTAAAGCCACTGAGGCTAATAAGGCAAACCCCTTTCTAGTTGTTAAAGTTACTGTTGTATTACAAGATTCTCGACACATATTCACACAGAGAAATATGCACACACGTGCACATAAACTTATTTTTCAAACTCCCAGGCAAAGCTGCAACTTTTGAATAACCAAATAAGAGACAATACAGTCAAATTTAAGCATTTTAAATTATTTTGAATTAAACAGGGAGATTTAACAGTTGCCTAAGTCAATTTTTTTTTTTTAGGTGAAGCGCAGTGTGCGTGGTACTGGCTCCACCCTTTCACCTGGGGGTCATCTGCCATGGCCCAGTAAGCTGGGACGCCGGCAGCGAGTCCTCCAGGTGGTAGGTGTTACATTAACGAGCTCTATCTGCCCGGGTTTGATGTTAGAGTTTTCCTTCTCTTAGGCTCCTTAGGCTGGCGAGGCCCAGCCTGCCCATCCGGTTATACCGCTGGACAATTCGGTCGCACCATGACGTAGCAAACTCTGTGAAAAACGGGGGGGACCAGCGAGAAGGTGTTGCTACGGATGCAGTAATGCAGGAGAGGCCATTGCAGTGACCATCTGCCAGGCATAGCCAGACAGTGACGACGTGGCGTTCACTACACCGGGAGAGGAGAGGCTATGTATTGCGCATACACTTTCCCTGGGGGGGGTAGGATACCCAGAGGGAGCCCACCCCCCCACCCCCCCCCCACTTCACCTAAAAAATTCCTCTGCGCAGGCCTGAAGGGCATATCCACATACACAACCCACAACGCATCAAGTCCTGCAGCGATGGGCAAGGGGCGAAACGGCAGGTGGAAGGTGCCACTGGAAGCCGCAGTCCCGATCCTGCATGTAGGCGGTTCAGGGTATTGGTCGCCTGATGCTAACCCGGAGACGAAAGCATTTTTCGGCAGCACCCTGAACGACCAAGCAGCCTTATCTAGGGACAGCACTGCTTGCTCCACATGGAGAGGGGCCTAGAAAAGGTGGCCTAAACAAAGCTCGTCTCCTCCACCCCAGTTGGCTAGCCACGGTCAACGGGCATCCTTACTTGTGGTCAAAAAATAACAACAAAGAAAAGGCATGCACCTGCCTCGCAAAGTGTGCAAAGACTAAAGCTTGCGTGTTGGAACATCAGAACCATGCTTGACACAGTAGACAGTGGTCGCCCTGAACGACGCTCTGCTCTAGTTGCCCACGAACTTCTCAGGTTGAATATCGACATAGCAGCTCTCAGTGAGGTCCGTTTCCCTGAGGAAGGTAGTCTTCAAGAACACAGTGCTGGCTATACCCTCTACTGGTCGGGTAAGTCAAAGGCTGAGAACCGCCTTTCTGGCGTTGGCTTCATGGTCAGGAACTCCATTGCCTCCAAACTCGAAAACCTGCCAACAGGTCACTCAGATCGCATCATGTCTCTGCGCCTTCCACTTCAAAACAAGCAGCATGCAACACTCTTCAGTGTGTATGCCCCAACCCTTCAAGCAGATCCTGCAGAAAAGAACAAGTTCTATGCTGATCTACACAACCTCGTACGGAAGACCCCTACTGCTCCAACTACCGGGGGATAACCCTGCTCTCCATCGCAGGCAAAATCCTTGCCAGAATACTCCTGAACAGACTGGTGCCCACCATTGCAGAAGAACTCCTCCCAGAGAGCCAGTGCGGCTTCAGAGCTAACAGGAGCACCACCGACATGGTATCTGTTCTCAGGCAGCTCCAAGAGAAATGAAGGGAACAGAACAAGGCTCTGTATGTGACTTTTGTCGACCTCACCAAAGCCTTCGATACCGTTAGCAGGAAAGGCCTGTGGCAAATCTTGGAACATTTAGGATGTCCCCCAAGGTTCCTCAGCATGATCATCCAGCTACACGAAGACCAGCGAGGCCAAGTCAGACACTGCAACGACCTCTCGGAGCCCTTCCCAATAGGCACAGGTGTAAAGCAAGGCTGCGTTCTCGCGCCAACTCTCTTTACGATCTTCTTTAGCATGATGCTTCAAAGAGCCGCAGTAGATCTAGATGATGACGATGGTGTCTACACCCGCTATCGCACCGATGGCAGCCTGTTCAACCTGAGGCGACTAAAGGCCCACTCCAAGACGATGGAAAAACTTATCCGAGAGCTACTGTTTGCTGATGATGCTGCACTCGTCTCCCACTCGGTATCAGCTCTGCAGCATATGACGTCCTGCTTTGCAGAGGCTGCCAAGCTATTCGGCCTAGAAGTTAGTCTGAAGAAGACAGAAGTTCTCCACCAGCCTGCACCCCAGGAAGATTATCACCCTCCCTGCATCACTGTGGGTGAATCAGTTCTGAAAACAGTCCAGCAGTTCAGCTACTTGGGGTGCATCATCTCCTCAGATGCCAAGATCGATAAGGAGATTGACAACAGGCTGGCAAAGGCAAACCGTGCATTTGGCCGACTGCACAAAAGAGTGTGGAGCAACAAGCATCTGAAAAAAGGCACAAAGATCAATGTTTACAAAGCGGTTGTGATGACAACCCTCATCTACGGCTCCGAATCGTGGGTTTTATACCGTCATCACCTGCGACTCCTCGAGCGCTTTCATCAGCGCTGCCTTCGCACCATCCTCAACATCCACTGGAGTGACTTTGTGACCAACACTGAAGTCCTCAAGCGGGCGGAGGTTACCAGTATCGAGGCACTGCTGCTGAAGACGCAGCTGCGCTGGGCAGGGCATATTTCTAGGTTGGAAAACCACCGCCTTCCCAAGATTGCCCTGTATGGCGAACTCTCCACCGGCCATCGAAATAGAGGGGCACCAAAGAAGAGGTACAAGGACTCCTTGAAGAAATCCCTTGGCACCTGTCGCATCAACCATCACCAGTGGTCTGACCTAGCCTCAGATCGCAAAGCATGGAGACACACCATCCACCAGGCTGTCTCTTCCTTTGAGAACGCACGCATAGCTGGTCTTGAGGACAAAAGGAGATTGAGGAAGAATCGCACTGCTACAGCACCAATCCTAAATCAGACTTTTCCCTGCAGCCACTGTGGCCGGACCTGCCTGCCCCGCATTGGTCTTGTCAGCCACCAGCGAGCCTGCAGCAGACGTGGACTATTGCATCCTTCTTAAATCTTCGTTCGCGAAGCCAAGCCGAGAGAGAGAGAAGTCAAAATTCAAGGTAAAGTTGAAAGGTCCTGCCCACTGAAACCTATATTTTTTTCAAGAAAGTTAAAACTTTCTCTCAGGGATGGGTTGGAGAGGGGTCATGTATATATATATATTTGTAGAGTTGTTATAGAATTTCATAGGAAGCTACATAGGAAGCAAATTTTAAGGATTCTTTTTAGGTAAAAACAGGCAAGCACCCAATGGCTGAGCTCATGCTCTGTTCCCCAGTCATGAACTGAAAACAAATTATTCACGAGCAGTTCAAGCCTGTTTATAGGATATTTTTTGTATATTCAAGCAGGACAGTGCTGTGCATACTGCAAGACCATGGTAGTGTTTCAGAGAGCACAGCAGTGGTAACAAACTTTGCAGCACTGTGAATTTATTTCCTAACCCTGGCCTGTTCCACATATGTACTTTAAATTGGATAAGAGAGCTCTGGCTGACCCAAGGCCATTCCAGCAACTGCAAGTGAAGGAGTGGGGAATCAAACCCGGTTCTCCCAGATAAGAGAGCTATGGCTGACCCAAGGTCATTCCAGCAACTGCAAGTGGAGGAGTGGGGAATCAAACCCAGTTCTCCCAGATAAGAGAGCTATGGCTGACCCAAGGCCATTCCAGCAACTGCAAGTGGAGGAGTGGGGAATCAAACCCAGTTCTCCCAGATAAGAGAGCTATGGCTGACCCAAGGCCATTCCAGCAACTGCAAGTGGAGGAGTGGGGAATCAAACCCAGTTCTCCCAGATAAGAGAGCTATGGCTGACCCAAGGCCATTCCAGCAACTGCAAGTGGAGGAGTGGGGAATCAAACCCAGTTCTCCCAGATAAGAGAGCTATGGCTGACCCAAGGCCATTCCAGCAACTGCACGTGGAGAAGTGGGGAATCAAACCCAGTTCTCCCAGATAAGAGAGCTATGGCTGACCCAAGGCCATTCCAGCAACTGCAAGTGGAGGAGTGGGGAATCAAACCCAGTTCTCCCAGATAAGAGAGCTATGGCTGACCCAAGGCCATTCCAGCAACTGCAAGTGGAGGAGTGGGGAATCAAACCCAGTTCTCCCAGATAAGAGAGCTATGGCTGACCCAAGGCCATTCCACCAACTGCAAGTGGAGGAGTGGGGAATCAAACCCAGTTCTCCCAGATAAGAGAGCTATGGCTGACCCAAGGCCATTCCACCAACTGCAAGTGGAGGAGTGGGGAATCAAACCCAGTTCTCCCAGATAAGAGAGCTATGGCTGACCCAAGGTCATTCCAGCAACTGCAGGTGGAGGAGTGGGGAATCAAACCCAGTTCTCCCAGATAAGAGAGCAGTGGCTGACCCAAGGCTATTCCAGCAGCTGCAGGTGGGGGAGTGGAGAATCAAACCCGGTTCTCCCAGATAAGAGTCCGCACCCTTAACCACTAAACCAAACTGAGGGCTCTTTTGGTGGTGGCATTCTGTCCTGGTGTGGATAGCCCAGTTTAGTCTGGTCTCATCAGGTCTCAGAATCAACCTCCTAAATTAATACTTGGATGAGAGACCACCAAGGAAGGCCAGGGTCGTTCCGCAGAGGCAGGCAATAGCAAAGCAAACATCTGAATGCCCCTTGCCTTGAAAAGCCTACAGCAAGGGTGGCCAAACCTACTTAATGTAAGAGCCACATAGAATAAATGTTAGATGTCTGAGAGCTACAAGACATGAAGATGAGATGTTTGAGAGCCACAAGACAGTAAGGAAGAAAGGGAGGAAGGAAAGCAAATAGATGGGGAGGGGAAGGGAGAGGTGGAAAGAAAGAAAAAGTCCAGAAAAGGGCAACTAGAATAATTAAAGGTTTGGAACACTTTCTCTGTGAAGAAAGGATAAAAGGTCTATGAAGAAAGGTTGAGCCCGAAAGATTCTACAAACCCTAAAGGTTAAAATGCTTGGAGCTCTTTAGCTTGGAGAAACGTCGACTGCGGGGTGACATGATAGAGGTTTACAAGATTATGCATGGGATGGAGAAAGCAGAGAAAAGGACTTTTCGCCCTTTCTCGCAATACAAGAACTCGTGGGCATTCAATGAAATTGCTGAGCCGTCGGGTTAGAACGGATAAAAGGAAGTACTTCTTCACCCAGAGGGTGATTAACATGTGGAATTTACTTCCATAGGAGGTGGTGGCTACAAGCATAGCCAGCTTCAAGAGGAGATTGGATAAAAATATGGAGCAGACGTCCATCAGTGGCTATTAGCCACAGTGTATTGTTGGAACTGTCTGGGGCAGTGATGCTCTGTATTCTTGGTGCTTGGGGGGGGCACAGTGGGAGGGCTTCTAGTGTCCTGGCCCTACTGATGGACCTCCTGATGGCACCTGGTTTTTTTGGCCACTGTGTGACACAGAGTGTTGGACTGGATGGGCCATTGGCCTGATCCAACATGGCTTCTCTTATGTTCTTAAATGTATGGATTCTGGTAGTGGAGAAAATCAGATACTAATTCCTTCTTTTACAGCTGTAGTTGTTTCTTTTTTGTGCTTAGATGGTTTTTGTCTTGATTCTCTTTTTCATTTTATTATTTGTACAAAAATTCTAAAAATAATATTCTATCAAAGAAAAATAATATTTTTCCTGCAACCCTAAGTGGTACTGGTTGCTGGCCCTATAGTATAAATCTGTCTGCCTACATTGTGAGTAACCCATTGTTATTAGATATAGTGATTGTTTGATTCATCAGTGACTCTTGTTATAACCTATAATAGGAAAATAAATGATATTCAACAATCCTTTAATGGCCTACTCAATGGGTATGTTCATACACACTAAATAACATGCTTTGCTACTAGACGTTTACTGTGTAAGAATGGCAAAATCCACTTGCAAACTGTCACTATCTGGAGGCACCCAATGAAGAATGCTAAGACAGGTTTCTGCACACAAGATATTGCAGCTTTCTACGGTTGCATTTCACACTAATGCCATTAAAAAGTTATCAAGGTTGTAAGTCATGATTTGAAACATTCTGTGAAAGTGACATATTTCCACTGCTAGACAAACACTGGAAATATACCTATTCAAGTACATTAGTTATTAAACATATAAATACAGATACGTAACACCTGTACAATAAAGGATATGGAACAGATATCTCTCAGTCTGATACTAATTACATTTGCTATGGTTATCCTAAATGGCATCAGCTACTTTCACAGGTAAGTAAACAGAATAATAGCTACTTATATCTGAAATCGATAAGGGTTTGCCAATTTAGAAGTCACAAAAAACCCCACTACATCTGCTGTAGGTCTCCTCTCAAAAGGTACAAAGCAGGAGAGAACAATGATCTCAAAGTTAAGCCTTGAGCAGCGGGTGCCAACAGGTGCCCTCAGGACCTTCTGGGTTTTCTTTCATATCTCCAGTCCCAGAACTAGGGCTGTTCTTTACTCCATACTTCTACATATGCCATCACATTAAGCCATGGACTGCTCAACTAACATGAACAATCTGTGAAGTCCCATTGATTACTGAAGATTTTGAATTTAAATTTAAATTGTGATCATTTTTGTGTTTTTAAAATAATCATTGATGTATCTATATTGTAAGCCACCTTGAGTCCCACAAGGCAGAAAGGCAGCTAATAAATGTTTCCAATAAATAAACAAACAAACAAAAGAAATTATGGGCATAAGGGACAGGCAACCAAAATTTATAGTTTACGGCACACATCTATGCTGTCATGGATGAAGTGTTTCTTGCTGCACTATTGAAGTACTGACTTTTACTGGGACGCACAGTTCCTCTACACATAGGTGCATTTTGTCCTGAACTATCAAACTGCCTCAGACCAATAGCTCTAATCTTGCTATACCAAACAAATGAGTTGTTATCAGGCCTCAATTCAGTGGGAGCTCACAGGAGTACAGCTCCTTTCTGAGAGTTCCACCTTCTTCCCACCTTGTCCATTGAATAGTAGGTGTAGCTGCATAACGATCCCTGGATGAGCTCCACCACCTATTTTTCTACAAAATGACCCCTGGTCATTTAACTGTAGCTAATAACAAGATAAGCAGCCCTGTGGCACAGAGTGGTAAAGCCGCAGTACTGCAGTTCAAGCTCTCTGCTCACGGCCTGAGTTCAATCCAGGTGAAAGCTGGATTCAGGTAGCCGGTTCAAGGTTGACTCAGCCTTCCATCCATCCAAGCTTGCTGGGAGAAAAGTGTAGATGACTGGGGAAGGCAATGGCAAACCACCCCATAAAAAATCTGCCATAAAACGTTGTGATGTGATGTCACCCCAGAGTCGGAAATGAATGGTCCTTGCACAGGGGACTAACTTTACCTTTTTAATAACAAGACAGGATGTACATTATTATGCATAACAGTGTTGGTCTTAAAGGTGCCACTGGATCCAAACTTTGTTCTACTGTTTCAGACCAACATGGCTACCCACCTGAAAATATTACACATAGGTTGACAACCAAACATGAAATACACCAAACCTTGCCACTTCCTGAGAGGACTGACACACAAAATAGTTTCAGATCAGAGAGCCTTCAAAACACAAAACTGAATATTCCATTTCATAGAATCTCTGGTTTTTCTGGCTGCCACATGGCCAAGTCTAGGCACTTCTGGCCAGAATGCTGACCTGCTTTTGAAAGTTCAAGGTGGGACCACAAGCACCCCCAAATTCTTAACCTGCTCTTAAAAAGTCAATGTCATCCCATCTGGGAGAAGTGGATCTGACTGGAATCTATTTCTTCTCCTGGTTAGGTTCTTATGTTAGTACTAGGATCTGAAGTTTAAATTCAGTTTAATTTCCATCTTATTCCAGCTGTTATGGTTTGGATGCTAAAGTGAGTTCAGCATACTCTTTATTAGCGAGAAAACACACACCACAAACACACATGGCAAGCCACAATTTTATACCCAAACCTACCACTGAAACACACACCAAATCCGGCCCCTTCCCGCCCGCGCCGGCTTTAGCCGGATTTTAGGGCGGGGGCCGTTTTTGCCTCCCCGGATGGAGCGAGGCAACGGCCCCTTCATCCGGGGATTTGGCGGGCGTGGTCGGCGAGGGCTTTTAAGCCCGACCACGCCTGCGGCCACGCAGTTCTGCTGGCCGTTTTGGTGTGAAGACCTTGCTTCATCGTCGGCGGCAGGGCCTTGGCGCGGTCGCGGCTTACCTCGAGGCGAGGCTTTAGCCGGCCGCGGCGCTTCGCGTTGAGGCGAGGAGTCCCCTCCTGAACAGCT
Source organism: Heteronotia binoei (assembly GCF_032191835.1). Lineage (NCBI taxonomy): Eukaryota > Metazoa > Chordata > Lepidosauria > Squamata > Gekkonidae > Heteronotia > Heteronotia binoei. The sequence continues at coordinate 55,360,716 of NC_083243.1, read as the reverse complement.
GATCGTCGGCGCGGCTGTGAGCCGCGCGCGCGGGGGACGTCTTCCTTTGCCTCGCCGGCTGCCTCCTGGGTGGAGCAGCTTCGGCCGCTTCAGGTTTGGGGGGACGGTTTGGGAGGGGCGGGATTGTGCTCGACGCGGCTGTGAGCCGCGTCTACAGGCAGCGCCTTCCCCCTTTGTTCTTGCCGCTTGAACGCGGCTTCTTCGAGCGCCGCTGGGTGCTGCGCGGCCGGGTGCCCTCTCTAGGGCTTCCGTGGAGCGGCAGGGTTCGCTGGGGAGCCCTTCGAGGATCTCCCGCTTGTCTCCTCCCCCCCCCTCTGGTTTATTGGCTGAGCAACTGCTCTGCCTGCAGAAGGCTCCAGGCTCAGTTAGCTGATTATTAAAAAAAAAAAAAAAAACCTTTCGGGTGGTGCCTGGTGGGGGTGAATAGGCGTAGTTAATCCTTTGGTGTGCTAGCTGCCTTTGAACCCCTCCCCCCCCTCCCCCTCTCCTGGAAGGCATTTTCTTTTATTGCTTGGAATAGGGGGTTAGACATGCCCAAGGGGCAAGGGAAATCCAAGGGCAAGCAGCCCTTAAAATCCAGGAAAAGGCCCAACCCTGGTGGCCCGCCTGGGGCGGAGGAGGAGGCTCAAACCAGGCAGGCTATTGTTAACAGCCTTGAGGCGCTGGAGAGGCATCATGGTCTGGACCCTGGGTCTACACGCCCCTCCAGGGGCCGCAAGGCTGCGAGGACGTCAACCAGGGCTTTTGAGCAAGAGGTCCTGGCTCGCCTTTCTTCTTTGCAGGAGCTGGCCGCCCTTCCTGGGCCTTCCGATGCACCTAGTCAGGAGCCGCCTGAAGACAGCTCGGACGGAGAGGAAGGTAACGTCCCGGGACCGGCCGGTCCGGGCGGCGCTGGCGATTCCACCCCAGGCGGAGCTCCGGTTGGCTTGGATGCAGAAGGTAAGCATGGCCCGCTTGGCAATGCTGGCGCTTGGCCTTGGGGGGCCTGTAGCCCCTGGCTTCCAATGGGTATGTCATGGCAGTCGGGTAATTTTCGCCAGGGGGGCCCATGGGCCCGATGTTTGCGCCTAATCCGGCGGCTACTGGCGGCGCGTTCGGGCAAGGGCAAATTTTGCCTTGGGGCCCTCCCCCTGGGGCCGTGGCCCCTAATACTTCTCCGGCCCCCGTGGGTTCTTCGGGCCAGCCATCCTCGGGCGGTTCTCTCCCGTGGGGGCATCAATTTGCCGGCCCTCATGCAATGAGTTCCCTGGGACAGCAGTGGGGGGCCTGGTGGGGCCCCCCGTCGCAGTGGGGCTCGGTTCCTTTCCACAGTCGCCCTTTTGGCGATACCGACATGCCCCTCGGGGACCACTTGACTACGTCCACTCGGGAAAAAATTTTGCGGGGCGAATATGTCGACGTCTTTGGCCTCCTTTATCGCGAACTCGAGAAGAAGGACAAAGATGAATTGGACGACAAGGATAAAGAAAAGATTAAGCGGCGCAAGGTGGAGAGGAACTGGGCCAATTGGCTGCCGGGGTTCCTCATATATGCTGGGGTCATTGCACGCGCGCAACCCATACGGGCGGCGCCGTTGTTTCAATACGCGGACATCATCTACAAGGCCTATACGGACTTCTCCGGCGCTGCATGGCTGCAGTATGACGAGGAGTTCCGCATGAGGGCGGCCCTTAACCCCTGTATTCCCTGGGACCACATTCACCAACAGCTGTGGTTACAGCTGATGTCGCCGGCCAAGCCCAATGCGGGTGAAAGGTCGGATAGTGGCCACCTGGTTAGCAGGCATGCAACGGCGTCAGGTCCCCGCTCGTCAGCGGGGCAGCCGGTTCAACCCCGGCTGGTCTGTTGGGATTTCTCGTCCCAGGGCGGCTGCAGTAGGAAGCCGTGCAAATATAAGCACGAGTGCCCGTTGTGCGGTGGTTCCCATTCCCTGTCCGCGTGCAGTAAGACTAAGCCCCGAGCGGGGGGTAAGCGTTCAGGTGGGGGCGCAAATGCGCAAGCTGCTGGTAAAGGGACCCAGCCCCATCAAGGTGACGGTTCTTAAAAGATTGTTGGCTGGTTACCCACGGACCCGTGACCGGGCGTACTTGTTAGAAGGTTTTAGTTTTGGTTTTCGTATACCGTTTACAGGTATTAGGGCTCCCTGTATGGCCAGGAACTTGCAGTCCATTCGTGGGATGGAGCAGGTGGTCAGGGACAAGATACGGAAGGAATGTGAGGAGGGCCGGGTTTTAGGCCCTTTCGACTCACCCCCGGTTCCCAATTTAAGGGTATCCCCTTTAGGGGTAGTGCCTAAGAAGGCCCCCGGGGAATTCCGCTTGATCCATCACCTGTCCTACCCAAAAGGCGGGTCGGTGAACGACGCCATTCCAGACTCACTGTGTACTGTAAGATACACCTCCTTCGACCAGGCGGTCAAGATCGTGCGTAGTTGCGGTGTTGGGGCCGAGATGGCGAAGTGCGACATTAAGTCGGCATTTCGTCTTTTACCGGTGCACCCGCACGATTTTGAGCTCCTCGGTTTTGCCTTTGAGGGCAGGTACTATATGGACCGTGCCCTCCCTATGGGATGCGCTATTTCTTGTTCTGCGTTCGAGTGTTTTAGCTCTTTTCTCGAGTGGGCCCTCCGTGTGCGGTCTGGTTCCGGCACAACGGCGCATTATCTTGATGATTTCTTGTTTGTAGGCCGCCGGGGGTCAGGTCAGTGCGCCCACCTGCTCCACTCCTTTTTGGAATTGGCGACAGAGTTGGGCGTACCGCTCGCCCATGAGAAGACCGAGGGCCCAGTTACTACATTGACTTTTTTAGGCATAGAGTTGGATTCTGTGCAGCAGGCTTCTAGGTTGCCTGGGGAAAAAATTGCTAAGCTGAGGCACATGCTGGGCGCGGTTAGGGGCCGACGTAAGCTGTCGCTATTGGAGCTTCAGCAGTTAGTTGGCCACCTGAACTTTGCCTGTAAGGTTGTGGCACCCGGGCGAGCCTTTTTGCGGCGGTTATGTGATGGCATGGCCGGTTTGCGCATGCCTCATCATCGGGTTAGGGTCACCCTGGGAATGCGACAGGACTTGGAGGTCTGGGAGGATTTCTTGACTGACTTTAACGGGGTATCTTTCTTGCGTGAGGAGCTTAAGCTGGAGGCCGAGCTCCAGGTCACATCCGACGCCGCCGGTTCTATTGGTTTCGGCGTTTATTTCCGGGGGCACTGGTGCTCGGAGGACTGGCCAGCCGATTGGCTGTCGAGTGGCCTCTGCCGTAACCTAACCTTTCTGGAGTTTTTCCCGATAGTGGTGGCACTGCAGTTGTGGGGACCGGCTTTGGCCAATCATGTGGTCCACTTCTGGTGTGACAACCTAGCGGTGGTCCACGTGATTAACACTCTGTCCTCTAAATCTCCCCCGGTCATGCGCCTGGTTAGGGTGTTTGTTTTGAACTGTTTGCGGTTAAATGTCTTGTTTCTTGCTAAACACGTGCCTGGTGTGTGCAATGGAATTGCGGATGCCCTGTCTCGTCGGCAGATGGAACGATTCCGCCTTCTTGCACCAGAGGCCGATCTCCTGCCGGCTCGGATGCCCCCAGAGATGTGGCGGCTTGGAGACTCGAGGCCAACCGGGCGATGATGTTAGCATTGGCGCCTTCCACCCGGAAGGCCTACGAGCATTCCGTTGACCAGTTCCGGTGCTTTAGGGAGCAGGTGGGGTTAGCCAATCGTTGGCCGGTGCCGGTTTCCCACCTTATGCAATTTTGTGTGCACCTAAAAGGTAAGGGGCTAGTCATTAAGACTATTAGGGCCAAGTTGGCGGCCCTTGCGTTTTCGGCAAAAATCAAGGGTTTTCCTGATAGGTCAGCTGATTTTAGGCTGCGCAAGATGCTCGAGGGTTGGGCGCGGGAGCAGGGGCCCCGGCTTGACACCCGCCAACCTTTGTCCCCCTCTGTGCTGAAAGGTCTGCGGGCTGTTTGGCCTTCAGTCTGCTTCTCCAGTTTTGAGGCCGCACTGTTCCAGGCGGCCGCGATGACTGCATTCTTTGGGGCGCTCAGAGTGAGCGAATTAGTGGTCAGCTCACGTAGGGACGGCTCCGAGCGGGCCTTACGGTCCACTGACGTAAAGATCCAAGGGGACTGCGTGGTCCTTTCAGTGCGCAGGTCGAAAACCGACCAGAAGCAGCGAGGCACCAGTATTACCTTGGGTTCATGCCATGATAGTGACATCTGTCCAGTGGCAGCCTTGAAAGATTACATCGCCGTTCGGGGCGACAGTGTTGGCCCATTGTTTAGGCACAGTGACGGGTCGCCATTGACCAAATTTCAGTTTTGGTCCATCACTAGCCGGGCTTTGGAGAAGCTCGGCTTGGGGGGGGTCCGGTTTGGGACCCATTCCTTCCGCATTGGCGCCGCATCTACAGCAGCGGCTATGGGATATCCGGGACCTGCCATTCAGAGAGTGGGTCGGTGGAGGTCCACGGTATACAAAGGTTATGTGCGTCCCATTTCCTATTAGGACGCCGGTTGTTATGTTCATGTATTAATTGTTGTTTCTGTTGCAGGTGCTGTGGTGCGGGGCGAGAGGACAAGGATCTTGATCGCCGGCCACAGCATGATATTTTGGGCTGCCCATTATGCTCGACGATCGCCCTTCGGTTCGCAGCTGGGCCTCAGTGAGCGGGCAGTATTGGAGTGGCAGGGGCGTCGGGGCCTACGGTGGGACGGCCTCCTGCCTCTTTTGTTCCAGGGGAGGAATGGTCCTCCGCCCGGGATCCTGTTGATCCACCTTGGGGGTAACGATTTGGGCCTTGTGCAAGGGAGGGCCTTGTCACAGCAGGCGATCGTGGACCTCCAGGTGATTCGGAGCAGGTGGCCCGAGGTGCTGATCATTTGGTCCGCCATTCTTCCTCGTCGGGTGTGGAGAGCAGCCTTGAACCCTGCTGGGGTTGAGAGGGCTCGCCGTAAGGCCAATAGAGCCCTTCGGAGGGCGCTCGCTGGGGGCCTGGGCATTTATCTTCCACACCCGGGAATCAGGTCGTATAAGGCGGACCAGTATCGGCAGGACGGCGTCCACCTGTCCGAGCTGGGCAACAGGGCGTTTTTGTTGGACATACAGCTGGGGCTTAGGCTGGCTTTAGGCCAGCCAGTGGGCCCAATTGCCTAAGCTGAGGCTTGGCATTGTGGTGGCGGGATTTGTTTCAGGTTTGTTCCGGTGGGCACCCATGGTTTTCCCAGTCAAGGGAAGTAGCGGGGGATGGACGGCAGCTGGGTTCGACGGCCCTCTGCTGTTTGGCCCGCTACAGGGTCATCCCCCTTTGGTGAGCCGCCCTGGGCGGGCGGCGGCGCCATTGGGTGGGATACCCGGCCGCTGCCGGCCTGGCAGCAGCTAGTTTTACCCGGCTGCTGCCAGGGGCTGGGTTGCTCGCCCCATCCGGATTGGGAAGGGTTTGGATTCCCTTCGCCTGCCCGGTTAGTTGTTAGGTTGCCCCAGGCTGTTGGTTCAAATAAAGTTGCCCTGTTTTAAACCCACAAATTGCGTTGTCTCGTTATTCCGACTGGGGGGGCAATCCGGCCCCTTCCCGCCCGCGCCGGCTTTAGCCGGATTTTAGGGCGGGGGCCGTTTTTGCCTCCCCGGATGGAGCGAGGCAACGGCCCCTTCATCCGGGGATTTGGCGGGCGTGGTCGGCGAGGGCTTTTAAGCCCGACCACGCCTGCGGCCTTGCAGTTCTGCTGGCCGTTTTGGCCCACCCTCCCACCCAGCAATAGTGCAGGCTCCTCCGGTCGCCGTTTATCGGGGCCAGGTAGGAATTTTTTCATCTCCACTGATTGGCCCTTGTGGGGATGTTTTTCGCCTACCTTGCACTGTTGCTTTGAGGTTGGGTTTTTTGTGTTAGGTAACTTTATGGGCGGGATTTGTTTCAGGTTTGTTCCGGTGGGCACCCATGGTTTTCCCAGTCAAGGGAAGTAGCGGGGGATGGACGGCAGCTGGGTTCGACGGCCCTCTGCTGTTTGGCCCGCTACAGGGTCATCCCCCTTTGGTGAGCCGCCCTGGGCGGGCGGCGGCGCCATTGGGTGGGATACCCGGCCGCTGCCGGCCTGGCAGCAGCTAGTTTTACCCGGCTGCTGCCAGGGGCTGGGTTGCTCGCCCCATCCGGATTGGGAAGGGTTTGGATTCCCTTCGCCTGCCCGGTTAGTTGTTAGGTTGCCCCAGGCTGTTGGTTCAAATAAAGTTGCCCTGTTTTAAACCCACAAATTGCGTTGTCTCGTTATTCCGACTGGGGGGGCAAATTCAAACCAACCAATGAGAACATTGCCCACAGATGAAACCCTATTCGCTAGGCATTAGTCCATAGTGGTTACCTGATTGGCTAGCTCTGAGAGAGTAGCCAATCTGAGTGCAGCTGTAAGGAGCCTCTCAAACAAAGGTCTGTGTTCGAAGCTCCCAATACATTACACCAAGGCAGTCTCTAATCAAACCAGACCAGGGAATTCTGTACTCCTCAGAGATAACTTTCCCAGTTTGAATGGGTAGGGAATCTCTTCTCTCTATATAAGATCTATCCTCTTTCCTTTAGCCTGAATGGGAGTCTTTTCTACTACCCAAACTCCTTGACAAACTCTACCTCAGTTCTCCGTCTGTGTTCAAACTGCTCTCAGCTAATGCTGAATTCAGACTGCATTCAGTCAAAGCTGAAATCTGACTCTGTCAGCACTAAATCCTTTTTCTGTCAGGGCTAGTCTCAGATGGTGTCAGAACATGTCTCTTCTCAGTTAAGGCAGGAATCTGACTGAATCTCCTCAGTGTGAAGTATCACGATATTTTTTTTTTTTTGCTCAGTAGATGCTAACCAATCAGATTGCTTAGAGCAGCTCTCTGGCTCTGTGAAGAAAAAAACCTTCACAGCCCTTTAGTTGTTGGTACAGCACTTTTGAACCTCTTTAAAAATGCATAGTCCTGAAACATTTCATGCCATTGGCAATCTTCATAATAATTAATTGTGCTTAGGCTTGGAGTGCATACTCTATAATACCTGTTTGAAATAGTACTGAAGTAAACTATTCCTTGGGGAGCTAAATTGTGCTATTTACATTCATTAACATATTTATGACATTCTCTTATTAACACTTGTATATTATGGTGCATGAAAATGCTGTAATCATCACTAGACTGATTAAGGTCACAAAATGCCAATTCTTCATCAACCATCCATCTTTTTTAATTTTAGCTTCCCATTGAATCTGACAGCAATATGATCTGTGCCTTGAAAACTATACAGACAGTCCTGAAGCTGAGGAAGTGATTGGAGGGTCAGAGAGGAAGTCAAGGCATTACATGATTTTTCATTCAGAGCTAAGTGGGAAGGGAACATGTTTATTTTGTGCACAATTGTGTTACTCAATTATAGACTGAAAAATGAAATTGATGTCAATGGGGTTAGAAATAATCAGCTATCTAAAACAGAGTGAGTGATTTTGTGATCTCTTAAAATCAGGGATCATTTTGTAGAGAAATAGGTGATGGAGCTCATCCAGGGATTGTTATGCAGCTGCACATACTATTCAATGGACAAAGGAGGAGGAGGTAGAACCCTCAGAAAGATGAAGGAGCTGCGTTACTGTGAGCTCCCACTGAATCTGAGGCCTGCTTAAAATTATTAAGGCAAATCTGCAGGGTGTCCATGTCTTGCTCCAAATTTTCCATTATAGACTTCAGACTGAATTTAGGCTCAGGGAGATCTCATTTATTTGCAAAATTAAGGCCCTGGATTATTGTGCACAGCCTATATGCTGTGGTACAGTGTGTCTATCAGCCCTGACTTGTACATAAATTGAAATGTTTACAGTTTGTAAGTAAACTAAGATCCTCAATATTTCTTGGAGTTGGATGGTGCTATAGTAATGTAGTAATGAAGCAAAAAAGCTTTACAATTTCACAGCTCTGAAGGTTAAAACCTATAGACAGCTGTGTAATTGTGTAATATTTACAGAGATCACTTGTTTGTTACTTCCATCATTAAAACACACCCAATTATAAAGTAATCCAACTACTACAAATTATATTTGTTTGTGTGTTGCTTAATGATGATATTAGAAAAGCCACAGACATGTTTAGGAAGACTTGAGAACCATGGATGACTCCATGGGTGAACAGCCTTCTAAAAGTGCAGTCGCAAAACATTGCCATCAGGGATCCATGTTCATGATCATCTTTGAGCTAAAGAGCCAGGGTTCACAGATTGATCTTTATAAATATAAACTCCTGAATTTAGCTGTCTACTGACATTGATTTCCTATTAATCAATTTTCTTGAATGTGGCCACAATTTCTGCCTTAAAGGGAAAGATATACATATCCCGTTGGTGAATTTCAAACTTTTGTTGTGGTCCAGATAACACAGTCCTCTGCATCCTCTGAAAGACAGCAAATGTTTGAAACTCATCAATACAATATGCATATCTTTTCTCTTTAAGGTTGAAATGGGTTTAGATGGAACACTATTGGATTGGATTGTGGTGTCAGTTCATAAAGGGAAACTGGAAGTATTTCATTGTATGTATTTCTTGCTTTTACTGTATTCTCTAATCTGTTGTGGGGGGTTTTGTATTTCTTATTGTGTGTCATATTTTCTACAGTTCCTACTGTGATGATTTTAAATGTTGTGATTTGCCTTGAGTCACAGCTTGAACAATAGGCTGTAAATGAAGTAAATAAACTGAATAATGTCTATTTCTGCCTTAAAGGCAAATACAAGCAATATTCTCTCTTTTAAACTAAAAGCTGAGTTAATGCAAAAATCCTTTTCGTTGGGGTAAATCTCTTATCTACTTCCCAGTTTAGCATAGGCAAATTTTTATATTAGCTCACCTTTTAACTTAAAATGAAAAATACTGCTGATAATTAACCATCAAATACCCAAACAAAATTAGCCTGCAGTGGACAGGTTCTGATTCAGAACCTAATGCAATTTGATTTATTCTGTCAGGTGCTAGAAGTCATAAGGCTCAATCTGTAAATGTCTAAAATTCTTATTTATTGATTTTATTAAAACATTTATTTCCTATCTTTTCTCATGGTTCAAGCCATGGTTCAATCCTTGCACATTTACTGGGAAAGGGATGTTTGGGAGTTAAGGTTTATTTATTTATTTGATTTTATTTATATCCCGCCCTCCCCGCCGAAGCAGGCTCAGAGTGGCTCACAACATAAAATCCCACAAACAATTAAATTAGTAAGTATTAAAATTACACATTCAGTAATAAAATAGATATGCAACGATTAAAACAGTTAAAACAGAATATTGAGTTGGTGCTATTCTGGTGGCGACAGCCTTCTTCCACTACTCTTAAATACTGGTGATGAGTCAATTGAACGCCAGCCGGAAGAGGACAGTCTTGCAGGCCCTGCGGAACTGCACAAGGTTCCGCAAGGCCCTCACTTCATCTGGTAGTTGGTTCCACCAGCAGGGGGTTACAATTGAGAAAGCCCTGTCCCTGGTTGATTTCAATCGGGCCTCCTTCGGCCCAGAGATTACTAATAGATTTTATGATCCCGATCTAAGTACTCTATGGGGAACATGTGGGGAGAGACAGTCCCTAAGGTAGGCAGGTCCTAGGCCGTATAGGGCTTTAAAGGTAATAACCAGCACCTTGTAACGAATCCAGTATACTATTGGCAGCCAGTGCAGTTCCTGCAGTCCCTGGTGAATGTGCTCCCACCTGGGGAGTCCCTATAACAGCCGGGCGGCCACGTTCTGCACTAGCTGCAGCTTCTGGGTTCAGCACAAGGGCAGCTCCATGTAGAGGGCATTACAGTAGTCCAGCGTCAAGGTGACCGTTGCATGGATCACTGTTGCTAGGTCGCCGCGCTCCAGGAAGGGGACCAACTGCCTTGCCCACCTAAGATGGAAAAACGTGGATTTAGCAGTGGCTGCTATCTGGGCCTCCATTGTCAAGGCAGGCTCCAGTAGTACCCCCAAGCTCTTGACCTTGTGCACCATTGCCAGTGGTGCACCGTCAAATGCTGGTAGGGGAATTTCCCTTCCCAGACCACCACGACTCAAGCAAAGGACCTCTGTCTTCGCTGGATTGAGCTTCAATCTACTCAGCCTAAATCATCCAGCCACGGTTTGTAGCACCAGGTCCAAATTTTCTGGGACACAGTCAGGCCATCCTTCCATCAGTAGATAGAACTGGGTGTCATCAGTGTACTGGTGGCAACTCAACCCTACCTCCAGGCAATCTGAGCAAGGGAGCGCATGTAGATGTTGAACAACATCGGGGAGAGCACCGCCCCCTGAAGCACCTCGCAGTCAAGCACATGCCTCCAGGACAGTTCACCCCCAATTGCCACCCTTTGTCCCCAACCATCAAGGAAGGAGGAAAGCCATTGCAAGGCCAACCCCTGAATCCCTGCGTTGGCGAGACGGCGGGTCAGCAACTGATGGTCGACCATATCTAACACTGCTGATAGATCCAACAACATCAGTACCTCTGAGCCGCCTCAATCCAGATGCCGCTGGAGGTCATCCACCAGGGTGACCAGCACTGTCTCCGTCCTATGACCTGGGTGGAAGCCGGACTGGTGAGGGTCTAGCAGGTTGAGCTGTTAGAGTTAACAAGTGTGAACCTGCAAAACTCATGGTGGGAAAGCCCTCCCACCGCTGCGGGTGATTAACTCTAGAGGACATCGGCTGCTGCTCTGGGCCTGGCAGCAGCAGAGAAGCATGTTGGCAGCTACTCCAGCCTGACAAGCTGCTCCTTTGACCCAGTTATGGAGGATACCAGCTGCTGCTCTGGGCCCAGCCACAGTGGCGGAGCACACTGGCTGCTGCTTCAGGCCTGGAGCAGCAGCCAGCATGCTCCATGATTGGGCTCAAAACAGCAGATGGTGTGTTCTGCCTCTGACAGGAGTTGGCATCCTCCTCTGCCACTGCTGGGCCCACCTCAGCCAGGCTGAAGTAGCTGCCTACATGCTCCTCTGTTGCAGGCAGGTCCAGAGCAACAGGTGGAATCTATGCTGCAGTAGCTGGTTTGCAGCAGTTGTCAGTGGGACTTCTGGGCTGCACTACTGCTGAACTCAGCACAGCTCCCCTGTCCTGCTGCCGATGAACAAAATTGTGTTTTCTGCATTTGGGCAGAGAACACTACTTTAATTTTGGAAGAATTTAGACCTCCTTGTGTGTGTATATATATATATTCAAGTTTTTCTGCAAGCCTCGGGAGTGCGCCAAGTATGCAGAAAGATTTCTTTAGCCTCCACATGGTCCCAGTTCATGGATTTAGTTATGCACAGATGGTGGCCAAGGGTGGTGGCCAATATAGATTTTTGTGTTACAAAAATCTATGAGAGGTATGACTACTTTGGTGATCCACCCAGTTGGTGAATTCCTCATCCTGATGGCTCCAGAAATGTAGATATAATCACAGAACCAATGTTGTTGGTTCATACAATCAATTTTCCGCATGTGATCATACAGGAAAACAAGCCAAACTTGATTGCGTGAACTAGTTGCAAGTCATCATTTCCAATCCATCTTTCCTATTTCTTTACTTCCTTAGAGACAGGCTGTCTGTTTTAGCCTCCCCTTTAACTTGTGGCTTTTATCTATAACACTCCGAATGCCATTTCTTTAACTTGCTGACATGATGATACCTTGTTAAATTTCTTTCTCACTGGTAACATTTGTGCTTCTGTGTTGAAGATTACTTACCAAAGCCTCAACTAAATCTGCCAGCCACCGATTCCTTTCCATCGCTTTCAGTTTCAACCTCAAGTTGACACCCATCTTTGCTACTTGTCATGAATCATGATGGCTGCACCATGGATCCTGTCTGAGTGTGTGTGTGTGTGTGTGGAATTAATGTATTTTTAACCTGTCCACCAAATCCTTCCCTTTTTCTCAATGATTCTGTCACACTGCCTTCTCTCTTAGTCTTCTTATTTCATCCCTGTCTCCCAAATACTATTTGAAATTCTCATCCTGACTGGGGAGAACTCCAGCCACAGCTTAGTCCCTACCCTATTACCCAAGCTTGCAAAAGCAGGACAACTTTGGCCAGATGAGGAAAGCTCCACCCCACCCTGGATTTTTAAATTTTAGTTTTTTTAAAAAAATGTATTAGTTGGACTTTAACCTGAAAAGTGGGGCTGGAGGTCTTTGCATTATTTTGACAGGATTTTTTTTTTAACCTGGTGAGATTTTGACCCTTTTTGAGAGAGTGAGACCTAGTGCAGATGAGAACTGCTGACTGATTTGTTTTGTGCTTATTTGGGGGGTTTCTGTGGCATGCTTTGTATTTGAGGAAGGGGGTGGAGCCACTGTATGAGACTAGACAGAGATGGGGTGGCAGGAGAAGATGGTACCATACAAGAAACTCATTGGGTCTTAAACTATAGCTGGTTTTTGAACAATTGATAGGGTTGGCAGCTTCAGGAGATGTCTGAAAATCTCCTGGAATTACAGTTGAACTCCAGATGACAGAGATCAAGTTCCCCTGGAGAAAATGGCTGCTGTGAAGAGTGGGCTGTTTTGGCATTATAACCTGACAAGGTTCCTCACCTCCAAACCTCTCCCTCTGAAGGATCTACCCTCAGACCTCCAGGAACATCTCAGGCCAAAGTTCACAACTATAGTTGAATAGAAAAACAGCAATGTACTAGGGTTTAATTCTAGATGAACTGGTGGCCTGAAGTGTTTTACTAAGGCCAGGGGTAATGCAACTGATGGTGTTAACTATTCCCAGCTGTATGTGTCCAGGTTGTTGGCCGGCCAGCATCACCTCTGATTCAGTGGCCCTGAAGGTAGAGTCACTGTGGTTTGCAGATACTTTGTTGCTCAACTTTCTGATTCTGAGAACATGAACTTGGTGGTGTACTGCAAAACTTATGATTAACACTTGCTTGAGATAGGAGAGTTGGTCTTGCAGGCAGGTTTCAGTAGTTCTGGACATAGTTTCTTTCTGGGTTATCTTTCTTGAATCACACTGGTGGGGTAGTAAGCTGTAGCAGTTCTAATCCTGGCAGGAGTGATGCTGAGACTGTTGCTCCATCCCATAGCCTTAACTTGATGGATGCAAAGTCTCAATTTGGATCCTATGATGATCAACATCTACTGCGCAGTACTGTGTCATCAATTCACCCAGCTCTAACCATGATGGAGGTGCTGTTGCCTAGAAAATCTTTGTAATTCAAGAATGAAAGTATAACCTGCATTAGATAAAGTTATATTTGTCCCCCAAGACTGAGGTTCACAGTTTGGGCATGCTCCTGGATCCATCACTACTCCTGGATGTGCAGGTTGTAATTGTGACAGGCATGTATTTTTCTAGTTTGTACTGACTGACCAGCAACTCTCTTCTTGAAGAGGAACAATCTTCCCACAATAATCCATGCTTTACTGTGCAATTCTAAACATATTACCGTTTTCGCACACAGCTAACCTGTTTACTTTAAAACCCAGTTTACGTTTGCTACGCAGAAGCTGCGGCACTTCCTGTAACTCCGGCGCATATGGTGGGAAATCCGACCAGACGCTGCGGAGGGAACAGGATTGTGACTGCGAGGTAAGCTGTGTGCGAAAACGGTAATAGTTCCATGAAGTTAGAACTGTTTAGGATTGCACTACTAATTACCAACAAATTAGAATACTGTTAACACTCTTTGTGGGGTTGCCTTTGAGGACTAACCAAACAGCAACTTGTTCAGAATGTAGTGATTAGTTTGTTAGTGAGACCCAGCTTCATAATATTACGCTAACTTCATTGGCTACCAGTTTGCATCTAGACCCAAATTAAAGTTCTAGTTGAATATTTAAAGTCTTAAATTATCTAGGACTGGATACTTAGAGGAAAATTTATCTTCATATGAAATGTTCTGCACATTTAGATAATTCTCAGAGGCTTATCCTGATTAGTCTCTGCAGCTAGTCATGCAGACAAGAAGAAGAAGAAGAAGAAGGACTTTTTCATCAGTAAGGCAGAGACTCTGGTACTTCTTCACAAGATATATTTACCATACTCCTTCACTGCAGGTATTTAGGCACTGGGAAAATACAATACTCTTTAGAATAGCCTTTTGGGAACCCAGTCAAGTTTATTTTTGCAGCAATTTTTCATTATTTGCACTGTTTGACCTGTTTAGTTTTGCATTGGTTTTATTGATCTTTGTACAAAGATCTTTTTTACAAAGATCTTTTTTACAAAGCGGTTGTGATGACAACCCTCATCTATGGCTCCGAATCGTGGGTTTTATACCATCATCACCTGCGACTCCTTGAGCGCTTTCATCAGCGCTGCCTTCGCACCATCCTCAACATCCACTGGAGTGACTTTGTGACCAACACTGAAGTCCTCAAGTGGGCGGAGGTTACCAGCATTGAGGCACTGCTGTTGAAGACGCAGCTGCGCTGGGCAGGGCATATTTCTAGGATGGAAAACCACCGCCTTCCCAAGATTGCCCTGTATGGCGAACTCTCCACCGGCCATCGAAATAGAGGGGCACCAAAGAAGAGGTACAAGGACTCCTTGAAGAAATCCCTTAGCACCTGTCACATCAACCATCACCAGTGGTCTGACCTAGCCTCAGATCGCAAAGCATGGAGGCACACCATCCACCAGGCTGTCTCTTCCTTTGAGAACACACGCATAGCTGGTCTTGAGGACAAAAGGAGATTGAGGAAGAATCGCACTGCTACAGCACCAACCCTAAATCAGACTTTTCCCTGCAGCCACTGTGGCCGGACCTGCCTGTCCCACATTGGTCTTGTCAGCCACCAGCGAGCCTGCAGCAAACGTGGACTATTGCACCCTTCTTAAATCTTCGTTTGCGAAGCCAAGCCGAGAGAGGTTTTATTATTTTTCTCATTGTCTTCTGCTTTAACTGGTCAAATTCATCTTTTAATTGTTTTAGGATAGAAATAAATTCTATCCCACAGCTAATACCGAAATAAAAATGGACCATCTTTTAATAGAATCTTTCAGTTCTTCCATGTGAAAGTATTGAGAGATTCTATTAAGAGATGGTCCATTTTTCTTTTGGTATTTCAGTGAAATGGATAAGGGCATCTGGTAGTTCCCTGTTTATACAGAGTTATATTTGAGGCATATATGATTTGGATTTTTCCTCCCGATTTTGTGAGACTGATCTGTAATTGCATCTCAGCCATAAATATACTTTCAAAGATATTGCAAGTAGCTGGGAAGGCTTTCATTAGATTGAGTGCTCAGATAAAGGAGGCAGCTTGTCTATAACAGAAGACAGCTTCACACATTATATATTTCCTGCATAGTGGTTGTCTTCATATTGGACAGTTGTGATGGATACAATTCTGAGAATGGATGAAAGCATTAGGAAAAACAACTTCATCTTGATCTACTATAATAGCTGCTTATATACTGATGAGAAAGGATTCCAAGATCTGGAACAGATGAATTCAAACCAGATTATTTGCTGCTTTTTTAAGCCTCAAATTATAATGAACAACAACAACAAAAGCTTGGCAACAACTCTGGGATGGTTTTCCCCCCTTCCTTTGGCTCTCATTTTCTGTTTAGCAGTGAGTTATTTCATGCAGAACTGGAATACTTCATTTCATCCAACCTAGAGTTCATATAATCCAATTTTCCTCCTATTATCAGTCTCATTTACTGCTTGATATTTCCTCCTCTTCTGATAATGTTAAGGAAGTAGGGTCATTGCACTTGATATAACAAAACAGTTTGCAAGCTAGGAAAATGTCAGCAGGGCAGACAGCTAGATATGAAAGGAAGGAAGAAAATGGCAAGAGTAGGACAGAGCCTAGGAAAAAAGAGGTGCTAATAGATCTGCATTCTTATAGAATCATAGAGTTGGAAGGGGATTTGTAGGTCTTCTTGTTCAACCCCTGATCAATACTAGAAGTCCAAATTAGAGTATTCTGAATAGATGCTCTGCTTGAAAACCTACACTGAAGGAGAGTTCACCCACAACTCCAGTATTTGATTCCATCATCAAACTGCTAGGAGGTTAGGTTACTGTTCAGAGGTTCCTCCTAGTGTTCAGTTGAAACCTACCTTTCTGTAATGTCATCCCATTCTAACAACACAGCAACAGACAGCAAGGGTGGAAGATCAGATCTGACAAACTTTCCCCTAACAGGACCAGAAGGCAGCATTACACCATCCTCAATAAAGCTAATACAACCCTCATTTCTCTGTCTCACAGTACAACTGAGGTTATATTTTAATCCATTACTTAATTATTTGTTTTTACTGCCAGTCATTTTTTTTGTTAGTTGCCCCAAGAGTCATGTACAGAAAAATCTAGGAACTGGGATGTTATCCTCAGGGCAGAGGGAAGAATGTGAAACACCTCACCTCACCTTCACTGGCTGCCAGAAGCTACGGCAAGTGGGGAGAAGGGACTGTCTAAAACTCTCACATCCCAAATGTTTGTTCTCAGCATTCCGGATGACCTTTAAGATTTGATGACTATCCCCAGGGGAATATATGGTCCCCGCTAAGAATTGCTTCTTTAGTGACAACCCAATTAACAGTAAAATAGGGCCTGCATACTCATACAGTAAAACCTTTCCTATTTTGCACATGTTGCTTTTTATGGCTGGGAATAGTGCTGTTATTGTGTTGCAGGATCTGGAAAGCAGGGTTCTGTATTGCACAAGTAAAGTCTGCAGGGAGCTGAGAATGATGGAGAATTGTATTTTGGGCCATGGAACTGGACTTGATGGTCTTGTAGACCTATGGTTCTGAGTGCATCCAGGCATGATAACTGGTTCCACTGCTCTCTGCTTGGGGCACTGACATTTGAAAAGGTCAGCTAGAAAGAATCTTTAGCTCATAATTAGAAGCCAGAAGAGCTGAAACAATAAAATAAGATTAGAAGAATGCTGTGCATTTTTAACAGGATTGTTCAAAGGAATTTAGCATCTGTATTAACAGGGAATAATCTTCAGAAAGAATATTTTACAAACTACTTCATAGTCTTTTTTTCCACATGAATATTTTAGTCTTCTTGGTTAATGAAAAGAAATGGTACTTAAAATAAAACAAATTACAAAGACATGATGCAAAGAGACACGTGCAAAGTGTAAATAAAATCCAATTCATTCCAGAGAAGACAGATGTTGGGCATCTAATTGGTCTGGAACCTGATGGTTTGCCTATACTGGGTGGACTCATAGTCTCGTGGTGTCCAATCTGGAAAGTCTCTGGTCCTGGTGTTGTTTTTGGATTCCTAGGTAGTGGATGAGCTGTGGTCAAGCATGCCTTTCACCAGTGTAGCTTTATATGGTAGCTGTAGCCAGTTCTGGCCACCATGACACATACTTAGATAATTTCTAGGTTGGATTACTGCAACATACTTTGGGAGCAGAAATTTCAGAGTGTTCAAAATATTGTAGTCCTGTTTGTCTGAAGGAACAAACTGAAGGAAACATACTAAACCTGTACATATTAAATAATTCAAAATGCTGGTTTTAATCTTAACAGTCATAACTGACCTGAGTTTATTTATTTGCATACTGACTTCTCATATGCTGAAATAATCAAATGAGGCCATGCTCCAAAGCTCTTTCCTTTTCTGAGGACAGATTGGTGAAGAAAAGGAGCAGGGCTTTTGTCTTGGTGGTGCCCTTTTCTTTGGAATGACTTTCTCCGGTGGTCTGGACAGTGGGTCGGTCCGACTACTGGGTATAGGCTCCTCCTCCACTCCACAGGGTCGGGTCTTCTTAACTGATCCGGAGGGGAGGAGTGGCCTATACCTCCCAGCTCCCGCCAGTTTTGTTCCCGGCCCTGCAAGAGCAGGACGGGCTCTTCTGTGGCGCGCTCGAAGCAGCGCAGAAGATTCGGAGGAAGACTCGTGTTTTTTGAACAGCTTGGTGCTTGGGAGCGTAGGGGTTTGCCCCGACAAACCCAGCAGCCGAACGAGCGTGCAAGGCTACTCACGAGTAGTCCTTGCGGTGGCGCGGCGGCGCGGCGGGCGTCTGAAGCGGTCGTCTTTTTCAGAAGCCCCTGGAGCTCCGTTTCCACACAGGCGCGAGTGGAACGGAGCGGAGGAAAAAAGGCTGCGGCTTGTCCTTTTCAACGCGGTAAGTCGTCCCGCGGCGGGGAGGACCTGCGTGGGCGATTTGGAGCTGGGGGGAAAAGTTAGCCTTTCCCCTGCAGGCTGACGGCAGTCGGGAGGAGCCCTAACACTGGGCTACATAGCCTTGCCGGTTTCTGAATAGGAGACCTTAGTGTTGAGAGCAAGGTACTGCTGGATCAGCCTGAAGGGCTAGCATGAATTGCTGCCGTCCATTTTGAAGTTTTTTCCCGCCCTTTTGTCAGGGCCTCTTTCTCATTTCCCTTATAGGGATCTGGTGTGCAGCAAAATGGCGGCTAGTTCTCAGAGCAACTCTCCAAGCGAATTTGATTTACCTCCTTTATCAGGAGCCCTGACACAACAGCAAGAGACTCAGAATCCTGATCTCATGGGAGAGGACGCTAAGACAAACCTTTTGCAATGGCTCAAAAGGGAAATGTTGAAGGAGCTGGGGCAGGATTTCAATCAGATCGTCCCTTCCACTCTGTTGAAACAAAGAAGACAAGAGGGCAGAAAAAGGCCCAGAGACCCCAGCCCTGGTGACACTCTGGGACAGCCTAAGGGCAAGGTTCATCTAGGGCTGGATTCCCCTCTCATGAGTTCAGCTGAAGAGTCGGAGGACTCTGAACAACAGTCCGATAGGGAGGAAGGCGAGCTCTCTGATGAGGAGGAGGAAAAGTCGGACACTGTGCAGTCTAGACTTTTTCCCATTGAATACTATTCTAAGTTGATCCCCAAGGTCTTGAGGACCCTTAACTTTGTGGCCACACCTAAGGAGTGTGAGGAGCTGGATCTTGACCTTCCCACGGGATCAGGGGAAATGATGCCTAAGCTGGGCAGTGTTCAGACGGGGGTACCCTTACCTGCAGCCTTTTTTGCTCTGGTTAAGGCGGAGTGGGAAAGGCCGGCTAAACCTAAGAACAACCAACAGGTCATCCCTAAACTCTACTCCCTCATTCCACAGGCCACTAAGAGGCTAAAATTGCCTACGGTGGACGATCCTGTGACTAGCCTGATTTCAAATTCGGTCCTCCCTATGGATGCGGATGGTTTGCCCAGAGATCCATGTGACAGAAGGATTGAACAGGCTTTACGAAAAGAGTTTGAAGCTACATCATGGGCCATTAAAGCAGCCACAACATCTTCTCTGTTTGCTAGAGCTATGTGCACATGGTCCAATAACCTAGCATCTGCGGATAGTGGAGCTCCTAAGGAGTTCAAGGATGAACTAAAAAAGATTGCTCTGTCTGCTGCCTTTGTGGCAGATAGTTCTTTGGACACCATGCAACTGGCTGCCAGAGCCATGGCTTGTGGTGTGGCAGCTAGACGCAACATTTGGTTGCGTAATTGGGAAGTAGACACTGCAGCCCAGGCCAGGGTCGCAGCAGTACCATTCAAGGGATCCTTGTTGTTCGGGGAGGGCCTGGACAGGTACCTCATCGAAAACAAGGATAAAAAGAAAGTCCTACCCTCCAAGGGGAAGGATACAAAGCAGAGGAAACCTTTTCTTTCCTTTCGGGACTCCAAAAAGCCATCCAGAGCAGGTCCCTTTCGTTCTTTCAAAGGAAAGTGGCAACACAAAGGGCGTGATTCCAAGCCCTTTTACTCCGGGAAATCAGATCAGAACCCCAAACCCTCTTCAAAAAAAGGGGGACCTCAATGACTATGCCCCGCACCAGAGGGCAAGGAAAATAGGGGGTCGCCTTTCCCTATTTATAGACGCCTGGAGGCAATCGATCCAGGACAAATGGGTCCTAGAGATAGTGGAACAGGGCTACGCCATAGAGTTCCACTCCCCTCCTCCCAACCACTTTCGTTGGGTTCCACCAAAAGGAGACTTGATTGCGCACAAAGCAATGTTGGCAGCCATCCAACACCGGTTGGAAATAGGAGCAGTGGAACCCGTTCCAGTATCCCAGCAGGGTTCAGGTGTTTACTCCATAATCTTTTTAGTGCCAAAAAAGAACGGGGAGTTCAGAACCATCCTGGACCTGAAATGGCTCAACAAGTTTGTTCCAGCAAAGCATTTCAAAATGGAGACTCTTCGGTCAGTTTTGCTAGCCATTCAGCCTCAGGATTTTCTGGCTTCCTTGGATCTATCAGAGGCCTACTTACATGTTCCCATTCGGGAATCACACAGGAAGTTCCTACGTTTCTCCTATGCAGGGAAACATTTCCAGTACCTGGCATTACCGTTCGGCCTGAAGTCCTCGCCTCGGGTCTTCACCAAAGTCCTGGTGACCCTGGTGGCAGAACTAAAACTGCAGGGGGTGTCCCTCTTTCCTTATTTAGACGACATTCTGGTGAAAGGGGGGTCTTTCCAACAGTGCCAGAAGGGCATTCACCAGACAGTGACTGTGCTGCGCGACCATGGCTTTGTGGTAAATTTGGAGAAGAGCAATCTTCTTCCCTCTCAGAGGCTAGTGCATCTGGGAGTGGAAATAGACACGACCTTGGACAGAGTCTTTGTAACCTCGGAGAGACGGGAGAAGTTTTGTCTCCTGTTACAGGGGATTTTTCGACAATGCAGGGTGTCGGTGAGGTTGTTAGCGCAACTGTTGGGAATGATGGTCTCCTTTCAGGACCTAATCCCGTGGGCCAGGTTTCACACTTGTCCCCTGCAGTTTTTCCTTCGCCCGTTCCAGGAAGTCATAGGGAACAAGATTCACAAATTGGTGTCGCTTCCACTAGAAGTGAAATCACAGATGCAGTGGTGGTTGGATCCAGGTCTTTTCCTCCCAGGTCATCTGTTACGCGAGCCCCAGAGGGTTTGTGTAACCACAGATGCCAGTCTGTGGGGTTGGGGGGCTCACTCTCAGGATCAAATGATCCAGGGCCAATGGGAACCCCACAAGGCCAAAAGGAGCATCAATTTTTTAGAACTCAGAGCGATTCGGTTAGGCCTAAAGGGCCTACAGACGATCTTGGGGGGTCGCCATGTCTTGGTGAAAACAGACAATTCAACAGCCAAGGCGTACATAAATCGACAGGGGGGAACCAAAGTGAAATCTCTCCATGCCGAGGCGAAGATTCTCTTCGAGTGGGCGGAGACCAACCTGCTCTCAATCAAGGCGGTGCATGTTCCTGGAAAGGACAATGTAGTAGCGGACTGGCTCAGCAGACATTGGCTGGACCAAACGGAATGGATGCTACACAGAGACACTTTCAGTCTGTTAGTGGACAGGTCCGGTCCGGTGACGGTGGACTTGTTTGCCACGGCAGAAAATCGTCAGGTGGACAGGTTTTTCGCCAAAAACAGAGACGTGAGAGCAGAAGGCACGGACGCGCTCAGCGCAGAATGGCCAGCGGGACTTTTGTATGCTTTCCCACCCCTCCCTCTGTTACCCAGGGTGATTCAGAGGGTGGTGGAACTGGGGGTAGAAATGATACTAGTGGCTCCCTTCTGGCCGAGACGGTCATGGTTCCAGGAGCTCCTGAGGTTGTCCATTCAGCCCCCTTGGCGCCTACCGAGGAGGGTCGACCTGTTAACTCAGGGCGACATGTCTCACCCTCAACCAGACCTGTTACAGTTGACAGCCTGGAGGTTGAGTGGTCGCAGCTCGAGAAATTAGGCTATGGTAGGAGTGTGGTGGACACTATGCTTGCTTCACGCAAGGGCTCCACGAATAGAGTGTATAACAACACCTGGAAGGTTTTTTCCTCATGGTCAACCCAGAGAGGGTGGGATCCGATGTTGATTAAGGTTAGAGATATTCTCAGTTTTCTACAGGAAGGGGCAGATAAGGGACTTTCCACCAGCACGTTACGAAGGCAGGTGGCGGCCATATCTTCCATACGGGGGGTGCGGGGGCGGAAGGCCCTGTCAGCGCATCCGCACGTTAAAAGGTTTTTGAGGGGTACTGCTTTGCTTAAACCCCCGCAGGTGCACAGGTTCCCTTCATGGAGGTTGAACATAGTCTTGAAGGCATTGTGTGGGCGTCCCTTTGAGCCTTTGGCCTCCTGTGGGATCAAGGAACTAACACTTAAAACTCTTTTTTTAGTAGGTATCTCCACGGCACGGAGAGTGTCTGAATTGAGGGCCCTATCGGTTGATAAGGAGCTTTGTGTGTTCCATAACGAAAAGGTGGTGCTCAGGCCAGATCCATCTTTTATCCCTAAAGTTAACTCCTTTTTTCATAGGTCGCAGGAGTTGGTTCTTCCAAACTTCTGTCCTAATCCTCAGTCGGCAAAGGAAAGGGAGTTACACTGCCTAGATGTTAGGAGGGCTCTTAGTTTTTATATAGAGCGCACCAAAGACTGGAGAAAGTCTGAATCCATGTTTGTTTCTTTCAGTAAAAAATCACAGGGGCGACAGGTCTCTACCTCTTCCCTTAGTAGGTGGCTACGGGAATGCATTGTTTTAGCCTACAGGGCCCAGGGTCAAATCCCTCCAGAAGGGATCACAGCTCATTCCCTGAGAGGCGCTGCAACATCGGCTGTGTATCGGTCCTTCCCATCACTGGAAGCCGTGTGTAAGGCAGCAACTTGGAAATCGGTGCATACCTTTACCAGACACTACAAGGTAGATAAGTGGGCTTCAGCGGATGCAGCCTTTGGAAGGCGTGTGCTGCAGCATGCACTCTAAATAGGGAAGCCGGTCCCGCCCGGGGATGTTTAGCTTTGTTACGTCCCAGTAGTCGGACCGACCCACTGTCCAGACCACCGGAGAACGGAAGATTGGTATCACTTACCGTGAAGCTTCCTTCTCGGTGGACTGGCAGTGGGTCGGTCCGGCCCGCCCATTGAGGTTGAGCGGCTTCCTGGGTTTTGGAGTTGGATCCTGGAGCATTGCCTGTGTCTCTCCTGAACGATATTGCTGTTTTTCCTGTATGGGCTTGATTTCTGTTTTCAGTCTCCTAGTTTGGGGGCAGTCTGAAACGTAATAAATATTTCTCTTTATTCATCTGTCTCTGTATGTGAATGGGGAGGTTCTGGAACTTTTTTCTTCCTAGGGGATGTGGCTTGGATACACCTGGCGGAAGCTGGGAGGTATAGGCCACTCCCCCCCTCCGGATCAGTTAAGAAGACCCGACCCTGTGGAGTGGAGGAGGAGCCTATACCCAGTAGTCGGACCGACCCACTGCCAGTCCACCGAGAAGGAAGCTTCACGGTAAGTGATACCAATCTTCCGTTCTCAGGAAATTTCCTCAAGCTAGCTTGGTCTTTATTTTCAGAAACTATCTCCTACTGAGTCAGCCTGTTAGCATTTTGGGACAAGACCCTATTTTCACATACACAGTGATAGTGTCTAGAAAGGTTACTTTATTTACACAATTTGTTCACCAACACTCCAGATCTGCTTGAGGAGGTACACAACAATAAAGCAAAAACCAAATGAACAGAAAATGAAAACAATAAAAATAAATCAAACTAATTTTTTTAAAAAAATCAAGTCAATAACATAAATAGATCAACCCCAGGTAATTAAAAAGCCAATAAAAGCAAGGCAGGGCATAAAATACATGAAACAGAGCAGTCAAAATTAATATTGGAAAAAACACAGTTCTCAGGCTAGGGGCAGTCAATAAAATTGCATATAAAGATTGAACCTCTTTATTAAAATAATGGATAAAGAGAAATATTTGGGACTGGCACCTAAAGAAAAGTAATATAGGTGCCAGGTGAGCTTCAGGGACATTTGAAGGTAAAGTGCTATCCCCTCCAGCCCTGTCTGTGGTCACTAATTGCCTTATCTTTGCAGACAGGGGGCAGAGAAAGCAAGGCTTGAGATGAGTTCTCAGGGAGGGGGGCAGATGATGATGGTGGATGGCTCAATAGCTAATAGTCATGATAGCTAAATGGAACCTCCTTGTTCAGAGATACCATATTCTTGAAAGGGAGAAACTTGGCATCTGTGCTCATGCTTACAGATGAAAAGAACTAATAATAAAAACTAATCATTATTATATTAGCAGCACCTAAATTGCAACAGAAAATCTACAGATGTCTCAACTACTTTGTATTGAGTCCCTAATGTATAGATTTCAACTTGCTTTCAGTATGAACAATAATGTGTTGAATGTCCAGCTTTGTTTTGATGGGTAGCAGTTTTAAATCTGTATGCACCATCGTTGCTATGTAAGGTGTTTTATTTTATTTTAATGCTGTCTTTCTATACCTAATTAGAATGTTGGCTTCCATTATTCTGAAGAACAATTTGTCTGATAAAAACATCCCTACAATTCTGGAGCATGTGTTTTCAAAGGGGCATATGGAATATGGGGCACTGAAATGGATGCTGGTGGCATGGCAGTTGGATCAGTAACTGCTGGAATGTGACCCTAAACTCTGTTCTCAGACTGACCTTTCAGTGTCCAACATTCACATGCAAGGTCTTGTCATTTCACTAGACTTCACCCAAATAGGTATGCTAATATGCTTTGTCCTTGGCCATGACCTATTCATTAAGCCTATAAAAAGATACAAAGATGTCTGTATGCTTGTCAGACATCTTCATATGCCCAGGTATCTTCATTAAAAATATGCCCACCTTAACCACAATCAGCGGCTTTGCATTACACATGGTCATAAGTTAACACCACAATGAAATGTGTCAATAAAGTTAAATCAATCTATAAAACAATTGAAAAAGAGATTTGGAAAAGCACTTTTTGGGTTTGGGCTTTTGGGGCTTTTTTTTCTTTCTCTAAAATAGGCTGATTAAAATTAAAGCCTTATGAATTTTAAAAGGCAAAAAACAGATGTTTTCTTTGGCTCCGAAGTGTCTCATCAGTTACTGAAAATGAAGTAGAAACTAAAGAATATAAATAGTCTCTCTCCAACTACATGCGGGTGACTTCTTACATAATAAGAAATACAGTTGCATTTTCAATGATGTTTGTCATATAAATGGATAAATCTGGAGAGAGCAGGAGCATAATGTTAACCAATACAGGAGAAAGCTCTGCTTATTCCACATGCTGTAAAACAGTTTTGTAGCTAGATTAATTAGAAGACTAAGCAAGGAATTTCTATCTGTTACTCAGGAGGATGTGAGGGGTAGTTCAGCTGTGCCTCAATCTGCATTCAATCTCCTCTTCACAGTCTCATCTGATCCAGCCTTATTAGCTTCCTTTAATATCATCACAGGACTTATAATATATTTTGTGGAAAGCTCCAGTTGACTCTTTGCTGGAAGAAAGTATGCAGTGATCAAAGAAATCATATCCCATAAGGGATAAAAGAAGAGGACGGTCAACAATTTAGAGAAGGAACTGGCTTTCATTACCATCAGACTGATGAGTACTGCCGATGGTTTTGCCTGTTTCAGCAGCAGAGAAGGTACTATGCTTGGGGTTTGGCACAAGCCCATAGCTATGAAAAGGTTCTCACCAGGCAACATCCCCTCCCCAATTTGTTCAGCCCATCCAGAAGATTGATTGTGCTGTGTCTGCTGTGGTAGGAGAGACAGGGAGACTGGGGGGGGGGACCTTTTGTAGGTAAAAGCTGTTTTCATTTCCCTGCTAGCTGTCAGCTTGTAGCTGGAGGTGTGAACGGAGCAAAATGAGACCAGCTTCTCCATTCCATTGCATGGCCTGATCCATTTAGCAACTTTCCTCAAAAGTAAGCTCCGCCATGCTAAATGGTCCCCTGCCTGCCCCCCAAGAAAAATTCCTGGCTACGGCACTGGTCTGGCAGAACATATGGGCTAAGGGCTGTGATCCAGCAGGGCCCAGGTTCAAATGTGCCATGAACTCACATACAATGAAATCCCAAGCAGAGTCCCAAGCACCCTGAAGTCAATGGGCTTCAAAGTAGGCTTGCCAACCTCCAGGTTGGGCCTGGATATCTCCTGGAATTACAACAGATTTACAGACTATAGAGGTTGGTTCCACTGGAGAAAATGGCTGCTTTGGTCTTAGGTGGGGAGGGGGGAGTGGGCTCCCTCTGGGTGTCCTGCCCCCCCAGAGAAAGTGCATGCGCAATACATCGCCTCTCCTTTCCTGGTGTAGTGAACGCTGCGTGGTCACTGTCTGGCTATGCCTGGCAGATGGTCACTGCAATGGCCTCTCCTACATTACTGCATCCGTGGCAACACCTTCTCGCTGGTCCCCCCCGTTTTCACAGAGTTTGCCACGTCATGGTGCGACCGAATGTCCGGCGGTATAACTGGATGGGCAGGTTGGGCTCACCAACCTCGCCAGCCAAGAGAAGGAAAACTCTAACATCAAGCCCGGGCAGACAGAGCTCGTTAATGTAACATCTACCACCTGGAGCACTCGCTGCTGGCATCCCGGCTTACTGGGCCATGGCAGATGACCCCATGGTGAAAGGGTGGAGCCAGTACTGCGCACACTGCGCTTCACCTAAAAATTCCTCTGCGCAGGCCTGAAGGGCATCCACATCCACAACCCACAACATACCAAGTCCTGCAGCAATGGGCAAGGGGCGAAATGGCAGGTGGAAGATGCCACTGGAAGCCGCAGTCCCGATCCTGCATGTAGGCGGTTCAGGGTATTGGTCGCCTGATGCTGACCCGGAGACGAAAGCATTTTTCGGCAGCACCCTGGACGACCAAGCAGCCTTATTTAGGGACAGCACTGCTTGCTCCGTATGGAGAGGGGCCTAGAAAAGGTGGCCTAAACAAAGCTCATCTCCTCCCCCCCAGTTGGCTAGCCGCGGTCAACGGGCATCCTTACTTGCGGTCGAAAAATAACAACAAAGAAAAGGCATGCACCTGCCTCACAAAGTGTGCAAAGACTAAAGCTTGCGTGTTGGAACATCAGAACCATGCTTGACACAGTAGACAGTGGTCACCCTGAACGACGCTCTGCTCTAGTTGCCCATGAACTTCTCAGGTTGAATATCGACATAGCAGCTCTCAGTGAGGTCCGTTTCCCTGAGGAAGGTAGTCTTCAAGAACACGGTGCTGGCTATACCCTCTACTGGTCAGGTAAGTCAAAGGCTGAGAGCCGCCTTTCTGGAGTTGGCTTCATGATCAGGAACTCCATTGCCTCCAAACTCGAAAACCTGCCAACAGGTCACTCAGATCGCATCATGTCTCTGTGCCTTCCACTTCAAAACAAGCAGCATGCAACCCTCTTTAGTGTGTATGCCCCAACCCTTCAAGCAGATCCTGCAGAAAAGAACAAGTTCTATGCTGATCTACGTAACCTCGTATGGAAGACCCCTACAGAGGACAAGGTGATCATCCTTGGCGACTTCAATGCCAGAGTAGGTAAAGATTCGGAAGCCTGGAAAGGAGTACTTGGCAAACACGGCATTGGCAACTGCAATGATAACGGGCGCCTCCTGCTAGAATTCTGCACAGAGCATCAGCTCACCATTACTAACACTATCTTCCAGCAGAAAAACAGTCTGAAGACAACCTGGATGCACCCACGGTCCAAGCATTGGCACCTTATTGACTACATTCTGGTGTGCCAGAGAGACCTTCGAGATGTCTTACACACCCGAGTAATGCCCAGTGCAGAATGTCATACGGATCATCATCTTGTACGCTGCAATCTCCGTCTTCACTTTAAATCTACACCCAGGAGAGGCGGTATCCCCCGGAGGAAGTTTCAATTTGGCAGCCTTCAGTCAACCGAAGTTAAAGCTGCCTTCCAGGCAAAACTCCAGTCAAGAATTGAGGACCACAGTTGCCTCACAGATCCTTCTCCAGAAGCACTCTGGGAACACCTAAAAACTACCATCCTGTTGACCTCTGAAGAAGTCCTCGGGTTCTCCACAAGGAAGAACAAGGACTGGTTTGACGAGAAGAATCAAGAGATCCAAGAATTACTGGCGAAAAAGAGATCTGCCTACCAAGCACATCTTGCTCAGCCCTCCTGTCCTGGGAAAAAAGCAACCTTTCGCGCTGCATGTAGCAACCTCCAGCGCAAGCTTCGAGACATTCAGAACGAGTGGTGGACCAAGCTTGCAGAGAGAACCCAGCTGTGTGCAGACACTGGTGATTTAAGAGGGTTCTACGAAGCCCTGAAGGCAGTATATGGTCCATCATATCAGGCTCAGAGTCCCTTGCGTAGTGCAGACGGCCAAGAGCTCCTCACAGACAAGGCATCCATACTGAACCGGTGGCCGGAGTATTTTCAGGTTCTCTTCAGTGCCAATCGCGTAGTTCAAGATTCAGCAATCCACCACACCCCACTTCAACCAGTGAAAACAGAGTTGGATGAGATCCCCACCCTAGAAGAGACTGTTAAAGCCATCAAGCAACTGAAAAGCGGCAAGGCAGCGGGAGTTGATGGAATCCCACCAGAGATCTGGAAGCATGGGGGCATAGTACTACATAGCACACTTCACAAAGTACTTGTCACCTGCTGGGAACAAGGCAAACTACCACAGGACTTTCGCGATGCAATCATCATTACTCTACATAAGAACAAAGGGGAAAAGTCAGACTGCTCCAACTACCGGGGGATAACCCTGCTCTCCATCGCAGGCAAAATCCTTGCTAGAATACTCCTGAACAGACTGGTGCCCACCATTGCAGAAGAACTCCTCCCAGAGAGCCAGTGTGGCTTCAGAGCTAACAGGAGCACCACAGACATGGTATTTGTTCTCAGGCAGCTCCAAGAAAAATGCAGGGAACAGAACAAGGGTCTATATGTGACTTTTGTCGACCTTACCAAAGCTTTTGATACCGTTAGCAGGAACGGCCTGTGGCAAATCTTGGAACGTTTAGGATGTCCCCCAAGGTTCCTCAGTATGGTCATCCAGCTACATGAAGACCAGCGAGGCCAAGTCAGACACTGCCGCGATCTCTCGGAGCCCTTCCCAATAGGCACAGGTGTAAAGCAAGGCTGTGTTCTCACGCCAACTCTCTTTACAATCTTCTTTAGCATGATGCTTCAAAGAGCCACAGTAGATTTAGATGATGACGATGGTGTCTACATCCGCTATCGCACCGATGGCAGCCTGTTCAACCTGAGGCGACTAAAGGCCCACTCCAAGACAATGGAAAAACGTATCCGAGAGCTACTGTTTGCTGATGATGCTGCACTTGTCTCCCACTCGGTATCAGCTCTGCAGCATATGACATCCTGCTTTGCAGAGGCTGCCAAGCTATTCGGCCTAGAAGTTAGTCTGAAGAAGACAGAAGTTCTCCACCAGCCTGCACCCCAGGAAGATTATCACCCTCCTTGTGGGTGAATCAGTTTTGAAGACAGTCCAGCAGTTCAGCTACCTGGGGTGCATCATCTCCTCAGACGCCAAGATCGACAAGGAGATTGACAATAGACTGGCAAAGGCAAACCGTGCATTTGGCCGACTGCATAAAAGAGTGTGGAGCAACAAGCATCTGAAAAAAGGCACAAAGATCAATGTTTACAAAGCGGTTGTGATGACAATCCTCATCTATGGCTCTGAATTGTGGGTATTATACCGTCATCACCTGCGACTCCTTGAGCGCTTTCATCAGTGCTGCCTTCGCACCATCCTCAATATCCACTGGAGTGACTTTGTGACCAACACTGAAGTCCTCAAGCGGGCGGAGGTTACAAGCATTGAGGCATTGTTGTTGAAGACGCAGCTGTGCTGGGCAGGGCATATCTCCAGGATGGAAAACCACCGCCTTCCCAAGATTGCCCTGTATGGCAAACATTCCACCGGCCATCGAAATAGAGGGGCACCAAAGAAGAGGTACAAGGACTCCTTGAAGAAATCCCTTGGTACCTGTTGCATTAACCATCACCAGTGGTCTGACCTAGCCTCAGATCGCAAAGCATGGAGGCACACCATCCACCAGGCTGTCTCTTCCTTTGAGAACGCACGCATAGCTGGTCTTGAGGACAAAAGGAAATTGAGAAAGAATCGTACTGCTACAGCACCAACCCCAAATCAGACTTTTCCCTGCAGCCACTGTGGCCGGACCTGCCTGTCCCGCATTGGTCTTGTCAGCCACCAGCGAGCCTGCAGCAGACGTGGACTACTGCACCTTTCTAAAATCTTCGTTCACAAAGTCAAGCCGAGAGAGAGAGGTCTTAGGCCCTCTCTACTGAGATCCTCTCCTCCCCAAATCCTGCCATCTCCGGGCTTTACCCCCAAATATCCAGGAGTTTCTCAGTTCAGAGTTGGGAACCCTGTTTTGAAGGGTGTACAGCTTCTCAAATTTGCAATGTCAGTTGCCCTAATTAAGCCAATTCCTCAGATCTGGCCTCCCATTTGTAATATTGGGAGATTAATACTGACCTACTGTATGCCAAAATGCCCTCAAAACAAGGTTGGGGAATTGTCATGGGGGCACCTGGCTTAATCAAGATCTTTATATCTCTGTGTACAGGATACAGGTCCAGAAATTAATGCTTAAATTTATCAGGGACACTAATTAAGTAAAAACAATTAAAATTTATTCCAGAAAAATATAGGCTTACATACAAGACAAATAATTCAAAAACACACATACCTAAGAAAAATAGAGAGAGAGATAGAGACAACACATGGGTAGACAAACAGGGTGATAATTACCAATCATAGTCTTCAAGGAAGGCTCCAATGGTGACGAAAGAGGACGGGGGAAATAGGACCCTCAACTGATCAGGAATCGGGATTGGATCTAGACAGCGGAACTGGGGTACTGCTAGATGCACACATGAGTGGAGCTGGGTCAGAGGTTAAATAGACTACCTTAGACCCTCAGGGAATGGGAGGTATAGGGGTGAAAAAAGGGGAGGCTCTGTAGTGACTATAAGGGCTGGACTTCCACAGTAGCCAATAGCGAGTTAATTGGTGGCACCTAATTGGGTACCCATGACTGACCAATGAACAAGCTTGGGCCCTGGTTACCTGATTGGACTTCCAGGTAACAATGGGCCAGGGTGGGGAAGCTCCATGATGATGGTTGGGGAAAAGAATGGGGGAAATCACTGGGTGGAGGGGTACTTAAGACTATTAAACATCTAAAAAGATGACAATAGATGGCCAAATTGCTACCTAAGGTAACACCCAGTTTACACAAAGGAACTTGGCTCGCTGAAGATGGACTTCCTCTTCTTTAGTCTTCTTCTTTGTACCAGTCTTTGTCCTAAGTTCCGTTTGGACAAAGGCTTAGGTGGTCCGGCAGGATCCACGCCTAAGCTTGATGGCCTCATGGATGGGTGACATCTGTTGAGTACGTGAGCCTCCCGCTTTGCTGAAATGGAGTCTGGCACTGCATGAAGATAGCTGGTGTTAGCCTCCCAAAGTGGATTCTATGGTTAGAATCCCAGCATGGCTTGGATAGCTCCTAGTGGCGCACCTTCTTCCGCTCCAACGATAGAGATGGTGTTCGCACAAAGCGACCATCTGTTCTCCTTGCTAGCACTCCTCCAGAAACACAGAGTGCTTTTTTTTAGCGTTGTGGCTGTTAGTACTCATAAGCCCTTTCCAGTCTGGCAGCCAAACCCACGTTCTCCTAGCAGATGTGTGTGAGCTCAGTCTCCAGGCACCCTGGCAACCAGGCAGGTGACTACGATGTTCTTAATATTAGGGGTATTTTCTTACACTACCATTTAATGCTGTTGTAAGGATTAGAACATTTCCCATCCTAATGTGAAGAAGAATTTTGGCCCCAGTTTATATGTGAATTTAGCATGAGATTCCAAATGGGGTGGGGCTGGATAGGCGGTTTCCGTCAGACTGGCTTTGAAAAAGGTCTTTTCTGAATGCTCAGCATATTTGGTA
Organism: Heteronotia binoei; assembly: GCF_032191835.1. Classification (NCBI taxonomy): domain Eukaryota; kingdom Metazoa; phylum Chordata; class Lepidosauria; order Squamata; family Gekkonidae; genus Heteronotia; species Heteronotia binoei. The sequence goes on along the minus strand of NC_083243.1, from coordinate 55,329,039 downwards.
GGGTTTGATGTTATGTTTAGGCCTGGTTCATATGGGCTTGTTAGACCAGCAACTCCCACTATAATACAGACACACCAAAAGGTACAATTTTAAGTGGTAGATACTTTAGGATTTATTGAAAGTTTTTAGAGAAAGAGGAAGTTATAGGCAAAGTAACTGTGCCCATTCCAAGGGTCATCATGACAATGATAATGATTACGATGATGGTGGTGGTGGTGGTGATGATAATGACAATGATGATAGTGTAAGCTGTGGAATTGCTTGGATCCCAGAGAAATTAATGAAACCAGATTTTGACACTGTTCCATTCTACCAGATTTTACTGTTGATTGTGTGGTTAAAAACCACTTTACAAAGTTGGCAGGTTTGATTAGATTAGGATCATGTATCAAGGATGGCTAGCTAGCGAAATATTCAAGGAGTTATGAGAAACTGGAAAATACCAGCTGATGTAATTATAAAAACATCTTCATATGATCAGATCTTGAAGAAAAATATTCTTTGCACATCCCAGCAGCTGAGCCACCAACCACTGCATCAATTGCTGTGGGATGATCAGGTATGGCAATGGGTAGCAGAACAGAACTGTGTACTGCAACAGCTGCAATTCACCCATCATCGGGACATAAATTGTAATAGAAGTAGTTATGCCCAAAAATGGACAAAAAGAAGTGGGGGTTGACTCTTAGGCAGAAGTCCAGTTGCTTATGCAAAGTACTCTCAGAAGCTAACAGAACTCTGCCCAGATTGTGAAAGTTACAACATTTATTTTAAGAAATTTCATCAGTATGAGCACCAGTAAAGGTACAGTCTAGTCATATGACCTTTGAGATTATATTCAAAAGTTCTTGACCAAAATACCAGTGCAAACCTAAAATGTTTCATCTACAGAACATGACCTTGCAGTTACACAGATCCCTGGCACAGCAGTACTTGTTGCGAACAAAGAGATGCTCATTGCATTGCCATTGTGGAAATCCTTCAGGAGCATGAGGACATGTTTTTTTCTGAAGAAAGGTTATCTATGCAATTGAAGCCACATCAACACCGTATTGAGATTTTTCAAAGCTTGAAAGAGAACAATGGAACTTGAAATGAAAGCCTTGATAAGAGGGTTAGGGACAACACTGGCTGAAGAAATGAAAAAGCAAGTCAATCCCAGAAACCAAATTCAGCCCCACTGCTAGGAGAGTTATTGGCTGCATAAATGTGGTGCAAAGATCCTTAAAAAAAAACAACCCAAAGAATATATTTAATCTTTTAAAATAAATACAGAGGACTTTAAACTATCCTATGTGAGCAAAAGGGTGGCTAAACAGAAGCAACATTAAAGCTGTAGTGCTATGGCAATAAATGCCACTGGATGCGAGTAAACATGCACACTTCAAAATAAGCATGAAGCGAATCTGGTTGCATGTGATTTTCATCCACATTGGGAAAATGACAGGGTTTCTATTCTGCCTTCTACTATGCAGTCACATTAGATAAGAGAGGGGCGTATATTAAATGCAGAATTTAGGGGAGAAGTGATTGATCGGAAAGTTTAGGAAGTGCCTTGAGAGACACACCTTAATAATAAATACAGCAACACCCCACCATTCAGAAACAACAAATGAAAAGAGAGGGTTTGTTAAAATTGGCAAAAGAAAAGGTTTTAACAGAGTGTAGGGGAAGTACATGTTTAACTGCTGGGTTGTGGAGAGTGGGATTCATTTCAGCTCCAACATTTGTCTCTCGACTTGCAGCAACCAGGAATCCCCTCTCAAGCAAAATTTACCCCCCAAAATCCTCATCTCCACTAAAGAAGCACCAACCACCTGCAGTTAGTCAACCTCCCCATGCCTAACTTGCCTGCCTGTTAAGGGAAAGGGGAAGAGATCTGATGAAACAAACAAGCCCCCCAACCTTCAGACTCCAGACAGACTGCCTTGGGAAGTCAGACAAAACAAAATAAAAAAATCTGCCTGAATCTTGCAGCCTCTTCAACTTTCTCCTGTCCCCTGATTACAGTTTCTCTACCTGCCTTGCCTCATCCTTGTCTCCCTGAATTCCCATTGCCAGAGCAAGCAAATCTTCAGGGTTGCACACTTGGCTGTCAAAAAATGTCTCAAAGTTTGTGAGCAACAGGAAGCTGCCAGGCTTTGCCATTTGCACTCAAGTCACAACAATGCACATACCTGTGCACAGCCCCGGGACATCTCTCCCTTCCCTCCCCAAGAAAGTTTTATTCCAGCATGAAAATAAATCCCTAGAAAGGTTACCAAGCATTCCCCCCCACCCACCCCAAATCCTCATGCTCCAAGAGCTGATTTGGCTGAGATTATGAGGGAGGGGAAAAGAACAAGCACCCCCAGGTTAGAAGTCAGAATGCACCCTAACTGCCTATCCAGCAAGCTGCAGCAAAACAGCTACAGTAAGTGATCTGCTTATACATGAGATCCACATTTTGAAGACCTCATCTCTGTCAGTACTGCACATAGGCTCCTGCTACAGCACAAGGAAAGTTAATTGGTGGGGCAGGGCACATTTTGGGTGGGGCATCAGCCTTGTTAGCCCTCCCTCCAGCTACAGGCTTGGGCATAGTGGCTGGAGTATTGGACTAGCATGGGACAGACCTGCCTATTCCCACTCAACTAATGACTATTGGACAGATGAAGACATTGCAGTCAGCTCTTGGATGAAAGGGTGGGATATGATAGTTATCGCAAAGTAAACTGCTGAGGGCTTCCAGAGAAAGTCAAGACATGAAATGCTGGACACTTTGCATGAGCACCATCAAGGCATGCAGAAAATATTTGTGGGTTCCAAGGAGCTAATAACCTGATCAGGAATGATCTAGAACAGGGGTGGCCAACATTAGCTCTCTAGATGTTCTTTGCCTACAACTCCCATCAGCCCCAGCTAGCATGGCCAATGGCTGAGGCTGATGGGAGTTGTAGGCAAAAAAACATCTGGAGAGCTACCATTGGCCACCCCTGATCTAGAATATACAATGCTTCATAGATTGTTCTGGAGCATGTCAACAACAGGGGTCGAGCAAACAAAACAACAACAACAACCAGTCTCTGTAGGATTCAACATCCTTGAAAAACTGGTAAATGATCATTGCCAGGAGAGAAATGGCTAATTTTGCACTGGGGTTTCTCTTCCTAGTCTGAGCTCTCCACAGTCCCATAAACTATCAGAAGCAGTCACTTGGACAGTGTGCTTCAATAATCTCCACCTGGCTGTTCTGGAACTTGCATATGTGCCACTGAGGGGGGTATGGAATATTCTACTGCATAACTGATGAGGCTGAGAACTAGTCTTCCTTTCTCATACAATGCATAACATCCTGATATGCCTAAAGAAACCCATGGCAGTCTACTACAGGTTTCAAAAAGTGCGAAAACACAACTAAAACTGGTTAATTGCCAGGCCTGCTTACCATTTCCTTTTTCCCTCTTTGCTTTTCTTGCCCAGCATAATGAGATTTAAAGTAGGAGTCTTTAAAGTTGATGTCTAAATGCTGAAAAAACATAGGTGAGTTTCTTAACCAGTTACTTGGGATACGAATTACTGAGTTAGAACTTTAGTTTATTAAGGCATGAGTATAGGATTGCCAGTTTCCCTCTAAGAACAGGGCATCTTCCACCCCCAACTCAGTTAAGTAGCAGGAGAAAATACTCAGGTGAAGTGGGAGGGTGTCATTGGTGCCCCAATATGATGATGTTTGGTGTAGTGGTTAAGTGTGCCAGTTTGGTGTAGTGGTTAAGTGTGCGGACTCTTATCTGGGAGAACCGGGTTTGATTCCCCACTCCTCCACTTGCACCTGCTAGCATGGCCTTGGGTCAGCCATAGCTCTGGCAGAGGTTGTCCTTGAAAGGGCAGCTGCTGTGAGAGCCTTCTCCAGCCCCACCCACCTCACGGTGTCTGTTGTGGGGGAGGAAGGTAAAGGAGATTGTGAGCCGCTCTGGGACTCTTCGGAGTGGAGGGCAGGATATAAATCCAATATCTTCTTCTTCTTCTTTCTGGAGCAACCCAAAAATGATGCTTGAGCAGTTAAACCATAGAGTTTTGGGGAAATGCTAGAGTGTTATCCATGGGTATGATGATGTCACTTCCAGATTGTGTGAACCCCACCAGACAAAACAGAACTCCCCGCCTCTCTGTCTCCTGCCAGCTTCCAGGCTGTGTATGGCAACCCTACATAAGTATATGGACATCAAGGCAAATTGGAGTTAATTGAAGTCTACAGTTTTTGTGCATTGTGCTAATGGAGGATTGAGCAGGAGGAAGGAAGGAGAACCAGCAATTAACCAGAATCATGAAGGACACATGAAACTACCTTATATTAAGTCACACTATTATTCTATTCAAGGTCATTATTGTCAGTTCTGACACTTGCAGCAAAGCTCCAAGGTCTCAGGGTTTCATATCACCTGCTTCCTGGTCCTTTTAAATGGAGATTCCAGGGACTGAAGCTAGCACAGCAGATGCTCTAACCACCAAGCCACAGTCAACAGCATAAATATACACCTTTTAAAACTGATTATACATATTGAACTCCTGTCCTAGAGCACTCCTTGGCTCTGGCAACATAGCAACAGCAGCCCCTGGACCATATATTCCTTTGAACCTTTGCCATGAAGCATCCTAGATGTCTTCTTTCAACAGTGTGTGTCTGATTTCCTTTTAGCTGAGATTAGGCAGCTATAATCAGTAAAATTGTGGTGTGTAACGATGGTTTCTTAAGTACTGACCATTAAGTACATTGTCCATTACAAGGTGCATGGGGGGTGGGTTGTATTGAAAGGACACATTATTGATTTAAATAAGTTGAAAGACAAATTGCTGTTCACAAGTTGCAAGCAGCATAATGAGTTTTTAAAGAGGTAATTTTCAAAGAAGATTAATGGTCCTAGAGGTTGGCCTCTAACTTGTATCTGGGAAAGACTCATAGAAAGTCATACTCAGAAACCGAAGTTAAACCAGAGAACCTAGACTGAAGACATTGTAAAGAAGGAATATCTGTCTGATTCTGCCCACAGACATCCCTGATGGTGGCAACATCAACAGCAAAGAGCACGCTGTGAATCCCCATGATCCTGGCAGTCAGCCTGAAAAGCAGTAGGCTACTTCAGATATAATAGAACAAGAGTAGATTTGTGAAAATGATGAGCCTTGCAGGAACAGATCAACAATCCATCTATTTCAGTTTGCCATTTACCAAATAGCTACCAGGTTATCCTGGCAGTACCACAAGCAGGGCCATGGAGGTCCAAACCTTCTGTTGTTGTTGTCACTCTTCAGCACCTAGATTTTGGAGACAGAGCTTCTGACATTCCATTTAGCCATTATTTCTATGTCCTCTCCTTCATGTGAGTTTATCTAATTTCCTTTTGCAATCATCTAGGCCACTATTACATCATCAGATAGTGAATTCTACTGGTTCATGATGGATAGTATAAACCAGTGCTTTAGTTTTCCTGCCCTTGATCTGATACCCATCATCTTCATTTGAATGCCTTATTTAATGCCAAAGATCTCAGTAGTTTTGCATTAAAAAGTTATTTACTAAGTTTCCATGACACAGATAGAAAAAGGGTAAACGGTTTCCCAGTCTGCTTTGCAGTGTCCTTCTTGCTCTTTAGTGTCTGTCTAGTTTCTGTTTCACTTTAGTTGCTCCTCCCTTGTTGCAGTTCTTAATTAAGATTGTTTCACTATGCCATTCATATTTTTTCTATACTGAAAATCTCTGAATTCTTTAACCTTTTCCTGTAGGAAATATTTTCCAGCTCTTTTTGGTTGACATATTCTTGCTCTAGAACAGTACAAAATATTCCAAAATTGGGCTGCACCAGAGAGCTATATAAAGCATTATGATTCTGCATCCTTTATTTTAATTCCCTTTCCTAATTGTCTATAAAACAGAATTAGCATTGCCCACCAAGGCCCCAAGATCTCTTCCTGGTGAGCCACCACCAACTGGTGAAACCTGGTGTTGCATAGCAATTAAGTGAATGAGCTGTGAGCAAACAAGTCCTTAGCTATAGGGATGCCAACTTCCCAGGGAGGCCTGGAGATCTCCTGGAATTACAGCTGATCTCCAAATGGCAGAGATAAGTTTCCCAGGAGAAAATAGCTGCTTCTTGACTTGGGGCATGCATTCTATGGTATCATATGCTGCTGAGATCTCTGCCTTTCCCAAACCCTGCCCTCTCTAGGTTCTACCTCCAAATCTCCAGGAATTTCCTAATCTGGAGCTGGCAACACTAGAAGATGTGATTTGACTCATGGTCTCAAGCAAGCCACCATGCCCCTGCACCTCAGCTATAGAAAAAGAAGAATTTTTGTCGGCATTACAGTATTGTTTTAAAAGTTACTGAGGCTTGGAACTATTCTATACAAAATTGCAGTATAAATACACAATTTTATCAGCTATGTTAAATACATAAACATCTGATGCATGTTGCAGCACACACATGCATACACTCAGGTAACTCTTATTGACATGCAAAGGGAGCTAGTGTGGTGCTGTGGCCAGAAGCGACTGGAGAGACTAGATCCAAAGATAGTGAAGCCATTTTAAAGTCCACAGTGCTAAAATTGGGGCTGCAAAGCAGAAAGAAGCCTGATAGCTGCATTCATCTGTATAGAAATAGTGGTCCAAGAGAGACTTGGAGCATCAGGCAAAGAGATTTTCACCCACAGAGTGCAAATTTCTTGATTTCCCCCTCTCACTGCATCTCCAAATGTCTCCCCAAATGCTGCTTTGCTACCCCCAGGAGTAGCATTTCAGGAGGCATTTTGGCTATGGAAGTACTCTGTTTGATCCAAGGCACCGGATATATAGATGCAAAACCTAGCCCATGAGTCTATCAAGCAGAAGAAGAAGAAGAAGAAGATATTGGATTTATATCCCGCCCTCCACTCCGAAGAGTCTCAGAGCGGCTCACAATCTCCTTTACCTTCCTCCCCCACAACAGTTGATTGGGAAGATCAATATCAATAGTACTACCATCTGCCTGGCTAGGCATGTTTGCTCTTCTGTCCATATGGGAATCCCACTGCTCTCTACAATCCCAGAGAGCCAGTCTGGCATGGTGGTTAAGAGTTGTGGACTCTAATCTAGATAACCTCCCTTCTTCCTTACTTGAAGCTAGACAGGTTACCTTAGGCAAATTGCAACACTCTCAGCCTAATATTTTTAAAAAAGCAAAAGCATAACTTGCCTAAGTGGTGTAAAAAAAAAAAGCGCTACAGTTTCCGCAGCCAGACCTTCTGGAATCTATTGCCTATTCCATACACAATCCCATATGATAATTTCAATTTTTTTACAATCCCCAAATAGTTGTTGAACCTTACAATTTCAAAATATAAGTGAGCAATTATGTTCACAAGATTAGCTGTGCAACTGTACATGATCTCTGAAGGCCATATATTAGGTATACCATTTTCAGATAGATATTGTGGTTGTAGTTCAGGCAGCCTATGAGAATACATCTTCTCTAATGTGGTATAGCCTGCCTTTTCTTTGGCTTGATTTCCCCCCCTTTTTTCCTATTATTCCTAGTTGGGATTGACTGATACCACTCAGGACCTGTAGGTCAGAGAGAGAGAGAGAGAGAGAGAGAGAGAGATACCAGGTAGGTGTACAATATGAAAACACCTAATAAAACAGGAAGACAGATGAGCAAAACATAACAGGATCTGGTACATTAGCAGAAGTTCGTATCAAGACTTCTAATTCCTTTAGTAGCACAAGTGATTGAAATAAATAGCGACTGTTTTTGAAAAGCGGTAGACAGGAACTGCTCTTCAATCAAGATTTCTTTTTCTCTCATGCTGTAAATTACGTGAGTAACTGTCCTTTCCAGAGCATATTTAAATTATGGTAATACAATTATTTTTAATCATGAATTGCAATTTTTCTACAACAAGTCTTTCAGTCATGACTAATTTGGTACATGGGTGACTCATTTGTTTTGTGATTAAGGATTTGTGTACGTTTTGATCTTTAGGCACAAGTACTCTGCAAATTATGGCAAATTGGCATTGTTATATATGTGTTGTGCTCTTTACTTGCTTAGTCACATTTAGCTAAATAAAAGAGTTCTTACATTCTAATTGGCTTGAAATTTTTCAAAATCCTTTACTGCCTCAGGTTTTCACATTAAATTAATTCTTGTCTCTCAAATGAAATATGCACCATTGCAAATGAAATAGAAAGAACCCTGTGAGATGTACATTGCAATCTAAAGAGAATTAAAATTATTTAAATCCATTTAAATCAATTGCTTTAGAAGAATGTAAGTCTGTTTAGGATTGCACTGCTAGTATTCTTTACTGACTATATGTGTATTTAAAAGGCGGTCACATTTATTTATTTATTCTATTTATATCCCACCCTCCCCAGAACAGTCTCAGCAACAACAGATAAAAATCTGTCAATATATAATCATATAAACAGTTACACCTTTTAAAACAGTTAAAAGATGGTGAAACATAAATAACTGGTTATCATATAGCCCCGCAACTGGAATAAATAAGATGGAGTCAGACAGGATCTATACAAGATCTATACAATGCTCCACATGGGCAGATGGCTGGGCAGTTTTAGCAGGAAGGCCAAATGATTGAATGTCCACCACCTCAACTGAAAGTCTAGTGGAACAGCTCCATTTTACACGCCCTGTGGAACAGCAATAAGCTCAGCACATCTCTGGACTCAGGTGAGAGGACTCTCCACCAGGTAGAGGCCAGGACAGAGAAAGCCCTGGTCCTGGTTGAGGCTAAGTGGACATCCTTTGGGCCAGGGATAATTAGTAGATGTTGATCAGTGGACAGCAAGGCTCTCTGGGAGTGTATGCAGAGAGCAGTCCCTTAGATATGCCGGTCCCAGGCTGCTCAGGCAGTGCTGGCCCTTCCATTAGGCAAATAAGGCATTTGCCTAGGGCACCAACCCTGGGGGACACTAAATTACTTGGTGCAACAAAGGAATCGCTCCGCTGCATCATCCATGGGGACTGGGAAGCACATCTGGCAGAAAGCCTTTTAGCTCAGCACTCCATTCCCAGTTCCGTTACCAGCCGCAGCCTGGCTGAACTCTTAATGGGTCGTAAGGTGGCTACACTACTAGACTGTATGCACCCGGACCATGCCCCTGATCTGCAAGACATTCCAGAAGCAGTCCAGCCCCCCTGAGGTTTTGACACGGGCGATTTGGTGTTTGCCAAAAACTATGGGGTCGGTCCCGCCTGGATACCTACATGGGTTTCAAGAGTGCTAGGGGCCATCATATACGAGGTGATCTTGGAGGATGGGTTTACCATGCAAAAGCATATAGATCAGTTAGTCTTTCAAAAATTGACAGAAGCCCAATTCAGGTCAGAACTGGAGGGAGGAGGGGCTCCCCCCAACACAGTTTTCTGAGCTGAAAATACCCAAGCACAAAGTTATTTCCATAACTTTGGAGCTGCATATGCTCATAATACTCCATGTGCATCTCCAAAGTTCTACAAATAAGTCCTTGGTTGGCTGTTTTGTTGAGGAATCAAAAAATCATGTAGTTTGGCCCTTACATGCCTTTAGAATGATTAGATTAGGGCTTTTGTGGTAGCATATTAGGTCACACACCCCTGATGTAGCCAATCCTCCAAGAGCTTACAGGGCTCTTAATAAAGGCCTATTGTAAGCTCCAGGGAGATTGGCCACATCAGAGGTGCATGGCCTAATACGCAAAGGAGTTGCTGTTACAAAAAAAGTCCTGATAAGATATATTCATAGGCCCATCAATGACCATTAGCCATGAAATCTAAATTGAGCCTGTATGTTCAGAGGTGATGCACCTCTGGATACCAGCTGCAGAAGGGCAACAACAAGAGAGAAGCTTTGACTTGAGTACCCTGCTTGTAGTATTTCCACAGGCATTTGCCCACAGTATGGAAAGATTCTGGACTATATGGGCCAGTGGACCCACCCAGCAGGGTTTTTCTGATGTTCTTACATTTGGTGATACCCACAATTCATACTGTCAGGGCTACCAAACTGCTTGGATTTTGCATTCTAATTTCACCATAGTGACTCTTTCCAGAGAGAGGCTCAAGCATTATGCCAAAATTGGCCAGGCGCACTAGCTAAAAATGTGTTCAAAGAGAAATCCACTGAATACCAGTGTTTCCTTGTAAAACAGCAGAGCTTTTAACCCTTCTGGAGGCTCAAGCATTGACGCACTAATAGGCCTCCTTCTTCACTTCGTGAAGCCAGGGGCCTATTGTATATTGTCCAAATGATTATTAGCTTCCACCACTTTTTTAATATGCATAATCAAGAATGAGCACCAGGAAATCGGAAGTCTTTATATATAAAAGGATATTCATGAAAGCTCTGGAAAATTTCCATTGCTCCCTGCCAAGCCTAATATTCTAAGCTTACAGAATTGTTTCTTTGCAAGAACAACAATGTGACTATATTCATCTGCTCCCCTGATCAATACTTAGATAGTCATCAGTTCTATCCCCCCCCCCACCCCACAGCATTGCTGAGAATCAAGTGACTCTCTCTAGGCTTGGCATAGCTGGTCATTGACATTAGATTGTGATGAGCAATTCAGAATGCTCCTCAGCGGAATTACATCTTTCTAAACTCACTGATAACTCTGCTGAGGCTTGTCCTTTCTAAACTCACCTTCTTGGCATGTGCCTGTCAGTGACAACTGGACCCAGTTTGGATTCTCTTTTCATGCTGCATGTGCATACATGGACACAAGGGAGCTGACTGCTAAATAGAAAGAATCAGGTGGACTCCTTTCAGGACTTGGAGAGACTGGAGCGATATGACTGTGGTATTACTCCAGCGCTATTTTTGTGATTGTTTTTGAACCTCTGAAATACTGCTTCTCTTGTAAAATTAACAATACTTCATCTTTTCTGTGCAAAAAAATTCCTATTAAAAATGGGACAAGGATAATTTTTTTTTTAAATGATTTGGATGAAGGAATAGAGGGAATGCTTATTAAATTTGCAAATGATACTAAGTTGGGAGGGGTTGCAAATACAGTAGAAGACAGAAACAGGATATAGGATGATCTTGATAGGCTGAAAAACTGGGCTGAAACCAATAAAATGAATTTTTCATTAAAACAATTATATTTGGTAATATATGGTAATTATATCCAATACTAATAAAATATTAATAAACACTTAATACCTCTCCCATACATTACTCTTTTCCCTCCTCCCTCCCTCCAAATCTTGACTTCCGCCGGTGCCAATTACTTAAAATTCTAATATCAAAAAGTATCTTTAACACTAAAAGAATCTTAATAATAAAAAGAATATATATATTCTTTCTTTTTCTAAAAACCTAATTGGTATTCTCAAAAATCATCCAATGTCCTTTCACTTTCCATTCTTTCTCTGTATATCTTCTGAATTTATCCCAGTCCATTTTAAATCCCTCTAAATCATAGTCTTTCAAGATTCTTGTAAGCATTTCACTCCATGACATAACTTTTACAATCCAGTTCTATTTTTCTGGTATTTTATCTTGCTTCCATAACTGCGCATATAATGTCCTAGCATCTGAAAGCAAGTACCAGATTACAGTTCTTTCAGAAATTTCTCCATTTGTAATCCCAATAAGAAAGTCTCTGGAGTTCTCTTAAATTCATATCCCAAGATTCTACAAATTTCTTGTTGAATCATTTGCCAAAATTGTTTCGCTCTTTCACAAGTCCACCACATATGGTAGAAAGAACCTTCATGTTTTTTACATTTCCAACATCTATCCGGCATCTTGTTATTCATTTTTGCCAACTTTTTAGGAGTCATATACCATCTATACATCATTTTATAACAGTTTTCTTTACTACTATAACATGTCGAAATTTTCATAGAGTTCTTCCACAAGTATTCCCATGTTTCCATCTGTATTTCTTTATTTACATTAATTGCCCATTTTATCATTTGAGATTTTACTACTTCATCTTCAGTAGACCATTTCAGTAATAGTTTATATAGTTTTGAAATCAACTTATCATTATCTCCAAGCAGAACGTTTTCTAATTCAGTTTGCTCTTTCCTTATTCTTTCATTTTTAATATCGTTTTCCACCAAGCTCTTTATTTGTGGCATCTGGAACCAGTCATACTTATTATTCAATTCTTCAGCTGTTTTCAACTCTATTTTGCCACCTTGTATTTTTAATAATTGATTATATGACAACCCTCTTGCTTCACCCGTCTCAGCTGATATTTTAATTACTTCTGCTGGCACGGCTTCCTTTCATCTCCATATTTTCTATATTTCATCCACGTATTTAACAGATTACTTCTTATATAATGATGAGAGAAAAATCCATCCATCTTTTTCTTTCCATAGTACATATAAGCATGCCAACCAAATATATTTCCAACTAATAAAATGAATTTTAACAGGGATAAATGTGAAGTTCCGCATTTAGGTAGGAAAATCCAATGCACGGTTATAGGATGGGGGAGACTTGTTTTGGCAGCAGTATGTGCGAAAAAAAACCTAGGAGTCTTAGTGGACCATAATGCTGAACATGAGTCAACAGTGTGATATGGTGGCTAAAAAGGCAAATGCAATATTGGGCCGTATTAAAAGAAGTATAGTGCCCAGATCACATGAAGTGATGATATTGCTTTGCTCTGCTTTGGTGAGATTTCACTTTGAGTATTGTGTTCAATTTTGAGCACCACATTTTAAGAAGGATATAGACACGATGAAATGGGTCCAGAGGAGGGTGATGAAGATGGTGAGGGGTCTGGAGACCAAGTCCTATGAAGAAAAGTTGAAGGAGCTGGGCATGTTTAGCCTGGAGAGGAGGCAGCCGAGAGGTGATATGATCACCATCTTCAAGTACTTGAAGGGCGGTCATATAGAGGATAGTGTGGAATTGTTTTCTGTTGCCCCAGAAGGTAAGACCAGAACCAACAGGTTGAAATTAAATCAGAAGAGTTTCCGGCTCAACATCAGGAAGAACTTCATGACAGAGTGATTCCTCAGTGAAACAGTCTTCCTGGAGAAGTGGTGGACTCTCCTTCTTTGGAAGTTTTTAAACAGAGGCTGGATGACCATCTGACAGCAACGCTGATCCTGTGAATTTAAGGGGAGGTGTTTGTGAATTTCCTGCATTGTGCAGGGGACTGGACTAGATGACCCTGGGGATCCTTCCAACTCTATGATGTAAAAACTGTCCTGCTTTTCCTTAAAATGTGGTAGCCAGGGTCCTATTCTTTCTTAGTCACAATTTCATGGATTGTAATAGATCCACTAAGCCCAGCACCCAAATCGACACCTGTAAGTAATAAATAATTATTTGTCATAAGATTTTAAAAACCTGATTGCCCTTTACATTGTTTCCATGGTTGCGCTGCATGCAGAATGGTAGTCACTCAGTTCTAGAAATGTTTAAAAAAACTTATTAAAAGTGTGACAGCCTTAACAGGAAAGCTAAACTACCACTTAAAGCTTCTCAGAAGACAAGACAACCCAAAAGGATCAGATTCTGCTTGGAAGTCATTTGTCAGCCACTTGGGTTCAGCTCAGTCTCTTTCTTCTTGGAAGGCTGTTATAATGTCTTAAATAATGACAGTGTTGTTCTTAACAGTTTCTACCACTGCACTCATATTCTGTCACACTGTGACCTAAGATTGTCTTTGCCTGAATTATTTCAGTATGATAAAAAGCACACCAAATGCACATTCAGGTATATTTAGCCAAGAACAAAGCACAGTATGAAGAGCTGCTTCAGAGAACCAGAAGTTCCAAAAGCCCAGAAATGCCATGGGCCAATGCAAAACTGCCTGGTGCTGTAGTCATGTGAGGATGTTGGTGTTGAGATGGGGAATCTCTCCCAGGCTTGATTCAGAATTGGACTCAGTAAACTGAAAATTTGCTGGAAATTTAGCAGATGGCATTTTTTCAGATCCCAGTGCCAAACTGGGGAAATACTCAGAACCTCCCAGTTCTCACCTTTCACATATAGCTTCTACCTTATCCTTCATCTAAGGAGCTTGGAGGAACAAACATGGTTCACTCTCCCCTCCTACATTTTATTCTTCCAATAGCTCTGTGAGGATGATTGGGCTGAAAGAGAATGCCTGGGCCAAAGATACCTGGTGAGTTTCACGGCGAGTGAGGATTTGAACCAGGGTCTCCTAGTAAACATATAGAAATAAATAAACATATAGAAAACCACATTTCAACTCTCTCCCTGTACACTGGATGCACCATCTTCATGAGACACAGTCCCTTTACTGAACATTCACCTCTATTCAAGTTTTGTTTCCCTGGCTGCTCCTGTTCCATCTTCAGCCTTTTTTGCACACAATATGGATTAGTTTTATGGGATGTAATGACCCATGTGATTTTCTTTATAAAAGTTCTTCATGTCACCAGCAAAATCATGTAGTTCACCACATCTAGTAGAATGAAACAGCAGTGTGGGCAAAAAAGATCAAGGTCTATAAGGGCAAAGAAGAAGAAAGAAAACAGAGAACAACTTCAAAATAACACAGATGTGCTCCCAGATTACTGAAAACTGGTTAGTAATTTTTGACATTTACTCAGAAAGAGACACATTATTTCAAATTCTGAAAGTCAATTTGGTTCAGTCACACTGTTTCTAGATTGCCAGAAGTTAGTTTGGGAAAGCAGGGGTCCCGGAAGCAAGGATGAAGGAGCTAAATTGCTACAAATCCACCTGACATGGTGACAGAGCAGCCATTTTCACATTAAGGAATGAAGGACACTGGCTGGTTATTAGTGGGTGACTGGTGGGTGACTGGAAGGAGGAAGAAAATGGCTTTGGGGACAGAGAAGTGGCTGATTTAGGAATTAAGGGGAACAGTGACTGAGCTACAAGGGAAAACCAAGTATCAGACCATTTATGCATTTAGTTCATTTAAATGTCACCTTTCTCCCCAAAGAGAAGCAAAGGGGCTTATATCATTCTCCTCCATTTTGTCCTAACAATAACCCTGTGAGAGGCTGAGAGTGTGTGACTGGTTCAAAGTTACCATCGTGAGTGGGAATTCAGACTGAGGTCTCCCAGATACTAGTCAAGCACTCTTAACCACACTGGCTCTTGCTTGTTGAGACACACTCACCCTGATAACTATGTGGTACTGTTGAGATGTGCAAGTTCTCTCCCTGATGTGATGAAAGAGTTAACATGTTTGTGTATGCTAATTCCTAGTTAGTTAGCTTTAGGGCCAATAAAGAAGTCTGCACATTTCTCCTGGCCCTAGCTGAGGACAGCTGGACATCTTTCGGACTCGGGATAACCAGTAAGTTTTTATCTTCCGAGTGTGAAGCTCTTCAAGAGGCATACTGGGTGAGGTATATGAGGTATATGTTTCTCTAAGAGACAGGCTTAGGCCCTAAATGGAACTCCTTCTTTCACATGATAGGATGTGACTGTGGAATATACTAGTTAGTACAGATGGTAGTTTGGGCTCCAGCCCTTACTGAGTCTGAGTCTATGTTGTTACCTGCTTTGCTGTTCTGCATATTAAAGAAGGTTTTTTGAAGACATACTGCCTCCTGCATCTCTTTAGCCTTAGGGAGGACCATTTACCCACCTTCTCAGTGAGTACACTACGGAGAAGCGAAACACTGTGCCTGTTTCATGTTACTTTTACAGATGGAAATCCTCAACTACTGTGACTTGGTTGATATTTTTGGTGCTGGGTCTACTTTTTCCCATTCAGAGATTTAAGCCTTCTCAAAATGTAAGAATAGGAGCATGTTAGAGTTTCCAGGTCCAACTCAGGAAATATCTGAGGATTTTGGGGGTGGAACCAGGAGCAAGGCTGTGACAAGCATAACTGAACTCCAAAGAGGGTTCTGGACATCACATTTAAAGTGACTGCACTCCTTTCAAAAGCCTTCTCCTCATTGGAAATAATGGAGGATAGGGGCACCTTCTTTTAGGTCTCATAGAATTGGACCCCCGGTCCAATCTCTTTGAAACTTGGATTTTTTAAAAAAGAAGAGTTGCCTGATCCTATGCTGAAAATTTGGTGCTTCTTCCTCAAAAAACAGGTACCCACAGATCAATTCTCCATTATACCCTATGGGGGCTGTTATGTACTGTAGTGTCTGAGCTTAAGGCAGGCAACCATTGCTAACCAGGATCCTGATGCCTACATTACGATTGGCTGTTCTCTTGGAACTGGCCAATCAAGATGCAGGGCATTTCACCAGGAAATGCAAATGAAGGATCCTGGAGAGCAGAACAGGATTGATGGGTGCCTGCCTACTGGGCATGGTTTAGCCTGCTCAAACTGTATATAGTTCTATGTTGTTGCTTGTTGTTTTGGTGACTATTCTTCTGAATAAAGAGTTTGTTGAATAAAGAGCTGACTGATCTCACTTTACAACAGGGGCTGGTCTTTAGAGGCTATAATGGAGCTTCCCTCCACACTTTCTGATAGCCCTAGACTTGCCAATCCCCAGGTCCCAGTGGGGAATCCCCCAGTTTTGCTGGCTGGTGGGTGGAAGCCCCACCCCACACAGCCACCATTTGCCTTTCCATCTTGGAAGGCTTAGAAGACTTGGGAAGGGCTTGCTTTTTGAAAGGTGTGTGTGCCTTTAAATCTCCAGAGCCAGGCTGAATGGGGGCAGGGCAAGCCTGCAGGACAATGTGGCTGTTGTGAGAAAGGAAAGGGAAGGAATCCAATCCCTCAGTTTGTTTTATAGTCCCTTCAGAAGTCATTTGCACAGTAAAATAGAGAGAACTTCTGGTTTCTCTGTGTTTGTCTGAAGCACTTGGTTGAGTATACAGCATTCAACAATTCCCCTGGTGAGTAAATTGCCCCAGTGAGAGCACAAAGTGTGTACTTCCACACTTTGTTTATTTTGGCTGCTTTGTGTGTGTGTGTGTGTGAGAGAGAGAGAGAGAGAGAGAGAGAGAGAGAGAGAAGAAGAAGAAGAAGAAGAAGAAGAAGAAGAAGAAGAAGAAGAAGAAGAAGAAGAAGAAGAAGAAGAAGAAGAAGAAGAAGAAGAAGAAGAAGAAGAAGAAGAAGAAGAAGAAGAAGAAGAAGAAGTGGAGGTGCAGTTAGCTGCTGGGGGTTGAGGGAATGATGTATTCAAGAAAACTGCACTGCTGTATTTTTATTTATTTTAGGGAATGGGAACGGCTCCTGGCTCCACCCATAAGTCTCCCAGCCTCACCCCCAAAGTCCTTAGCTATTTTTTGAGTTAGACTTGGCAACCCTAGATAGCCCTGAAGTGGGGGCAGGGGCTCCAAACCAGGGGACCCCCTGTCCCCAACTGGGGATTGGCAACCCTAGCTATGTGTAAGAATGATCCCTCTCTAGTGTTCCATTCTGTTTCAGATCTGTAACGATGGACTGATTACACTGAAATAAAATGGAGAACTAAATGGGAATTATTCTTGAATTTTCAGAGACAAGTGTTCAAATTTTGGATGAATCAACTACACCCCCCCCCAAAAAAAAACCTCCTTCAAAATTGTTTCCACCACCACCCTGCCTTCATCTTCCTTTTACATTCCAGTTTCACTAATACATATATGCATGGGATGCCTGAAAGCCCTCAGAGCTTGCATGTTATTTTAATGTCCGAAACGCTGTCATTTTCAAGGGAATAAAAGGCCCTTGTTTCAAAAGATACTTGTCTTGAAGCCCTCAGCTCCCTTCCAAGATGCATGACTTCAAAGAGGCTGCTAAAAGAGTGGCAGCTACTCTCTTCCTGAGACCCAGAATGAAAAGAAATATCTTGTTGGCTTCAGGCATGGCAGGATCTTTAAACCAAGAAACATTTCAAATTCATCCGAAGAAATTAAAGGGAAAAAAGGGAACTGGAAATGATTGTTCCCCCCTGCTGTAACACTATTCCCTCCCTCCCCACACAAATGGGGTTACCTCTGAAGTCCTTATTGAAGCACCAGGAGATAGACAGTTTAACTGTCACACACACACACAAGCATATCTCTCATTTTTCACTGACTTAGAATGCCAGAAGTTTTTTATTACTTTGAAATGATACTGCCAAACTTTTTGTTTCTCAATGTTGTTGTCATCTACAACAGAATCATCATTCTCATCCCGAGATCCTGGTTGAACTTTGCTTCTTCAGTTCATTCCTCCTCCTCTTTCCTTTTTCTCACATCACCAATTCAAACATTATGGAGGACACAGATTGCATTTAGAGTTCCTATCCTATAACCTGCATAGCAGTTACCCATGAGTTGTTGATTCACCTCAGTTTTCATACATGTGCAGGCTATGATTCAGATCACACAACTGAAGCACACACAGAGAAGGATCTTCTGACTTTCTCCACAGCACCACTTTCCTGACCTGAAAAGGTCCTGGGGGTGCAAGTTGCAGGGATTCCAGCCTCCAGGTGGGGACTGGGGATCCCCTGGAATGCTGGCTCATCTCCAGACTACAGATTTTCCTTGGAGAAAATTGAAGGGTGGATTTTATGGCATGGTACCCCACTGAGATCCCTGTCATCCCCAGGTGCCATCACAAAATCTTCAGGAGTTTCCCAACCTGAATCTGACAATCCTACACTTCCCCCCATCTCCCTGGCAATCCTTGCTATTTGGCTTTCTGGATAAACTATGCATGATCTGAAGTGGGCACTGTGCATGTGAGAACTGAGGAGAAAACCCACAGCTCACATGTGACTGTTAAACAGGATACAGGGTTGGGACCTTAGATCCAGCTTCTTACATTCTCCATTTCCATTGTTTGCTTCTGTGATTTCTTCCTTATATTGTTAAAAGCTGCTTATTTAGGTTTGTTTTTCATCCTGTTAATTTACCAAATATCTTTTTTTCTTTCATCCTGTACTAGTACTTGTTCCTTTAATCTGTCTTTTTTTTTTAATCAAGTTACAATTTTATCTGTTTTCTAGGCTTTTTTATTCTTTTCGTTGCCAAAACAAATACAAAATGGCAAGGGCGAAAAACTGAGCTTGAAATCATTCCTCGAGTTCTCTACTCCAGACAGCCAAGAATTGCGTCCATCAGCAGAACAGATGGGAGAAGATGGAAAGTGTAGGCTGGAACTTGGCATGGCAGCATCCAGTGCCAGAAACAATATGCATTCTTGGGGAAGGCACCTGTTCAGACACAACGTTAGGAAGGATCTTATTTTTATGCTATCCTTCCTCTAAGGAGTTCAAGATGACAAACTAGGATTGCCAGGTCCCCTCTGACAACTGGTGGGGGATGGGGGGAATAGGGTTGCCAGAATAAGGTTGGGAAACTTCTGGAGACTTGAGGTTGGTGTCTAGAGAGGACAAAGACCTCAGTAGGGTACGATGCCATAGATTCCACCCTCTGAAGCATTCATTTACTCCAAGGGAACTGTTCTATGTGGTCTGGAAATGTGCTGGAATTCAAGGAGATCCTCAGGTCTCACCTGGAGGTTGGCATCCCTACAGACATATTTTCCTCCTCCTCCCTAAAGGACACAATAGGCTGAGAGAAAATGATAACACCTTCACTCACATGTGTGTGTGTGTGTGTATATATATATATATATATATATATATATATATATATATATATGCATGGCATGACTAGCATGAAAAAATCAACACTATGACCTTGATACAGGAAACTGCAAGTGTTGTAGAACAGTTAGGCACTACTGCTGCACTGATAGTGCTTTTTCGTTATTGAGGCTGGAGTGCAGGAACATCTGGAAGCTCCACTGAGCACTGAAGTGGGGGAAAGGAGCTGTTGAGACTCGACCCAAATGTTCCCCTTCATCATCAAGCCATTCCAGTTCAATGCTCTGAGGGTCCAGCTACACATGACAAAATCCTCATCTTTGCCTCACATCCAGTGAGAGTTTTGTGCTTCACAAACACCAGTTCTTTTTGTGTTTGTGACTATGAGGGAGAAATGGCTTCCCCCTGCTGTTTCCTCATCCTCAAAGAGCACTGGGGAGCTGCTGTTTGCTCCACGGTGAAGCATACAAGCAGCCACATAACTAACCTCACTTTTACAACAGAACCTGCAGTGGGTCAGTGGGGCTGTTTGAGGATGCAAAAACAGCAGAGGGAGATGCTCAAGCTGTTTCTCTCAGCTGGATATAGTTGCAAACAGCAAAGCGTGTAGCAATGCAATGCAGTCCTCATGTTGATCTCCAACAAACACGAGGACTTTGTAATGGATAACTGGACCCTCAGGGTCTCTATAGTACCCACTTCCAGTGTCATCTCCTGTTAGCTATAGGGAGAGAACCCTGCATTATTCCCTGTTTTTGTCTCCATCTTGGCTGACACTGCAAAGCCTTTCACAGGGCTGATCTAAGATAGCAAAGGGAACTAAGGCTCTTTATTCCTATATTAGCACAAAAAGTTTTCCACCAGTATAGTGGCTCTTCCTCACCTCTCCCTGCCCCCTGCTGCAACTCCAAATACCTCTTGAAATGCTGCTCCTTAGAGGAGCAGGTAAGGGGGGTCAGAGGTGTATCATGGGAGGAGGGAATCAACAAAACAAAAATCAGCCCCCCCCCTCACCTTCACAGAAATTCTCCTTGGGATCCATTCACATGAGATAATATCTGCACATTGAAGTCAGTTTCCAAAAGCTACCCTGTCTTCCTGTTTTGAGGTTTGTTCCAGACTTTCACTGACAAATTGTCTGGATTCTAAATCAGAGTTCTGAATATTTGCATGTCAGAGCTATAAATCGATAGATGGCCTTTTCTTCTACTCACAGAGCGCTTAGAAATATCACACACACCCTTTTTGAGGCTGAATAAAACAAACATTTTGAAGCACAGCATGCTTCTGAAGGGCTTGGATTATTTACAAATAATTGAATTGACTGGTGTGTGGAAAGGGCATGTGCACGGTGCTCAATCTTCTGTTTCTTTTTTAACAAGGTGTGGCATACAGAGCAAAA
This sequence comes from Heteronotia binoei, assembly GCF_032191835.1. Classification (NCBI taxonomy): domain Eukaryota; kingdom Metazoa; phylum Chordata; class Lepidosauria; order Squamata; family Gekkonidae; genus Heteronotia; species Heteronotia binoei. The sequence continues at coordinate 55,308,135 of NC_083243.1, read as the reverse complement.
CTTGCTATGAGTCATTGCTCAATTCCATGATGATTACTGTACAGCGAAGTGTAAAACTCTACGGATTCAGCTCAATTTAAGGCAGACTGAATTTCTTGAACTAGGTTTTTACAAGGTTGGTTTAGCATTTCAGAAAGAGCTGCCCCTCCATCTAATGTGAAATGAAAAGACTTGCATACAGCATCATTTTAAAAGCTTATTGGCACTGGCATAACCATACAGACAATAACCTCTCTTTGCCCATAGCTATTGCAGGACAGAATTCTGGGATTTTATGGAAGGGGGGAAAGGGGGACAGAGAAATACTCCAGTCCCCTCTGGAAAATATGACAGACATTAACATAAATTAACAGAAAATAGTTGAGAGAATTAAAATTGGTATGCAGTGACTCTATGTGATATTAAAAGTCCCTGAATTAACAATAGAGTTGGGAGTGAGCAGTGAAGTGGCCAAGTTTGCAGATGACACTAAATTGTTCAGGGTGGTGAGAACCAGAGAGGATTGTGAGGAACTCCAAAGGGATCTGTTGAGGCTGGGTGAGTGGGCATCAACGTGGCAGATGCGGTTCAATGTGGCCAAGTGCAAAGTAATGCACATTGGGGCCAAGAATCCCAGCTACAAATACAAGTTGATGGGGTGTGAACTGGCAGAGACTGACCAAGAGAGAGATCTTGGGGTCATGGTAGATAACTCACTGAAAATGTCAAGACAGTGTGCGTTTGCAATAAAAAAGGCCAACGCCATGCTGGGAATTATTAGGAAGGGAATTGAAAACAAATCAGCCAGTATCATAATGCCCCTGTATAAATCGATGGTGCGGTCTCATTTGGAGTACTGTGTGCAGTTCTGGTCGCCGCACCTCAAAAAGGATATTATAGCATTGGAGAAAGTCCAGAGAAGGGCAACTAGAATGATTAAAGGGCTAGAGCACTTTCCCTATGAAGAAAGGTTGAAACGCTTGGGACTCTTTAGCTTGGAGAAACGTCGACTGTGGGGTGACATGATAGAGGTTTACAAGATAATGCATGGGATGGAGAAAGTAGAGAAAGAAGTACTTTTCTCCCTTTCTCACAATACAAGAACTCGTGGGCATTCGATGAAATTGCTGAGCAGACAGGTTAAAACGGATAAAAGGAAGTATTTCTTCACCCAAAGGGTGATTAACATGTGGAATTCACTGCCACAGGAGGAAGTGGCAGCCACAAGTATAGCCACCTTCAAGAGGGGTTTAGATAAAAATATGGAGCAGAGGTCCATCAGTGGCTATTAGCCACAGTGTGTGTGTATATGTAAAATTTTTTGCCACTGTGTGACACAGAGTGTTGGACTGGATGGGCCGCTGGCCTGATCCAACATGGCTTCTCTTATGTTCTTAATACATATATGCTCACCCTTGCTATTTTGGGGATCGACCAAGCACTGCAAATGTAAGCATATCAACGGTTGGTGCAAGACAGTAAAGTTGTGCCAGCAAATAATGTAGTGTTCAGTAGGATATGGAGTGTTCAAAAAATGAACATGCAATTCAACCGGTTTCTTATCAAGCCAAAGGGACACTGCCTTGTTATGTGAAATACCCAGCCACAATGGTTGAGACCAGTTCAAATGAACTCTTCTAAATAGACAGCTTCTTGCACATTTCACTTGGACCCACTATAAGAATCCAGTTGCAGAAGAAAGGGCAGCAAGACAACAGATTACATCTGGACATCAAGAAAACCACAACTTTATTTTGGAAGTTCCAGTAAGTGTTTGAGACTGAACAGATGCAGGGACTGAAGTGGTATGCAAATATAATCCCAGCCCTCAATCAGTTTGCTGGGGAATCTGGGAGGAGGAAGGCTCATTTCCACATTAAAAACAAATGTAACTCCTCCTGTAGCTACTAGTCACCTGGGTGTGTGTTTGACATTTCCCTCTGAAGTTAGAATCATGAGCCTCTCTCCCTGGGTTTCTCAAACCCCCTCCATTTATGAAGCCAGACAAGTAGGGAAGCTCCTGCCTGAATCCCAAATGACACATGGAGAAGGTCAATTAAGCTATCTGACAACACTGTCAATCAGTGGAAATTATAAAATGTGCATGAGTGCTGAGTGAATATCCCTCAAGTCAGATATCATTGCCAAGGTCCAGAGACTGTATGCCATCTTTTCCAAAAAAATGAAACTTGAAAAGAAATGCCAGGGTCCCAGATCACACCACTACTATGCACCTTCATAAATAAGTGCCTTGATCACCTTTTTGTGAGCTTTGTCTCCCTCCATTATTCCCTTTGGAGTGACCCAGACTAGATAATCTTGATGTCAGGAATTCATCTCATGCCTTAGGGCAGGGGTGGCCAATGGTAGCTCTCCAGATGTTTTTTGCCTACAACTCCCATCAGCCCCAGCCATTGGCCATGCTGGATGGGGCTGATGGGAGTTGTAGGCAAAAAACGTCTGGAGAGCTACCGTTGGTCACCCCTGCCTTAGGGGATGTTGTCACATGCCACCCATGTAGGGTTGCCAAGTCCAATTCAAGAAATATCTGGGGACTTTGGGGGGTGGAGCCAGGAACAAGGTTGTGACAAGCACAATTGAATTCAGAAGGGAGTTCTGCCCATCACATTTAAAGGGACCACACACCTTTTAAAATGCCTTCCTGCTAGAGTTGCCAAGTCCAATTCCAGAAATATCTGGGGACTTTGGGGGTGGAGCCAGGAGCAAGGTTGTGACAAGCACAATTGAAGTCCAAAGGGGGTTCTGGCCATTACATTTAAAGGAACCACACACCTTTTAAATGCCTTCCCTCCATTGAAAATAATGAAGGATACGGGGACCTTCTTTGGGGGCTCATAGAATTGGACCCCCTGGCTCAATCTTTTTGAAACTTGGCAGGTATTTTGGGGAGAGACAGTGGATGCTATGCAGCAAATTTGGTGCCTCTAACTAAAAGAAAAGCCTCTCCAGAGCTCCAGATACCCACTGATCAATTATCCATTATACGCTATGGGAATTGGTCTCCATAGGGAATAATGGATTGCCCAGCAGACATTTCCCTCCACACACACACCCCACCACTTTCTGATGACCTTGAAGCGGGGGGGGAGGGCCTCCAAACCGGGGGATCCTCTGCCCCCACCTGGGATTGGCAACCCTACACCCATGAGAAGTTCTATTCACAAGTGTCATTTGTGCCTGACTGAATCATGATGACATTAAGTAACTGCAGACTACTGCTGCCACTTCTGGAGCACTGACACCAGGCCTTTCCATTGTGTGGCTTATTGGAAAAACAGGTGATGTAATGCATATCACCTAATATCAGGTGGGACCATGTCACAATTTTTGCATATTAAGCTCTGCCAAGTGGCCAATAATGTAAACACTGCTCTAAACTTACTTGATGTCAGTGACTGTATCTTAAAAAAAAAAAAAGAGGTAGGGGCTCTTGGATGCTGTCATAAGTCCTATACAATAACAAGCTCATCTATCAAGGGACTGGGTACTGCCATCATTAAGATAGCCCCTTCGGAAATTCCTAGAGACTGAGGCAGTGCCTTGGGAAGATGCAGGGTAGGGAGGGGGAGAAACTCAGTTGCCATGAGATGCCATTGATTCTACTCTTTGAATCTGCCGTTTTCTCCAGGGGAACCAATCCTGCAGCCTGGAAACCACTTATAATTCCAAAAGAATACCAGATCCTTAGAAATCTGGACCAAACAATTTCAACAAGCTTTTCCTATTCACACCATTTAGCAGCTGAGTTATCCAGGATTTATCTACTAAAGCGGTGTTTCCCATAGTGGGCGATATTGCTGCCTGGGGGGCACTGGAATAATCCAGGGGGGTGGTAGTAAGCTTGGGTGCAATTGGGGGGCAGTGAATAAAAATAAGGGGGCGGTGAAAGCATAAAAGAAGAAGAAAAAAGAAGAGGGTGGTAGGTGTCAAAACATCACGTTTCTGGGAGGTATCCAGAATTTCTAATTTAGAGAAAAATTCCCATTAACAAAAAGAGAGGGTTCCTTTTTGTCTGCTACTCAGTGCAAATTCACCCAATTAGACTAGTAATGCGGAGCAGAACTCCTTCCATTTAAAATATAAGGATGCAGTTTATTTACAAAACAGAATAAAAAAATAGAAGTGTACAGACAAAGAAACACAAACCCCAAAAAAAACCTTACTAGCCTATCCTAGCCAATACTTGCTACAGCTAGTAGCTTCTCAAGGTTACTTGCAGCTTCTCTCTCAGCAATACAGTTCAAGTCAGGACAGTGGAAGCACTGAGGCAATTGCACAAACTTCTCTGAAGAGTTCCAACCTGCAGCTTTCTCCTCACAGGGTTTTCTGCAGAGCATCAAGCTTCTTACAGTCCTCTGGTTACCAGGTGGTTGCTTCTGTTGATTTCAGCCAACTGCAAGCCCCAGACACAAGAATGTCTTCTACAGAGGCAGTGCGTGGGAGTAGACAGGGTAGGTGACCGCCTAGGGTGCCACCCTGCCAGAGGATGAAGCTAGGCACCCCCTTACTTCCACTTCCCATGTGGAACAATCTTGCCAGCCAAGTTGCCTGTGCTTGTCGGAGGCTTCCAAGAAAGCCTCCAAAGAGTGCCCCGTTTTACTGCTGCCTGCTGCTTTCAGGTTGAAAGTGACTAGGCGGCAGCACGTTCCCATTGCACTAGTCAAAGCTGATGAGCACAATGCGAAGGTGCCGCCCGCCCAGTCACTTTCAATCTGAAAGCAACAGGCAGCAGTAAAACAGGGCTCTCTTCAGAGGCTTCCTTTGAAGCCTCTGACAAGCACAGACAATGTTTGCCCTGTGAAGAAAAGTGGCGGGCTCTTGGCTTGCCTGCTGGCTGATGCAATAATGTCATCACCGGTGCACAAAGAATATCCCCGCTTAGGAGCACACCTGGGGGGCACTCCTAGAGCGGCAGAACCCCTAGTGCCAGCACTGATCTCCTGCTCCTCTTCTTGAGTTTTGATATTTTACTAATCCACTTATATCCCTGACTGGTTGTCAAAGTGCTAGAATTGTGCAACCAATCATTGGTACAAAACCACCAATTTAACTGGGCCCATCTAGATCCTCTCCTGTCAAATACCTGTCAAACTAGATAGCTTCCTATCAGTTGGAATTGACAGTTCACAGGTGTTTACTATTTTACAAGTATTTACCATTAAAAACATGGTCTCTAGGCTTACTTAAGCTGATAGTAACCCACACAAACACTTAGAACTTGTGTATTGTCATTTTCCAGGTAATGATGCAGATAAACACTTACACACATGGTTGATAAAACACTCAATTTCAATCCTGTAGCTATGACACAGTCATAAAAAACTAAGCAGTGACCAACTGGCATTACATCAAAGAAGCCTCTCTCTCTCTAGCTCCATAGTAACAAAGCCTTTTCAAAGAAACTTCCTTATTCTTTCATGTCATTCCGGAAGCAGTTAAGTGTTTCCTGAATTGCCTGAAGCCAGGAGCCCACTGCTAGCTGCCTGCTTCATTCATTACTTCATGTTTCCCACGCTCTGACCTTACTTCCCATGGAGCTGACTGAGATAAACAGAGATAAACAGCTGCTGCTTCAAATACTGCTCTAATCTCTGCACTTCTGATGGTAAGTAATGATTTCAAAATTTAAAAAAAATTGCAAAGGTGGCTTTTTCCCAACTATTCATGTGGGAGTAGGATTTCCAAGTCTGACTCAAGAAATATCTGGAGATTTTGGGGGTAGAGTCTGGAGACCTTGGGGTGGAGCTAGGAGCAAGGTTGTGACAAGCACAACTGAACTCTGAAGGGAGTTCTGGCAATCACATTTAAAGTGACTGCATATTGTTTAAATGCCTTCCTTCCATTTGAAACAATAAAGGATAGGGGCTCCTTCTTTGGGGCCTCATAGAAATGGACCCCCTGGTCCAACTGTTTTGAAACTTAGTGGTTTGAGTAGTGGCACTGGATGCTATGCTGAACATATGGTGCCTCTACCTCAAAAAACAGCCCTCCCAGAGCCCCAGATACCCATGGATCAATTCTCCATTATACCCTATTTTTATTTTAATATTATCCTTTGTTATTTTAATTTTCTGTGTGTATATCTTTCAAGTTGGAGGCTGCAGGGCTGCCAGTTTGTTGGAACTGAATCTATTTGCAAGAGAAGTGGATGAGCAAGACTGAGAAGCAGGACTTAACTGGCCACAATGTTTTGCAAGCCAGAACTAATTGGTGAATTGAACTCAGACTGCCTGTTGCTTTTCCTGTTTACTGCTACCTGCATATTTTATCTTCATTGGTTTTGCTGCATTGTTCTATATGATGGAAGTGATGCATTGTATATTATATTCCAATTGTTGTTACCTGCCCTGAGCCCACTTGCAGGGCAGGTGTGATAATAATTATAAATAAATTTCAAGAATTCTCTGTGTATGCAAATATTACTATGGTTTATTTTATAAAATAATTTTAGAGTTTCAAGCTTCAAAGTGTCTTCTTTACAACATCATTGTTTACCCTGTGTGCAAATATGTCACTGCATCTTTTAGTCCATTTCTTGAAGGTAGATTTCCAGGGGGTGCTGAGTAATTTTTTTTCTGAAAAGGGGGTGTTAGGCAAAATAAGTTTGGGAACCTCTGTACTAAAGAATGATTATCAACTTTAAATCTGATAATACAAATAGTCAAGGGGTAAGTTTGGTGCTTTGAACTACAGCCAGTAAATCAGACAGAAAACTGCAGAGACTTTTATCTTTTACTGATGAAAGAAATAATTCTTTTTGTTATGCAAGACAGTAGGAAACACAACTAAGTAAAAATTAACCCTACCATTACTGTAACAACATGCTTGAAGTATCAAAGTTCCTAGCCTTACTTAATCATATTATAACGAGTAATAATTTTAAAAGGCAAATTAGGTTTCAAAGTTTTGTCTCACTGCTTTTAGGGATTATCAAAAAGCTCAAGTTACACACAGATATCTCTTAACCTCTATTAAAAAGCAATTATTTTGACTTTTCTGTAACTGTTTCAATTAACTGTCCAAGATTAAAGTAACTTTGAGCAAACAGAGTTCACTTGAAGAAAGTTGAAGAATGCTTAAACTCTAGATTAGCTTCAAAATCAGCAGAAAAGTTAGTGATGTAGTCCCAACAAGAAGTTAGCAATGGTGGCAGTCTCCATTCTGAATTAGTAAGATTTATAGTTGTTTGTCAGAATATCCTTGTTAATTAGGTCAACCCCCATGACTGCTATCAATTTTCACCTGATGGACAGAGTCCAGGCCAGGTCAGGGGAATCATCACAGGCTCTATCCTCAGTGAGGCAAAGTGCAAGAAATGGTTTGGTATTCTGGATAGTTTGTACAAATATAGAACCCTGGAACCATAGATATTGGGCTGCCCTTTTCAGGGGCTATCAGACAATTAAAGAGCAGCAGGCATAGCTGGTGATGGTCTGATGCCAGCTGGTCTGCATTTCCCTGTTCTTTATTTAGCTGATGGGGAGAGTCGTAGGGTTGACAAGTCCCTCTGCCACTGTGGTGGCGGACCTGTTCTTTGTGCACACTTTGCATGCATGGCACAATGACATCACCCAGAAGTGATGTCATCGCATGGGGCCATTGCACAAGGGATGCTCTAGGACTCACTCTATAGTGCCATAGAGTTTTACCGTGATGCCTTGAGCATCATACCAGAAACACTCTAGGATCCGTGGTAAAACTCTATGGTACCATAGAGTTTATAGTGCTAGTCCTAGAGCATCCCCAGCACAATGTCTCCAACACAGTGATGTCACTTCTGGGTGATATCATCATGCTGGGGATAGAGCACACCAACAAGGCTCTTCGGGGGTGGGGATCCCTCAGCGATCTGCTTCCTGCTGGCAGGTTGGGGACCTCCAGGGCAGGGAATTCCCCGCCCCTGGTGGGAGCTTGGCAGGCCTAGTGAGTGCTAGAGGACAGAGTGGCTTTTGGGGGCCTCTGCTAGACTGGAAGCCAACGGTAGTATGACCAGACATCATAGTGCTATGCAAGGACACAAAACCCCTGGGTGGGTCCCAAGGCTGTTAAATTTGTGCAAAAATCTGCATTGTCATCTGAAGCATCAGCCATGATGAAATTTCTAGCACATCTTCTGAGAGGGATCTCACCTAGCTTCAGCCACCTCTGCACAGTCTTAGGGTGTGTTCACACACACTAAATGACATGCTTTGCAATTGGATTTTTACTGTGTAAGAATAGCAAAATCCATTAGCAAACAGTAACCATGTGAAAGCACCCTTAACCTTCTTTGTTGAGAAGGCTTGGATAACAGTTTCTCCTGGAAACTCCCTTTCATCATAGTATTCTGCTTCTAACGTAGCCAACTAAATGTGCGTGGAAATTGTTCCCAGTTTTTGATCCTCTCCTGCCTCTGTGTACTCAAATTCCATTTACTTATCAAGAATAATAACTTTTTCAGAGACTGTCTATGCCAGCGGTGTCAAACTCATTTGTTATGAGGGCCGGATCTGACTTAAATGAGACCTTGTCAGGCCAGGCCATGTGTGTCATAAAATGTAATGCCAGGTAGCCGGGATATAAATTTTACAAAAGACGCAAACACAACTAAAGATTTAAAAAAAAAAAAAACTTAAGATATGCTTAAAAGACTGGCAGTCTTGCAATATTTTGTTTATTTAACAGTCGCTGATAACCGACACCTCTTGCTCTGAATTATTGCATCAAAATCTAGAGACAATGTCTTTGCTGTAGCAATGATGAGTATGCTGTTCAGGTGTTGCTCAGGTGTATGTGTGTAAGTTGCAAACCTACTTTTGATTGATTGACATTCATTACAGAAATGCTTTGAGCCCAAGACCCAGAGGAAAACATGAAATGGCAGGGCATTGCGAGCTTTTGTACATAAGCAGCTTTATGTGCTGACCAGCCAATGAAGAAAACAGAGGCTTTGCTCTATAGCTCTTGTGCAAAGCAAGCCTGGCAAAGCAAGGTATGATACAGAAGGGACAAGCAAGAGAGAGAGAAGGAAGCAGATGACAGTGACTTGCTTGCAGGCCTGATAAAAGCCCTCTGGAAGCCTAATCCAGCCCTTGGGCCACACATTTTATACCCCTGATCTAAGCTAGACTGATTTCACACTCACCCTTACGCTGCTCTCACGTCCGTCTTCTCAGTGCGGCATCCTCCTGATTTCCCACTATTTGCGCTGGGGCTGCAGCAAACATTGCGGTTTTTGCACAGCAAACAGAAGTCGCTAAAAGCCAGTTTCCATTTGCTGTGTGAAAACCACAATGTTTGCTGCAGCCCTGACGCAAATAGTGGGAAATCGGGAGGACGCCGTGCTGAGAAGACATATGTGAGAGCGGCGTAAAGTGAGTGCAAAATCGGTCCTAGTTTCCTTAACTATATTCCCTAATCACAACCAGGGGACCCGCAAGAGCTTGTAGGGGCATCTCATTTCCCCTTCCCCAATATTTCCTCCTTCCCTTCTCTGAAAGTCCCCGTAGCTTTTCCATGTTTCCACCTACCAGCTGATCTACCTTTACTTGCCTCCTTGCCTTCAGCCTCTTCACTCAGCAGCCTCTCCCTTGGAAAACTCTAAGTTGTACAGTGCAGTTACTGGGCTGGTCTTTTTATGTAGTGCCAACTGGGCTGGGCTGGGCTGGCCCCAGTTGCACAGTGGGGGACCTAAAAAAGAATTACAGGGGTACCTTACTTTCCACTTTATCCTTTTCCCTACACTATTTCCTGTTTCTCTCTTCCTAACAGTCCCCACATCCTTCCCTTTCATGGTTTTCTTTTCTCCTTCACATCTGTCAGCCAGCCTACCTTTATCTACTCCCACATCTCAGCTTTCCCTCTTTCCCTTCCCCTGGCAGCCGCTCCCCAGGAAAACTCTGGCCAAATTGCACAATGCTGGCAGAGCCTGGCATTGTGCAACTTGAGCCAAAACAGCTCTGGAGAGGGTTGAAGCCTTTTTCTGATGGAAACCAAGGCTTAAATATTCTTTTGCTTAACCACTGATGACATCTATTTATTAAAAGCTGCACTTACTCTTTTTATCATTTGGGGAGCTAACCTCCCAATGGTGTTTTGTGCTTGTTGTTGTTTTTAGATTCCAGTTTTTTTTCTGCAAACCTAGGCCATTTCCCAGCTTTGTAGAAAGAGCTGTCTTATCTGTCAATGGTCCAACTCTCCAGATTTAAGTATCCACAGATGGGGCCACACTGAGAATAAGATGTATTGGTTTACTATGTGAAGTACTTGGTTTAATCTCTCTTGAACCTAACAGAAATGCATTAGCTCCTGTCACATGTACAGAATTGCCCCAAAGGCAGAATAGCCAGAAATACATAGCACAGGAATATATGTAGATACACAGATTTAGGCATATACATCTATCATATGGATTGTGTTGAACTATGGATAAATCTTGACCATAAACCCTTTTGTTTCTCCCTAGAGACATTGGTGAAGGTGCCTAGTCTAAGCAGTAGCACAGGTGAAGGCTGACTCCGTTTTTAAAATATTTTTTTTGCTTCACAGAAGATGTGAGTTCTATCTTTTGTCAGGATAACATCTCAGGACCTTGGGGCTATAAATATGAGAGGTGTCAACATGAAATATGACAAATCTATAAGGAAACTGTTTAGATCTCACCTCACATTTTGTCCCCTCGGGATAGTAGAATTTAAAAGCCTTTTACCTGAATGGTGATGATGACTTAAGCCCAATACAATAGGCAATAAGCAGCAAGTCCTTGCTGAAATTAAACTCAATGTTTTTGCCAGATCTAAAGGCAAAATCCACAATGTCAGGATGCTGTAAATATTCCACTCAGTTTTATACACATACACAAACACACACTCTAAAAATGCCACTTAGTGCACATCAACTATTTACTGCTCAATGTTCTCTTTTACATTTTAATGAGGAAGAAAACTCACAGGACCCTCCACAGAGATGTGATATCTCTCATTAAATTGAAGTTTTGCCAGTCTGCACATCTATCACATATGCTACAGCTGCTGTTCTGCAATCACCCTCTCCAAATCCCTAACAAAACACTCTTTAAGGACCATCCACATATTCTGCACATTATACCGAATCATTCACATCAACTGTCAAACCCATTAGAAAAAGAGTCCAGTAGCACCTTAAACACTAACAAAATTTGTGGTAGGATAAGTGATAGGCATGATCCTGGACCTTTGAAGAAAGGAATACCTGACATCTCATGAGCTCTTGCAAGGGGTTACACATGAAGCTGCCTTATACTGAATCAGACCATGGATCCATCAAGGTCAGTATTTGTCTACTCAGACTGGCAGCAACTCTTCGGGGTCTCAAGCAGAGGTATTTCACATTACCAACTGCCTGATCCTTTTAACAGGAGATGCTGCAGATTGAATTTGGGACCTTTTGCATACCAAGCAGGAGCCCAACCACTGAGCTGGAGCATAGTTGATAGAAAGAGAAGTTGGGTAGGCAATAAACTAATTTCCTTCCCTCAGCAGCTAAGAGCCAATATCTCTCTAGCAGTGAGGGGGAGTCCATTACTGAGCAAGTACAGTCAAAAGTAAAAATAAGTCAACTTCCTGTTCCAGCTTCAGCGCAGCGACATCGAGGGGGAATTGCAGCGCTTGCAACCCCCTTCGAATTGCGTGGGTTGAGGAGGTCCAGACACCCAGATACCCGAAGAGACTCCAGAAGAGGAGTCTCTAAGCATGGGATGCGACAAAACCCAGGACTTTCAGCGGCAGCGGAGACCTGGGACTCCTTGTTTATCCTGAAGCCTCACAGTTGTAATTGCCATTTTGTGTGGCACCAGCTGTAGCTACCGGTAACAGAACTGTTCGATGTTAAAGCGTTTTGCTCCTACAACCAGCAAAAACCTACCTTGCAAGTAAGCCTCTCTTGCAATGTTACCTACCAGCTAAACTTTCACTATTATACCAAATTTGACTGTTCAATACGAGGGAGAAGACCCCCTTTCACTATTTCACTATTTATACCAAATTTGACTGTTCAATACGAGGGAGAAGACCCCCAGGCAAGACCGGCTTTTAAACTTAAAAGAACAAATTTGCAACAACTGTTATTATTTTAAATAAGAGAAATTGGAGCGAATATTTATTTATGGATCGATTGGAACAAAATTAAACAACACAGTATTGGGACTTACAATACAATAATATTATGAGAAATAATATTGATGTGACTTTTTAAGGCAATAAACTTGTCTTGTGACCTGTCTGGACTGATCTAACTTCTATTGCAACTCAGGAGAAGAAAATTCCTAATTGGAAACTTGGAAGAATTTGCTAATTGAGACTTTGAGTTGGATTTCTGGTCTTAATTGTTTTGCTATTAGATTGTTACATATTGAGAAGATGGCATCTCAAATTGAAGTGAATACCCAAAAGGATTTCATGGCCACCATCTTCTCTATTCAGCAGGAAATTGGCTCTTTAACAGAACTCATATCAGATCGTATGCAAAAGCTTCTGGACAAATGTGGCAAAATCAATAATATCCAGGATTTGACATCTCAAGGTGTACAAGGGATATCTTATGAATGGGAAGAGGCTGATATACAAGCGTCTGAGAATGTATTGTGCAAAGGCAAAATGGAAGAGGCTCCTGGTCTTTCGTGGCAGCAAGAGAAAGCATAAAGCACCGAGATAAGGAAACAGAAAAGCGACATTGACATGGCTTGCAAGCTTGCTGTAATACTAGTCAGGATTAAAAGGAAGAAATTTGTGGATTCTAGCAAAGAAAGACCCAAGAGAATGAAATCCTGGAAGGCTTTTAAGAAAAAAAGAGACTATGATTGTTCTTTAACGAGCATAATACTTTGGAACTTAGTTTTTGGAATTTGATTTTTAAGGGTTCCTTCAAAACTCAAAGCAGGACTATTTGGTTTTATTTTTTAAATGGAATGAGAAATTTGTTTTGCCTTGATGTTGATTTTTTTGTGAATCTTAAGTCACAATGAAGGTTTAGCAATTGTTGCTAAAAATGAAAGGTTTTAATGATGTTAATAACCTGCAAAACATTTTCAAACATACCCCAATGTAAGGTTAAAAAGTTATGTTGTTCATATGAGATTTGGAGTATCATGGCTAGATTATATACACACATATAAACAAAGATATGCACACATATACAAGAAGGTATGTGAAAGGGAATATATGGAAAGGGGGTACATACCTTGATTATTTTTGCTCTTTTTAGAATGGTTGAGGAGGTATTCTGGTTCTTATCCCCATGCATTGAGACGTCTGCCAATAAATGAATCCACTAAGGGTTCCCTTTTCCATGTAGTGTGATATTGTGGGAGCAATTGGAAATGGCCATCGTTTTTTGCTCTGCTTTTGTGTAGTTGGAGATGAGTGCTGCTGTAAAAACAGCATTCCATGGTGTTTTTTTCCCCCTTCTCTCCTTAGTTTCTCACGTGTTTTTTTTCCTTTTAGGAAACTCACCCTTTTTGCTCATTAAGAGAGCTAACTTTTCAAGTAGATGCCTAAAGTTATCTACATTTGCAAATAAGACATACGCACTATAATTGTACCCAGCTAACTTAAAATCCTTTTATATTTAATGAGAAGCTTATTTGCAATAGCCTTGAGTAGTAGCCTTCCTTAGTAACTTAGATACAGAAACACAGCTGCTGTTGCTCTAAACTGAAATATCTTGGTAAATAAGCTTGTATTGAAGACCAGAATCTGAACTTTTTTTTCCTCTTCCTTTTCTTCTTTCTTTGGTTGTTCTATGTAGATTAAAGATACACAGATTTGGTTTTGTATGATTATAGACATGATAGATAAGAATCTGGAATTTGCCATTAAATAGTTTGTAAAACAGTAGGATTTTATAATAATATTCAAAGGTCATAAAAGACTTGTAGAATTTAAAGGTAATATCTATGTACTAATTTTGAATACTTGCAGGTATAATGAATTATACTTTTTTCATTGTCTTTTTAAATGTAGCAATAACTGTAATCTACTCTTTTATTTTCTGTGCTCTATCCCTGATCCTTTCCCCAATTCCCCAATTTTCCTGTAAAACTTAATAAAACTTGTTAAAACAGAAAAGAAAAAATAAGTCCTGTGTTTGCTACCTTCTTGAATGTGACCAAATATAGTGGCTATATCCATTAGGACATCCAGTAGAACATTTGCTTTCAGAAACAAATATCCAGTGAATGTATTCAGATAAAAATATTTCCTAGACAACAACAGCAAAATCCATGTATACTGACCAAACACGACAAATGCAATCTGCAACAAAACTAGAGAGTCGGAGATGAGATTTGTTTCCACTTGTAATACCTTTGAAGGTGCTTAGATATTATGATAATAGGGTTCTTGTAAAAAATAAAAAGCCTGTCATTATTAGGAAGTATGTTTTGAATGGGGTTTTTAAATCTCTAAATTGGCATCAAAGGAATGTATTCCTGGAGATTTATACTACATTGTAGCAAAACAGACATCTGAGTATTATTGCCATAACAGAAAACATGTATATTACAAGACTGTGCAGAAAAATAGTTAGATATCTTTGCTGCAAATGAATATAACATCGTCAGCAGCTTCAGACCAGATTGAAAAATGAAAATCAGAATTTTGCATGAACAAGTTGCCCTGTTGATTCACTCATTAAGCAGTGGTGGAGGAAAACAGAAATGTCAGCCACCATCTCTTTAAACTGTACTTTCCCCTTATTTTATTCATAACTTCTTTCTTTAATGAATTCCTCTGCATTGCTTTGGTTTTTATTGCAAGGTTTTCTCCTCCTGCCTGCTTCTTCGCATCTTAAGTAGCTGTCTTTTTCTCGCTTAGAGTTCACTAAAACAGTACCCAGGGTAATCATAACAAAAAAAAAAGCACCTGCGAAATAGAGGGATTTATGGCTTGCTGTTTCAAAATTTACAGAACTTTGGTCCTATTTTCTTTAGTTTAAAAGAGTAACAAAACATGGAGAGGAATTTTTTAAAGTGTGATTTACCAGCCATAACCTTATGAACTCAGTTACACTGGAGACCTTTAGGCTTCTATATGCCTCCCATGGCAAGGAAAGTACAGCACTGCTGCAGTTCTTAGCACAAAGGCAATTTCTCTAGTTACTTGATAATCCACTACTACCACTATTGCTGCTGTTAATTAAAAACATTGCTGTAGTACCAGCTGTTGTTAAGGATGGTACAACCACAGCAATGCCCAGAGGGACTTTAAAACACTGTGTGCTACAGGCAGTTTCAAAACCACCCCATCCAACTGATTGCACATATTGTAAAGGGATTTATTATGATCCCTTTTGTGAGTTTAAAAACTGAATGAAGGCAGGCAACATCTTTCCAAGATATCATTAAGGACATAGGTAGCATGATCCTATGTATTTTTGTACAGAAGTCCCATCGACTTCAACAATTTGCACTCAAATGAATGTAGAATAGGACATGTGTCACAGATACAATACTTGCATTACCATATTTCCCTGCAGATTGCATACCACAGTGAATACATTTGGGAACAAGACTGTAAATTTTGGCTGTGATCAGACAGGCAAGTTGGGGCATTTTGCAGACACCATAAATATTTCTGTTTCAATCAGGAACAGAAAATCATGATCAAACAAGGCACCCCAACATGCCATCAGATTGTGTGGGAGAAGAGGAGAGGCAGTCACACCATTGCCACACGCCAGCCACTGAGGAAAGGTTTTCTAAAAATATCCCTGACACATGGGCATAAGCACACCATGGGACTGTGCTCGGGGGAGGGGAACACCTGAAATGGATTGGCGGATTCACATCACCATTCCATTTTGTTTGTGCTCCTCCCAGGGCTATCTTAACGCATAAGCATAGGGGCCCCATATTACTAATTTTATCGACCATTTACATTTTTATTCCTGTGAGTTGTTGTTGTAGGGGCCCAGTACACTGCTTTGCCCGGGGCCCATAATCCTGTTAAGACTGTGCCTCCTCAGTCACACCTCCAGAAACACGAAAGGAATGTGTGTGGGTGACAGAGTTTGAATGTGCAGGAAGGTGTGGTCCCCTGAGTGAGTAGATAGTTGGGTGCACTCCAGAACACTGTGGTAAAAACACAGACTCCACAACAGCCAGTTAACAGTTATATTTTGGGTTGAACGGAAGGGGCAGTCAAGACAGGCAATGGTCATACACAGAATAGCAGTCCTCCAATATGTAGCACCAAATCACAGTCCAATAGAGAAGTCAAAAACAGTCCAATACATTACATGAATCCAGCAAGTCAGTCAGTAAGTCACTCCTTCCAAGAAACAGTTCAACAGAGTTTCTCCTTCACATATGTCATACATACAGCATCGCCCAAGGCCAAGGCACGGCATGTAACCAAGGCAAAGTGCTGTGGCTAATGCTACCACAGATATAGTGCAGCCACCCAATCCTAAACCTGATTGGTAACATGAGCTACACCTGTGACTTCTCGTGACTTCTATCACAGCTGTATAGTTTTAGTTGCATAACCTTGACTCAGCAGTTTAGTTCTTAAAGGAACTCAACACTGACATCCTCCCCTTATGGAACTAAAAACATTCTATACAGATAACATAAACTATTTACATTCATAGTTCACATACATATCAACAACATGGCAGTAATATTGCATCTTCACTTCAGACCAAGTTTTATGCAGTTGTCTTTATGTTTAACTGGTGTCTGAGCCTTTGTGAAAATGTCTGCAATATTGTCACTTGTTGCACAGTATTCTAGAGTGATTAGCCTGTCTGTTAAGCATTGCTTTACATTGTGGAACCTGACGTCTGTGTGCTTGGATCTTGATTTAACTCCAAGATTGGTTGCTAGCTTTAAAGCCGCCTGATTGTCCTCAAACACAGTGATGGGTTCTATGTAAAACAAACCAAGGTCAGCTAGTAGCTGTTTGTACCAGGTTAACTCACTACAGACTGTACTGAGTGCGGAATACTCTGACTCGCATGTCGAGAGAGCCACATGTCGTTGTTTCAGAGATCTCCACCCTACCAGGACACCACCCATGAAAATTGCCAGACCGGTGGTTGACTGTCGGGTGCTCTGATCACTAGCAAAACTTGCATCTGCGTAAGCATGCACCTTTAGATCCTTAACAGGTGTTATATACAAGCTTAACTCTAGAGTATGCTTTAGGTATCTAAGGACATGTTTAGCAGCAATCCAATGGCATTGTCTTGGCTTCTTTACAGCCCTTGCCAATTGGTTAGTTGCCATAGCTATATCAGGTCTTGACCAGTTAGCTATATAAGATAAACTTCCAATCAAAGACTGATAGATGCTTTGGTCAAACAGTGGACTGTTACTATCATTTAAGTCAAAGTTCTGCAGCATAGGAGATTGCACTCCCTTGCATTGGTCCATTTTATAGCTCTTTAGCAACTGAGCTATTTTACCCTTCTGTGAGACACGATACCCACCATTTACAGGTTCAATGTCTAAGCCAACATATTGTCTGATGTTGCCCAGATCCCTCACAGTAAACTGTTCATTCAAAGTTTCAACAACAGATTTCATCATCTTTTCAGTTCTACAAATCAAAGCTAAATCATCAACAAAGACAAGGATTAAACATTGCTGCTCCCCTTTTCCTTTGAGAAATATACAAGGGTCAGCTATGCCTTGCTTGAAACCAAGCTTCTTTAAACATTCAGTTAAGAACTGATTCCATTGATGCCCAGACTGTTTTAAACCATACAGTGATTTTTTAAGTTTCCAGCACACATTTACATTGTTATTTCCACCAGAAACACCAGGTGGCAACTTCATATACAATGTGTGTTCTAGAGGAGCGTGTAGGTAAGCGGTCTTAACATCTAGATGTTTTACAACACAGTTATGCCTGGCTGCATAAGTCAGAGCACAAAAGATTGATGTAGCTTTGAGTGTGGGGGCAAATGTTTCATCATAATCTTGCATGGACTGCAAGTACCCCTGTGCTACTAGTCTAGCTTTATAACATACATTTCCGTCTGCCCCAGATTTTAATTTGTAAACCCACCTACAACCCAAGAGTTTATGATTAGGTGGTAGTACAGACTCTTCGTAGACTTGTAGCTCTTTCAACGACTCAAGCTCCGCCTTCATGGCTGCGTTCCATCCAGCCTGTTCGTCTTGCGTGAGATGCTTGATGCTGTCGTAGCAGGAAGGCTCAGCAAGGACGACACACGCCTGACCAGGACTGTAGCGATCTGGAGGACGAGTTGCTCTCGTAGATCGTCTGAGAACAGATTCTGGTTCCTCATCTGACACTCCATGCTGGCTCACCGGCTGCTGCTGCTGCTGCTGTGACACTCCCGCTCCAGAAGATGCAGGTGTAACAGGTTCCGGCTTGATGGCTCTGCTGCTGGGTGAAGGACTCCGCCTCTCGCCTCCAGTTGGTAGTGGCGAATCAGTGTCCACTGCTGTAGGTAGGGATACTGTAGAGGACGTTCTCTCCCAACCGACAGAGGTTTCCAGGAACTTAGCAGAGCAGGACGTTGTTATCTTCTTGTCACCTACTTGGGAAAATCTATAAGATTGGTGATTGTTGGAGTACCCAAGAAATAACAACTTTACAGCCTTATTACTCCCCTTTCGCTGTAGCTGTTTTGGGATGTTTACATATGCTGGTATCCCAAAGATCTTTATATGGCTAATGGACACTTTCCTGCCGTACCAGACCTCAGCAGGGATCTTTCCAATAGCAGAAGACCAGGAATAGTTCAGCACATGGGAAGCACTCATGATACTTTCCCCCCAATAACTCATGGGAAGGTTACTGTCTCTCAACATAGAGATACACATATTGTAGAGGGTGGCATTCCTCCTCTCGACAAAAGCGTTATGCTGTGGCCTATAAGGTGATGTCCGTTGATGGCTGATGCCATATCTCCTAAACAGAGAAGACATGCGGTCATTACAAAAATCCGTGCCGTTATCAGAAATAATAGCCCTTGGAACTCTCCCAGTTTTTCTGTTGACAAAACGAAGCCAGTTGCTGATGTTTTGGTAAGTCTCGGCCTTGGATTTAAGTAAATAACAAAAACCATAGCGAGAATAGTGATCTTCTATGTGTAAAGCAAACTTAGCTCCGCCCACACTTCTGGTTGGGAATGGTCCAATCAGATCCATGAAAACTAGGTCCAAGATTTCTGCAGACCGGAATTTTGATGGAGACACTGTGGGTGCTGCCTTTGATTTCGTTGCTTTGCAGATCTCACAGTCAACAAAACAATGACAGGCTCTGGGGGTAATTCCTGCAGCTTGCAAGGTTCTCTTGACAGCTTGGAAATTTATATGCCCCAGTCTCCTGTGCCACATGTGTATGCATTCATCATGAGGGGGTCGGTTCATACTCACATGTTGCACAAGGTTTTCTTTCTCCAGAAAATATAAGTTGTCTCTCCTTTTAGCCACCACTGAAACGCCATCACCACTAATCAAGCAGCTCTCAGCTGTAAAAGACACTTTAAAACTCTGCTCAGTTAAAGTGGAGACAGATAACATGTTGTACTTAATGCTGGGCACGTGAAGCATTTGGAACTTTCTCCTTAGACAAGGAATGCTAACAAGCCCAGTTCCTTCTACATTGGCACAAAGCCCATCAGCTAACATAACACACTGACCTTTAATTGGTGTGTAGGTGTTGTAGAGACTCTTGTCCTTGATAATGTGCACAGTCGCGCCGCTATCAAGTAAGAACTGATTGCAGAAGGAAGAATAGTTAACAACAAGGTTCACATGCCTGCCTCCCTCCGGAGGTACAGTAGACTGTTTCCTTTTGAAACGTTTACAGCTCCGTTTGAGATGATTAGGGCTGTTACATATAAAACATCTCCTCACTGAGTAAGTTTTCCCAGCTGCTGCATGACTGTCGGCCCCTTTAAATTCCTCCCGGGCGGGAGACTTGGCTGAATGAGCTGGAGACTCACCGACCAAAAACGTGTTCCTTCTCCTCATGTCCTCATTCAACAAACGTTGAGCGATGTTAGACATAGTTATCTCAGCTTTAGGCAAGATATCCAAACAGGATACAAACTGATCATAACTAGCATCCAGGGAGCAAAGGATTATGTAGGCTTTCTGCTGCTCAGAAAAAACCACCTCCTTCTCCTGTAACTGTTGCAAGGTACGTTGCATAAACTCTAGGTGGACATTCATTTCCCCACCAGGCACATATTTTGCACTAAGGAGTTTCTTCATTAAGTATATGTGGGAGCCCACACTCTCACTGACATAGAGAGACTTTAAAGCGTCCCAACAAGACTTTGCACTGCTGGAGGACTTTATGTGGATAAGCTGGCTGTCTTCCAACGTTAGACCAATTAGTGCGCAAGCTTTATCCTCATTACTCCTGTGTTTTGCTATAACAGCTGCGTCATCAGCAGCGTCTAACACAGCTATATTGGGTGGACTTGTCACGTACTCCCACAAACCATGATATTTTGAGGATCATTGTGACCTTCTCCGACCAGGTGCAGTAGTTCTCCCCGTTCAGCCTCTTGATGAGGAATCCGGAGACTTGGATACTGGACTCCATTCTGCCTGTGTAAAAAACAAAAAACTGCCACGCCCAAAAATGGCTGTTACTCACGAGTAGACCTCGAGTAGACCACAGGAACTGATGGCACGTAGCGCTCTTACTCTCCAGGAGACCTACGCACTGGGCCCATAACCGATGACAGAGTTTGAATGTGCAGGAAGGTGTGGTCCCCTGAGTGAGTAGATAGTTGGGTGCACTCCAGAACACTGTGGTAAAAACACAGACTCCACAACAGCCAGTTAACAGTTATATTTTGGGTTGAACGGAAGGGGCAGTCAAGACAGGCAATGGTCATACACAGAATAGCAGTCCTCCAATATGTAGCACCAAATCACAGTCCAATAGAGAAGTCAAAAACAGTCCAATACATTACATGAATCCAGCAAGTCAGTCAGTAAGTCACTCCTTCCAAGAAACAGTTCAACAGAGTTTCTCCTTCACATATGTCATACATACAGCATCGCCCAAGGCCAAGGCACGGCATGTAACCAAGGCAAAGTGCTGTGGCTAATGCTACCACAGATATAGTGCAGCCACCCAATCCTAAACCTGATTGGTAACATGAGCTACACCTGTGACTTCTCGTGACTTCTATCACAGCTGTATAGTTTTAGTTGCATAACCTTGACTCAGCAGTTTAGTTCTTAAAGGAACTCAACACTGACAGTGGGGGAAGGCGTCACCAGACTCCACCTGTTGGCTGTTTCCTCCATCTCAGAGCCTTTTTAGAGGGAGTTAAGTGTGACTGGGGAATAGCTGACCGCTGTGCCTATCTGGCTGAACCCTTTAAATCTGTTTGGGACAAATACCTGTCAGGCCAAAATGCCCGCTTGATTTCAGCCTTTGTCTAGTTAATTTCTTCAAGGGAGTAGTTCCCATAAGCCTCTATTTTGGTATGTCTTTCTCTTTCTCTCCATCTTGCCCCTGAGCAGCACTGTTCTGCCAACAACATAGGACCAGGAAAGCAAAGTTCTGGCCATTTCCAGCATGAAGAAAAAGAGTTAGCAAATAGAGACAGGGGAACAGGATCACATGTAATAATGGATAATTTCAACACACTTGCTGAGCACAGTGCCTCCTCTAAGAAGGTATTAAACCCTGCTTGGGACGCATCAATACAATCATTAATCAAAACTTCTTAACAAATAAATATATGTACTTAGTCACAAAATAATGTTTTCATTCTAGCATTTAACATTAGGAAAGTATTATGCCTATACTAAAAAGTTTTCAGTCCAAAGAGCACTAGGTGAGTAGCTTCAGTTGGTCTGGTAAGGAGCCTTGCACATCTGTCATTGATCCCTTGCATGTTTGTAGAGGCTTCAGTTTGATATGTAGGGGTGTGCAAAACATTGGAGGGTTTTTTGGAGGGGGGGGGTCAGGTATATTGTACCTGAATAATATCAATATTCCCAGTATTCCCAGATTCTAAATACAGAGATAGTATTTGGATTGAGAATGGAGTTCCCCTTCCCCCATGTTTCTGGATATTTTTTTTTTGGTCCATTCCTTATGGGGAAATTTCTGGGTAGCTGGCAGGTTGTTTTTAAAGGCACAGGCACCAGAATTACAGCAGAAAGTTAGTGCCTGTCCTTTAATTAACTCCCAAGTTTCAAGTTGATTAGACCATGGGGTCCAATTTTATGGGCCCCTGAGCAGGGTGCCCCCAGCAATTCTCCATTATTTTCTATGGATGAAAGAGGGGAAATTACAAACTGCTTCCAGGGCAAAAACCCATGCTTGCAAGTAACAATCACTAAGAACCAACAGCAAGTCCAACAGAACATTGCTGATCTCAGTAATCCCAGTAGAACCACAAGCCAATCTGCCAAGTCAAACAGAATCAAAAACAATTTAATTTATTTAATTTCAGAGTTGGAAAGGACTATCAGAATTATCTTATCCAAGCCCCTGCCAATAAGAACATAAGAGAAGCCATGTTGGATCAGGCCTATATATATATATATATATATATATATATATATATATATATATATATATATATATATATATATATATATATATATATATATATATATATATATACACATACACACACACACACACACAGTGGCTAATAGCCACTGATGGACCTCTGCTGTCTATGCTTGTAGCTGCCACCACCTCCTGTGGCAGTGAATTCCACATGTTAATCACCCTTTGGGTGAAGAAGTACTTACTTTTATCCGTTTTAACCTGACTGCTCAGCAATTTCATCGAATGCCCATGAGTTCTTGTATTGTGAGAAAGGGAGAAAAGTACTTCTTTCTCTACTTTCTCCATCCCATGCTTTATCTTGTAAACCTCTATCATGTCACCCTGCAGGCGACGTTTCTCCAAGCTAAAGAGCCCCAAGCGTTTTAACCTTTCTTCATAGGGAAAGTATTCCAACCCTTTAATCATTCTAGTTGCCCTTTTCTGGATTTTTTCCAATGCTATAATATCCTTTTTGAGGTGCAGTGACCAAAATTGCACACAGTATTCCAAATGAGACCACACCATCGATTTATACAGGGGCATTATGATACTAGCTGATTTGTTTTCAATTCCCAATGCAAGAACTACAGTTATAATATTTCCCCAAAGCAGGAGCCTGATTGATCATTAAAGACTTCTAACAATGAAGAACCCACTACCTCACAACAGATTGTTCCAGTGTTGAACACACCTCACTGTCATGAAGTTCTTCCTAAAATTTAGATGAAGCTTCCTTTGCTGTACTTTATATCCATTAGTCTGGAGCCTGTCATCCAACACAACTGAAAATATATCTGCACGGTGCTTCACATGGGAACTCTTTAGCTATCAAAAGGTCAGAATCATATAAAGGACATATAAATGGAACTGCTCACCTTGCAAGTGTATCTTCTCCAACTCCTGTAGAAATCCCCAACTCCTGCAATCTCTCCTTATAGGACATGGTGTCTCTCCAGGCTGATGGGCAACTGTGAACTATCACCCTCTTCTACCAACCAGGCCATAATCCATCAACACAATAATATTGTCTTACAATATTAATAAGACAATAATAATTATTGTAAGACAATAAGTAATATTATTGTAAGACAATAATAATATCTTACAATAATAATATTTTACTAACTTCTTAACAAGAACATCATAGGGCACCATGTTAAAAACTTCACTAAAATCCAAATGAACAACATTTGCAGCATTCCCCCAATCTACCAAACTATATAAAAAAATGAGATCAGATTGGTGAACTCATGACTTATTCCAAAGAAAGCCATGTTGAGGTTTAAAAATGACACCTTGTTTCTCCAAATGTTTACAGACTCATTATGTTGCCTTTGACAACATATTAGACCCGTTAATCTTCTCTTTTTAAATCTTTCCTGGAATCAGTGTCAAGCTAACCAGCCAATAATTTCCTGGATCATCTTTCCCCCCCTTTCTTAAAAATAGGTATCACATTAGCCTTTTAAGGTCCCATTCAGTGAGAGAGTTAGAGAGCAATTATAAGCAGGTCTCACAGAACCCTCCTCAGGTATATTCAATACCTGGACTTACTCCCAAGATAGCCTTCCTAGGATTGCACTGCTAATCAAGGGGAGAGTTGCCTAACTTTGGCTGGATCTGGCCCATAGTTTTTGATCCCTTCAGAGGATATTCGGTCTATATCCCGCCGTGCAGCGGCCATAGGCAGGGAGGCCGCAGTTGCCTCCTGGGAGGAGGAGGAGACTGCAGGGCTTTCCTGGGCATCCTGGACTTGGACGTGGGGTGGAGCGACAGAGCTATATAGCCACGGCTCCGCCCTTGAGCACGCAGTTGTTTTGCGGCTCTCGGCCCGCCCACCCGCCCTTCAGCAGTACAGGTTTAACCGGTCGCCTTATTAGGGGCCAGGTAGGAATTTTTTCACGCTCACCTAATTGGCTGGTAGTGAGGTGTTTTTTGCCTACCTTGTACTGCTTATTAGAGAGGGTAGTTGGTTGTAGTTGGTTAAGTGTTGGCAGAATGAGCAAGGGGTTACGGAAGCACAGGGGAGCACCCAGGGCACTGCACCCATTGTGTGCAAGCGATCGGCAGGAGCGGTAGATGGGCTGTACGGCTCAATGTTGCAGAATGCCGATTGTGTGATGACTTCCTACAAGACTGGCTCTTCCTGGGTGATTGTGCCGGTGTGGGATAGGATGATCTGGCCTGGCCGGCCTGCCATGAGCCAAATCTGTGGCTCATGTTGGGGGCAGGGTGGCTCGCTCATACATGGACAAGAAAGGGTCATGGGATGACCCCGGGGCTTGTCCGGTTTCTGGTAAGCCTTGCCATGCTAGTTACAGTTGGTTATTTTCAATAAAGGGCCCATTTTTACCAAACTTATGTGTCAGTCTCTTCATTCCGACCTTTGGGGGCAATAATTTATATTTGCTGCCTTGTTAAAACAAGAAGGCATACTGTTGAATCAGACCTTAGGTGAGAAGTTGACAGCCTTACAGGCGTTTATTAATGAACAACAGTAATCAACACATATAAATAGAGTCCACAGCTCTAAGTAGGGATCTGTTAAACTGCTTTGCAAAAATGGGTGAAGTTGAAAGTGACCTTGCACTGCATTAAAACAAAAGGATCTGCAAAGAGAGCTTAACTTGTAATGCCTAACTGAAACCTTCCATTTGAGCCTCTCCTCACAATTTAACGATGCCTGTTAATTTATTAAGATTTCTGCCCCAGTCTGGAGTCCCTGATGTGCACAACAGGAACCTTCATATGGGCTATCAAAGGGACATATAAAGGGAAGTGCTCCTTCCATTGAAGTTAACAGAACAGTTCTTGTCCAGAGTACAGCTGCCTTAGAGGCCCTTCACCACCAGCAGTTTGCTCAATCAGGATGTCAGTGTTTATCATCTTTATCAAATCTGTGCAAAGTGCTCACAGGTTTTAAAGCATAACTTGTAAAGCCTAAATGAAATTTAGGGCTAGCTCCAGATTGGAGGAAAGGAGAGTAGGAAAGATGTCCTCTTGCAGTACTTTCCCAAACTCAACTTCCAAGATATGGCCTTCCGGTATATGTTACCTTTAAGGTTAGGGTTACCATCAATATTCCCTCTAAACTGTGGAGTCTTGTGAGCAAAAATGGTATGTTATGAACTACTGGCATTAAAGTTGTGAGCTACTGCATAAATTAGTTTGCTCTGGAGCCATCCTTCCTGAGCTAAGACAAAAATGTGTGAGCCAGAGTCTTAAAAACTGTGAGCTAGCTCACACTAACTCAACTTAGAAGGAACATTGGTTACCATAGGTGCAAAAAATTATTGTTCCAGAGGAATTCCTGGATCTCCAGTCGCTACAGTGGGATTTTTTTCTTTTCATAGTAGTCTTTTAAAAAATTAAAAGTTACCATTAAATCTCTGAGCTGCAAAGTTGCCTCCTACTGAAACATTGAATGGTGGTGCTACTTGTCTTCTCAATTATTTGACAGAAGTATCAGAGTACCTTCTAATTTCTCTCCCACAATGGCAGTATAATCCAATCATTTATTTCAATTAGTTTAGACTGGAGTAACCCTGCAAAAGAATGCACAGCAACCCACCTTATTTGGCAACTTCAAGAAGATACTGAAACTTGACATCTTGATAATTCCAGCAAAAGAGTACAGCATATTTACTGGTAGTGGTGGAATTAGTTCTTCATTTCTCTATAAAGGGAAAATGTTCAACTAAAGGTAGTAAGAATTTGTTGAGTGCCAGAAGTAGAAAATTTAGTATTTTGTGTAACTGAGTTTAAATGAGCTTAAATTAATACATGCAAATGCCAAACCTAATTATATTACTAGAATGGCATATTCAGCTCATCGTTTCTTGCTGTGGATTTTTCAAGTATGAAATTTCATGTTCTTATTTTAGCTGTGGAAACAGATCTTTTCCCCCTACTTAATGCATCTTTTAATATCCACATTAAGAGGCTGTTGATCTTTTGGTTTTATACTGCTAAAAGTAGTTGATCCTGTTCCAGCAAATTTGTTAGACCTCATTATTGCCTGTAAAAACACTTCAAATGTGTCTCAGCCACCACTTCCCCCCATTGCCTTTCTTTTTCATACCATGCTAGAGTCAGTGTAAAAGTTTCCTATTGAGATATTTTTAGGGAAATGTATCATTTGGCTTTTCAGAATTTAAAAAAATCATGAGGCATTATAGATTGCTTCTATACTTTTGCACACTGCAATAGAAGTTTTTTGCCATTCCAACGAAGAATCCAGCCTTGGCTCTGGGCTGCTTTCCCAGGCTCCTTCCCACTCCCAGTCAGCTGGCAGTTGGGGGGAAGCCCCGCCCCCACAGCTACCATGTGCCCTTCCACCTCTGAAGGCTTCAGACTCCGCTTGGAAAGGCTTCCTCTTGGGATGGTGTGTCTGTGTCTTTAAGGCTGAATGGGGGCGGGAGGGGGAGGAGGCAGAACAACATGGCTGCTTCCAGTGGCTGTGAAAGCAGCCCAGACCCATTGTTGATTGCACAATCTTTTCAGAGGTCATTTGCATAGGAAAGGTAAACTTGAACCTTTGCTTGTTCTGTGTTACTTTGAAGAAGTTGGAAGTTCAGCAACTCATGAGTAGAGATGCCAATCCCCGGGTGGAAGCAGGTCCTCCCCCACTTCAGAGTCATCAGAAACAGGGCTGGGGGAGGGAATTGTCTGTTGGGCACTTCATTATTCCCTATGGAGATCGATTCCCATAGGGTATAATTGAGAATTGATCCGGGGGTATCTGGGGCTCTGGAGGGGCCATGTTTTGAGGAAGAGGCACCAAATTTTCAGCATAGCATCTGATGACTCTCCTCAAAATGCTCTCCAAGTTTCAAAAAGATTGAACCAGAGGGTCCAATTCTATGAGCCCCAAAAGAAGGTGCCCCTATCCTTCATTATTTCTAATGTAGGGAAGGAATTTAAAAGGTGTGCCGTTCCTTTAAATGTGATGACCAGAACTTCCTTTGGAGTTCAATTGTTCTTGTCACAACTTTTCTTATGACTCCACCTCCAATGTCTCCTGGATCCACCCCCAAAGACCCCAGATAATTCTTGAGTTGAATTTGGCAACCATAGCTGGTGGAAGTTTAATGTGTCAGATCACAGAGTGTCTTTTCATTGTATGTAGTTTTGTGATAGCTTGAAGCCAATCTTTATTTTGTTTCTAGAAAGGGAAGTTGTTATTTTGCTTCACAAACTGAATACTGGTGGAGAGAGTAAAACTATAGTAAAGTGGGCCCCATATATCATCATCGTAGAAGATAATAAAAGCCCTACCATGGTGGCAAATTTAACCATTCTGATTCGTTGGGGCTAAGTGGGACCATGCAGCCCATCAAACTATTAGTCAAGAGTACATGCGTGCCATTGGTTGAGTCTGCTCCTCTCTTCCACCTGACTGTTGCTAACCAGCAAAGCTGATTCTGTCAATAAAATGCAACCAATCTGTGGGAACCTATTATTGGCCCATCACATGTCGGTCACCATATCTGGACTCCCATTGGCTGACTCCCCTGCCCCCTCCTACTGCTGGCCCAGGAATGTTGAGCACGCTGCTAAAAGCAGTCTTACCTCAGAAACAGCCACATCTCCAACTCTTCTCTGTCAACCAGTCTCAGAAAGGGCTGCAGAGCTACTGCAACCTCTTGAAAGGCCCTATGGAGAGCCAGTTTGGTGTAGTGGTTAAGTGCGTGGACTCTTATCTGGAAGAACCGGGTTTGATTCTCCGCTCCTCCACTTGCACCTGCTGGAATGGCCTTGGGTTAGCCATAGCTCTGGCAGAGGTTGTCCTTGAAAGGGCAGCTGCTATGAGAGCTGTCTAAGCCCCACCCATCTCACAGGGTGTCTGTTGTGGGGGGAGAAGATATAGGAGATTGTAAGCCGCTCTGAATCTCTGATTCAGGGAGAAGGGCGGAGTATAAATCTGCAATTCTTCTTCTTCTATCAACGGCCCACACAGATGGTCTCCCAGTACATGCAGCCTCCAAAGGCCACTGCAATAGCCAGGGAGCCTGGCACCTCCTCAGAGGACATGGCTATCTCACCTTTACTCTCTTTCTTGCCTCTTTTCTATCACTCCCTCTCTCCCCTCAGCCTTGCGTCAGGATGATTGTTTCAGAAGAAGACAGGGAAACCTCACAGGGTTGTTGTTCAGACCAAAGGGGGGAGAGGAATGAGGAGAATGATGTAAGTTGCTTTGGTCCCCCCCACACTGTGAAGAAAGACTGTCCTTTTCCTATGTAGAGGCTGCAGGATTGCCAACTCCACATTAGGAATTTCCTGGAGATTTAAGGGGTGGGGCCTGGAGAATTACAACTGCTCTCCAGATGGCAGAGATCAGCTCCCCTTGAGGTGGGAGGGGACAGTGAATGCCTTCACTTGGGTGGGTGGGAAGACAGCAATGGTAATGGGGGGGACACCCTTTATCATACCTTTAGTGATACCTTTTCAGGTTGGTGGGATATTCCTAAGGTATCACTACAGCCTCTGAGGAAGAGGCCTTTCTTTCTGGGGAACAGGAGTAAGCAGCCAGGCCTATATAAGTCACACCAGTCAGATGGCATCAAGTCACCACAAGGGTGCTGCCAGATCAAGGGTAGCCAATCTCCAGATGAAGCCTGAAGATCTCCTGGGATCACAACTGAACTCCAGACAACAAATCTCTCTCTTCATCCTGGAGAAAATGACTGCTTTGGAGGGTGGACTCCATGGCATTATATTCAGCTGAGGCCTCTTGCCCCACCCCCAAACTCTGGCTTCTTTAGACTCCATCACAAAATCTCCAGGAATTTCCCACCAATCTGGACTAATCAGGACTGGCCCAATGAGTTCTCTCTCAAAGGCCAAAATGGGTCTGCAAAGGGCCTCCCCCCACACCTTTTACTGACAGAAGCAAGCTCTGGTTGCCTAGCAACAGCCACTGAGAGGAAAGTGAGTCATCATCAAAGACAGCTTCCCCAGTGGCCCAGTAATCATCTGTCCTAGGGCTGGAAGGTGGGGTTGCTCTCTACCAAGATTGAGCAACATGAGGCTCAGCCAATGGAAGGCAAGGTGAGTTGTCAGCAATATGGCTTGCTTTTTATATAGAGCGAGCTGGTGTGGTATGGATAGAACAGAAGCATATCATGTTCCATTTCTCTTTTTAAAAAGTAAGATTTCAGCTCTTATGACTGCAGAAAAGTAAAAGGCAGAATCCACCGATTTTACTTTTTATACCTTCTCTCCCCCTTTGCCTATCAGCACAGAGTCCCCAAGTGTGTGCACTTGTGAGGAATATTACAAGTAGTAATAGCAATAAATATGGAGCAAGATGGCCATCAGGTGGTTATGGATGCTTACGGGCAAAAAGTTGAAATAATTAGAACTGCCTTTCCTTTCTACAACTACAGTCCAGTTCCAACAAGCATTGCCAGCACAAAATCCACCTTGAGAAGCCTGTAGACCAGTTAGATGGGAGTGGCATGGGTCTTTGAGCCTATGACACAGATACAATTTTTGATCGGCAGCCTACACTAATTTTCAGCTACTGTGTCACAGTCTGAGCCATACAGGGAACTCAGCAATCTAATTTCTACACGTTGCTTAAATATTTTTCACCCCTTCTCCCCCTGTTACTGGGCACTTGCAGAAAGCAAATAGGCAGTTTTAAATGCACTCAATATTGGGTTTCTGGATCAATTGATGGCCATGCAGGATGGCTGATTTACAACCACATTTCATCCTCCCTTCATTTTACAATGCACTTGTGATTTCAGTCCATGCAAATCAGCTTTTGGCACTCAGTTGTCAGCTTTTCACGTTTTTTTCAGTCATGTGCCAAAATTAATCTATGCTGAGTCCATTTAAAACTCTTTAACCCTAAGATCACACGAGTCCTCAGTGAAAACAGCATTGTTGCAATACAATTAACAAATTTACAATAACTTTAAAAATTTAAATTGCAAATGCTTGTTGGTGGTTTAGTTCACACCACAAATAGTCATATGAACAATTCTGCCCATAGCTCTCTGCAGCTGAAAGTCAGCACAGACTGACAAACTTTAGTTCTTTTGGACCCAAAAGGCTGTGGGAATAGGTCATGATTTTGTGTCAGCTGAAAGTAGTTTAATGGCTGTAGTTTAATAAATGGCTGCTTCATAAGTGCTTTTAAGTAACAACCCACAGTGATCTGTTTGTCAAACCACATGTTTGCACTAACAAAATGCAATGTTCCGTTTTCAGAAAAAAATATTGTCTACTTCATATAAAAAACTTTGTATGTAACAATGAATTTCCCCCTTCTTCCCAAGCCATTATTCTATATCTGGCCACTTTTTCCATTGACTATATCAGGCTGCTTATCATTATATTTATACTCAGATTTTCTCCCCAATGGAGACCTTGGGTGTAGGCCTACCAACCTCCAGGTGGTAGCTGGAGATCCCCTGGGATTACAACTGATCTCCAGATGACAGAGATCAGTTCAAATGGAGAAAATGGCCACTGGTCATTTTTAGGTATAACTCTTGGAACTGCTGGGAACTGTGGTAAAACCATGTTTTCTGGTGTTTCCTAGAGCTACTCATTATCACTTCCAGGTTATACTCAAAAGTGATATTATTGCACTCATAATTATGTCCCTTCCCATTCTCCTGCCTGTTGCCTAAACCTGAACAAAAGGAGATGTGACATGCTGAGGTAGGGTTGACAAGTCCCCAGCTTCCCACAGCAGGGGACTCTCATGCGTGGAGCGCGCATGCAATGCGAAGTGACATCATCAAAATGGTGGCACCCATGCGGGACTGCTGTAGGCCTTTCCAGAAAAACTCTATGGTTTTCCTGGATGCTCTAGCCATTTGGGAGGTTAAAACTCTATGATACCTATGCACCATAGATTTTTTACCTCCCAAATAGCTAGAGCATCCGGGAAAACCATAGAGTTTTCCTGGAAACACCTAGAGCAGCCCTGCATGGGCACCGCCATTTTATGATGTCACTTCTGGGTGACATCATCACACCAGCGACATTGGGGGAGGTTCCCCCACTGGCCCAATGTGGGCTGGCGGGTTGGGAACCTCCCAGGGGGGAAAAACCCCGCCCGGACCTGGGGATTGGCAGCCCTATGCTGAGGGCAAAAAACTGAAGATGAAGGCATCATTCTGGTGGCACCTCCTAGGATATGCCACACCCAGCTATAAATGTTATAGCACAAGGAGTGCTTAAACTCTCCTTTTTAGACCTTTCAGGTGCCCCCTTGAAAAAATGGCAATGAATTCTATTAATCATATGTTGTAGGAAATATTTTCTTTTGGCTGTCCTGAATCTGCAGCCAGTCAATGTCAGCTGCTGACCATAAATTCTAGTATGATGGGAAAAGGAGAAAACGATCCACTTTCTCAACATTGTATATAGTGCTATACAACATTATTACATCCCTGAGAGCCAGTTTGGTGTAGTGGTTAAGTGCATGGACTCTTATCTGGGAGAACCGGGTTTGATTCTCCACTCCTCCACTTGCAGCTGCTGGAATGGCCTTGGGTCAGCCATAGCTCTCGTAGGAGTTGTCCTTGAAAAGGAAGGGGGGAAAGGTAAAGGAGATTGTGACTGCTCTGAGACTCTGAGATTCCAGTATCTTCTTCTATATCTTCATTAAACTATGTATTAAAGAAGTAATCACCTATCATTAAAAAGCATCTGGGGGTTCTGTGAATTTGGACCTAGAACTGGAGAAAGAGGGATTAACATCCCCCACATTATTTCCCTGATTTAATTGACTGCCTATGTGACCTACATGGGGCTGCCCTTGAAGACTATGAGGAAAATCCAGTTAATGTAAAATATGGCAGCCAGTATCTGAGGCTACACATTACACACATTTCAGAGATTCTGAAAATGTTACATTCACTATCCATGGATTTCTGGGCTCTGTTCTAGGTGTTTGTACTTACCTTCAAAGCCCTTCATGGCTGCCCTTGAACCCACATATCAGATCTTCTCTCCTGACAAGTTCATGTGTTATAATAGAATAATAGAAACATAAAGTTGGAAGGGACCTCTAGGGTCATTTAGTCCAACCCCCTGCACAATGCAAGAAACTCACAAACACCTCCCCCTAACAAACATTCCTTAGACTGTAGTCTATTGCAAGGGCAGAGCCTGGAGATCTCCAGAGATCATTTCTCCTGGAGAAAATGTTTCCTTTGGAGGGTGGATATTATGACATACTCCACTGAGGTCACTCTCCTCCCTGGCCCCCAACCTTAAACATTCAGGACTTTCCCAATGCACTGCTGGAATTTCCAACTTGGAAACCCTACTTAAAAACAATTTTAGCGAAGGAACAAAATATAATTTTTACTTTACTTGCACCATCAGCCTTGGCCTTATTTTTTTAATCTCTTAGTGACTGGTGTGGCCCTATAATTTCCCCCTTAACCCTACATACTGGCCATTATTCCTGTAGACAAGTAGAAACTGCTGTGGCCCATTCTCAGGCATTTTCTACTGCAGCACGCATGCATACGCACATACACAATATTCTGGGATGGTCTTTCTGAGGTATGTCTGGAAGGCCAATGCTTATGAAATTTATGGGTTTTAAACTGGATTTTATTTTAGTTACTGTGAATTATTTGGTGTATAATGCCTAGATTTCCTCGTGGGATAAAGGCAGATTAAAAGGTATCCAAATTTATTTTTTAAAAAAATCAAATTCTAAAACTCTTTTTGAGAAATGATGTAATTGCCCTCTTTGCTATGGAAATTCACATTTCAGCACCACCAGTACCACCTCTCTCTTGTAAAGGCTTTCCCCCCTGTCTCACAATACCAAGGTCTTCTACTATAAATTCTGTCTAATCTATCTCATAGGGTTGTTTTGAGGACAAAATGAAAGAAGAAAAAATGATGGACACTGCCCTGAGCTCTTTGGATGAAAGGTTGGATAAAAATGCACTACATAAATAAATATTTATGTGGTTTATCACAACAGTCCTTCAGAACTAACAAAAGCGCAATGTTAACAGGGAAGACCTAAGGCTAAAACAATTTGATCTCATTTTGCACTTTTATGCTCCATTGATCAGCAAAAAACAGGCAAGAGTCTGCTTAATTCAATGGAATTAAAATGGCCTTAATGTTGGCTATATAGATTCATTAAAATCAAAATCTTACATTATGTCTCCTGTTAATATTCACATGTACAAGCAATCCTAGCTGAATTTAGAAAGTGTGCTATTGACATATACACTCAGTCCTGTAGTACTGCCCTAAATTAGTGGCATGCAAAAATCTTCTGGACAATTTTTGCTAACTAGTTGAGTTTAACAGCATTGTATAGGAGTTTTTAACTACTCCTGTAACCAAGGGAATTACTTTCACTGACATAATGAGCAAAAACTTTGTCTACCAGTTACTCTAATGCTCTGGTCAACTCCATCTTTCATTATTGCAACTTCTTATCTCTAGACTTTCCTTGTTACCACATCACAGTGTCTCTCCAGCAGCAATGCAATAATCCACTTCTATCAGTGTTCAGGGCATGGAATAATAAGTCCTTCATGAACTTGCCTTTCCTGTCCTACCTTGTTGACTTTCTCTTCTCATGTGCCATGCTATAACCTTTCCCCTCCTTTCAGCTCGACCACTTGCAACTACAAAGGAAGACAGTGATGCACCAGGAAACTTTCTGCAGCATTAGGACTCAAAAATAAAGAAACAACCCCTTGGGATGTTGTTAGGGAAATGAGGAGTTCAGGAACCTTTCCATGCACTTCCATCCTCACTGTATTCATTTTGGGGAGAGTGTGAAACTGGTTTCTCAACTGCATCAAGAAAGAGACAGTTGTTTTAAAAAACCTCTTATTTATTTAACTTCTATCTCAAATGTAAATTCATTAAAAACATATAAGACTTAGGTATGCACATACAGAATTAATCAAATTACTGAAATACCCAATTAAAGTGCACTGTAATTGTATAAAGGATATGTCCTTGGTTATTCTGTCAAATTCCTTAACACAGGGAGGTTGGCCAGAACAATCAGGAATAAGAATACATTCACACATTAAGTACCTTTTTCATCCATAAGAGCCAATGTAACTGCCAATCAACTGTGACGAGCATCTGACATATAGTGATGTACACAATAGACCTCAGCCCTTTCTCCCTATCTTTTGGAGTCAAGAGAGTCTGGGAAAGCTGGGAGAGTCAAGATTAATGAAGAGAGTATCAGGAAGCTAGGTTAAATAGAGTCTAAATAGAATTTGACAGTATATAAACATTCCAAAAGGCAAAGCCATGTGAAGCAAAAGACATGTACAGCGTTATCTGTACCAGGAAGAGCACATCACCCAGAGTGTCCTAAAGCCTTCTGGGAAACAGAACCAAAGTTTCAACTATAGAGTTTAGTTAATATAAAAGTTGAAATAGCATAGAGTTAGCATAGGCAGCTGACAGAGATTCAATCCAGCCCTAATTCTAGAACATATTTATAGCTTCTTAGGAGAATATGCTGGTGTCCATCCACACCTACTGGTTCTGTTATCACAAATACTGACAGTTTTGATGTTTGGGGGAGGGGTTTGATAGAAATATAAGAAGAAATTAAAAAAATAAATACCAGAGTAACTCAAAGCCCAGGCTTTTCATTTTGATTTGAGAACCCAACTGATCTCTGCCTGATAGAAAGGACCTGTTCTCAGTCTCAAAAATAAAAAGTAATACAAGAAGAAGAAGAAGGACTGCAGATTTATACCCCGCCCTTCTCTCTGAATCAGAGTCTCAGAGCGGCTCACAATCCCCTTTATCTTCCTCCCCCACAACAAACATCCTGTGAGGTTGGTGGGGCTGAGAGGCTCTCTCAGAAGCTGCCCTTTCAAGGACAACCTCTGCCAGAGCTATGGCTGACCCTAGACCATTCCAACAGCTGCAAGTGGAGGAGTGGGGAATCAAACCCACTTCTCCCAGATAAGAGTCTGCGCACTTAACCACTACACCAAACTGGCTCTATGGTAGATGAAGCTGCCCATGATTGGCAGATGAAGCTGCCCATGACTGGCAATGCACACTGTAAGCTGCTGTACACTAATGGTGGTATGCCTATGCCTACAACCTTCCAAAAGTCTCCTGATCTCTTAAAAATATTAGCTCATTCTCTAGGCTTCCCATTTATGTGCCCACAGTGGCAAATTACCAGTCCCCAGCCCTAACCCATCTCTGGGGATCCAAGAAAAAAGCTTCACATCATGATGCTCTGGGAATTGCTTCTATTATCTATAATAAAGATCCTACTCTTGTGGAAATCTGGCTTTGCTAGAAACCACACACAAAAAAAATTGGTATTCATTAAACAGAAATATTGGCAGAGAACTCCCTGATCATGGAATCTTCTGGCCCGTGGGGAAAATGACCTCAAGATCGCCAGAAAAATAGCCTCTGTTCAAAATACTCATGGAATGGTCTGTATTGACACCAGGTTCATTTTTGCAAATGTTTGAGGAATATTATAAAAAGCTTTTCTCTCCTAAAAACCCTGATCCTGCCTCTTTATAGTTTTTTATGCAGAAATATCACATAGCAAACATTTTCAGTTGCTGTTAGAATTGGTATTCATGTACCTTAAGTTGAGAAACAAAAGTACATTATTGATCCAGAGAATTCCTGCTTCATGCTTTCTCTAACATGGTTTACAGACTATAAGCTATTTTTTAATGAATTGTTAAGGGCAAAAAGCCAGAACATTGTAGTTAGAAGGTGAAGCATTCCAACTTGCCATTATCTGAGTGAATCACTTCTAAAAGGATATTTTCATTTTGTTGTCAGCTGAAACACTGGAAAGGTCAAGCACTAAGCTAAAATTAAGCTGATACTTGGAGAGTCAGAACTGAAGTGCTATTTTTTTAAGAAAAAAAGATCTGATTCAGCCTTTAAATAAAACAGAGCATGATCCAATATTCAACTGACTTTATCACAGATTAAGAGAAAACAAAATAATTTTAAGCAGGGCTTTTTTTGATCAGGAACACACAAGAACACAGTTCTGGCTGGCTTGGTGCCAGGGGTGTGGTCTAATATGCAATTGAGATCATGCTAGACTTTTTCTGCAAAAAGCCCTATGTGTAGCAATGGTGATGTCAGGGGGTGTGATCTGATATGCAAGTGACTTCCTGCTGGGCTTTTTCTACCAAAAAGCCCTGATTTTCAGTAAATAATAGCCCTTAGATAAGACGATACAACCCTCCTTTTTCTTTGCCAGATTTTTAATTTTCATCAGTTTAATAGAGATATAAAGCTGCAAAGTTTCCAATCATTCCAAAATTGCCCATCCTAGTAAACGAAGAAGGGTCACTAATGTAAATGAAGAAGGGTCATGGCTCAGTGGTAGTGTCAAAAGTTGTACTTTTTATTTAATAGTGACAAGTTGGTCAAGCAAAACCACTAAGTGCTGGAATGTATCTCCTCACAACCCCATGATTGTGAGGGGTAACATATTACCACCTGTCCCTTAACTAACTTGCCAGTCAGAGAACAAGGAACAGAGGCCTGTTATCCCTCTCTTTCACCATGCATGTCCATTGGTTTTCTTTGTCAAACTGCCAAGATGTGCAGGATCAAATTAGAGAATCACAAAGAGAAAACCACATAAATTTGCAAGGAAAAGCAGGAAATCAGCATTACTATGCAGCCGCACTAGGGCATCAATGAAAACCCCCCATTTTTTTTTCAACTTAGTGGCACAAGTCTAAAAAGACTGTGCAAAGTATGGTGGAGTTGCAGCCAACTTTGCACAGGTGTGCACACAGACATGTTGCCAGTGATGACAGCTTGCAATGCCAGTGTCATTGGTTTCTGTTGTGCATTCTGTACACTCAACATGTTTCCCCTTGAAAGTGTGACTCTTTTCCCATTTTTCAAAATGTCTGATACCACATCAGAGAATACTCTGGTGCTCCACAATATGGAAAATGGTGACAGTAGCTTGTCAGTTTCAAAAAAAAAAAAGTCTTGTCAATTTCAGCACTGGGTTTTTTCCCAATGCACTTGGTGGACATTACTACACCACCATGACAGGGCAATAGCATCATTTTAAAAAAGACTTTGAACACCACCCCCCACACATCACAAGTGATGTTCCACCCCTTATTTAGAAGTGTTTTTAAATTGTGGCTGCAGAATAAATACACCAGAGGGAAAAGAATGGTTCATAAGGTAGGCACAGGATCCAAAGTCAAGATTAAAGGCTTACTGCTCTGAAAATCCACAGTAAGATGTGTGTGGGTCAAAGTGTCTACTAGCCCTCTCAGGCCTGACATCAAGAACTCAATCCTGTAAGGTAGGACTCCTGCAAGAAGAATTCCAAAAAAAAAATTGCTCTGGTAACTTGCTAATAGTGCTAAAGAACTGAATTCAGATTGAAGCCTCAAAACCCAAGAACACCACAAAATATAATTAATAGGATTTATTTCATAAATGTGCAAAGATATACAATATAAGAGCAGTGAACAGAAGGGTAAAATAATAAAACTAAATATCTAGCCTAAACACTTTTACAAGCATTGGTTCTTTAATTTCAGGTATTATCTGACAATACTGAATCCAAGCTGAGTTTCAAACAAGGTCCAAAGTAGGGTCTCTGGCCAGCAAGGCCCACCTGGTCTAAGTCAAAAGGTGACCCAAACCAAATAAAATCCAGACAAAGGGCCCAAACCAGAATAAAACATCTTCCTTCATGTCAAATGACCCATGCTGGCCTCATTCTAGTTGGCCAGTCCAATGTATTACTAAGTAGGTGACCTTAACCAATCAAGTATGTTTTTAACATAGATTCTAGCCAATTGGGTATGTTGCCATAATGAGACCATGTACTCTGCAGCTATACAGGACCTAATAAAGCAAGGTACCTTCTCCTACCCATGGATCCTAGTGTTCATGAAATGGAATGTGTAGGTGAAACTCCTTCCCTGGGTTCTCAGCCCAGTAACTTGACTTGCCCCTGTGTTAACTCCCTTCTTCCCTTATATTGCTGTCTGAAACTGCAGTCAGCATGACCTTGAGTTTTCAGTGAGAAGCTCATATGATTTTTGGGTAGGCCTCAACCCTCAACCAATGTTTCTGAAAAAGAGAAGAGACTGCTAGGCAAGCAGAACACTTGCTTACTTAGATCCCAGGTAGAGCATTTGCTTTTATACACAAGATCCCAGGTTCTATCCTTGGTGTTGCTAGTTAAAGATGAAGCAGTATGTGACATGAAAGACCTCTACCTAAGATTCTAGAGAGCCGCTGCCCATCAGAGCATAGAAACAATGCCTGACCTTGATAGACCAATGGTCCTTTACAGTATAAGGCAGTTTCATTTGAAGGTGATATGAATAGTGCCTATTTAGGTTTTTGGGGAGCCTGGGCAGATAGGGCCCAGGGGTCCCCTTCTGCCCACCACCAGGCATACTCCCTTGTGCATCCTTCCTTCACTCACTCATACATTCATGCCTTTCCTTCAGGAGCACTGGCTGATGTGTGCAGCTCATAGTGCTGCTGCTGTGGTTGCCGGGAGTGTGAATGCAATGCATCACCTGCATGCATTTCCCTGTCATACTGGGATGATGGGAGAAGGGTGTGTGCATGAAGCATTTGAAAGCAATTAGCGGAAGGGCACATGTGAAGGTTGCAGGGGAAGTGAATAGCAAGAGGGTTGATGACAGTGGGCCCCGTTAGAAACCCTGGACCTTGTTATCTCTCCCACTTCAGGGTATGCTGATGAAGCCCTGGAAATGAAATTATCTATATCAATATGTGAAAGAGGACAAAAAATAAGGAATTAAGAAGAGGAATGACATACAAGTGGGGAATGTATGGTGGTAAGGCAACAGGAAAATGTGTTGCTTTAGGATCTTTCCAATTTAATTTATTTATATCATTTAAAAAAAATCTTTCCCACTGATAGTAATTTCTAGAATTAGCCAAGTCAAGCTGTTTATTTGAGATTGACAAGCACAGAAGTATAGCACAGGCAGCAACCTGGTTTAAATGAGATGCTGTACATATGCAAAGTGCCAAAAGGTAGTGCTTTTGCCTTCACACATGTGCTTAAATCAAACCTAATCAGGCTGACTTAAAAAAAATAGTTTTGCATTTCTATGAGTTCTGGATTGTACAAGAGGAAAGAAAACAGGAGATGTTTGCATTTTCTGCAAAGTAAAATTTATATATATTCCCAACACCAAGTGCTTCAAGGCAGTGATCACAGGGGTCATGAGGTCATTGCAGTGAATTTGTAACATTGCCAGAAGGGTTCTTTCTCAAGTTGCATAGATCACTCTTCAGTTTTAATTTTGAGATAGCAGTTGCAAGTGAGGTGAGTAAATCATAACTTTCAAGAGTAATGTCAAATGAATGGCAAAAGATGGAGGCATGTATTTGGTATGGCCAAAGATGTCCCAGAATCCTTAGCTGTCAGGTACCCTGTTCTATCTTTCTATGTGGCCATCATTTGGTTCAAAAATGGCATACACAGCAGACTTTCTTCAAAGCACCTTGGATGGACCAAAATCTTTATGTATATGAACCTGCCTGGGACTTGAGGCCTGGCCATGGAGCTCTACTTGCTAGCCTAGGTATGTGTGTTTGAGCCACCCCCACCCCACCCCCACCCTCCCATATTTCTGTGATTTGGAAAGATATAGAAAAAATGAGTCCCAAAAAATCCCAGAAATATTTGGGATTAACTGGGAATGTCAGGAGCCAGCATTTGC
The DNA here is from genome assembly GCF_032191835.1 of Heteronotia binoei. Taxonomy (NCBI): domain Eukaryota; kingdom Metazoa; phylum Chordata; class Lepidosauria; order Squamata; family Gekkonidae; genus Heteronotia; species Heteronotia binoei. Next base: position 55,267,883 of record NC_083243.1, on the reverse strand, counting down.
AGGCTCCCAGGACTGTTTTTCCTCCCCCCCCCCCCCCACTTCTTCATGTTTTGATGTTTCCCAGGGGTTTAGTATCAGTTTGTCAGGCTGTTTTAGGTAATTCTATCACTCTCAAACGTTTTTGTTGTGTTTTAAAAGTGTATTCTTTGCGGTAATTGGTTTTTGTCAGGTTTGTGAGCAGTTTTGCAGATTTTCATGCTTTACATTAAAATTTCCTTGTTCTACATAGTTCAAGATTCACATGCTTTATATAGTTTGAGATTCTTGGGTGCTACATGGTTTTGGATCCTTGAGTGTTACATGGTTTCAAATTCTCCAGTGTTACTAGGCTTCCCAATCCTCCCGCCCTGGCGGGGGACCCCAGGATTTCCACCCTCTTCCCCCACTCCCCCCAAAAACGGAAGTGGGGGGAGGGGGAAAACGGCGCCAGGGAGCATGGCGAGCCGCCGGATCCTGGAGCGGATGAGGCCGCTGCACCGCTGCCGCCCCCTCCCCACCCACCGCAGCTGCTCCTCTGAGATGGGCCCAGGCTGAGCCCATCTCGGAGGAGCAGCCAAGAGGCGGCAGCAGCGCAGGGGAGGGTGAGGCAGGCCAGGAGCATGGCGAGCCGCAAATCCGGGCCCTTCTAGGACCCGGACTCATGGCTCGCCACGCCCCCGGCCCACCTCCACCCCCCCTCCTATTCCACCCCAGAGGCGGAGCGGGCAAGGTCGCTGCGCCGCTGCCGCCTCTTCTCTGCTTGCCGTGGCTGCTCCTCCGAGATGGGCTCAGGCTGAGCCCATCTCGGAGGAGCAGCCACGGCGAACAGAGAAGAGGTGTCAGCTGCGCAGCGGCGTCGCCCGCTCCGAGATGGGACGGCTCGCCGTTTCCCCCCCTCCCCCCTAGCTCCACCCCAGTGTCTCCTGGCTCCACCCCCAAAGTCCCCAGATATTTCTGGGGTTGGACTTGGCAACCCTAAGTGTTACATTGGTTGGGGTTATTAGTAGCTTCAATAGTATTCCTATGAGGGGGGATTTTCGGGTTTTACATTTTCACTGTTTTCACACACAAACACACACCTCATAGGAAACAATGAAGGATGGCCCTTTGGTTCAATTCATTTGAAATTTGGGGGTTGTTTAAAGGACAGGCAGCAGCACTTGCCTGCAGTTTTGGTGACAGTATCTTTGAAACATCCCTCTGACCCTGCCTATGCTGGCCCTGCCTTATACAAAGTTTAGACAGGAGGGACTCAGGACCATGCATTTTCTACCACAGTCTATAGAATTCATTCTGTCAGACATGTTTGCCTTGGTTGTGACCCTCTAAAGAAAACTTACCTAGGCTGAGATCAGATGAGCACTTTGATCTGAAATTGCTGTTTCCTTCTGAATTTAAAGTTTGCAACCAGACAGCAATATCTGTCTCCCATTTCCCAGTTGTTGGCACCCTGTTCTGACCCCTCTTCAAAGTCAAGTTATTAGGCACCAGGAAAAGGCCAGTCCTTATGGATGTCAACACTTTCATCCCACATTTCTGGATGTCTGAACTTCCCTGCTGTAAACTGAAGCTGGTTGGGAATTGTGAGCCTTTCTGTCCATCCCACCCCCCCTTTTTATCAGATAGGGACATGCGCATAATCATTCCTGGGTCAACAATCACCACTTAGGTTCTTATTATTTGCAGTTTACAGACATCTCTCTCTGTTCCTCACAGGAATTCTCAAGACTGTTTTTAAAAAGAAAACATCCAAGCACAGTTTCAAAAACACTTTCCCTATGCTGCACTACATGTCCCAGCAGCCTCCTCCAGTTATCCCATTGGCCACCAGTTGCTGCCATCCTGCCAGGAGTTTGAAGGACTGCTTTCCATAAGCAATGATGCACATGCTCAGAAAATAAATGTTGAAAAATGCTGCCTGACCACCCACTCCATAGTTGCTACACAGCAGTAATCTGATCAATCAACCACAGAGTGAGTACACACCAAAAGCAGGTTAAAGTGGGATGTCTGATCAAAACTCTCCATTACAAAAAAAAAAAAAGTTTGTTGTCTGACCACAGCTTTATTTGCTTCAGAACAAAATTCAAATCCTGTGGCATCTTTAAGACCAACAAAGTTTTATTCAAAATATAAGCTTTCATGTGCACACACAAGCTTAAAACGTGAATAAAATTTTGTTGGTTTTAAAGGTGCCATTGAACTCAATTTTTGTTCTGTTGCTTCAGGCCAACACAGCTACCCATATGAATCTTGCTTCAGAAGGTTTTTAAAATGTCTTATTGATACTGCTGATTTTATTGCGGTTACTCTCTTATATGTAAATTTGTTGGTGACAATGCTTATGTTGATTTTATTATGGCTACTGTTGAGCTACATGATTCTTGTTGGCTTACAACAGGATTTGGTTACTGAAACAATATTTAGTGGTAGTTTTATTCTGTATGATGTATTGGACTTCTTGGTTTTGTATTTTATTGTTAGCATCATATTGTGTATTTTAAGTTATTGTTCTGCATACAGTTCATCATAAACAAAATGACATTTGTTGAGGAAAACATAATAATCAGAAGTAATTTTAAAAGAAAATTCTGACCATTCCCATCCAAGCTATACTGGATTTACAGAGTTGGCAGGACAGCACCTGCCACTACAACTGCTCAGAAGCTCTGAAATGCAGAGGGTGTCAAGGGCAGGGCCAGGCTCTAAGGATGCTGGAGAACTCTGAGATGTATGGGACAGCAGGAAAGTGGCTGCTGCCAGTACTGCAGAGAACCTTGATTGCCAACTGATGCCATCATCAACCCACTCAGGACAAGGTCAGAGAGGAGAGTCCTCCTAGGGTGACTCAGTGTCTGAAGGATGCCTGAGGGTGGGTCTTGACCTGAGTAGGTCATGCCATGATTCTGGGAAGGCAGAGGGGTGGTGACTAGGTAGGCTTCCCAACCCTCCCGCCCCAGAAGCAGGGGGAGGGGGGAAACGGCGCCAAGGAGCGTGGTGAGCTGCCCCATCTCGGAGGAGCAGCTAAGGTGAACCAGAGAAGAGGTGGCAGCAGCGCAGCAGCATCGCCCGCTCCACTCCGCCTCTGAGGTAAAATTAGAGAAGGGGAGGGTGGAGGCAGGCCAGGAGCATGGTGAGCCGCAAATCTGGGTCCTTCTAGGACCCAGACTCGCAGCTTGCCACGCTCCTGGCCTGCCTCCACCCTTCCCTTCTCTGATTTCACCTCAGAGGCGGGGTGGAGCGGAGCAGGCAACACCGCTGAGCTGCCGCCTCTTCTCCGCTTCACCGTAGCTGCTCCTCCGAGATGGGCTCAGCCTGAGCCCATCTCGGAGGAGCAGTTACGGTGAAGCGGAGAAGAGGCGGCAGCCGCGCAGCGGCGTCACCCGCTCCGCCTCTGAGGTGAAATCAGAGAAGGGGAGGGTGAAGGGAAGGAAGACATTTAAAAAGGTGTGCCGTCCCTTGAAATGCGATGGCCAAAACTCCCGTTGGGGTTCAGTGATGCTTGTCACACCCTTGCTCCTAGCTCCACCCCAGTGTCTCCTGGCTCCACTCCCAAAGTCCCCAGAGATTTCTTGAATTGGACTTGGCAACCCTATGACTAGGCCAGGGGGAAGAACAAAGGGGTATATTCTAGGCAATGGGAGAGGTATAAAAAAGAGGCTCCAACAACTGGTTGGGGAGGAAGAGGAAGCAGACAACATAGCAGGAGGCTGTCTGTTCCTTGAGAAGAAGTGGATGGTAAAGTGCAGTTAACCTCACCATCCATCCACTTTAGATCCCAAGGACCCTGAACACAATGAAGAAGGGAGGAAGACCTCGGGTGATGGAAGAAAATGCTCACAAATGGTCAGCTCTAAGTAATGTAGATGTAGAGTCAACAATCACATCTTGGAAACTCCACAGTATGGCAACTCTCTATTTTCCCCTTAGTACAGTTTAAACAGACATACATTTTCTGATGCAAAAAATGTTTTGTTGTCACTGTTCAAAAAAGAGAGATCATTTCCCTTTCCTCTTTTTCAACCATGAAGAAGAGGTGTTGATTACTGCAAGCTCACATGAGAAGTTATATTTACAATTGATATTCTCACCTTCTACTCTATGAGTCCAATGAGTAAATATACAAAACTAACCATTTTCTCTCACCTAGCACTCCTTATGAATAAGTTAAAAACTCTACAAAATAATTCTGTGGGAGCCCATCAAAATTAATCATCCTTTTATGAATGTACTAAACAGCATTGCCCTGTTGGGATTATTATACATGGAGGAACTTCAGGACTGATAACAGCAATGAAAAGCTTCTGACTGTGACTAACAAATAAAAAGGTAAAGGTAGTCCCCTGTGCAAGCACCATTCATTTCTGACTCTGGGGTGATGTCACATCATAACATTTTCTTGGCAGACTTTTTTACGGGATGGTTTGCCATTGCCTTCCTTAGTCATCTACATTATACCCCCAGCAAGCTGGGTACTCATTTTACCAACCTCAGAAAGATGGCAGGCTGAGTCAAGCTTGAGCTGGCTATTTGAACCCAGCTTCCTCCAGGATCAAATTCAGGTTGTGAGCAGAGCTTGGACTGCAGTACTGCAGCTTTACCACTCTGTGCCATGGGCCTCCTGACTAACAAATACAGAGGCAAAAAAGACATCTCGTAAAAGCCTGTGAATTTGGACGAGATGACTTTGGGGATTTGCTGTCATGACCATTTTGCCTTCATTTTGTGGCCTCAGTCTGTATCTCCTTTCAGTCCATGAGCAGTGCACCTGCAGTGTCAGTTTAGCAAAATCTTGCTTGCTCTTTGCCAATGAGTTGTTTACCAGAAAAATTAGCTGAGCCTCTGTTTAAGGGTGTGCGCATGCAAGACAAAGAGGGTTAAATGGATCTGGAGAAAGGTAGGAGCATACCTCATTTGCATGATTGAATTTCTGCTGCAGAGTATAATGACCAGCTAGGTCAACCACGAAAAGGTGAAGACTTAGCACAAAAGGACAAGCCAGAGAGATGAATCAATCAGCCAGCTCCGTAGATATTATTCCAGGAAGTTTTCAATTCTATCAAAGCAACGTGCTCTGATTCCTTGGCCTCAGTCTATTCTAAATGAACATATCTCCAGAGACTGCAAAAATGTGTAATCAAAATGAGCTGTTATAATGATGCCCTAACAACAATCTTATTCCAGTTCTTCTCACTGGGAAGACTTGAAGACTTGACATACACTTAAAGAACTCCTGAACTCACCTCCTCTCCAACACAAGCCTTACCCTTTATCTCTCCAATCAGCCAGTTCCAAGGCTTACTTCAGACACCTCCACAATGACTTAAACTCCATCCAACCCTATGGAAATCAGACTTTTATTCCTGATCCCTATAACAAGAGCTGCTGTTATTTGAACCTGCTCAGCTTCCATTCCATTCAACTTTGGAATCATGTGTGTGTATAAACATGGCCACAAACCAATCCACAAATCATGATTTCTGCATGAGTTGGGCCAATTTGTAGTTAATTCTGAACTGGTTTGGACCTTGGTGCTTAATTTGTTTTGTTGTTACAGTTTGTTTTCCCAGACAGCCTGGTGCTGATTTATTTATTTATTTAAGATTTGTATCCCGCCCTTCCCACTAGTGGCTCAGGGCGGCTTCCAACGATTGGTCAAACATAAAAATAAACAATATTTAAATATATAAACAATTAAACATTTAAAACTGTTAAAATATTAAAAACCAGTAAACATTCCAGATATATACATATAAAACAAGAGTCTGGCAAGCTACATTGAGTTCTCATCTTAGCTAGGTGTAAGCTAGCCGGAAGAGGGTCGTCTTATAGGCCTTGTGGAACTAAACAAGGTCCCGCAGGGCCCTCACCTCCTCCGGCAGCTGATTCCACCATGTAGGGGCCATAACAGAGAAAGCCCTTTCTCTGGTGGATTTCAAGCGGGCTTTTTTTGGCCCGGGGATAGTGAGGAGATTTTGTGTTCCCGACCTCAGTACTCTCTGGGGAACATGTGGGGAGAGACGGTCCTTCAGGTAGGCAGGTCCCAGGCCATATAGGGCTTTAAAGGTAATAACCAGCACCTTGTACCGGACTCGGTATATCACTGGAAGCCAGTGCAGGGTCCGAAGACCCGGCCGAATGTGTCCCCACTTTGGGAGACCCAGTAATAGCTGGGCCGCCATAGTGATGGAGGTGACATTTTAGCATCAGTATTTTTTTAAATTTATTTTTAATCTGTTTATTACCTGTGGGGCACTATATTCTAGGTACTTCCACCATCTGATCAAAACTCTTATAATTCAGGCTAACTACCATCACCTGTTGAAATATCACAGGAGTCACTAGGTTATTTATGTTTTAACACCATCTTCTTTTAATTGTTTAAACTGCTTAGCTGTTTTTATATACGTAATTGGTTTTGTGGGGTAGGGCGGGATGTAAGTTAAATAAAGTATAATCCCCATTTTGCTCCTGCTTCTCCATGAAACATGGGTGTCCTGGGGCACTATGGCAGCCCTACTAAACAGGCATTCAAAGGATAGTGATTGTATATGCAAATCAACACTAAAAAACTGGTAGCAGGAATCAGGAAACTGCAACAATCCTTAGCTAGTTGCAGGTAAATTTATCCATTTCATAAACGGGTGCATATCCATATGCTGAACTGTTCCTTTAAATCTCCCCCCTTTCTGTTTTCATTTTGTGTTTCTGTTCTTGATGCCAAGATCAGTAAAAGAGATAAATTCACTCTGGCACCACGTTGTTGGGGAAATAACATCTATGCTAAAGAGGCCACATATATAAAAGCATATTTTTAGGTAGATAAATATAATCTGAAAAATTATTTGCTTCTTCAGAGCACTGTTTCAGGAAATATGGATTACTCTCCTTATTCACGTCTCAAAACCACCCTCCATGTCCTCCTCCTGTTTCTGTTGCCATAAGATAAGGAGCTATTATTTTAAGATACAGTTTCTCAAAGTATAGTACAGATCTCATGAAGGAGAATCTGAATGATGCAAACTGGTTGGAGGACATGGCTGTAATAAAGGGCAACATTAAGATAATGACTGGAGAAGATGCCATTTAGGAATACAGTATGTTGTGTTTAACAGAAGTAACAGAAATATGGGAGATAAAGACAGACTGCCTAATAAATTTATTTATTTATTTATTTTGATTTATATCCCACCCTCCCTACCAAAGCAGGCTCAGGGTGGCTTACATATTCATGTATGGACACGAAACACAAAATACAATTAAAACATAAAAATATTAAAAACATTTGAGGTGCTATTGATCTTTAGATGGTAATCTGTTTAATAAAATGGATGGCTGCCTATTCTGTTTTGTATTAAGTTTAACTATTCTGCTGTTCCAGCTGGATGTTGCATATAAAACAGCTCTTAGGGTCATGCTAGAGGTGGTCCAGATGTTTCAAAGTCTTTTGTAGCCTGTGATCTAATTAGCAAAATGTCTGGTGGAAGAGCACTGTCTTGTAGGCCCTGCGGAACTGTGTGAGGACTCGCAGGGCCCTAACCTCTTCAGGTAGCTCGTTCCACCAGCTCAGAGCTACAATGGGGAAGGCCCTGGCTCTGGTCATCATGAGCCTGGTCTCTTTGAGGTCAGGGATTGAGAGCAGATTTTGTGACCCTGACCGAAGTGCTCTCTGGGGAACATGTAGGGAAAGGCAGTCCCAAAGGTATACAGGTCCCTGGCCATATAGAGCTTTAAAGGCAAGAACCAGCTCCTTGAAACGATCCTGATATGTGATGAGCAGCCAGTGCAGCACTTTCAGCACAGGCTGAATGTGCTCCCATAAGTGAAGACCCATTAACAGCCTGGCTGCAGCATTCTGCACTAGCTGAAGCTTCTGGGGTTGAGACAAGGGCAGCCCCATGTAGAGGGCATTACCTATTTTTTCCCATTACTATAAAATCCTGGCGTGGGTGCTCTTTGTTCTTCTCTTAGACTCTTCTAATTCTACCATGATTCAAATGTGGATTTTGCTCTGAATCTAGACACTCATGGGTCATTTTCGCACTCACCTTCCGCCGGCGCGACCCCCCTCTTCACCGCGCAGGATCTGCGCGGATTTCGCACTAAACGCTGCGGAGCAGCCAGAATCCTGTCGCAAAAGCCGTGCAAACACCAAACTGCTTTTTGGCGGTTTCAGTTTGAGTGGCTTTTGCGCCGGGAGCTTCCGGCTTTTCTGGCTGCTCCGCAGCGTTTAGTGCGAAATCCGCGCAGATCCTGCGCGGTGAAGAGGGGGGTCGCGCCGGCGGAAGGTGAGTGCGAAAACGACCATGATTATTCAGTCACAACTTTTTCTTCAAATTGGCCAGAGGTATTGGTGCCATTCCTCTGGCCTATTCTGATCTAAGGTGGGATCCTGCCATGTTTCCATGGGCAGAAGGATGGTCAGTTTCCACTGATTCCCCCATGCTCTTCCTGAGAACACTGGGAGTATTGATTCCATTCCCCTGCTGTTCCCCTAGGAGCAGCTAGGATTGCCAAGTCTAATCCAAGAAATATCTGGGGACTCTGGGGGTGGAGCCAGGAGACATTGGGGTGGAGCCAAGATCAAGGCTGTGACAAGCATAATTGAACTCCAAAGGGAGTTCTGGCCATCACATTTAAAGGGATGGCACACCTTTTCAATTCTTTCCTTCTATAGGAAATAATGGATAGGGGCATCTTCTTTTGGGGCTCATAGAACTGGACCCCCTGTCCCAATCTTTTTGAAACTTGGGGGGTATTTTGGGGAGTGGCACCAGATGCTATACTGAAAATTTAGTGCCTCTACCCCAAAAAACAGCCCCCCCCCAGAGCCACAGATACCCGCGGATCAATTCTCCATGATTTTCTATGGGAATAAATCTCCATAGGGAATAATAGAGTTCCCAGCAGACATTTCCCTCCCCTGCCCCCGCTTTCTGACGACCCTGAAGCGGGGGAAGGGCCTCCAAACCAGGGGATCCCCTGCTCCCACCTGGGGATTGGCAACCCTAGGGGCAGCACTGGGGGGGCATTTTGGGTTGCGGGGGGAGGGGGGCTGGAAGTAAGTCATGTTTCATTGATAGAAATCTTTCCACCAGCAGCAATTTTTTGGTGGAATTCAAGCACTTAGTTATAATCAGTTTAAATGTTCTGGTCTTTATCAGGTGAAAACTGCTCTCTCACTTGTATGTGATACATATATTAACATATAGGCTTTCCTTTAAACTTCTCAAGGCAGTGTGTGAATTATCACCTTAGTAACAGTATGTTTGCAGCAAGATGAAGTCACACAAGAATAAAAAGCAAAGAATAAGTAGAGGGGACCAAGGACACAGCTCTGTGGGATATTGTCAGAAAGGCAGAGAAAGGAGACGCAGTCGGGGGGAAAGATACTGAAAGAACTGTTGGAGGTATAGGTTATAACAATCTCACCTCATACTGTGCACATCACTTAAATTACTGTTTATAGGCACTATTACTATGTGCTGAGTGGTAAATTAATTTATCAGCTTACAATATTTATTAAAGCATTAATCAGAGTTATATACTGCCACTATATATAGAAGGAACTGATCCCTCTGATGGCGTTTGTGACACTGTTAGTTGAGTAGCTTAGGCAGAACAAAGTTCCTGAATGAAATCATAATTAAAATGTACTGACAGCAGTGATCTCTTATGTAACAGTGAAAAGCAGTTCTCAAACAAGGTCATCCTTTCTACTGTGCCCACATGGCAAATTATTCCCTGTTCTGCAGGAAGGTTAGTATTCCAGGATGATATTGGTTCTTTCTAAGTTGTTAAAGGCATTTGGAGGACTTTTTCTATTTGAATTTTTGGATATTGCAGAAGTCACTCCATTGACTTTTCCTCTGAGTGACCTTCTCCTTGCTCTAAGAAAAATGGCTGAAGTAGCCTTCTGGTACCAGAATTCATGCATCACTTGTACATCAGTATTATGATATTAAACAGAAGTCATCACTTTTGTCTGCCGCTGGGTTCCAACTCAGACTGCCATACCCAGGCTGGGAAATTCATGAAGCTGATCAATGTGCCCATACTCAGTGGTGCCTAGTGGCAGAAGTCCAGACCCCTCAGAAGCCAGGGTCCCCAAGCTACTCCCCACACCTCAACTATGCTAGGCAATTAATTTCAGAGTTCTTTTTTTAAAAAATCATTTTTAAAAGGAATGGTGTTTGGCTGCAAGCATGAATGTGGTTCTAGTGACATGCCTGCTTCTAGTTACTGTGCAAACTCAATCCTTCACGGGTTCAATTACCAGCAGATACTTCCTTTGGGGCTCCCAGTACTGCTTAGTAAACTGGGTCAGACAAGAACTTCTACAAAGGTCAAGAGAAGTTACTGTTGTGTAGCTTGGTGCAGTCGAGGAGACAAGGATTCTTAACATAAAGCTTTATTATTCAATTATACTTGCAGTCCCTGTTCTGCTATCCCCTCCACCTTTCTTTCTTCTTGGTAATTCACCCTTTTCCTTTCAGCATGGAGGAGTTATAGAGATGCCAGGCCTCCTACTACAGCAGGAGACCTCCGAGCATTCTTGGTTTCTTTGCCAGCAGGAGGAAATAGCAGGGAGAAGGTGTGCATGCTAGCATTGGTTTGCAGCACTTAGGTAACTAACTAGATAAAAACCATAAATGCCATGTGCATGCTCTAGCATTTTACAAAAACTCTAAAGGTTTTACAAATACCTAAAGATGTTACTTCTGGTAAAAACCAGATACCAGTACATTCACACAATGCCAACATGCCACACCATGCCCCGATTGCCTCCTGGGAGTTGCCAGCTACAACCTGGCAACCCTAAGGATTCTTGATGGCACAGCAACAGACCACAATCTCCCTAATGGGACAAACTTCTAAATATCAACAATAAAACAAACTACAGTTATGAAAATACAAAACCTACCTGAATCTGAAGTCCCCTTTGCCTGTAATGTCCATTACCTAGGAGAATGAAGACCATAGTGGTTACAGCAGGGGCTGGGCTCAGCAGCACTACAGCAGTTTTTGTGTCTTCTCTGTTATTCTGTTCATTTACTTGTCTGGACAGGCAGTGGCCAACCTGATACAGTAGTGGAGGAGAATCAACTGCCTGTCATGGTTGGAGTTAGGTTGGTTTTTTGCCTGCTGCTGTGAGGAAATGACCCCTCTTTCCCCAATGTTATAGTCTCAAGCATGGTTGCCAGGGCGCCTGGAGAAGTGAGCTTGCACCCGTCTGGCCAGAGAGCACGAGTAAAGCCATCCAGGAACTAAATGGGACTCATGTGTACAAACAGCCTAAGTGTATAAGTGTTCTAAACAGGCACAGAGTGCTTGCCAACATGCACGGACGTTTCCCCGCTACTGCGTGGAGTCCGCCATGGTGGGGAAGAAGCTGCACCGCCACGGAGCTGTCCAGGCGACCGGTGTTGAAGCGCTAAGCATGGAAGCCACTGTGTTTCGCCAACACCACTCGTAGCCATCTTCCTGCCTGGTTGGGCTTCATTCCTTCTCAATGGGAACCTCACGTACACACCTTGAGTCATTCCTAGCCCGCAAGCAACCCATCCGTTCCATGAATGGATTAACAGCCCAACTGTTGATCCTAATTGCTCAGTAATATCCTGAACAGTAGCTCTGGTCTAGGAGATGATGAGAAAAGAGGAAGGATCTCTCCTGCCACATCCAAGCCTTTTGTCTACACCGGGGATACCTAGGTCAATATCTGATTCCCTATTGTCACATTCCCAGATAATCCCATCTCATCCCAAGCACCCAGCCATTTCCATACTGATATCACTGGAGCCGCCCCAGGCCCTGTCGCAACCTGGAAGTTTCCAGGATGCCCAGGATGAAGGTGAAGTTCATTGGCCAAAGCATACACCCAATCAGGTGTCACCAAAAACTCACCATTGGTCCAGCTGATGTCCAGCCTTCGTGGTCATCAGCAGACCCTCCCATCTCCCCTCCCAGTCACCTCCCATCCCCTCGGGACTTAGGTGACTCTTTATAACCTGTGGACTAGCTACCCACAGGTGTGCTTTCTATTCAGCAACCCCCATTTCCCGCTGTGTAGATACATCCCCGATTCCTGATCAGTTTCGGGTCCTCACCCATTCCCTCATTCGTCGCCATCGGAGTCTTCCTTGGAGTCTGCGAGAGGTAGTATCACCCTGTCTGTTTATCCTTATATGTACCCCTATCGATCTATCTATATTTCTTTAGACCTGTGTGAATGTGTGATTGTTTTGTATTTTATCCTTGTGTGAAAGAACTATTATTGTAAATAAATTACAATTGGTTTTTATTAAATTAGAGTCCATTTTATTAAGCATTCACTATCTGGATGGTTGAGCCTGGTATACATTTAGTAAAAAGATTCCTATTAAGCCGGGTGTCCACCTAACTAATTCCCCAACCTCGTTTTGAGGGCATTTCGGCTTACACTGCATGTGGGATGATCTTCACCTTTATTGTGAAAGACATTGTGAAAGAAAGCCCTAATATAATAAAGAAATCTGAAACTATAATGCAAGTAGCTAGACCAATAAACGGGTAAATGAACCTAATTTATTGCTGAACTCATACACACCTCCCCTCATGCAGTACAATGAGATAGAAGACGGAAGTTTTCAACAAAAAGCCTATGAAACATATTTATAGGTCTGCCCAGATCTACACTTAGGCCTGTCAACCATACTTTTATTGGGATGGACCTGTAATGAATGTATCATAGTTAAACCCTTTAATTCCAATCTGTTCAGATGTCTGAATGTTTGCACCAGTTTAATCCCAGCTAAGAAGCATACATTAGTTTGAGTAAGTGCCTGTATAGGATGTGCAACAAATTGGAAAAAGTTGAAGACTTTTGATGCCATCTTGGCACCCCATAAGGGGATAGAAGGGGGTGAATAGAAGAAGTGTGCAAAGGAAACAACAGACCCTGAATTCAGTCTTAAAGTTCAGGAATGCTCAATATGTGTGAGTGAACATCTTACATTTTTTAAAAAGCATAGGTCTTGTTGAAACATTCCCTTCATTATCATATTTCATGATTAAGTCCTGAACTACAAGAGCAGTTATTGAAGCAATCTGTACACTCAGCAACTCATATCCTGACAATGGGCCCATTTTTGCAGTAATTAGTAATATCCTAAATAATAATGGTGGTTGGAGTCACAGTATATCCATTATCGTAGGGACAGTTGATGCTTTAAATATTTGATTAACTTGTCAGATAATTAGATGAACATTCCGGGTAATCAAGCTTTATAGAAAAGTCAGGGACCAAAAATAGGTTCAAACCTGAGTCACCAGCAACCAAAATACCTTACTTAAAGATATCTAAACTAACAATTGCTCAAACAGTTCTAATTAATTGTATAAAGCTTTTGAAATCACAGACCTAGGACCAAGCTATCACTCAGTGACTAACTGCTATGATCCTTTGTGAGTGTATTGGCTATCACATACAAAGCCCTTGGACAACCCAAATCCTATTTCATCATTTATTGAATGTCTCATCCTGTTGATTGTATTGACTCACTCTGTGCAATCCACTTTGAGAAAGGCGGACTATAAATAATATAAAGATAAACATTACTAGGAAGGAATAAGATATGGCTAGTTCAGGTTCAAGATATGGCTAGTTCTGATTTATTTGCAGGATTTCTCAGCCATATGTTATTTCATGTCATCCTGATCACATCCTGTGACCTACAGATCAGATGCAGAGGTCTGTGGCAACTAAAGAATTACCAAGCATTTTCTGACACTGTATATTATAGTTAAGTGAATGACCATTGTGAAATCAGTAGATTATCAGTGAGGTGAATTTATTGGAATGGTTTGTTAGAATGCAGAAGTGGATCAACTGATAGTAAATTTTAGAAGGTAATGCAAGCATAACAGTGGAGATTTTCTGCTTTGCAATACAGTATACCCCATTTTGCTAAGTATTGTTTCTCCCTTTTCCAAATAGTAGAAATTCATAACAGTCTTTATATGTGTAGATTCCTTGGGAGAAGAGAGGACAGTAGACATGTCTGTAGCAATCTGTTTATAAATGAATACATTTAGAATTATTGAAGAGCAATACTAGACAGAAAATTCAATCACCAACTGCTTTTCAGCTTCTTTGAAGGACACTATCAGAACAAAGAGCTACCTGTATTTCCCCCAGTGAGGTAACAGAGGCTCAGGTTTGTTTTTTCCAGAGGGGCAACAGAAGAAGGATATGGCTAAAAGTCCATTGTGTTCTTCTTGATAAAGCCATCCTGGTAGCTTAATTTGAAAAAGAAAAAGGATCTCTGAAATGACTGTGAAAGAAATCACAGCATGGAGATGAGCTACCTGAACATTAGTTTCAGTAATATTCTGCTTGTATTCATATTCTTATATATTCATCACTTGTATTACTCATTTTTGGGAGAGCCAACTGCCCATTAGGATCAATTAATCTTTCCCCCATTAATAGCCAGGCCATACCTCTACCCAAGCCCTGACCTAGATAGCCCAGGCTAGCCTGATCTCATCAGATCTCAGAAGCTAAGCAGGGTCTGCCCTGGCTAGTATTTGGATTGGCTACCTCCAAGGAATGCCAGGGGTGTGAAGCAGAGGCAGGCAATGGCAAACCACCTCTGAAACATCTCTTGCCTTAAAAACAGGTCTAGTAAATTATGAAAAAGCACTGTGAACAAATATACTAAAAATTATTTATCCAAACTGATTATACTCAATAGAAACAATACAATTGATTAACACTGTTACAAATATACTAATTGCCCTAATGGTTTTATGTAATATAATCACTTCTGACAATTTCCATCCATAGAATGATAATAATTATTATAACACAATATCTATCAACTGGTTAAAAAACTGAAATAGACAAGGCAGACAATTTCAAAGGTCCAGGAAGTTGCTACTGGGATCACAGAAGCTGCAACTCCTCATCTTCTTCTTCATCGTCATCATCAATTTGACTTAATCGATCGCCCCATCACTCTAGGAAATGTACATCAGTAATACAGTGGATACATAAGTTTAAAACCAATAAAACAATTTAAGCTAAAAACATCTTACAAACCCCAATGGTACCCTATTATTTTTCTTCTGATCCAGACTGCTTGACATCCTATTGGGAGGAGGAGCTCAGAGGGGCATGGAAATGAGGTGCCAGCTTGGCAACTGTTGCTGTCCATAAGCAAAAGCCTGGTGGAATATCTCTGCCTTACAGGCCCTGTGGAAAATTGCATGAGATTCTGCAGGGCCTTGGTGTCATCTGGCAGAGAGTTCCACCAGGTTGAGGCCAGGACCGAAAAAGTCCTAGCCCTCATCAAGGACAGCTGGACCTCTTTATATGTTGTCTTCATCAAAGTTGAATCAACTTCAAGATACACATTTGTTTTCAAAACATTCTTTGTCTGGAACTGATAAAAACATACAGTACAACTTACTGAAGTCACCAAGCTGCAGGCATTATCATAATTAACCCAGCAACAATCTAAAATAAATATGTACTAGAGAAACTTACCCAACGTTAGCAGCATTTTCTAAAGAAAAGCCAATTCCTAACTCTTCAAGGAGCAATTTTCTGGTTGGGTATAAAGTTCTCACTAAAGTCACTATTTTCCCAGACTGAGTTTGCATCTATGCTTGGTTTTCTGCTTGCCCTAGACCTCCTTGTTGATTTCACAGCAGTTACCATGCACCTGCTGTCTGACCCCTCCCCTCACCTTAGTCATTTCCCCCCACAGCTTCCTGATCCTGGTTTTCCCATAAGTTTCCCTTTGCCTTGTGGTTGTGCCCATGCTTTCCAGTGTGAAACTAATCTCACTCCAGAGTAAAGATTTGAAATGTCCACCAATTTACCTGCCTGTGCTCCCTTCTCTCCCTTGATATAACCCAATGCCATCAGACTCCTCTTCCTTGCTGATCCTGTGTCCCCCCCCCTTTTTTTTTTAACATAGCCCCTTTTTGGTTTTTGGTTTTTTTTTAATTCCACTTTCTCATTACAATGTAATAGCTAGCATTAGAACTGAAATGCTAGGGCAGGGGCAATCTTTTCAGTGCTGCCTTTCATTTTCCCCATGATACATGTTAACTGGCTTGATGTACTCACTCTCTTCTTCTGCCATGGCACAGAATGCTCTATTTTGCTCTGCTTGTGTTGCCTTGAATTGCTCCTTCTGCATTCCCCTCCCCTTTTTTACACAGCCTTTTGTTGTTGTTTTTTACATTAAATTCCATTTTCACATTACAATGTAGATACTGTTAGATTAGATATATCACCAACTCAACTACATAACCCCCTTTGACCTGATAAACAGGAGGATTATCTCAATTATTGTTAAACTAAGCAGAGTAAATCTGATTAAATCAATGGCATCAAACCACTGAAGATCGAATGCAAACAGCACTTGCATCTGACCAATTCTTTCACATCTCTAAAACAGAAATTTGAATGCAATTGATTTAAAAATCATAAATTGCAGGTGGTGATTGTGATGGACCCCATCCATTTCCCTCCCTCAGGGGCTAGATTTTCCCTCCATTTTTTTTCCTGTCCCTTCACTGACTGAGCAGCCCTGTTAACATGTTTTCTTTTCCCCTTAAGAAAACTTTTAGCCATCTCATTGTGTCAGTAATATATAATATCTATTTGCTCAGTCCAGGAATCTGAGGGAAGGGATAGGATCGCCCTTTAACTTAAACCTTTGGAAATGGCACTTGAGATGCTTTCAAATTTCAAAAATAACAAATGGTTTTTATTTAACATTGAGGGGAAAGATCAGGTGAAATCAGGGGTTGAAAATACTGAGGTAAAATCAGTAAAAGTGCAGACTTTTGTTCTCTCATCAGGCTAATGAGAGATGCTTAAACTATCCACAGTTACTTCGATCTTTATATAGAGAGGCTTTTGTTCCAATGTTTTCCCAAATACTCTAATTCACTTTACTTGTATAACGGCTGATTCTTTTGGTGCCCACAAGGCTGGTACCATCTTCCCAGTACCCAAATCCCTTCTCCTGGAACACCAGTGTTCTTCTTGAGTTTTTAACAGACTTCTAGGTCTCTAAAGGCAGTTTCTAATCCCACCAGACCAGGGAATCCTGTACTCCTCAGAGTTAACTCTTCCTGTTTGACTGAGTAGAGATTGTTCTTCTCTCTATAGAAGATCTATCCCCTCTCCTTTTGGCCTGAATGGGAGTTCGAACTACCCACTTGCTCTTGCCAAACTTTCCTCAGACTGTAATTCAGTCACAAATGAAATCTGACTTTGTCAGCAATAAATCCTTTTCTGTCTGGGCTATTCGCAGATGGTCTATGGAGCAGAGGTCCATCAGTGGCTATTAGCCACAGTGTGTGTATAT
Organism: Heteronotia binoei; assembly: GCF_032191835.1. Taxonomy (NCBI): domain Eukaryota; kingdom Metazoa; phylum Chordata; class Lepidosauria; order Squamata; family Gekkonidae; genus Heteronotia; species Heteronotia binoei. The sequence continues at coordinate 55,250,532 of NC_083243.1, read as the reverse complement.
ATATATATATAATTTTTTTTTGTCACTGTGTGACACAGAGTGTTGGACTGGATGGGCCATTGGCCTGATCTAACATGGCTTCTCTTATGTTCTTATGTCTCAGTATACATCCTTCTCAGTTAAGGCAGGAATCTGAATAACTCTCCTTAGCATACAATTTTCATAATATTTTTTTCTGCTCAGTTGATGCTGACCAATCACATTGCCTGGAGCAGTCTGTCATTCAAGGCTTTGTGAAGAATTACCCCTTCATAGTCCTTTATGTGCAGCACTTTTAAGCCTCTTAGAAAGTGCAGTCCATTACAGAGATGATCACAGAAGCATCATTCAAACTTAAACGTTTCTAGAAATGGAAGCTTCAAGGGTGTATCTAGATGTGTGTGGGTATGAACAGATGGGAAAAGAAAAAAAATCAAATGAAAAACTTTACAGTACAATCTGCTGTATTAATATGGGAACTATATTATTTATTCACTGTTTCCATTGAATATACTTGTGCAATAGTACAATTTTTTCTTATACATGTTTTATTTATTTAAAACATTTATATTTTACCTTTTTACCAGTGCAGATCTGCAAGGTGGTGCACAATAATTAACAGTGCCATCCTAAACAGAATACAGAGTTACACCCTTCTATGTCCACTGAAGGTCCATTAGGAATGCACCATAACATCCAAAGATAAATTTTTAAAAAGAGTAACCTGAATAAGCTTTCCTTTCCACTAATGATTCCTCCAGACACAACTACCAGCAGCAGCTGCCTGTGCATCTGGCATTCTCTACTGCTAATAACTTATACTTTTCCCCTGGAAAACAGATCTAAGCATTGCTCCTAGCTGCTGTCTGCATGTTTTGCAGCAGCTTTAAGTGTCAGAAAAGTCTGCAGCGATAATATGGTGGCAATCTTTACTGTATTCCAACTGCTACTGATGCTCATTTTTAGGACCATGGTTCACTGTTGGAGTGTTACTCTGTGTTTGAAATTTATGGCGTAATTACCCAGTATGTGAATATTAATTGTGAGAAGCTTGAAGAAGCTAGCACGAAACAGGAACAATAGTACAATTCTGTTGCCGTATGGATTGCTGACTGCATAATATTGTACTGTTTTTGTATATCTGGTATTCATTTGCTTGAGAAGAAGGAATTGGATTCCTGATGAAATATCGTTCCTTGGAGGGACTGAAAGTGATTGCCTTCACTGACTGTAATACAATTATATTTGATACTTTTGTATAATATGGACTCTTGGTTTAATTTTTTGGAGGTTGAATATCACAGCAGCTTTATGCTTTGCTTCCCCTGCCTGTTTTTAGGACCATGGCAGGTCTTGTATAAGGGCCAGATCAGTATCACATGAGCAAAATAATCTAAGAAGAAATGTGCTTTCAAGCTTTTCCCATCAGGAGAACGTTACCAAGATTATGATCAACATCAACCTTACCTTGTTCTCAGTGTCTGTTTGATAGTGGGCTTAGCACATGATGGGAACAATTTGCTCACAATTCACAATGAACCAAATTTTGAATAATTTTGCATCTGCATGGTGGCAGCATTCACCATGGTGACTGGTTGTGCAAACACTGCTGACACAACTCATGATGCACTGACTTGCTTGTATGCCCCAGGGTCATCTTGAACAGGTCATGCTCCATTTAAAAGCTGCTATATAGAGAAACTGCAGATGAGATGCTTGAGCACAAGTGGGAGAAAACTGGGGATTAATCCATTAAGATATGGTTTATATACTGTGATGGCACAGTGGCAAAAAAAGTTTTTTCTCTGCCATCCATTGGAGTTGTTTCATATAGTAATAGGATTATTCAATTGGGAACTACCCAGATATGAATAGCTCCATAACATCCAACTAAGACTAAGACTAAGGGTGGAATCACACTGGGAATTTGGCACGGCAGTATCCCAGTTTTGAAAAAAACAGTGCTCTTTGATGTGTGCCATGGCAATTGCACAGCCCCCATCCTGCTGCCGGGAGAGGCATAGGCCACACATGCGCAAGACAAACATTCAGGCTGCTTCTGTGCATGTTGAATGCATGCATTGCACACCTTGGCCATTCAGATAACTGGAAAATGTGCCCTGCATGCACTTTAGAGATTTAATCCACTTCCAGCCTATCCAAAGACAAGTTAAGGATGGGTAGGAGTCAGGGGCAGATGTGCACATGTAATTACATACCTTAAATCTAGAGGGGAGGCATGGCTAGGTTGGGCCAAATCTCTTGTGGGATTGCACCTTAAGACTCTACATATTTTGAGGGAAAACCCACTTGCATCTGATCTGACTTGAATGCCCCTATTTCTGCAAATCCTGTATAAGATGTCATGCCATTGGTTCAGTTCAATAGGATTGATTTAAGTTGTGTCTCCCCCCCCCCCCTTTCCTGCATCAGTGATCTTGGAAGATGCAAGCTGTTGGATGCAATCATCAGCTCTTACTATGTTCTCATCTAATATGGGCTTGATTACATTACATGGGAAGTTTGTCATCAGGTCTCTTATTGAAAAAAACAGCTGTAGGGACAATCTTCATCAGGGCAATGGTACCAGAAGAGGAGAGTTATATACTGATCCCACCTCCTACCATTCCCCTGATAAAAATTACATATACACCTGTCTTTGTTCCTACTGCAAATCACAGCTGTTCTGGAGGGTTTTTTTTTTTAAAAAAAATAGAGAAACAGCATGGGGAAAGGAATAAACCCCCTCATCAGAGCTATTGCACCTAGACAAGCACAGACCTCCAACTCTACTTCCCACAGCATGGCTGCTTTTTAGTGTTAATGGGAAGCACTGGAAGATCCACATAATGTGTAATTTGACTGTCATTAAGGTAATTCCAAACAAGATAGAAGGGTCACATGTTGCTGAACCATGTGATCTAGTAATAGTTGAGTATAACAATCCCTTTAAAGGAGCATAAGCTCTACTCCTGGACTGGGTTTCCTATTTGATACTCAGCCATGGATTGGAATGGAATTTTTGTCTGTGTCTGATCTGTGCCCTTTTCTCTTAAATGCTAAGTCATATTTTATATACCCCATCCCATTTAGATTATTGCAACAAAGCCTAAAGCTGCTCATGAAAGCTGTTTCTAGTTCAGATTCTGAAGTCCACTATTTTTGTTTGTTTAAAATATGTATTAGCTGCCTTTCTATCATATAAAACTCAAGGCAGCTGACAATGTGAATAGAATAAAATAGTTTAAAATTCATAAAATGCACAAAACCCACTATGAATTAAAGTCATGATTTACAACTGCTCGTAGGTAGGAAAAAACTAAACTAATAAAATGCCCCAAATAATAATATTTTATATTTTTAAAGTTTATTTATTGTATCTTTTGTACTGTTTTATCAGATGTATTTTATATTTTTAGCCGCCTTGGGACCCATTCAGGGGATAGGGAGTGGGATATAAATTTCATAAAGATAAATAAATAAAACTGTCTTCAGCTGCCTCCTAAAGATGCAAAGTGAGGGGCCCAGATGTCCTCCCTGGGAAGGTTATTCCGTAATTGTGAGGCTACCATCAAAAAGTCCCTCTCAGATTTTTTTCTTGTCTGCATTAGCTGCCAATATAACAACTTTAGAAAAACTAGGTGGAGAGGGGGCAAAGACTATTATAGGAGAATCCAGCATTTTGTTATATCACTATTTTCACTGACCTATCCCTCTACAACCAAGATCTCCTTCTTGATAGTTCAGAGTCCACCAGAATATAGTTACAGTTAATATACATGCATGCATACATATGTGTGTGTATGTATGCATATGTATGGAGGGAGAGGCGGAATGTGCATCATTTTATGCTTCCTCATATTGAGCTTCAGTTTCCATGGTGTCATCTGGTCACTTGGTCTAGAGACATCTTTTCAGAGGTCTTCTCAATCCATTTTTGGTTTGGAATTATTTAGTGTCATTTGCACATTAGTTTAATCATTTGGTGTCATCATCAACCAGCAAGAAGAATTAGCAGTAGCAGAAAACTCAGAGCCCATAAAAACAGCAATCAGTGGTAAGGTTCTGAGTAGCTGTAGGAAAGCATTTTATAAACACATGTTATCATTAACTAAATTTTTAACCAAAGCAGGATACTCTCACAGGGCTTTTCAGTGACAGGCAGCACTATGATATCTTTCCTGATATCCTATCCAAACATAATAGATAGAGAGCATACCTTGGCAAAGAGTAAAACAGAGTTGCTGAGTAGGATAACTCTCACCTCTATATAAAAAAAAATCTGACTAGGTTAGTTGTCATATGCCTAAAAATGGTAATGGGCTTGGGAGAGGGTTATTTCACTTATCAAGCAAATCACGCACATGATAGCTGTAAGAGATTTAAGAGAGGTATATTTGTGCAACCTTATTTGACACTGTCATATAAACAACTGTGAATATGCTATTGCAGAAGCATTACATTTTCTGAGCCAGCACAGTTTTGCATCTGAGAAAATGAAATGTCCTAAGTACTACCATGCAGACATGTCAACTGAATACAACAAATGAGGAATATGAATATATTGTACTAATATTTTTGTGGGGGGTTTTTTGAAGTCACATACTGCATAGAGGATGCATAATTGCTACATAATTGTACCTTAATGTGTGCTTTCCATTGAAACCCAGCGGTCTTGTGTCAACACTAAACAGGTGTTTGGGTTGATCATTTGCAGATTTACTCAGGCTCTTGTGCAGAAAAGTGCTATGAATTAGGGAAGCAGCATCTCAGAAATTCTCAGAAGTCATGAACTGACAGTCTCCAAGAAAAAGGTTGTCAACATGTCCCATTAGCAGTTGTTTTTGTTATTGTTGCTGGTTGGCTGGAAAGAGGACTAAACTACCTGATGTAGTGCATATGAGATACATACATAAGGAAAAGGTAGGGGAATGAGTGAGGAGCAGCAAAGCTGATGTTCTGCTGCCTGAAGACATTCTCAATCACCTTTCCCTATTCCAGAGCATATTTTTCATTCAACCCCTTCTTTTCTGGAAGAGAAGGATGTCTGGCAAGACACTGCAGCTACCGGAAGACCCCCAAGTGGAAACACTGAGGATACAAGAAAGTGGACAGCTTCATACCCCACCTTCATACCCCCTTGTGCTGCAGTTTCATATATTCTGTTGTGTATGGGGGGGAGGGATCAGAAATGTCAGAAATACACTTCTCATTAATGAAAGACAGCAGGATGTCTAGTGATGACTGTGTAACTGTTGGAAAGCAACAAACAGGCTTGTGACACCTTAAAGACTAACAGATTTATTGCGGCAAGCCTACGCCACAATAAATCTGCTAGTCTTTAAGGTGTCATAATTTATTTATATTCTGAGTGCTGCACATGAAGATAAAAAAAATCCTGTCAGCATTATTTCTTTTCTCTCTGTTTGCTTGTTTGTCACATATGAATACTGCCCTCCCTCTGAGGTGTTGGAGGTAATATATGTGTCAATATACTATTTTAGCCAATACTCATGCTAACCTTCAGATGTTTGTAATTTTAGCTCAGATCTGTACTCCTGAGCATACTTAGCAGTCATGCTTAACCCTTCCCACATGTGACACTTCTGCACTGAAACCACTCCCCCCTCCCCATGGGGATCCATGCTTGGAGGAGACCTGGGTCTGGAACTCAAGCAGAGGAAACAGGTTTGGAGGAAGGGAACAGAGAAGCAGACATCAGATTAATTTTTATACATATGTGCCATCAAGTCAATTGCAGTTTATAGCAACCCTATGAATTAATGGTTTCCAAAACACTCTATCATGAACAGCCTTGCTCAGGTCTTGCAAACTGAAGGCCATGGTTTCCTTTATTGAGCCAATCCATCTATTTTCCTGCTGCCGTCAGGATAGCCAGTTTGGTGTAGTGGTTAAGTGTGTGGACTCTTATCTGGGAGAACTGGGTTTGATTCCTCACTCTTCCACTTGTACCTGCTGGAATGACCTTGGGTCAGCCATAGCTTTCATAGAGGTTGTCCTTGAAAGGGCATCTGTTGTGAGAGTCCTCTCAGCCCCACCCACCTCACAGGGTGTCTGTTGTGGGGGGGGGAAGATAAAGGAGATTGTGAGCCACTCTGAGAGGAGGACGGGATATAAATCCAATTTCTTCATCTTTTGTAGCATTATTATCTTTTACAGAAAGTCTTGTCTTTGTGACCAAAGAAGGATTGCCTTGATTTAGTCATTTTTGCCTCTACAGAGAATTTAGGCTTGAAATTGATTTAGAACCCACTTATTTGTCTTTTTGGTGATCCACAGTATCCATAAAACTCCAACTCTACATTTCAAAGGAACCTACTTTCTTCCTGTCAGCTTTCTTCATTGTCCAACTTTCATAAACATACATAGTAATGGGGAATACCATGGTATGAATTAACTTGATTGTGGTCACCAGTGACACATCCTTACACTTAAGAATCTTTTCTAGCTCCTTCATGGCTGCCCTCCCCAGTCTCAGTCTCCTTCTGTTTTCTTGGGTGCAGTCTCCCTTTTAGTTGGTGATGGAGCCAAGGAATAGAAAATCTTGAACAATTTGGATTTCTTCATTGTCAACTTTAAAGCTGTGTAATTTCCCAGTAGTCATTACTCTTGCCTACTTGATGTTCAGCTGTCATCCTGCTTTGGCATTTTCTGTTTTAACTTTCATCAGTAGTTGTTTCAAGTCCTCACTATTTTCTGCCAATAATGTGATGTCATCTGCACATCTCAAACTGTTAATGTTTTCTTTCTACTAATTCTCACTCCCCCTTCATCTAAATTGAATGAATCTTTTCTTATGTTAAATTCAGCTGATGTTCAGCTGTAAAAATTCTGCTTCAGCACTGTCTCCTTTAACCCTCATCAGTAATTAAAAAAAATACATACTTCACAAATGTGGAACTTTAAACTATTTTACTGAAATTGATGGGATATTTATCATGGTAACATGGAAAGAAGGCAACTTTTTGTGTCATTATAGTGACTTTATGGATTGTGTGTGGTCTGTAAAAGGCTTATAACTGGATGCATATGTTAGCTAAGGTGTGTGTTATTGTGCAAAAGCAGGTTAGATACTTGTAGCCATTTGAAGTTTCATCAGTTTTCCTGTTTGTGAACATGTTCACAGAAGATTTATTCACACACACACACTCACACACACATATAACAAGGCTATGTGCCATGGTGTGCACAGTTTATGAGAGCTGTGAGTGCACATGAATATAATTCTGTGTTAGGCAATGGTGTTACTATTTTCATTAATAACAATAGAAGTTGCAAAAGAGATGCAAGAGTACGTATGTATGAAGAATGTACACCATAAAACATTGCATGGACAAATGAAAAGAAATGGCTTATAGAACTATTGGAACTGTGCGTTTGGGGACTGATGAATGCATGAGTAAATGCTATGGTGGTGATAGTGCCCTGTGTAGGGATGAGGCATAAATTGAGAGGCTGATAAATTAAAACATGATGTAAGGATGACACTGAGGTTGAATTCATGTAGGAGGCCCAAGTGTGGTGTAGTGGAGGAGAGAGAATACAATTTTGTTGTTGTTCAGTCGCACAGTCGAGTCCAACTCTTTGCGAGTCACACCAGGCCCTCCTGATGTCCACCATCCTCCGAAGTCTGCTCAAATTCGTGATTGTTACATCTGTAACACTTCCAGCCATCTCATCTTTTGTCGTCCCCTTCTTCTTTTGCCTTCTGTCTTTCCCAGCATCAGGATCTTCTCCAGTGAGTGCTCCCTTCTCATTTGGTGGCCAAAGTATTTGAGCTTCAGCTTCAGCATCTGACCTTCCAGGGAACAGTCTGGGTTGATTTCCCTTAGGTCTGACTTCCCTTAGGAATACAATACAGTACAATAGAGAATACAATAGACTGGTTATAATAGATCATAGGGCACAGACACTGATGGGGAGTGCTGGTGACTAATTCCTGAAGATGCCAAGTGTGGAGATTCTAGAATACATTTGATCCACTCTAGAGAGGTATTTGGTTAAGTTTTTAGTATGTATAGCGTAGGTTGCCATTGTCTTCTTTCCTGGGGACCAAGGGTGACTGAAATTCCCCATGGTGCCTCAGTGCATCCTAAGACTGCAAGGTTCTTCAAAAAAACAGAAGCAGACATGAGGCCATGGCCTGAAAGCCCCTAGGAAACATCAACACTCCCTGCAAGTAAGATATTCAATCATTTGTAGTTGTTTTATGAATATAGTTTTAGGCTGCTTAGTTCCTACAATGCTGGTTGTAAGCCCTTGTTTTTTTTAATGGCTAACTTTTAAATGTTCTGTTTGGCATTGTGGTATTCTTTTACAAAGATTGTTACTTTGGTAGGAGACTGCTTTTTCTGTTCTTGACAAGGCTGAGGATGTATTTGTGTAGTAAGCCACCTCAGGCTAGTTTCTAGAGAGGCGGCATAAGACTGCATTTTCTAAAGAAATACCCTCCTTCCTCCATCCTGAGGAAGCATTCTGAAGAACTCAAAAGCTGCGCAACCAACTGTGTGGCGAGGTTTTGGGTTGGTCTGAACACCAGGTATGAATCGCAGGACTTTGGATTCCTGGTTTGTTTGGGGGCCTCTGGAACTTCTCTCTGGGACGCGGAGTTGGAGGGAGCGGAGCTGAGGCGGGGGAGCCGGAGGAGGCCTGAGAGGGAAGTTGGCGAGGACTGTGCCTGAGGCGAAGCGCGCCAGGGGCCCGGCAGGAGGGGATTCCAGCAGCAGCCGCCGCCGCCGCCGCCGCCTCGTCCTGCTGCTGCTGCTGAGGGCTGCTCGGCGCTGCTGCCTGACTCAGCTCGGCGGGGAGGCGTCTCTGCCCTTCCCGCCTCCTCGCTGCCTTTCGTCGCCGCTGACGCGCCGCTCGCCGCCTATTAATCGCCGGGCGCGGCAATGCCTGCCACTGTCGGGCTGAGGGAGGCGCGAGGCTCCCCGCGCTGCTGCCGGGCTGCGAGCTGCAGGGGCGGCGCAGGAGAGGCTGTGGCCGCTCTGAGCCCGGGCCGACGGGGCGGAGGATGGCCCGGGCGCGGGCGGCATGGAGTCGGCGGCGGGCGGCAGAAACTCGTCGGGCTCGGCGGGCGCCAACGGCACGGTGAGCGGCGGCGGCGGCGGCGGCGGCGAGGGGCCCGGCGGGGCCGGCGGGGAGGCCCAGGGCGGGAGCGCCATCCTCATCTCCTTCATCTACTCGGTGGTGTGCCTGGTGGGGCTGTGCGGCAACTCCATGGTCATCTACGTGATCCTGCGCTACGCCAAGATGAAGACCGCCACCAACATCTACATCCTCAACTTGGCCATCGCCGACGAGCTGCTGATGCTCAGCGTGCCCTTCCTGGTCACCTCCACTCTGCTCCACCACTGGCCCTTCGGCTCGCTGCTCTGCCGGCTGGTGCTGAGCGTGGACGCCGTCAACATGTTCACCAGCATCTACTGCCTGACGGTGCTCAGCGTGGACCGCTACATCGCCGTGGTGCACCCCATCAAGGCGTCGCGCTACCGCCGGCCCACCGTGGCCAAGCTGGTCAACCTGGCCGTCTGGGGGCTGGCTATCGTCATCATCCTGCCCATCATCATCTTCTCCAAGACGGAGACCAACACCGACGGCACGGTGGCCTGCAACATGATGATGCCCGAGCCCAAGCAGAAGTGGCTGGTGGTCTTCGTGGTCTACACCTTCCTCATGGGCTTCCTGCTGCCCGTGGGGGCCATCAGCCTCTGCTACATCCTCATCATCGCCAAGATGCGCATGGTGGCGCTCAAGGCCGGCTGGCAGCAGCGCAAGCGCTCCGAGCGGAAGATCACCCTCATGGTCATGATGGTGGTCATGGTCTTCGTCATCTGCTGGATGCCCTTCTACGTCGTCCAGCTGGTCAACCTCTTCGTCGAGCCCGACGACGCCACCATCAGCCAGCTCTCCGTCATCCTGGGCTACGCCAACAGCTGCGCCAACCCCATCCTCTACGGCTTCCTCTCGGACAACTTCAAGCGCTCCTTCCAGAGGCTGCTCTGCCTCAGCTGGATGGACAACGCCGCCGAGGAGCCCGTCGACTACTACGCCACCGCCCTCAAGAGCAGGGCCTACAGCGTCGAGGACTTCCCCCCCGACAACTTCGGCGAGTCGGCGGGCAGCGTCTACCGCAACGGCACCTGCACCTCCCGGATTACCACCCTCTGAGGAGGGCGAGGCCGCTGGCCCCTGCCTGCCCCCGACGGCGCCCAGCGAGGGAAGCAGGAGGACGAGCGGGACACCAAAGGGGGGGGGGCGGCAAGGAGGAGGAGGGGGCGCCTCGCCTTGCAAGGCTCAGCCAGCCGCTCTCTCCAGGAAGCGAGCTGTCGTCGGGTGGCTCGGCGCGGCCTTTTGGCCAGGGGGGGTGGTGGTGGTGGAGGGGGTTTTTCCTTAGCTGTTTCTCCTGACTGTGGCTGGTTCCGCCCGCCTCGCTTGTGTGTCGTCGAGCTTCGCCCCAGAGAGCGAGCGTCTCAGGTTGGGCCAGCGGCTGCCGTCCGTGCGCTTCTTCAGTGCCACACAGCGAGCCGCCGGGAGCGCTGCTCCCCCTTTCGCGAGACAAGGAATTAAGCGACCCCCACCCCCACCCCGGGGGGAGGGAGCCAGGCTTTCTTTCTCCGCACATTCCCACTCGCTGGGATTCTGCTGCCTGCCACAGGCCCTCTAAGCAGCGTTTCCCCGGGCCCAGCTCGGGAAGCTCAGAGCCGCTCTCTCATGGTTATGAGGACTTCACACGGGCTTGAGTGGGAGTGGGAGAAAGAGGTTCCCGGGTTTCCCAGTCTCTCCACCTGTCTTGGAAATCGTTTCAGTCTGACCGGCCAGCGTCCTTCCCCCTCTCCCCACAGCTGAGAAAGCCCACAGCTTCTTCCTGCCAAAGAAGACAGGCAAACAGTCTTTGGGGCGCCACAGATCCTCTGGATCTATCTCAGAAACAGCCCCAGGAAAACGGGAAGCTAAATGCTGGGTCACTTTCCCTGAGGGGAAGGAGGAGAGCGCTTTCACGCTCTGCCTTCCCCCCGCTACGAATTTCTGTTTGGCATTCAGCAGCGCTCCAGGGGAAATGGCAATCCATTTGGAAGGGGAAAGGGACCCGGTCTGCTAAAAAGCCAGACGATTATTTCATTATCTCGCAGCAACAGCAGGCTGCTGATAAGAGGGAGATAAATACCTCCCCCCCGTCCCCGCTGACTGTCAAGCGCTGGGCTCGGGGCTCCGAGGAATGTTTGATCTGGGAAACGTTTCTCTCCGTGGGTACATACAATAAAGGTGTGCAAATAAAGCCGTTTGGAGACCTGTGAGATGGCTGGTCTGGGTTGTGTGATAGCAGGGAGGCCAAAGGAGGAATGGCTACCTCTGTAAGAATAAAAGGGATCAACCAGTCCTGGCGGTTTCCGTTTCTGAAACAAAAATGGGAAGAACTTATCGCTATGTCTCTTTAAGACTTAACACTTAAGTTTATTTTGCCATGATCCACACAACATTTGCTTTGCTGGTCATTTCTCCCCAGAAATGCTGTTGAGATTAAGGTGACTTAAGGCTTCTAGAGTTCAGCTACTACAATCGCAGGGGAAGAACTGCCCTGTAAACTAATTTCCAAATGCCAACAGTAGCTCACCCTAGGCAACTCACAGGCAAGGCTGATGTAACCCGCTACAGCTATGCCTTCCTGACTGACTTTATTATCCCACAGACAACCGCAGGGTGCCTGTTAATCTTTGGACAGCTCCTCAAAGTGCAGTTGCTCTGGGAAACAATACCCATCCATAGCAATTGTAATGGTTTGGATCGAGGGCTGCCGAAGGATCGGTTCTTAAATGAAAAGGCTTCTGGACGAATCTCAGTAAAGCTGCCAAATACAGGCTCCATGTAGCTTGTTATCGGTAGTATCTCTGGCAGAAACAGAATGCTTATTTCCGACTTCACTAGGGACTAAAGAAGACTTCAAACAGGAATACTGCCAAACTGGGCCAAACCAAGCTGCCCATCTGACCAAACACCTTGTTTCCTAGAGTAGTTGGGACAGACCTCACAAAAACCAACTGTATATTTTAGAAAATATATAAAAGTGGAATTTTATACAAAAACAAGCAGCCCATCCCTTTTGGGGGTAGCCTCCTATCCATTTTTACATTATCAGCCTCCTCCTCATCAATTCACTACACTATGTCCAAGTGTCTCATTGTATGTCTGGTTTTTGAGAATCCAGTTTTAAAATGTGAGCCTGGTATGTTCTTTTTGTTTTATAAAATATGTCCTTGTGTGTTGTAGAAACTATTCTCTCTGCAACAGATTCTGCTGTTTACCAGTTCAAGGTGGTTATATTCATATCAAAGGTTGAGTTTGTTCAAAGCACTCTCTTAGAGGGGGAAAAGATTGTTACCATGGAAGAGGAATGCTTTTCAGTTCTTTCATTTTGGTTTCCTGTTTTTTATTGTTATTGTGCATGTTAGATCTGAGAAATTATTTGAAAAACAGTAATTTATTTTTGTTGTTCAAAATGACAGTGTTTTTTGTTTTATAAGAACCACATATATATATATATTCTGATAAAATTCACAGGCTAAAATTAAAAGAAAGGGGGCATATGGGATAGCAGCCGTTATGCTCCAAAACTTTGTGCTAGAACAATCCTACTAAATGTAATTTGCAAAATGACCAGGAACACTTAACAAAGAAATGTGTGTGTTTGTGAAACTGAAGACATTAAACTTCCTCAAACCAATACACCTATGATGTAAAAACTATTCTGGAACAAGTGCTTTGAGGACTGCAAATATAGTTGTGCACTGTCCTTAAAACAGAACACCTTTTCACTGGCACCATAATGCCATTAAATTAAATAAAAACTCCGAGCCAGTGAGGGGATAGCATGCTATAGGGAGGTCTGGGCTCAAATCCCTACTCTACCATGAAATTTACTGGGTAACCATGAGCCAGTCACCCTCCCAGCCACCTTGCGGGGATGTTGTGAGGATAAAATGAGGAAAACAGAATTCTATACTTGGTAAGATGAGAATGTATTTCTACATTGCAGATGAAAAACAGGAAATCTGGGATGTAATGTAGTTTAACACTGCATATTCACTTTTTCTATCTCCTTGATCATATTATTAGCAACATTATTACAAAAGTTAAAGAGGTATTTAAAGTTGCATTTTAAGACTTCATTAAACTGCACTAATACCTCAGCTTCTTATTACTTTTATTTATTATTTATGTAGTGCCATCGATATTTATAATGCTTTATGTATTTATTTTTGTGGCAAACAAGACTAGTCTGTTCTTAATGGAGCTCAGGGACATGATCCAGCCAAAGCTAAAAATTTTGAAGTTCCTTTTGACTTCAGTGAAAGCAACCTGCTGCTGAGTCCTATGCATTTTTCCTTGGGAATCCATTACCTTGTTCCATGGTGCTTACTCTCAAGAAAGTGCCCCAGGATTGCATCCTTAAGTACATGATTCACTCTCCCATTCAATTCTGTGGGACTCAAAAGTGCTTATCCATGGATGGATCAAGCCCTCCAGTTCATCAAAGAGTGAGATAAAAGGACATGAAGGGAGAAAAGAAGGACTAAAAGGAGATGTAAAGAATAAGGAAAGGAAAGGTCCCTTGTGCAAGCACCAGTCGTTTTTGACTCTGGGTTGACGCTGCTTTCACAATGTTTTCACGGCAGACCTTTTTACCAGGTGGTTTGCCTTTGCCTTCCCTGGTCAGTACACTTTCCCCCCAGCAAGCTGGGTACTCATTTTACCGACCTCGGAAGGATGGAAGGCTGAGTCAATCTCGATCCGGCTACCTGAACCAGCTTCCACTGGAATTGAACTCAGGTCGTGAGCAGAGGGCTCTGACTGCAGTACTGCAGCTTTACCACTCTGCACCACGGGGCTCCAGTAAGGAATAAACATAAGCATATATATTTAGGCTTTGTTTCACTTAGGGATACCAAGCTGTAAAGTGAACATTATTTGGATATGACTCATAAAACTATTTTATCTGTTCCACCAAAGGGGTTACCCTGACCTGGATAGCCCAAGCTAGCCCAATCTTATCAGATATTGAAAGCCAAGCAGGGTTGGTTCCAGCTAGTATTTGGATGGGAGACCTCCAAGAAATACCAGGGTTGTGACATAGAGATAGAGACAAGCAACGGCAAACCACCTCTGAATGTCTCTTGCCTTGAAAACCCTATGGGGTCACCATAAATCAGCTGTGACTTGACAGCACTTTGTACCATGATCAAAAGGGTTTAAAAAATGCTGCACACAGTCTGGTAATAAGGTTAATTTAAAACCCATGGAAAGAAAAAGGGAAACTGCCATTCACTTCAGTGCAATTATAAATAACATAGATTGTTTTATTATTAAACATCATCAACATGGGAAATCACTGAATTATGCTTAAAGCTTTCAGATCTGTATTTCAGTCCCTTCATTGTATTGTGGACTATTTGTTTGGAGGGCATTCACTTGTTTTCTAATTTTACTTTCTTCTCCGTTCAAGTTTATAACAAGTGAATACCCTGTCCCTTCTTTAATAACATGTCACTGAAATTAGAAGAATCATCAGATTCTCCAGAATGGACAGAAATTCCATTGTGCCATTTGTTTGCATTTACTTGAAAAAAGAGAGTCATATTTCAAACCAGGATCACTCTTTCCTTAAGAGTGTATCAATCTTGTGCTCTTATGCTGTCATTTTTCTTAGCAATACTGTAATTCAGTGTTAGCTTAATAAACAGATTAAACAATACTCTATCATCCATTTTTTTCTATTCCTGTGCAATCACTGGTCTGCTTTAATAGAAAGAGTATAGAGAAAGTATCTAATCCCAGACAGAGCTGAGATTTGTTGACACATTAAATGAAGTTTTGCTTTTTTGTTCATTTATTATCATGCAAAAACACTTTGACAGGAAGCTATTCTGCATTTTATAGTAGGCTAAATCAACATGCATTTATCTGTTTCTTAAGGCTTGCCAAGCTGACTAACTCTTGGATGGGGAATCATAAGAAATGAGAAAAACAAAAATCTAATGCCAGTGAATACTCAACCTGAATTTTCAGTATTAAATTGATTCAATAATTATCTATCATTTTGAAGAGATGGCGGGAAAGGGCCTTTGCTCTTATTTGTATCTCTATGGTGATTGTCCAGTGTTCTTATATTAGCAATTAGAGTACAACCAATTCAGTTTAATAGTGTAATGCTTGTAAGATCTGCAGCTGGACTGTTACGAAGACTAAGACTACCCAATGGAAAGATGCTAAAGGGGATAAAAACAAGTCCAGATTTCACAGAAGTTGCTTTTTTCTTTGAATGAGAATAATTTCTAACATGTACTTGCACCTTAGCCTGTTCATGTTTTTTTAAAGCTAATTTGTGGAAATAAACATTACAAACATGCAGTGGTGGAAAGCACCACACACACACCAAACATCCTGAAGTGCATGTTCCATATACCTTGAACACTGAACAAACACTCATCTCTCCAGTCAGCTACAGCATTAGTGCAATTTTAGGTGGATCTTTTCTTTATCTAACATATGATTTTTCACTATAGAATGTGACCAGAGGGTGTATCACTGCTTCAAGATGAAAGAATAGCCAGATTTGCCCCCTTTCAACCAGGGATTAGATTTTACTGCCATCCGGCTGCTGGCCTTTCCTTCCCTTTCTCTTTCCCTAGACTCCTCAAAGGCATTGGTGGAGGTTGGGTGGGAGCCGATATAGACCTAAAGTCATGTAAGTTGAGGGGCCACAATGAGGAGGGGAATCAAGTAGAACCACCCTTTTTCTGTCAGCAGAATATCAGTAGAATCCAACCTGATTTATTTTAGTGCAACTCTAATTTATATTAAACATTTATATGCCTCCTTTCAGTATGTTGCTCTAGAGGTGATTTACAAACAGAGTGACAGACAGTGCAAACCTATGCAGAATTACTGCATTCTAAACTCTTTGAAGTGAATGAGCTTCAACTGGAATAACTTTGCATAGGGATCAATTCAAAGCAGGTTTTAAATTCAGTGGGGCTTACTCCCAGGAAAGTGTCATTAGGATTACAGCCTTACTCCTATTGTTATGGCTGCTGTTAGCAGAAGGTCCCTTTCCTTTTTTTCTCTCCTTATACAGAATCCCTTTTGTCCCATGCAAAAATAGCTGCCATCTAATAGGAATGGCAGCAGTTTTCAGCGATATGCACAAGCTGCTAAATTAGTGGCAAGCTCTAAATGAGATGTGCTGTGCCAGCAAAATGATTGCTTAACTTGGAGCTAAGCAGCTGCTACACCACTGCAATATCACAGAGCACAACATGGGCATTTGTATGCAGAAATGCCAGGATGAGGCATTAGTTTGTTACTGGGCTGACCATTGAACTGCATTTCAAGTTTCCCCACAGCAAAAACTGCTGCCTCTGAAAACTGCATTAGAAATGAGGCATCCTTAATTATATTAGACTGAGATCCTGGTGTAACTGAAGTTGAGTAGGTTCTAACTGAACCTTATGGGATACAATCATGAGTGAGGCTTAAATCATACATGCTCTTGTAATATGGTAATGCTGCAAACACAGTTTCACTGAGGAAGCTATTTTTGTGCAGTTGTTCCCCATGAAACTGCAGAAATTTCTACCCTGCCAGCACAATTCTTTTTAAATGAGGGAGTTTAGAAATATTACTGATAACCCCTGTGAAACAAAACCCAGGGGCAGGGGGAATACATGCAGATGCAGGTAACTCTAAGATTGCTGCTTCTGTCTTTCATCGATATGCATCATATTTGAGGAAACATTCACATGTAACAATTTTATTCTGATGGAATGTCCCCAAGACACAAAATATGGCTCATGGGCAATGCTGTCATGGAAAAGATCCTGAGATATGAAAGTGAGAGTCAACTGCTTCATTTCATTTAGCTAAAATAGTACTGTGCAAAATAAATATCCTCATTAGAACATCTACATTTTTTAAAAAAATCAAAGAAACGCAGAAATAATAGGTGCATGGAATAAATTCCATTTTCTAAGATTTCTAGGCCTTGGAATTTGAACAATCTCCAGGGGTTAGCCACTGAGAAAATGAATCACAAATCTATAGAGGCAAATAAAATATTTTCTTCTCATTATGTATTCTACTCTGCAGATTGCTCTAGCAGAGAGTCCCATCAGACCACTAGCTGGAGACTGGAGTTTATAAGAAGAAAAATGCAAGCACAACAACTGAAGTTCTTTTAGGAGGGGGTGGGGATCACATTCAGAATATGTTGCCAGGGTATGGAATCATCAAGGATGGGGTGGGGTGTGTGTGTGTGTGTGTGTGTGTGTGTGTGAGAGAGAGAGAGAGAGAGAGAGAGAGAGGTGTTGTCAAGTTTCAGGGACAGATATGCAGAAAATAAAATATTTAAACTGGTCAAGAACATACTAGAAATTAGAGGTATAAATTATTATTATTATTATTATTATTATTATTATTATTATTATTATTATTAATAGTTTATTTATATTCCACCCATTCCCCCATAGGGGCTCAGGGCGGAGCACAATATAAATAAAATTTCATTAAAATCATATATTAATAAAATCATATACAATTATTCCATAAACAAAAAGCTTGGCAGAACAATTTTGATGAGATGGTGCAGTTGGACAGTGCAGTGAGTCAGCACAGTAGGATATACAGTAGGGGAGGTGAACTGATCTAGTGGGCAGATGCCCACTGCCTCACTCAAAGACCTGGTGGAACAGCTCCATTTTACAGGCCCTATGAAAGGCTAGTAAGCCAAGTAGGGCCCAGATATCTATAGGGAGCTGATTCCACCAGGTTGGGGCCAGGACCAAAAAGGACCTGGCCCTGGTAGAGGCAAGACGGACATCTTTTGGGCCTGGGACAGTCAGCCTATCCTGGGAGGTCGAACAAAGTGACCTTTGGGGCATATACAGGAAGAGACGGTCCCGCAGGTATGCTGGTCCCAGGCCGTGTAAGGCTTTGAAAGTCAGAACTAACACCTTGAAGTGAATCCGGTATTCTATGGGCAGCCAGTGCAGGCCACAGAGCACCAGCCACATGCTCACCCATATAAGTGATGCAGTCAGCCAGCGAGCTGCTGCATTCTGCACCCACTGCAGTTTCCGGATCAGCTTTAAGGGCAAGCCCGCGTAGAGCGAGTTACAGTAATCTAATCTGGAAGTGACCATTGCATGGGTCACTGTAATAATAATAATAATAATAATAATAATAATAATAATAATAATAATAATAATAACAACAACAATAATAATAACTTTATTTTTATATCCCGCCCTCCCCCGCCAAAGGCGGGCTCAGGGCGGCTCACAGACATGGAATTCCATGATTCAAGTAAAACAATGTAGACAGTTTTAAATATAATCAATTACATCATAAATTTTTTAAAATAGATAAAATATATAAATTAGGTGCTAAAATACTGTGGCCAAGGCTAGGGGGAAAAGATATGGTGCTAGTTGCCTGATCTTCTGTAGATGGTGGAAGGCAGACCTGGCAGTTGCTGCGACCTGGGCCTCCATGAAAAGTGAGGCATCCAGGATCACTCCCAAGCTCTTCACCTGTTGGCACTAAAACCGCACCATCCAAGGGTGGGAGCTGGGTATACAAACTATCCCCCCCTCGACTCAGGCACAGGACCTCCGTCTTTGCTGGATTTAACTTCAGTCGGCTCTGCTGTAGCCATCCCGCTACGGCTTCTAATGCCTTGGACAGGTGTTCAGGGGCAGAAGATGGTCTTCCATCCATCAACAGATAGAGCTGGGTGTCATCAGCCCGAAACCTTGGGCAATCTGGGCAAGGGGGCACATATAGATGTTAAATAATATGGGCGACAGAATAGCTCCCTGCAGCACTCCACATATAAGTACGTGCTGCATGGAGGTTTGGTCACCCAGCCTCACCCTTTGTCCCCCCCCCCTGGAGAAAGGAGGAAAACCATTTATTTATTTATTTATTTATTTATTTATTTATTTATTTATTTATGTATTTATTTATATCCCGCCCTTCCCACCAAGTGGCTCAGGGCGGCTCACAGCATAAAATCCAACATAAAATTAAGTTTAGGCATTTAACACAGTTAAAACATTTAAAACATTAGGAGCAACAGAAGTCTAATAGAACCACACATTGCAAGGCTGTCCCCCGTATTCCGGCGATGGCGAGGTGGTGGGTCAATAGGTCATAATCGACCGCGTCAAACGCTACTGATAGATTGAGAAGAATCAGCAGCGCCGATCTGCCTTGGTCCAGAAGTCTTCTTAGGTCAACTGCGAAAGCGACTAGTACCGTCTCTGTCCCATGGCCTGGGTGGAAACTGGATTGGAATGGGTCCAGAGCAGATGTTTCATCTAGGAAAGCCTATAGCTGCTCCACCACCGCTTTCTCAACTACCTTTCCCAGAAACAATAAATTTGAAACTGGGCGGTAGTTGGCTAGAACCATAGGGTCCAGTGAGGGTTTTTTCAAAAGTGGCCGAATTTCCGCCTCCTTTAACTTCTCTGGGAATGTCCCACTTGTCAGGGACAAGTTGACAATGTCACCTAGAGAAGCCCTGATATAATCCTGGCAAGACTTCACAAGCCAGGATGGGCAGGGGTCGAGGGGGCAGGTAGTAGGCTTCACTGCAGCCAGGACCCTGTCTACATCCTCCAGTGAGAGTCAACTGAATTGGTCCAATATTGGACCGTGTGACGGCCAAGGGGCTTCCAGTTCATGTACTGCATCAAATATGGCTAAGAGGTCCTGGTGGAGAGTCAAGATTTTATCTGCAAAATATGTCTCAAAAGCCTCAGTACCAATATCCAATTCCCTATCTTTTTGATTGCTCGATGGCAAAGTAGTCCAAATCGGGGCATTCTGCGCAGACTCGGAGGAAGGCAGCCGCTTGTCTCTTCGCTCCTACTAACGCTAAGTTGTTTTAATCTTTCAACTTTTATCTTGCCTTGACAGAAGGAATTGTTTTTAAATAATCTTATCCTATCACCTCACTTTTGATATTTGGTGCCTCTGTTTTGTCTTTCCCAAGCTCTGGTTGTTTAATTAGTCAATAAGCCTCTGCTTTCGTTTTCCTAATCAGAAGCTGCTGCAGCTAACGACCTACAGCTGAAGTTTTATAAAGTTTTATAAAGTTTTACATAGTCTTAGCCTGTCTCTCAAAGACAGGGTTTTGTTTTGTTTTGTTTTTTTTTTTAGAATCTTTTAATTTGAACTGAAGGTTGAAATTAAGTCAACTCCTGCAAAGCAACAAGGCGGAGTGCAGTCGGCTACAGAGTTGGCTCTGACAAATTTGGCTTTTAAAGATATTTTACGATATTCTTAGCAGATGTTGTGGCTTTTATCTGTAAGTTTTAAGACATTAGTTGTTTGGTATTTGTTTTATTTATTTATTTTTTTATTCATTTTTATCAGGACAGGGCTAATTGCCACCCAACAGAACCCTCTTAATGGCATCAGGCAAGCGGCCAAGAGAAGTGGAGGAGGAATCTGCTTCTTTGCCACTTTGCAAACAGTTCAGGATAGAGGACTTTTTTACCTTAAACAATAAGTCCAAATCTGCTCTGCCGTCATTTGCTATTGAAACATCGAATCGCTTCTCCCCTTTAGAAGACGAGGTAGAGCCTGCTGAAAAGGAGGAACCGACTAATGAATTGACTAATGAGTCTGATCACGAGGATGGCGTTGACTCTCAACTCCTATCTGGGGTGGGGGCTTTAAAGGTGCAGCAGAGTCAGCATGATAATGAAGAAAGATCCATGTCTTCTGACGATCTTGCCCCAATTACCCTTATTGCAAGCACAGTGGATTGTATCTTTAAAAAGTTAAAGAGTTTAGAAGACCAAATTCTTGACCTTTCTTTAGAACTAAAGAGACTATCAGTGTCAATGGATAAAGTCTACTTAGCCCAGCTGGATGATACCTCTATTGGTGCTCTAGCCCCTTTAAAGCGATGTCCGTCTGCAACTCAGGAGGTTGATCCCCGGAGCTCCTTTACGGAGTCTAAGGTCAGCGTGGGCCTTAAAAGGAACGTGCAACAATTGGTTCTACAGCCCAATAAGGTTTGCATCACTGTTTGTCCTTATGGCAGGAAGACCCCATGCTGGAGAAGTAAACTTTTAGCTAAATCCCATCTCTGTGAACTTCTTCATCTGAACTATCACAAAATTGACTTGATTACCATTGAATCTCTTAATGATCAGTCTCAAATGCAGAGGATTCTGCTTACCTTTCAATCCTCCAACATTCCTTCATTAATTTTGAGGCGAAAGAATTACCTATGGTCAAAGGGGGTTTTCCCTGTTCGATCTTTTATTAACTCTCAAACTAATGCTCTGCTGCCTAACCTGTCCGCAGGGGTCAGGACACGAAGTAATCCCCATCTCTTGAAGAACGCATCATCTTCAGCAGCAAAATATAAGGCTGCAATGTGTCTTAAGGTATCCAGATCTGGTCAGTCCCAAGCAAACCCCGAGTTGCATAATGAGTCATCAGTGCAGCCCTCTATGGATGTGACGCATAGTCCCCTTAATGTTTCATTAGAAGATGACCTTTTGCAGTCATTTGGGAGTCTTCCAGCAAAAGATCAACAGGCGATACTCATAAGACTTGAAGGTACTAAGCTGCAGCTGCAAAGGTCTTTAGAGCCGGGGAAATCAGTTCCTTCAATCAACCTAGATCCTGCAGGCAACCCCCTGCCCCCTTGTCCCCCATCAGCTGACTTAATTGATCTGTCTATGGAACTCTCTCTAACTGGCTCAAGGGCACCCCAACATAATGGTTGTATTTTCACTGATGACTCCAGGGTTCTAGAAAGGATATCCATTATCGATTGACTACCAGCTAGGGAAGCCACAAGGAAGATCCACATCATCTCCTGGAACATTGCTGGGTGGAAGAGTAAAGCGAATGACTCAGATTTTTTGGACTTTTTGAAATCCTTTGATTGTGTCTTCCTTCAGGAAACATGGGCAGAAGACAGTTTTAGACTGACGGATTTTAAAGTTTTTAATCTCCCCGCTTATAGATCTCACTCTAAAGGTCGCAGTAAAGCAGGCATGGCTGCTTTGGTGAAATCCAGCTTACCATTTAAGGTGATCCTCTTGGATCCTTGCCCGCCAATTGCCCAGGCTTTATTGCTGTCCTCCCCAGCACTGACCCTAATCATGATTAATGTTTATTTAGCCCCTTCTAATGGTGAGCTGGAGTTTGATGCTGTCTGGGAGAAATTTTCTGACTATGTGACGTCTTTGTCTAGGAAATTCCATACTGCTCAGCTCATGATTTTTGGTGATTTTAATGCTCGGATAGGCAGTAACAATCAGAAATGGATCTCTCATTTTGGCTTTGAAGCGGTTGAATCCCCTCCACTACAACTATGTTTACCCCGTTGTTCTAAAGATACTTTAACCAATAAGGCGGGTCTTAGATTAATTGAATTCTGCATAGCGCACAATGTTATAATATTTAATGGTCTCTCCAAATTTCCAGCTGCAAATGACTTTACTTTTTTTTCCACAAGGGGTTGCAGTGTGATAGATTTTTGTGTGGGCTCATCCAACCTTCTGTCATCTATCGATAACTTTTACATCGATCCGCGCACAGAAAGTGACCACCTGCCCCTAACTCTATCCCTACGATTGGATCTGGAGGTTAATATGGTATCACCTTCCCAATCCATGAAGGCCCCTGAGAATGTTCAAAAAAAAATCAAGTGGTCCCCGGCCCTAGAAAGGGAGTTTTCTTCCCTCTTTGGCTCTGAAGCGCTATGCAGATTAAGGGATTCAATCATTAATTCCAATTCAGATGATTCAATCCTTTCAGGATTTTCATTATTAATTGATTATTGTAGTGCCAAAGCTAAACCGGTGATCTTGTCTAGGTCTAGTTTCTCCAGCTGGTTCGATACAGATTGTTTAGCTTGGAAACAAGAACTGAGAGCTCATTTTAAAGAGGCTTGTCACTCCAAAGACCAATCAAAAATTAAGGCCTACATTGCTTACAAGACAGCCTACCTGGAGCTTACTACATCCAAAAAGAAAGCTTTCTTTCAGAATAAATGGGACCAACTTTACCACTCGATAAAATCTAACGATAATAAGGCCTTCTGGAGAATCATTTCAGGTAATCTAAAAAACAATTCTGTTACTGACCCAAATATCTCTGAGCAAACATGGGTTGATTACTTCTCTAACATTTTTGCTGCCCCATGTGTATCCCCTCCCATCTTAGCAAACCCCTCAGTTACTGATATGCCGGTCTGGCCTCCAGTAACTCTAGAGGAAATCAGTGAGTTATTGAAGGATTTAAAAGCGGGTAAAGCACCTGGCCCTGATGGCCTTCCCGCTGAGGTATTCACAAAGTTTGCCGATTGGTGGCTCTTGCCCCTTGCAAAATTGTTCTCTTTTATCGATCTGCATGGCTCCATCCCTGACTCTTGGCTTGACTCTATAATTATCCCAATATACAAAAAGGGGGGGTTGGAGTTACCAGAAAACTTCCGCCCCATTAGTTTATTATCTATAGTGGGCAAATTGTATGCAAAACATTTAGAACTCCGATTAACTGACTGGATGCGCCTAGGCAACATCATAGGTCCTGAACAGATTGGCTTCTCCAAAGGCAAATCTGCTATGGATCACTGCTGCACTCTGGCCTTCCTTGCTGAAAAATATATGCATACCGGGTCAAAAAAATTATATGCTGCCTTCATCGATTTGAAGGGTGCTTTTGATTCAATAGATAGAGCCCAACTATGGATCAAGCTAGGTTACCTGGGAATGGACCCTCGTTTGCTGTTTCTCTTGAGGAAACTTCATTCTAATACCTTTTGCCAAGTGAAATTTTCTTCTAGCGGTGACTTGACTAGTAAAATCCCAGTGTTAAAGGGGGTAAAACAAGGTTGTGTGCTGGCCCCACATCTTTTTAATTTATTTTTAACTGACCTGGCACAATTTTTGACCCCTATCAATGGTCATCCGCCTAAACTTGCAGGCCGAGCGGTCCCCTTATTACTTTATGCCGATGACACTACCATCCTCTCTTGTACAAGAGTGGGCCTGCAAAGGTATTTGAACGCCTTTTATGACTACTGTAATTGTAATTCACTCTCTATCAATTATGCCAAATCTAAAGTAGTTGTCTTTTCAAATTGCTGGGGCCCACAGAGATGGTTTATTGGCAATTCAACAATCGAGCAAACAAAAATTTTTAAATACTTGGGGATCACTTTTAACCACAAGTTAAGCTGGGTTTCACATCGTAACAACACCATCAACTTGGCTAAGTGTTCAGCTGCTCAAATTAAACAGTTTTTCTTTGCAAGGGGCAACCAATTAGTTCCAGCAGCTATTAAAGTATTCAAAGCCAAAACGCTTGCCCAAATCCTCTATGGTATCCCTATATGGATCTCAGCTTTTACCAGGAAAGTGGAGGGCATTCAAGCCTCATTCTTTAGACAAATTCTTGGTTTGCCAAAATGTGTGTCCTACTTTGCTCTCTGCTCTGAAGTGGGTCAGTCTTTGGTGGAGACAAAAGCCTGGATTGCAGTGTTTAAATTCTGGCTCAAAATTCATTTTAGAACAGATCCCAACAGCCTCCTTGATTGTATGAAAAGAGACCCATATATTTCGTCCTGGACAGCACTGCTTCTGTCTAAACTCAATCAATTGGGGTTAGAGGTAGATGATTTTTCTACCTCTGAAGAGTCATATATTTTCAGATGTATTAAACTGAGACTGTGGGAATTGGAGGAAACGAAATTACGGCCAACTCTCCCTTATACTTGCTCTCCAGCTTCCTTAGGTCTTTATGCTTTTTGTGGCAAAATGCCCAATTATCTATCAGACCTAACCACTCCAAGTCATCGCAGGGCATTTATGTTGGCCAGACTAAACGCGTTTCCCTCCAAAGTTTTACAAGGGAGATATCAGCGAGTCCCTTTAGCCGACAGACTTTGCTCCTGTGGAGCGAGTACCCCTGACTCAATCCAGCATATATTGCTTGATTGTTCTTTTTACCATAACCTCCGTAAAGATTTATTTGGCAAGCTTTCTTTTTCTCCAGATTTGTCTATTCTGCCACCCTGTTATTATTTATTGAGTGATACTGAGGGGGTGGTTAGTGAGGCTGTGGCAAAATTTCTGGCTGACATCCTTAAATTTAATTCTGACCATGTTTGAATGTATCTGTAAGCTCGGTTTTATTTTGATTTTATCTCCAATGTTTAAATTTTTATATTCTGTGTATTTTTATCTGAATCTATTATGCCATTAAAGGTTTGGTATGGTAAGTAGTCCAAATCACTCTAAACAATTGAGCTGGGCACGATTTCGCAGACTCTATGGAGGCTGCATAGAAATTCTTCTTAGCGGACTTTACAGCCTTCTCATAGACTTTCATAAGTGTTCTATAAGAAGTTCTAGACTCTTCATCAAGGGCACACCGCCACACTCGCTCTAACTGTCTAAGCTGTCGTTTCATCCTTAGTAGGTCCAAGGAATACCAAGGATCTGCCTTGGTACGACAGCGAAGAGGGCGCTGGAGGGCAATGTCATCAATGGCAGTGGAGAGCCGGGTATGCCAGTCCTCCGCTAGCTCATCTAATGACCCACCAGAGGGCATCGGGTCCCGCAGGGCCTCCTGAAACCGCTCTGGGTCCATTTGGCTCTGCGAGCGAGCATAAATTGGCTCGCCACCTAAACAGGATTGCAGTTGCATGTCCAATCGGACTTTCACGGCATAGTGGTCTGACCATGGAACAGCATTTGCTGTTACCAGATCCACCAATATCCCTGCCCCGAAGATCAGATCCAGTGTGTGCCTGGCCTGGTGTGTGGGGACCGATACAACTTGGCTGAGTCCCAGTGTCTCCATGGACGACACCAGGTCCTGTGCCTGCAAATATGCTGTTCCTTTGAATTAGCAGTCACCTACCACTATTGTCCTGCCTCTACTGAATGAGGATTTGGCTCCTTCCCCAACTGAAAAACCCCCGACATAATAATAATAATAATAATAATAATAATAATAATAATAATAATAATAATAATAATATAATAATAAATTTTATTTATAAGAACATAAGAACATAAGAGAAGCCATGTTAGATCAGGCCAATGGCCCATCCAGTCCAACATTCTGTGTCACACAGCGGCCAAATATATATATATATATATGTGTGTGTGTGTGTATATATACACATACACATACATATATATATATATATATATATATATATATATATATATATATATATATATATATACACATATATACACACACACACACACTGTGGCTAATAGCCACTGATGGACCTCTGCTCCATATTTTTATCTAACCCCTTCTTGAAGGTGGCTATGCTTGTGGACGCCACCACCTCCTGTGGCAGTGAATTCCACATGTTAATCACCCTTTGGGTGAAGAAGTACTTCCTTTTATCCGTTTTAACCTGTCTGCTCAGCAATTTCATCGAATGGCCACGAGTTCTCGTATTGTGAGAAAGGGAGAAAAGTACTTCTTTCTCTACTTTCTCCATCCCATGCATTATCTTGTAAACTTCTATCATGTCACCCCTCAGTCGACGTTTCTCCAAGCTAAAGAGCCCTAAGCGTTTCAACCTTTCTTCATAGGGAAGGTGTTCCAGCCCTTTAATCATTTTAGTTGCCCTTTTCTGAACTTTCTCCAATGCTATAATATCCTTTTTGAGGTGCGGCGACCAGAACTGCACACATCCCGCCCTCCCCGCCTAGGCAGGCTCAGGGCGGCTAACAACAGTTCAATAAAATTATACAATATAGAATATACAATATAAGGTGATTTAAAACAACATTGAAATTATACATTAATTTAAAACAACAATCTAAAACCAGTTCGAATGTCTGGGTCATTCCATAATTTAAATGGCGGTGATCTTCCTGATGTTATTCTGTACACTTATATTATGGCAGGGGTCACTAGATAAATCATTGGTGGATTAAACAGCCATCCTATCAACGTCTACAAAAGCCTGTTTGAAAAGGATGGTCTTACAGGCCCTGCGGAATTGGTCCAAATTCCGCAGGGCCCGTACCTCCTCCGGAAGTTGATTCCAAAGGCACGGGGCTATAACAGAGAAGGCCCGTGCCCGCGTACTCTGTAATTTTGCCTCCTTTGGCCCAGGGATAGTCAGCGTGTTCTTCCCTGCTGACCTCAGTGCTCTTTGGGGCTCATATGGGGAGAGATGGTCCCTCAGGTAGGCAGGTCCTCGGCCATATAGGGCTTTAAAGGTGATAACCAGCACTTTGTATCGGACCCGGTATGTAACTGGCAGCCAGTGCAGTTCACGCAGCCCCGGCTGTATATGCTCCCATTTCGGGAGTCCTAATAACAGCCTGGCCGCTGCGTTCTGCACTAGCTGCAGCTTCCAGGTTCGACACAAAGGCAGCCCCATGTAGAGGGCATTGCAGTAGTCTAGTCTTGAGGTGACCGTCGCGTGGATCACTGTTGCCAGGTCCCGGCGCTCCAGGAAAGGAGCCAGCTGCCTTGCCCGCTTCAGGTGGAAAAATGCCGACTTGGCAGTGGCCGCTACCTGGGCCTCCATTGATAGTGAAGGCTCCAGTAGGACTCCCAGGCTCTTGACCCGGCCCGCCGCTTTCAGCGGCGCACCGTCAAAAACCGGGAGAGGTATTTCCCTTCCCAGAGCGCCGCGCCCCACGCAAAGGACCTCTGTCTTCGTCGGGTTCAGCTTCAACCCACTCAGCCTAAGCCAAGTTGCCACGGCCTGCAGTGCCCGGTCTAAATTTACTGGGACGCAGTCAGGCCGGCCATCCATTAGCAGATAGAGCTGGGTGTCATCCGCATATTGATGACAACCCAGTCCAAAACTCCGGGCAATCTGGGCAAGGGGGCGCATGTAGATGTTAAATAACATCGGGGAGAGAACTGCTCCCTGAGGCACCCCACAATCTAGTGTGCGCCTCCGGGAGAGCTCACCCCCGATTGCCACCCTTTGTCCCCGACCTTTGAGGAAGGAGGAAAGCCATTGTAAAGCCAGCCCCCTGACCCCTATGTCGGCGAGGCGGCGGGTCAGTAGCTGATGGTCGACCGTGTCGAACGCTGCCGACAGGTCCAACAACATCAGCACCGCCACGCCACCTCGATCCAGTTGCCGCTGGAGGTCATCTGCCAAGGCGACCAGCACTGTCTCCGTCCCGTGGCCCGGGCGAAAGCCGGACTGGCAAGGGTCTAGGATGGAAGCGTCATCCAGAAAACCCTGTAGTTGCAGCGCCACTGCCCTCTCAATAATTTTACCTAAAAACGGTAAATTAGAAACCGGTCGGTAATTTGCCAATTCGGCCGGATCTGCTGTACATTTTTTCAGGAGGGGGTGGACCAAGGCCTCTTTCAGAGGTGATGGAAAACGCCCCTCCGAGAGGGATCTATTTATTATGTCCCGTAAAGGACATCTAAGCTCCCTCTGGCAAGCTTTAATCAACCAGGAGGGGCAAGGGTCCAAATCGCAAGTTGTTGGGCGCGCAACAGAGAGAATTCCGTCGACTTCCTCCAGGCTGAGCGGGTCAAACCGACCCAACTCCAAACCCGAAGACAGGCGTGGAGCCTCAAGTTCCCGTACTGCATCCAATGTGATAGGCAGGTCTTGGCGGAGCGACGTGATTTTATCTGCAAAATATTTCGCAAAAGCCTCACAGCCAATCTCTAATTCCCTAACATTTGGTTTGCCTTGAGGCAATGTAGTAAGGTCTCCAATTATTCTAAATAATTGTGCCGGGCGCGAATTTGCAGATGCAATCTTGGCTGCAAAGTAATCTCTCTTTGCGGCCTTGACTGCCATCTCATAAGACTTCATAAACGTTCTATAAGATGTTCTCGTCGCTTCGTCCCGAGTATGCCGCCACTGCCTCTCTAGTCGTCTGAGCCCCTGTTTCAGCCGGCGTAGCTCCAGGGTATACCATGGAGCCAGCCTCCTGCGAGGGCACAGAGGACGTCGAGGTGCGATCTCGTCGATGGCCCTGGTTAGCCGGCCTTGCCAGGCCTCCACCAGGTCATCGAGGGAATTGCCAGGGGGCCAGGGGTCCCCCAGTGCCATTTGGAACCGTTCCGGGTCCATCAGGCTCCGGGGGCGAGCCAAAATAGGCTCTCCGCCCATACAGGGTTGGGGTGGCATCCCCACACGGGCCTTGAGGGCTAGGTGATCCGACCATGGTACCGCTTCTACCGCGATATCATTCACCAAAATCCCGGACGCAAAGATCAGGTCTAACATGTGCCCGGCCTGGTGCGTGGGTGTCGTAACAAATTGAGAGAGTCCCAGTGTCACCATGGAAGACACTAGGTCCATCACCTGAGTGGAGGCCGAGTCGTTGGCATGGACGTTGAAATCACCCAGGACCATAAGCCCTGGGTACTCCAACGCCCAGCCCGCCACAGCCTCCATCAGGGATGGTAAGGCGCTGGCCGGTGCGTTAGGCGGACGGTACACCAGCCAGATCGCCAACCCCTCTCCGACATCCCACGCCAGACCGGCACATTCAATGCCCTCAATCTTTGGGCCCGGGAGAGCCCGGAAGGAGTAACCCTCCCGTATGAATAATGCCACTCCTCCCCCCCGCCCACTATTCCGTGATTGGTGAAAGACCGAGTAACCTGGGGGGGTCATCTGGGAAAGAGCCACTGTCTCCCCATCTCGCACCCAGGTCTCAGTCACGCAAGCCAGGTCCACGTCCTGCTGGAGCAGGAACTCCCTGAGGGTCGTGGTCTTATTATTTACGGACCTGGCGTTGCATAACACCAATGACGGAGACAGGCTATTCCTCTTGGCCCCACTACCTGTCACCGTTGGGATGGGAAGTAGACTGGAAGGGAGCCGAGCACCATATTGTCTCCGTCCCCTTCCCTTACACCTCTGTCTATTCCCACCGTCATACCTTCCCCTCCCCAAGAGCACTGGAATCCCTGGGCCAAGCATCCATGCCTATGCCCGGGGTGATCTTACTAGTACTGGACAGCTTCACCTCCCCCCCAGGTTCTCCCAACCTACAGTTGATTCGCACCCCACCAGCCACTCTGGTCTCCCAGTTACAGACCCACTACCTAAAAAAACCAACTACAAACATAAGACCAAGTTGCAGACCAAGGCTTGTTGCTTGACTTCCTATAAAGTGTTTATCCTCCTTTCTCCTTTATTTACAAAATAAAAATAAAAATTGGAGTGAACTAAAAATTGAGAACCTACACAGTGCAGTTCTATGCTTCTCTTTTCTTGAGAAAAATCAGGTTCACGCAGTGTGAGTTTTAATATGGATGATACCAGACATGCAATAGGGCTATATCAGTAACTGTGTGTGTGAATGTATGTGTGTACACATTCATACACATATATTATGAAAAATGAGGGGGGCAGTTGGGTTGGCAGAATCAAGGGGTTCTCATTGATCCGTGAAGAGTTATTTATTTATTTAAAAAAATCTGTCTGGAATAATATTCAGGACATCTCGCATAGACAAACATTTAACCAGTGTGTTTGCTACTTATGCTAAAAAAAAAAATCCAGATGCAATTAGAACACATGGGCTGGTAACAAATGACCGGTTTGGGGTGGCTTGCAGCTGCCCTGAACAAAGTCGGCCTGAAGAAGAGCGCCCCGGAGCTTCCGGACGGCTGCAGGAAGGGGCGGGCCTTGGGCTGCCAGGGAGCGTCTGGAATGCTCCTGCTGTCCGGCTCGCAGCTCCCCGGGCACTCTCCGGGCGCCTCCCAGCTTTCCAGATGGCCAGGATGTGCCTCAGAGGTGCTGCAGCAAAAAGGTACCACTTTGAAAGGGGTACCTTTTCGAGCTGGCTCCCGGCCAGTCTGGGATGGGACTGGGGCGGGACGGGACGGGGACAGCAGGCAGATGTGTGCATGTGGACGTGCTTTTTTGGTCCACCTGCCTCCCGTCCCCTGGGCAGCTTTAAACGCCCGTCTGTTCTCATCCATGATGTAACAAAAGTAAGGAAACAACCCTAAGCAAGTCTACTCAGAAGTAAGCCCTATGTTATTTAATGTCTTCTTAAGAGTTTAGCTTAAAGAATCCAATCAAAGTGTTGTGGGAAAATGAACCCAACCCAAAAAGCATTTCTGTACACCTTCTAAACAGATATGATTTCACCACATTCATTTCAAGTAGCAAATATGCCCTACAAATCCACACCCACATGGTGACAACTATGGTACTGTTCATGGCACACAGTTTGATTAGTCACATTTCTGGCTCCTGCCTAGTGTGGTAGCTGTCACCATGTGGGGTGCATTGATAATAAGTATTTACTATCATGCTTGATCACATGAGTCACATGCCAAGTCTATCTTTGTTTGACTCAGATTGCATCTCTCACCTTTCATGCCATATTTGGTTTTATACAATTTATTTTTTAGTTTGCCTCCTAGTTTACACAGAAATCTTTATGACTGAATTACCCTAAAGGCCAATCTAAAGCAAAAAAATAACCATCTGAATCTTTTTATAAGTACCTTATGCTACAATTGCTGCATTGTGCTAAAATGCACAAATGTCATTTAGAAAATTCTGTACCTAGAGGAATATGTTTTATTTCAGGACCAGTGGAGGATATTTTGAGGCATTTTTTGTTACAACACCTAGGTGAAAATAGTTGCATCAGGAAAAAAAGAATAAAAGAATAAGAAGAATATTATGTATTTGATTCATTTTCCTCTTTTAAGGAACAAGGTGGCTCAAATTCAACTCTCCTTTTCTCACCAGTGGGGAAGTGGCTTACAATCTTACTTCCTTCATGTTGTCCTCACATCAGCCACCCTGTGAGGCAGGTTAAGTTGACAGTGACTGGTCCAAGGACAACCAATGAACTTCCATGGTAGAATGAGGATTCAGGTCTGGTTCTCCCAGATCCCAGTCTGACACTAATCACTAAACTATGATGGCTCCAATACTCCCTCTAAGCTGTGGAGTCTTGTGAGCAAAAATTCAGCTTCATGAGCTGAGTTTGTTTTGGGGTCATTTTTCCTGAGCTAAGACAAAAAAGTGTGAGCCGGAGGATAAAAATCTGTGCACTAGCTCATACTAACTCAGCTTAGAGGGAACACTGGATGGCTCTTCAGCTGTTTCCCCCCACCCATTCCAAATTGCAGGTTCTCTTTATGAGTCTATATCCATATGTTGAAAGCGAGTGTAGTGATGACAAGCAGTGCTTAAGTTATCAAGCCTTCTGGTACTCTTCATTCAGTTTTAATGGAGAATCTAGACAACAGTGTTTGCAACCCATTAATTAATCTTTTTTTTAGCATTATTTTTAGCCTACCTGTCTCCAAAACCATAGTGGGTTACAATAGTTCAAATGACTGAGAATCATTCAACCCTATGGCAGATAAACCATATGTCAACACCAGCTAATTAACAGCTAAATAAGAACCCAGGCATTTGTTTTGAAAGGCCTCCTAGATAATTCTGCTTCATATAGATCCAGGTGGGTGGCTCAAGCATGGAGGTGACCTTACCGCATTTTCATCTCTGAAGCAGAGCAAGTGTAGAGTTATCTCCCCTGTCTCCAGACCAGAGAAAAACATTCCAGTCTACCATTCCAAATTACATTACATTCTACTATTCTGATTTATTATTCCAAATAAGAAATAAAATAAAATAAAATAAAGAGGATGCATGGCTCTTCTGGGGGATTGGTGGGAATATAGATGTCAGGGCTGAATAAGATTAGCATATGCAGTAAAATGAGAAACCAATATCCTTCTTAAATCCTGAAGATTACATTGTTCTGAATGTTGTAATAACTTGCAACTGAGCAATTTCCCTTGCTAGTCTGCTCCTGAAGTTCCTTTGCAAAAAAAGTGCTACTTTGAGGTCACCCATTAAAAGTCCTGGAAGGTTGACGTGTTCTCCTACATGTTTTTCAGTCTGGTTCTTTATGTCAGATGTGTGCCCATTTATCTTTTGGCATAGGGATTGACCTGTTTGCCCTAAGTAGAGAACTAAAGGGCATTGTTGGCATTTAATGGCATATAAAGAGAAAACCTGTAGCAAGACAGGCCCACAAGAGATAATAACAGAACACCACTAGTCATCACATACAGCTCTCAACTCAAAACAGTTCAGCACATCATCAACAACTTACATCCTCTACTCCTGTGGTCCCCAACTTTTTTTGGCACCAGGGACTGGTTTTGTGGAAGACAATTTTTCCATGAACCAGCGGGGAGGGGGGCACAATGGAATGATTTGGAATGATACAACTGTGCACTTTATTTTGGTGTGAAGACTCTTATCTGGGAGAACTGGGTTTGAATCCCCACTCTCCACTTGCAGCTGCTGGAATGGCCTTGGGTCAGTCATAGCTCTTGCAGAGCTGTCCTTGAAAGGGCAGCTTCTGAGAGAGCTCTCTCAACTCTACCCACCTCACAGGGTGCCTGTTCTGGGGAAGATAAAAGAGATTGTGAGCCACTCTGAGATTCAG
This sequence comes from Heteronotia binoei, assembly GCF_032191835.1. Lineage (NCBI taxonomy): Eukaryota > Metazoa > Chordata > Lepidosauria > Squamata > Gekkonidae > Heteronotia > Heteronotia binoei. Next base: position 55,217,038 of record NC_083243.1, on the reverse strand, counting down.
AGTGGAGGGCAGCATATAAATCCAATGTCTTCTTCTTATTATTATTATTACATTGTAATATATAATGAAATAATTATACAACTCATGACCTGGTTGCTAACAGGCCATGGGCCGGTACTGGTCCATGGCCCAGGGGTTTGGGACCCCTGCTCTACTGGATAACAACAGTCCTATTTCACAAGTACTGGGGGACAAACCTTTTCTTGTGCACAGATAGCCCCCAATCTCAAGCAGCTCCTCGCCCACAATAGTACAACATCTAGTTTGAACATGGACCCCGGAACCAGAGTTTGCAATAAACCCAGATACCAACTTTGCTACCACATATTCCCAGACCACACAATCACTGGACCTAACAACATCAACTACACCATCCCAGGCTTATTCACATGCTCATCTTCTAACATTGTATATGTAATTAAATGCCAATAGTGTCCTTCGGTTCTTGACATTAAGAATCACACGATTGAGAAACCTGTAGGAAGAACACTTCAGGGCATGACTGAGTAGTGGTCAACTTAGCTTCTCTACAGGAAGGAGGAACTAGAAGGTGTTGATTGCTAAACAGAAACATACTGGCAAATCATTACATCCCAAGGTTTCCTCTTTCATCATCCTATCTTTTTTTCAGAGCTGATTTCTGATGAGGTTTCTGATGCAGTGTTAGCTTGTCCAGTCCAGATGGGCAAAATACTAGCGATTTCTCAGGGCTACTACCATTTTAAATTTTCTGTCTTCCTTTTCTGCCCACAACTTAATGAAAACTTCCTGTTCACCAGCAGTAGTACAAGATACTCATAAATCAATGGTTAATTACCAGTTCTATCAGCCTCAGTACTGCTTTTCATGTTGAATCGATTGCTTATGTTTTGTTTTAATTTTTATGACGGTAATTTTCTAATCTTTTTTTTTATAACTCCTGCAAAGAGCTGTATTTAATATCTTCCCCTCCTTCCAGCCCTTATGGAATAAGACTAACCATTGATTCATGGATGTTTCAGTCAGCCACAAGTGACCAGGAAGTAATTAATTAAGCTGTAAAACAAAGGAACAAATGAAAAATTATAAGGGAAAGTAAATTTTACTGAATGGCAATTACTCCTCAGTAAATACATTGTAGGATCTTGTGCTAGTCTATAGTAAATGCTATATCTATATGGGTTCTAGGAAAAAAGCACAAAGGAAAAATGCCCAAAGGAAAAAACCCCACGGACATAAATGCTTACAGGAAATAAACCCACATGGAAAGAAGCCCAAATGGAAAAAAGCTCATACTGAAAGAAGCCCACATGGAAAGAAGCTCATACTGAAAGAAGCCCATATGGAAAGAAGCCACATGGAATAGGGTTGCCAACTCCAATTCAAGAAATATCTGGGAACTATGGAGGTGGAGCCAGGAGGCTTTGGGAATGGAGCCAGGTTGTGACAAGCACAATTGAACTCCAAAGGGAGTTCTGGCCATCACATCTAAAGGGACCACACTCCTTTTAAATGCCTTCCCTCCATATGAAATAATGGTTAGGGGCACCTTCTTTTGGAACTCATAGAATTCGCCCCCTTGGTCCAATCCTTTTGAAACTTGGAGGGTATTTTGGGGGAAGGCACTGGATGCTATGCTGAAAATGTGGTGCCTCTACCTAAAAAACCCAGCCCCCCCCCAAAGCCCGAGATACCCATGGATCAATTCTCCATTACACCATTTTTTTTAATTAATTCCAACTGTGTTTATTGATTTCTTCCTTCCAGATACTTGCCAGAGTCAGTCCTGCTTAGCTTCTTAGATCTATGAGGTCTTAACTACTTCTGCTATTTAAGAAACAGAAGTTATCACAAGCAGGCAGTAATATGCCTAATCTAAAAACCATACATTTTGATATTCCTGAAAAATATAGGCAACTGATACTTCACAATTCCGGTGTGAAAAAAATCCAGACAGAATTTTTTAGGTGATAGAGATCTTATGCTTGAATTAAACAAAGATACTATCTATGGAGATGGCACCTTTGATAAAGTGCCAAATATGTTTCACCAACTGTACACATGGCATGCCAAGGTGGGTAATTCATGCCAAGGTGGGCAGAGAGAGAGGGGGGGTCTTTGTAGTCGGTGATTCGATCCTTAGGCAAGTAGACAGCTGGGTGACAAAACCGCGTATTGACCGTATGGTGACTTGCCTGCCTGCTGCGAAGGTAGCGGACATTACATGTGTTGTAGATAGGCTGATAGACAGTGCTGGGGAGGAGCCAGTGGTCGTGGTGCATGTTGGCACCAACGATGTGGAGAAATGCAGTCGTGAGGTCCTGGAGGAAAAATTTAGGCTGCTAGGCAGGAGACTTAAGGCCAGGACCTCCAAGGTAGCCTTCTCAGAAGTGCTACCTGTTCCACGTGTAGGGCTGGAGAGACAGGCACAAATTAGAAATCTCAACGTGTGGATGAGACGATGGTGTAGGGAGGAAGGGTTTAAGTTTGTTAGGCACTGGGATGCTTTCTGGAACAAGCAGGAGCTGTACAAAAGAGACAAATGCTAGAAGTGTTCAAAGTAAAATTGGTGAGTTGGAATGTTTAGTGTTGGGGGGAAACATAAACATTGTGGGAATTTCAGAAACTTGGCGGAATGAGGAGAATCAGTGGGACATGGTGATTCCTGGATATAAGTTATATGAGAAGGACAGGGAGGGAAGGGTTGGAGGTGGGGTGGCTCTGTATGTCAGAGAGCGTATACAGTCCAGTAAGACTAAGGTCAGAGAATTAGATTCCCTTCTAGAAATGCTTTGGGTCGAAAGAGAGTGCCCAAAAGGAAATTTAACTATGGGAGTTTGTTATCGCCCACCAAATCAAAAGATAGAGGACAACTATAATATGATGGAAGGTTTAAAGATAGCGGCTAAATGTAAAAACTGCGTCGTCATAAGTGATTTTAACTACCCGCAGATCGATTGGGTCAATATGTGTTCAGGTCGAGAGAAAGAGATTGAGTTTCTAGATGCTCTCAATGACTGTGCTATGGAGCAGATGGTTACAGAACCTACCAGGTGTGGGGCGATCCTGGATTTGGTCCTAAGTAATGCCCAAGACTTGGTGAGAGATGTAAAAGAGATCGCATCGCTTGGGAGCAGTAACCATAGTGTTATTGATTTCACCATTTGTAATAATAATAATAATAATAATAATAATAATAATAATAATAATAATAATAATATTTATTTTTATATCCCGCCCTCCCCCGCCAGAGGCGGGCTCAGGGCGGCTCACAGACATGGAAATTCCATGAATTAGATAAAACAATATAAATAACAATTATTAGATATAGTTAATTACATAATAATTTAAAATGAATAAAATAGATAAAAATAGGTGCTATAAAAATACTGTAAGTTGTAATATCCACAAGATGGCTAAATAGCTACACATCAGATTAGCCAGGTTCTGTCTCAAAAGCCAGCTGGAAAAGAAATGTTTTACAAGCCCTGCGGAATTGATTCAAGTCCCGCAGGGCTCGTACCATCTCTGGAAGATGATTCCACCATCGAGGGGCCATTACCGAGAAGGCTTGCTCCCTGGTTGTCTTCAGTCTAGCCTCTCTTGGCCCAGGGATTGTTAGAAGATTCTGAGAGCTAGATCTCAGTGCTCTCTGGGGAACATATGGGGAGAGGCGGTCCCTTAGGTAGGCAGGTCCTCGGCCATATAGGGCTTTAAAGGTGATAACCAGCACTTTATAGCGAACACGGTACACAACAGGTAGCCAATGCAGATCCCGCAGCCCAGGCCGCGCATGTTCCCACCGTGGTAGTCCCATTAGCAGCCTGGCTGCTGCGTTCTGGACTACCTGGAGTTTCCGTGTTCGGTATAAGGGCAGCCCCATGTAGAGGGCATTGCAGTAGTCTAGTCTCGAGGTGACCATTGCGTGGATCACAGTTGCTAGGTCGCTGCGCTCCAAGAAGGGAGCCAACTGCCTCGCCCTCTTGAGATGAAAGAAGGCGGACCTAGCAGTGGCAGCTACCTGGGCCTCCATTGATAAAGAGGATTCCAGCAGCACTTAGGGAGTTGCCCCAAAAGACCAGCACAACCACGTTTAACTTTGAAAGGGGTAAATTCTCTGAGATGAGGAGGCATGTGAAGAGGAAACTGAAAGGAAAGGTAAATACAGTCAAAACCCTTTGGGAAGCTTGGAGGCTATTTAAAGCTACAATCCTAGAATTACAGATAAAATATATACCACAAGTTAGGAAAGGCACAAACAGGTATAAGAAAAGGCCTGCATGGTTAACAAACAAAGTAATGGAAGCTGTAAAAGGTAAGAAGGACTCCTTTAAGTGGTGGAAATCTAGTCCAAGTGAGATTAATATAAGGGAACACAGGCTGTGGCAAATCAAATGCAAGACTGTGATCAGGCAGGCAAAAAGGGACTATGAGGAGCATATTGCAAAAAACATAAAGACCAACAATAAAAATTTCTTCAAATATATTAGAAGCTGGAAACCAGCCAGGGAGGCAGTGGGGCCCTTAGATGACAAAGGGGTAAAAGGATTACTGAAGGAGGACAGGGAAATGGCTGAGAAATGGCTGCATTTTTTGCCTCTGTCTTCACTGTGGAAGATGAGAAGTGTTTGCCCGCTCCAGAACCACTAATTTCGGAAGGGGTGTTGAAAGACCTGAGTCAGATTGAGATGACAAGAGAGGAGGTCCTACAATTGATTGATGAATTAAAAACTAATAAGTCACTAGGTCCAGATGGCATACATCCAAGAGTTCTGAAAGAACTCCAAGTTGAACTTGTGGATTTCTGACAAAAATATGTAATCTTTCATTGAAATCTGCCTCCATTCCTGAGGACTGGAAGGTAGCAAATGTCACCCCCATCTTTAAAAAGGGTTCCAGAGGAGATCCGGGTAACTACAGGCCAGTCAGTCTGACTTCTATACCAGGAAAGTTGGTAGAAACCATTATCAAGGACAGAATGAGTAGGCACATTGATGAACACGAGTTATTGAGGAAGACTCAGCATGGGTTCTATAAGGAAAGATCTTGCCTCATTAACCTGTTACATTTCTTTGAGGGGGTGAACAAACATGTGGACAAAGGAGACCCGATAGATATTGTTTACCTTGACTTCCAGAAAGCTTTTGATAAAGTTCCTTATCAAAGGCTCCCTCGTAAGCTCAAGAGTCATGGAGTAAAAGGACAGGTCCTCTTGTGGATCAAAAACTGGCTAATTAGTAGGAAGCAGAGAGTGAGTATAAATGGGCAGTCTTCGCAGTGGAGGACGGTGAGCAGTGGGGTGCCGCAGGGTTCAGTACTGGGTCCCATGCTCTTTAACTTGTTCATTAATGATTTGGAGTTGGGAGTAAGCAGTGAAGTGGCCAAGTTTGCAGATGACACTAAATTGTTCCGGGTGGTGAAAATCAGAGAGGATTGTGAGGCACTCCAAACAGATCTGTTGAGGCTGGGTGAGTGGGTGTCAGCGTGGCAGATGAGGTTCAATGTGGCCAAGTGCAAAGTAATGCACATTGGGACCAAGAATCCCAGTTACAAATACAAGTTGATGGGGTGTGAACTGGCAGAGACTGACCAAGAGACAGATCTTGGGGTCGTGGAAGATAACTCACTGAAAATGTCAAGACAGTGTGTGATTGCAATAAAAAAGGCCAACGCCATGCTGGGAATTATTAGGAAGGGAATTGAAAAAAATCAGCCCGTATCATAATGCCCTTGTATAAATCGATGGTGTGGTCTCGTTTGGAATACTGTGTACAATTCTGGTCACCGCACCTCAAAAAGGATATTATAGCATTGGAAAAAGTCCAGAAAAGGGTAACTAGAATGATTAAAGGTCTGGAACACTTTCCCTATGAAGAAAGGTTAAAAACGCTTGGGGCTCTTTAGCCTGGAGAAACATCAACTGCGGGGTGACATGATAGAGGTTTACAAGATTATGCATGGGATGAAGAAAGTAGAGAAAGAAGTCCTTTTCTCCCTTTCTCACAATACAAGAACCCGTGGGCATTCAATGAAATTGCTGAGGACTCAGGTTAAAATGGATAAAAGGAAGTACTTCTTCACCCAAAGGGTGATTAACCTGTGGAATTCACTGCTACAGGAGGTGGTGGCGGCTACAAACATAGCCAGCTTTAAGAGAGGATTGGATAAAAATATGGAGCAGAGGTCCTTCAGTGGGTATTAGCCACAGTTTATATATATGTTTGTGTGTATATATGTGTGTGTATGTGTATATATACACACACACATATATTGGCCACTGGGAGACACAGAGTGTTGGACTGGATGGGCCATTGGCCTGATCCAACATGGCTTCGCTTATATTCTTATTCATATCCACCATGTATTTACATTTTACTTCAAAAAAATGAACATCTATAATAGAATGTTTGAAATCATGAAGCTGTCGATTCCAGATCTGTCACCACAAAAGGTGTTAGTGGATTCTGAGAAGGCTTGCATGAATGCAGTGAGGATTACCTTTCCACACGCTGGGGTCAAAGGGTGTTATTTTCACCTGTGTCAGAGTCTCATTAGGAAAATCAACAGTGTTGGCTTGAAGACTGAATATGAAACTAATATGAACATAAAAATTACACTGAAATCTCTTGCTGCATTGCCCCAGTCAATGATGTGAGAACTGCTTTTGATGAGCTTGCTGCCAGATTTCCAGATGAATATAGCTACAATGCAGTGTTCATGTACTTCTTTTCAACATATATTGAGGGTGCAGCAGGTAGAGATACACAGTTTCCTATAAGAATATGGAATCATCATGATGCAACCCTGGAACGGTCTCCAAAGACTATAAACTGTTGTGAAGGATTTCACAATGCTCTTAATTCTTTGTTAATGCTCTTAATTCCCATTTCAGTCATCCCAGTGTGTGGTCTCTATTCGATGGACTGCAGAGGGACCTGGCTTGTCACAAACTAACACTGGCTAATGCACAGGCAGGTCACTTAGAGGTGAAAAAGAGGAAATATGAGGCACTACATGACATGGTTGCCACTTCTGTGCAGCAATATGAGCAGGTGGAAGATAAACTAACAGCATAATCCAGAGGGGGGAGCGGAAAGTCTTTTGGGAGCAGATGAGCCCCTACATGGGCACAGGAAGGGTGTGCACCAATGTACGATTAGCGCCGCCACAGTGGAGGGGAGTTACATGGGCGGTGGGCCACCCGAGCACTGCTCCACTCGAGAGCAGCAGAGCCTGAGGGCTGTGCTCGACCGCGGGTGGAAGTGAGGTGGAGGGGGTGGAGTTGGGGGCGTGGCCAGGCTTAGGCCACTTCCTGAGCAGTTTGACCCATGACACGCCCCCCCCCGAGAGGCACTACGTCACGTTGGCAAAAAATAGTGGCGTGTCCCATAGGAACTCGTTGGAACCAAAAACAAAGGTCGCCTCCGCCGCTGCGGAAGCTCGCAAACCCCTTAGGGAGCGGCGTGATTGCCTCACCAATACCCTTGCTCCTCGGCCTGGTGAGCTCCCTCCCCGGTGCCCAATCGCGCCCCCCCCCCCCCGAAATGCTTCTGCTCTGCCTCGCACAACTCAGTTGTTAGGGACAGGTTCGCATGGCGGGAAGCTCTGCTGGTTAGCTCCCAGCCATACAGACTAGGGGTGTGCATTTGGTTCGGCTGAACCAAATAAACCTCCGAATACCCCCTGATTCGGAAGTATACAGCGTCGTATACTTCCAAATCCAATTTACAGGCATTATATGGAAGCTGTATACGGCTCCCGTATACTTCTGAATCAATATTCGGAAGTATTCAGAAGTCCATAGAAAAGGCAGGAAAGGACCTTCTGCAGCCTCAGGGGAGATGCTTGCCTCCTTTCCCGCTTTTGGAAGCCTTTTCCTGCCTCTCCCATAGCGTCCCTGGGATCAGGGAGGAAGGGAGAGAGGAGCCCCAGCAGCCAAGCCAAAGCATGCATTTGCAAAATGCATTGCAAATGCATGCTTTGCAGGGCTGTTGTGTAGTTGATGGCTGGGCTAATCCCCCAGCCATCAGCAACATTGTTGTTCTTTTGTTTACTTGGGTATGCAAGTAAATACTGTTCTCTGGCCAATCACAAAGCAGTGGTATTTTTTGAAACTGCTCTGTGTAGGGCCAGAGAACCTTTTTAAGGAGTCTGCCTGGCTGGACTCCATTCCATTGCTGCTGTGTTGGTGTTGGTGTGTGAGAGAGATTGTGCTGTGCTGGTCCTTGGCGTCAGCTGCTCTTGGTCTCTCTCAGCCTTGCCTGACCTGCCTGGAGAAGAGAAGATATCTAAGGTAAAACAGTCTTGGGGTTCTTGTTTTTATTTTAGTTAGGATAAAAGTAAAAGGACTTTTTAAGACTCAGAGTCCCTTTACTTATCCAGATTTGGGTGGGTGGGTACTGGGTAGCTTATTTGGTGTTAGGGGGTTCTGCTGGGGGTGGGGGCCTGGGGTGGGGGGTTTGCCAATTTGCCTATATCTTACATTAGTGAGAGGACTTTTAAAAGTGCAGTGTCCTTTTACTTTTCCTGATTTGGGTGGCTTGGATTTCTTGGGGTTAGGGTGAAGGTTTTTTTGGGAGGAGGGATTGGTAAAGCTTCTGTATTGTTAAAAGTCAAGTTTTTTACTGTTTTAAAAGGATTCTGTGTTTGATTTGTTGCTGCTGTGTTGTGCTGCTGTTATTCCTTTTCTCTTCTGGTTCTGGTTCTTTGTGGGGGTGCTGTTTGGCCTAATTTTCATTGTTAAAAAGATCGCTTGAGATTGTTGGCCTTTTCTCAGTGATTTGTTTGGATCTGTTGTTGATTTTGCATCCTCTCCTGCTGTCCCTTTTCCTGGTTCTGGGTTTTTTTCTGGGGGGGAGGGGTATGTTGACTGATTTGGCCTGAAGTTTTTTATTGTTAAAAAGGTCGTTTTTCTAAAAGTTGAGTTTCTTGGCCTTTTCTCAGTGATTTGTTTGGATCTGTTGTTGTTGGTTTTGCATCCTGTCCTGTTGTCCCTTTTCCTGGTTCTGGTTTGGGGGTGTGTGTTAAAACTTAAGTTTCTTTCTGTCACATATTGTTTTTTTTAATTACCTCTGGTTGGTGTGAGGGGGTTGGTGTGTGGGCTTTGTGGGGTGGGTCACTTTCATGTCTTTATAGAGTTATTTTTGGAGTCTGAGGGTGCTTTCTGTTTGGCTAGGGCCACTAAATGGCCTGCCCACTAATAAGGGTGTTTTTAGGGATTGTGGTTTTTGAAATTTAAAAAAATAATAATCCAGTTTAGGGCTTTATCTTCTTTCAAAATTCAACTAGGCCAGATAGGAGCAATTTAAAAAGATTTTTGGTTTCTCATAAAAGGCAGTGTGATTACTAGGCCACATCAGGCTGCCTTTTAAAGAGACTAAGGTTGCAGTGCATCTTGCTTTCAGCCACTAAAAGCCAGTGCATCCTTAGATTTCCATAGGGTAAACCACAGGTTCTCTTTAGTTATAGGGGACACATGATTTCTAGTTTGCAAGGAAATCCGGTTTGTACCAGGATCTAGTTAGGAGAAGTTTAACTAGGAGGATATAACAAGGATTGCCTTCATCTCAAGGTAGCCTTTTAAAAACTGTAGCCAGGTAGAGGAAGGATCACCTAGTCTCCTAGACTTTACCAAACTACTACTACCCCAACTCAAAGGACAGGTTAGGGACCAAAAAAACAAACAAGTTTTGGTGGGAGGGTTTTTAAAAAGAAATCAGGGCACCTGTTGGTTCAGGGTACAGTGTAGTGAGTTAGGTTTGTAAAAAAAACCCCACTCTCAGTTCAGGTTGTGTGAGACTGGCCAAGGGTGACATGAGTGACAGGCAGCAGAAGAGGGGCCCTGGAGGCAAGGCCAAGGAGAAGACTAGAGGGGTGGAGGAGAGGACACAGTTTCCCTCCCCCACCTGTGCATAGGGCCACTCCACAGCTGCCTTCCAGCACTCTGACCTCTGGCTGGAGTGTGATGAAGGGCCTTGGGCCCTTCATCAAGGCTGCTGCTGGGGCGCCCCCAGCAGAGGTGCCATTAGGTGCTGACACTGAGCAGGGGTCTGCTGCTCAGGCAGTTTCTACTCCAGCTGATGTCGCTCGGCCTCAGCAGCCGAAGGAGGGGCAGCAAGAGCAGCCCTCCTTGGAGATGAGCTTTGGGGACAGTTTTCTGTCCAAAACGATCACCCCAAGGAGGGTGCAGAGTGTCGTGCAGGAGCTGGAGGAGAAGCTGGTTGAGGAGGATCAGCCCCCTTCTTTGGTTGCTTCGGGCACCAGAAGTCCTTCAGGGGATGGCCAGGAGGGGAGGCTGCATGGGGTGGAGGGGGAAGAAATGGAGACACACGAGGTACCTCCATCTCCACCCACTTCCCCCTGGCGGCCAGCCCCTCCTGCCACCCTGAGACACGATGTGTCTGCCCCAAAGCACTTCACAGGAGGTGGCTCCAGACACCCAAGCTGCTGGTCAGCTTGGGCATCCGTACACCTCCGAAGTCTGGAAGCATTTCCGACTTATCGAGGATCCATGCTATGCGCAGTGCCAGCTGTGCAGGGCCCGGATCAGTCCCCTGAGAGCGGAGACGGGTGCTGCAATGGTGAGGGACTATCTTTCGAAGCCCAACGAGTTGCAGGAAACATCTCCTTTGGACTACTGGGTCGCAAAGGAGGGGGTCTGGCCGGCCCTCTCCTCCGTGGCCAATGCGTTCCTCTCATGCCCAACAACGAGCATGCCGAGTGACATTTTCGCATATGGGCGACATTGTCTGCCCACATCGCAATCGCCTGCAACACTGGACAGTTAAGCAGTTGGTCTTCCTGAAGGTCAACTTGCCTCTGTTCAGCTCCCTGAATGTAGACTTTGAGAGTGAATGAAGTGAGCACCTACTTGTGCCTGCATCCTCTCTTGGCCCGCACTTGGAAGGTGGTTGTAAAACGCTCTCCCACTAAACATAGACTAGAGTCCAAAGACAGCCCAAAAATTCACTCTCAAATTGTTTAGCAGTGCACCCCCACATCCCTCATCCATCCCCAAACCAAAACTGAATGCTGATTTAAAATCTACAAAGCAATCCAAATTTCCCCAGTCTCCATCCACACATGCCTAATAATACTGAAAGGGCCATTGCAGCCCCCAACTGTAACCAACAGCACCCAAAGGCCCAGTCAGGATAATCCAGTTTTTTTTTCAGGGGCAGGAGGAAAAAAGAGGGAGGTGCCAGTGATGATGACAGGCAGCCAGCAGCCATACCAATGCTGAGGTCCCTCTAATGGGACAGTGATAGCTGGTGTGTTGCTGCTGAGCTGAGAGAGAAGGAATGGTTCCCTTCCTCTCACACAATCTGAGGCCCTCCCAGTGATCTTCCTCATTTGGGGTGCAACTCTGGCTCGCCTCCTCGTGGTGCACCCTTTGGGATGGGACTTTTGCGGGGAGCTAGGGGTTCAGCAGCGGCTACCCCTGTGCTTCCTGCATGTCCCGAGGCTCCGCAGCCATGAAAGCTGGTGCACCAGCAGAAAAACACCCGACTTCTTTCTTTCTTTCTTTCTTTCTTTCTTTCTTTCTTTCTTTCTTTCTTTCTTTCTTTCTTTCTTTCTTTCTTTCTTTCTTTCTTTCTTTCTTTCTTTCTTTCTTTCTTTCTTTCTTTCTTTCTTTCTTTCTTTCTTTCTTTCTTTCTTTCACTTTTCTCAGTACACCTTTGATGTAGCATCTTTCTAACTCCTAATGTGGCAATTCTACTTGACAGGTTAGTGACTTTTCAATACCACTGGCTAATGGGTTGCTTTGCATAACGAGAGGCTAGCTCAAAGGAAGAGAAATGAGGCCTCGAAAAGTCTACGAGCAATCTTAAGTATTGTTAATTATTTAAATTGGATTGAATACAAATACTAAAATCGAACAATTGTTTTGTAATCTGGTAGATTTGTTTCTAACATGCCTCTTTGGAGAAACTGTTTAGACTGAGATAGACAAATTATTAAGTTGTATTTTTTGTAATTTGTTAAAGATAAAGATATGATTTCTATGTGTTTATTTTAATAAGGATTTTGTTAAACCAACAATTTAATTTGTGCTTATAATAGGGTTAAGCTAAATCAGGCAAAATTGGTGCTGAGATGGTTTTGAATTTTTTTCTTAACTTTATATACTTATTAGTGTTCAAGAAGAATTCTTTAGATTCATATTGTTAGTATTAGATTATTAAAAATTTTCTGTAATGAAAGAAAAGATGGTAAAATATATGGAGATCTTTATACTTGCAGGTAGAATGATCTGGGTAGTCTATTTGGAGGTAGAATTATAATTGATATATTTGTACTTTTTTCTGTTTCTGCTTTTCCCATTCTGTAAATGCCCCTTTCCCCCTTTTATGTATCTTTTGCATTGCTTTATCTTTTGTAGTTAAAACCAATAAAAGTTATAAAACTCATAAAGTAGATAGATGGATGTAGTGCATTTGGGTCCTATAAAGATTCTCTGGTGTGAAGTTAGGTTTGGCTTTTGGTGCCCCAGGAATTGGACCCCCTGGTCCAATTTTTTTTTTTGGCCTTACGGGTTTTGTGGGGGACAGTGCCCTGAAGCTGCACAGCAGTTTGGGGGGCTCTCCTCAAAAACCCCTGCTCCCCAGAGCCACTTTTTCCATAATTACAGTGAGGGAAGTGGCTCTAATTGTTTTTTTCTCACCATTGGGAACAGTGTTCCTGTTGGGGTACCCACAGATGGGTGCAGTCTTTTTGGGCCGGGGGGGTTGCATGCGGAGGAGTCCCCTGAAGCTGCCCTGCAGTTTTGGGGCCTCTCCCTTAAACCCCCCTCTGGCCAGAGCCACTTTTCCCACAGCAATTATAGTGGAGGAAGTGGCTAATTGGGCTTTCCCCAGCATTGGTGGCAATGGGCCTTTTGGGGAGCCCAAAGACAGGGACCCCCTGGCCCAATCTTTTTGGGACTTGGGGGTTTTGTAGAGGAGGGTCCCCTGCGAGTTCCCTGTAGTTTTGGGGGCTCTCCCTCAAACCCCCTGCCCCCCAGTAGCCTCTGATTATGCCCTATGTTGCCATTGATTTCAATGGCCCATAGGGTATAATGGTGGGATAGGGGCACCCTCTTTGGGTGCCCCTGGAATGGGAACCTCTGGCCCAATCTTTTTCATAGGGGAGAGTCCCCTGCAGGTCCCCTGCAAATTTGGGGGCTCTCCCTCAAACCCCCTCCCCTCCAGGCGACTTCCAATATACCCTATTTTGCCATTGATTTCAAAGGCCCATAGTGTATAATGCGGCCGTATATTCAGAAATAGCCGTATATCTACCATATATATGGCTATTCTGATTACTGGTATTTGGAAATATATGGTATTCCGAATATTTTGGCCCCATATATTTCTGAATCCGATTAATTCCGAATTTTATTTTATTGTTTTGCACACATCTAATACAGACTTAGAGTGAGGGACAGGCAGGCATGTTGGTGACAGGTTTTGCACCACGTGGTTGCTTTGACAGTATTTGTGACTTGTGAGGGGGAGAGAGAGGGGCTAACTGCTCTTGTTTCCAGGTCTCTACAGGTTCTGGGCTCCCAAAGGTTCTGCATGAGAGGACTGTCGCCCATGGCTGGGAAAGTTCCACTGCCCCCCCCCCCCCGGCTTCCCAATCCCCTCGCTCTCAACCGCTTGGTGTACGAGCGTCTCTGGCACTTGAACCAGGTAGTGGGCTCCGGCAGGGGGCATTTGCTGACCCTGCTCCCCTGTGCTGCCGCCTGCTCTCTTCCCTTGGTCTGCCCTCTGCCACATTCCCAACCCCTGGAAGGGCAGGGTGTGTGTGTGTGTGGCAGCTGCCCTGGTGTGGGGAGGTGGGTCAGAGACTGTCCCTTTAAGAAAGCGCTCGGCTGAAACGCAGTCTGCTCTTCCAGCTGCCGCCCCTGCAGGTGCTCTTGATCTCTGTCTCTGTTTTGCAGTCTCTGTTTTCCAACACAGAGGCTTCCACGTGTGTTGCTCCACTGCCCCCCCCCCACTACCTCAGCTGTTTCTGTCCACTGCTCTGAATGGAGCCCCGCCCACAGCGAGACTGCCCAGCATACGCCAGGGAGACTGCTGCACTCTGTTCTGGAAAAATAAAGTCTGAGCTATGCCTTCTGTTGTCTCTCCTGCTTGGCATCTGCTGCACATTCCCCGGGCAAACCCCCCCCCCCCGGTCTGTCAGTGGCCTCTCCAAGGAAATGCCTGGAAGGGTGGGCAGACTTGGTTTTGGGGGGGAACGGTCTGTGAGCCGCCACGCTGCCCCCCGCATGGCTGGACAGGGAAGGGGAGTGCCACCCTTTATCCTGCCTAGGCTGACAGCCTACCCGACCCCACAGGGTTGTTTTGCGCAGGGCACTAAGGGGGAGCTGATGATGTGGACTCAGAGTTCTGTGGCTGATGCACTCACACTCTGAATTCTGTGGCCCCCGGGGGAGGTATTCCATGCACATGGCAGGGGGCTTCAGGGCAGCACAGGTGGGTATCTGGGTGGGGGAGGGTGTCTGCTGCTGGGCTGCTTACTCCCAGACACACATTCCAGCTGCTGTCTATGACAGCGAACTCCTGCACTTGGTACTTCCTGCTTGTCTGCCTGCCATTAGCAGAGTCTCTGACTGCGGGAGGGTGTGAGGCAATTGACGGCTTCTTCGTGGTCCCGTGCGGGCCTGTCTTGCCCCCACCCCCACCTCGCCACCAAGCCAGACTTCTTGTGCATACATGCCCAGCCTCACTCCTGTTCCCTCCCTGTGTTGGTGGGACATCTCTCCTTTGCCTTTGATGGTCTGCCCATCATTGGTTCTGTTCTCTGTTTGGGGGTTAGTTGGGGATGGCTTCTCTGGGGCCGTCTCTCCCCATCCCTGACTGTCATGAGCTGTGGTGCATGTGCCAGGACTGGCCAATGGGGGGTGGGCTGGCCCTCCCCTCCGGCTGCCTCTGCCTCCCTTGTGTGCCTACACCAGTGGTGTTGCCATGGCAACTGTCTCCCTCATGGCGAGCTACACCTCTCCCCTCCCCATGCTCCAGATTGCTGAAGTCCTCAGGAAGTCTACTAGCGGCACGGCAGCTACGCCACGGCCAGTCGCCACTTATGTCTGGATTGGGCTGCCCGTTGCTTAAAGAGATTGGCTAATTTGCAATGAAGAATTATATCTGAGTTATTATTGTTGTTATTAAACAATTGTTGCTTTTACTATTAGGGTTAGATAGTCTTTTGTCATGGTCACTGGGTGTACCACAATGTATTAACATTAAAAAGTTTGACAAATTGTAAATTAATAAAGTATTTAATTTTATTTAAATATATTTCTATGTAGAGTTTAATTTCTGTTATTATTGTTTTTCCTTCTTAATAAAGTTCATTGATAACAAAATGGTCATTTTTTATTGCATGTGAATATGATTTATTTTAATCCTAGAATAACAACAAAATATTATTAATGGTTATCCACAGTTATAAACATCTATGGTGCTTTATGTATTTTTCCATGGGGGCTTTTTTCCATGGGGACTTTTTTCTATGTGGATTTTTTTCAATATGGGCTTTTCCTTGTGTGGGCTTCTTTCCATGTGGGTTTATTTCCACGTGGGCATATTTCCATGGGGGCTTTTTTCTGTGAGCATTTATGTCTGTGGGGTTTTTTCCTTGGGGTTTTTTCTGGTTACCATCTATATGCTATTATTTATGTGTGGCCCCCATCTGCGGATACCTACATCTGCAGATCACGGCCACATGGATACTAAAGAGGGGTGGTTCCCCCCACACACACACTTATGGGACCTTCAAGGTTTGCAGAAAAAATCCAGATCTTAACAAAAATATACTGGGGAGTTTAAATTCCACCCCCCCACCCCGTTTAAAAGAGCATTGTCTGTGCTTTTACCATTGGAGTTGGAGGTGGCTGCTGCCACAGGGAACCAGTCTGGGCCTGGCTGCCATGATGGAGGATGCTGGAACCAGTTCATTGTCTGGTGGTGGTGGATGCCAGGAGTGTCTCTTTGCATGGTTATGGCAGCAGCAGATGCCAGGAGAGGCTCCAGGCCCAGCTGCTCCAGCAGAGTGCTCTGAGCCTGATCATCACAGCAGAGCACTCCAGCTGCTACTCTGGCCATGGCTGCTGTGGTGAAACACTCTGGGAGAGGCTCTGGGCCTGGCTGCCATGGCAGAAGACACTGGGAGCCACACTAGGTACAGAACAGTTCCCAGGCATTGTTGCTGTTGCTGCCAGGCTAAACCACTGGGGAGAATGGAATTCCTCCCATAGCAAGTCTCCCACACTAACTGAGCCTTAAATTAGCAGTGATGGGGGGAGGGATTCCTCTGTACGTATTGTGGGTCCCTACTTGTAGGAAATCCTAATTTCAGTACTACTTACAGCTGTTCATACAAATTAATGAGCACTAATAAAGCATCCTGCTATGGAAGCAGACAGAATATGTTCTGTTGAAATAAAAATGCATCCTTTTATAACAAGATAACTGGTAAAGAATCAATAGGAGCTTTAGAAGCAAGAGACCAGCAATATAAAGAGTCTATGCTGATTATTCCAGCAGATTATATAACAAAATGGAGAGCACACAAAGACAAAAAAGAGAAGCCAAAACATACTGATCTCTGGAATACAGAAAATCAATAGTACACTTACTTTCTTCTTCCTGTCATCCTGTGAAGATTATTTTGCATATCATCCGTCAAAAACCACTGGGAGATCCAAAAGATTTCAAGCAAAATTCTAGATATTTTTAAATACACAGGGTGGCAGCAGTAGTGGAGAATTACTGGAAAAACACTTTTTAAAAGCATACGTTAATTGTACTTTTGCAAAGCTATGATCCTGTGGGTGATTACTTGGAAGTAAAGCCTCCATGAACTCAGCAGGTTTTATTTTACTAAAATCTTTATATCTTTCCTTTTAAAAGAGTCTTCAAGGCAATTAATATTCACATAAAATCCAAAACAAAGTAATTTTCCCCCACCATGTGAAGATATAAACCTAATCCTTAAAAGGTGTGCATTGGAACTGCTCCATTGATTTTCAAAAGCTCATACCTAGGCACATTCTTCTTGTCCCGATGTGGGCAGTCCAGGATAGCCCAATCCAGGGGTCATTTTGTAGAAAAATACATGGTGGAGCTTATTAGCATAACTTATTAGCATATGCCACCCCTCCTCACCAGCCAAAAGCAACCTGACACAAGAAAGGAGAGCCCAGGGCGAGACTTGGTCTGCTTGGGCTGGCTAGAGATTCAGCCAGCCCAAGCAGGCCTCGCTCACCTGGGGCTCTCCTTGTCCTCCGTCCCCCCCAGCAAGCCACCCGCCACCCAAAAACACATAAGAAGTAGAGAAAAAGTGGTGTGGGCTTCTCCAGGGGTTAATGAGGGCTGCTGGGGGTGTGGCAAAGCCTCTGGTGGCTGGCTGGCTGCTCTCCTAATCCAGGGATTGTTATGCAGCTGCATCTACTATTCAATGGATAAGGTAAATGGGGAGGAAGAGGGGGGACCCTCAGAAAGGTTCAGGAGCTGTGCTCCTGTGAGCTCCTGCTGAATTCAAGGCCTGGCCCAATCTCATCAGATCTTGGAAGCATAAGCAAGGTTATGAGCCCCTGGTTAGCATTTAGATGGGAATTTAGTCCATTAGGAGAGCCATGCAATTTTGTTGCATGGCAGATTACTGCTACACTATGAGCCCACCCCTGCTCACTCTGTTTGCCAACCTCATAGTTCACTGCACTTGCAATATTATTTTACAGGGACTCTATACCTGTGTGCTTGGTGGACTAATGTTGAAAGCAAAATTTGGCCCCGTTTTTCTCCTACAATAAGTATTTGCAATACATTTTATTTTACGTCACTATTCTTTAAAATTTATTTATTTGTGTTACTTATAGTCTGCCTTTCTCACTGGGACTCAAGGCAGTTACACAGAGGGAGTCAGTACAGTCATCAAGATGGGGCAACCAATAAACAATGAAATATGATTTGGGTTGTAGAACCAACTAGAAAAATCAGAACTGGAGCAAAGCATAAGTGTTACAACGGACTATGAAATGATGAAAAATTACATAATAAGATCCAGTTTACAGCAAACGATACACAGTAGAATAGACTGCAGCGCCTAATAATTTCATAGAATCAGAATCATATAGTTGGAAGGTGCCCCCAGGGTCATCTAGTCCAACCCCCTGCACAATGCAGGAAGTTCAGAAATGCCTCCCCCTAAATTCACAGGATCAACATTGCTGTCAGATGGCCAACTAGCCTTTGTTTAAAAACCTCCAAGGAAGGAGAGCCCACCATCTCCCAAGGAAACCTGTTCCACTGAGGGACCGCTCTCACTATCAGGAAGTTCTTCCTAACAGTGAGCCGGAATCTCTTTTGATGTAATTTCAACCCATTGGTTCTGGTCCTACCTTCTGGGGCAACAGAAAACAATACCACACTATCCTCTATATGACAGCCTTCAAGTACTTGCCCTTTAAAGGACAACTCCTGCGACAGCTATGGCTAACCCAAGACCATTCCAGCAGCTGCAAGTGGAGGAGTGGGGAATCAAACAGTTCTCCCAGATAAGAATCCGCACACTTAACCACTACATCAAACTGAAGCAAGGAGATCACACCTGATGTAGCTGTACAGTGTTTTTCTGCCAATAAGCTCACTGTTTTGGTGAACTGGGAAGGACTTGTTGATAATATATAAACAAAGTTCCCATTTTTCATTATCTATTTCATTATTGACAGCTGTGGTGGCTGCTAGGCAGAAAGCTTTGTTCAGTTATGGACAGTGGGCAAGGGAATAGAGGTAGAGCCTGTGCAGAGAAAATAGAATTTGGGTTGATGTTATGTGTGCATGTAAAATAGCAGAATCAGGGAAATAACTCTCCTCACACACACACATAGTTTTCACTGGGGAAATTTGCTGAGGGGGCAGAATCCCTTCCCCCCTCTGCAGGGCCATTCTGTTTGGGCTGTCCTTTTTCTTTTTAAGCAGTTCACTGAAGCTGCTTTGTGGCTGCAGGGAGAAAGGGAAAATTAGTGTAAAAGTGAAAAAATTAACATGTTGTTTGGCTCCAAGGATTCACCCCACTGCAATAAAATGTAGACATGCGTACACAGACATCAGATCAGGTGAAGGATCAATAAGGAAGCTCAGATCATCTCTCTATGTGAAGAAAACCCACTGATTCAGGATCTGAGATATTTCAACATTTATCATTAAAGGCATCAAGCATTATATTTACAACATTTTTTTTTTTTTGCATTACTCAGGATGGAAACTGCTTCTGAAATGTCAGAAAGGAGTCAGAGAAAATACAGTGAACACATAGGATTTTGCAGAAGGCAGAGGTTTGGCTCTTTGTAATCCTATATATTATTAGAATCAGTGGGAATACTGTCTGTCAATAGGAGGGGGATTGCCCCCAAAGTGCAAACAGCACAGGAACTTTGGAGAAAGAAATTTGGGGAGTGGGATGGACTTTCCAAATCCTCCTCATGATTTCTCAAGGATCTCCAGCTTGCTATACTAATTGTAATGTGTCTGTCCTCCATTATGATAATCAAAGGAACAAAACTAGACCATCTGAAGACAACATAAATGTTTATATTTGTGAGGACTAGGACAATATGCAGAAAAATTATAACTTTGTAAATTTAATTCTTCCCAAAAATGACCTAAATGGGCTTCAGGAGTATGGAACGCTGTCAGTTAAAGAGAAGGGGAAAACAAGGGGAAAGTATTCAGCTTTCTGAAGCCCATAAGAGCTTGAAAAAAACTTAGAGAGGGAAATGTTGGGGGGGTAGGATGGGGTTTTCAAATGGTTACTTCCTCACACAATTCCCTATAGGTCCCCGTCTTATTTCATATCTGAATTTGTTAGTATGTTTACAATGTGAGGAAAAACCCCTTATAGAACATCGTAGTCACCAGCTTGGTTGCCAGAGCACCTGGAGAAGTAGCTCACACACGTCTGGCCAGAGAGTGCGGGTATGCTTAACCAGGCACGGAAGGGACTTGTGTAGTACCAGCAGCCATAACGCCTCTAAAGCACTCGAAACCAGTAAAAGAGTGCCAACCAGGAGAATAGATGGCTTCCCGTCGTTCCATATGAAGTCCATCTTGGCCATGGAGCAGTTGCACCGCCAGGAGCTCTCCAGGCGAACTGTTTGCAGCACTGACCATGGAATCCACCGTGGGAGGCTAACACCACACACAGCTATCTTCCTACCATGCCAGACTTCATTCCAGTGAAGCGAACGGCTCACGTACTCGCCAGATGTCACCTTTACATGCAGCAATCAACTCATCCCAGGCATGGACAACTGTCCAACCGCCACTGTCTTTGTCCAGCGAAACCCTAGACAAAAGACTGGTGCCAATAGAAGATCAAAGAAGAGAAAGACCATCTCCACCCTGAGCCAAGTGTCTTTGTATAGACTGGGTGTTACCTTAGATAGCAATTTGACCATCTATTGTCACCACCTCTATTTAGTTCAAACCACTCCCATGTACCTCCACCCCAGTAATCTCCCCCATTCTTCTCTCCAACTGTCATCCTGGAGCATCCCCACCCGGGTCCATTGCAAACTGAAAGTCCAACCAGGTAACCAGGACCCAAGCTTGTTCATTGGTCAGTTATGGGCACCCAATTAGGTGTCACCAATTAACTTGCTATTGGCTACTACAGAAGTCCAGCCCTTATGGTCACTGTGGAGCCTCCCCTTTTTCTGAGGTCATGCACCAGCTGACCACTTTCCTCCTCCCTTGTACCTCCCATTCCCTAAGGGCTCAAGGTAGTCCTTATAACCTGTGGACTAGCTACCTACAGGTGTGCTTCTAGCAGTATCCCAATTCTGCTGTCTAGATCCATCCCCGATTCTAAGGCCAATTTCGGGTCCCCTTTCCCTCATCCTCACTCATCACCATTGGAGCCTTCCTTGAAGACTACGATCAGTAATTATCACCCTGTTCGTCTATCCATGTGTTGCTCTATCTGATTTTCTTAGGACTGTATGTATGATTTTATGAGTATTTTATCTTGTGTGGGAAATCTATATTTTCTAGAATAAATTCTAATTGTTTTTACTTAATTAGTGTCCCTGATTTGAGCAATAGTTTCTGGATGTGGAGCCTGTATACATAGACTCTTATCCCTTTTAAAGTCAAGTGCCCACCCGTCAATTCCCCTAACCTCGTTTTGAGGGCATTTTGGCTTACAACAGCCTTGGAGCTTTTGCTTTTCTCCCCTTAACATCAAAGAAAAGATTTATTACATTTTCTTGGTATTCATATAGACAGTAATATAATTGTAGCAATTAGTATCCAGAGACATTTAAATTTGTTAAGGCACAATGTTATGCTTGCAGACTGCAGCGTAGCTGCTAGGCTGCATGAGCAGAGTTTGCTTCCCTGGATGGGAAGAGTCAGGGGCGCCCGTTTTGGCGTGCAGAGAAAAAGGCGGGATCTGCGCTCCTCGTCGGCTCCTTCGTCTTGGCAGACGATTGGCTGAGGCTGAGGCTTTTCTTTTGGTTTTGGTTGGACGTCGGGGTTTGTTGGGGCAGTCGACTGGGCAGCAGCGGGCGAAGCGTTGGCTGGAGCGTCGGAATCGGCTGGAGCATCGGCTGCAGTGCTATGGGCTGGCGGCAGCATCAGAGGCGGTGGAGGCCAGGGCATTGTCCTTCTTGTTGGCTGAGTCTGCCTAGGGTTTGGGGTCTGCTGGGGCAGGGGTTGTGGAGCCCAGGGGTTGGTCTTTCCCCTTTTAATTTTTGAGGGGTGGGCCTGTGGGGCAACCTGGGTTTTTTATTATTTCCCTTGAGGTTGGCAGGTGACCATTTTGGAGAGCCTCCCTCCCCCCATTTTTCTCCTTCTGGAGGCATTGGTGTGCAGCAGAGGCTTTTGTGGCCATTTTGAGTTCCCTTTCTTCTTCCAGGGGGAAGCCATTTTAGAGTGGAGCTGTAGGAGGCCATTTTGTGGTCTTGTGCTTGCTATTTAGATGGCTGGTGGAAAAGGGTCAGGCAAGCCCAAAGGAAAAAAGCCAGCGCCTAAGGTGCCCAAGGCTCCTGCGAAAAGGCCACCACCGCTGTTATCCTCTTCTGATGAGGAGAGTGATATGGTGATTGATTCCAATATTGCTTGTAGATTGAGAGCATTGCAACAGGCAGTGGGCATCCTTTCTCCAGGTGGGGAGGATGGTGTGAGGCAATCTAAGAAGGGTAAGCAGGCGAGTATTCTCACCAGGCTGTCTATTCTTGAGGGCAGGTCTGGTGGAGTCGTGCCTGGCAGGGACACTGGCCTCTGTGGTCCGGAGGTGGGTTTGATGGCGGCTGGAGCATCGGGGGTTAGTTTGCCATTGGTTCCTGTTGGATTCGGAGGTCTCTCTCTCGGCTTTGCCATTGGCTCCTGTTGGATTCGGAGGTCTCTCTTTCGGCTTGACTTCACGAACGAAGATTTGAGAAGGGTGCAGTAGTCCACGTCTGCTGCAGGCTCGCTGGTGGCTGACAAGACCAATGCGGGACAGGCAGATCCGGCCACAGTGGCTGCAGGGAAAAGTCTGATTTGGGGTTGGTGCTGTAGCAGTGCGATTCTTCCTCAATCTCCTTTTGTCCTCAAGACCAGCTATGCGTGCGTTCTCAAAGGAAGAGACAGCCTGGTGGATGGTGTGCCTCCATGCTTTGCGATCTGAGGCTAGGTCAGACCACTGGTGATGGTTGATGCGACAGGTGCCAAGGGATTTCTTCAAGGAGTCCTTGAACCTCTTATTTGGTGCCCCTCTATTTCGATGGCCGGTGGAAAGTTCGCCATACAGAGCAATCTTGGGAAGGCAGTGGTTTTCCATTCTAGAAATATGCCCTGCCCAGCGCAGCTGCGTCTTCAACAGCAGTGCCTCAATGCTTGTAACCTCCGCCCTCTTGAGGACTTCAGTGTTGGTCACAAAGTCACTCCAGTGGATGTTGAGGATGGTGCGAAGGCAGCGCTGATGAAAGCGCTCAAGGAGTCACAGGTGATGACGGTATAAAACCCACGATTCAGAGCCTTAGATGAGGGTTGTCATCACAACTGCTTTGTAAACATGGATCTTTGTGCCTTTTTTCAGATGCTTGTTGCTCCACACTCTTTTGTGCAGTCGGCCAAATGCACGGTTTGCCTTTGCCAGCCTGTTGTCAATCTCCTTGTCGATCTTGGCGTCTGAGGAGATGATGCACTCCAAGTAGCTGAACTGCTGGACTGTCTTCAGAACTGATTCACCCACAGTGATGCAGGGAGGGTGATAATCTTCCTGGGGTGCAGGCTGGTGGAGAACTTCTGTCTTCTTCAGACTAACTTCTAGGCTGAATAGCTTGGCAGCCTCTGCAAAGCAGGACGTCATATGCTGCAGAGCTGATACCGAGTGGGAGACGAGTGCAGCATCATCAGCAAACAGAAGCTCTCGGATAAGTTTTTCCATTGTCTTGGAGTGAGCCTTTAGTCGCCTCAGGTTGCACAGGCTGCCATCAGTGTGATAGCGGATGTAGACACCATCGTCATCATCTAGATCTACTGCGGCTCTTTGAAGCATCATGCTAAAGAAGATCGTAAAGAGAGTTGGCACGAGAACGCAGCCTTGCTTTTCACCTGTGCCTATTGGGAAGGGCTCCGAGAGGTCGTTGCAGTGTCTGACTTGGCCTCGCTGGTCTTCATGTAGCTGGATGATCATGCTGAGGAACCTTGGGGGACATCCTAAACGTTCCAAGATTTGCCACAGGCCTTTCCTGCTAACGGTATCAAAAGCTTTGGTAAGGTCGACAAAAGTCACATATAGACCTTTGTTCTCTTCCCTGCATTTCTCTTGGAGATGCCTGAGAACAAATACCATGTCGGCGGTGCTCCTGTTAGCTCTGAAGCCGCATTGGCTCTCTGGGAGGAGTTCTTCTGCAATGGTGGGCACCAGTCTGTTCAGGAGTATTCTGGCAAGGATTTTGCCTGCGATGGAGAGCAGGGTTATCCCCCGGTAGTTGGAGCAGTCTGACTTTTCCCCTTTGTTCTTGTGTAGAGTGATGATGATTGCATCGCGAAAGTCCTGTGGTAGTACGCCTTGTTCCCAGCAGGTGACAAGTACTTTGTGAAGTGTGCTATGTAGTACTGTGCCCCCATGCTTCCAGATCTCTGGTGGGATTCCATCAACTCCCACTGCCTTGCCACTTTTCAGTTGCTTGATGGCTTTAACAGTCTCTTCTAGGGTGGGGATCTCATCCAACTCTGTTTTCACTGGTTGAAGTGGGGTGAGGTGGATTGCTGAATCTTGAACTACGCGGTTGGCACTGAAGAGAACCTGAAAATACTCCGACCACCGGTTCAGTATGGATGCCTTGTCTGTGAGGAGCGCTTGGCCGTCTGCACTACGCAAGGGACTCTGAGCCTGATATGATGGGCCATATACTGCCTTCAGGGCTTCGTAGAACCCTCTTAAATCACCAGTGTCTGCACACAGCTGGGTTCTCTCTGCAAGCTTGGTCCACCACTTGTTCTGAATGTCTCGAAGCTTGCGCTAAAGGTTGCTACATGCAGCGCGAAAGATTGCTTTTTTCCCGGGACAGGAGGGCTGAGCAAGATGTGCTTGGTAGGCAGATCTCTTTTTCGCCAGTAGTTCTTGGATTTCTTGATTGTTCTCGTGAAACCAGTCCTTGTTCTTCCTTGTGGAGAACCCGAGGACTTCTTCAGAGATCAACAGGATGGTAGTTTTTAGATGTTCCCAGAGTGCTTCTGGAGAAGGGTCTGTGGGGCAACAGGGGTCTTCAATTCTTGACTGGAGTTTTGCCTGGAAGGCAGCTTTAACTTCGGCTGACTGAAGGCTGCCAACCTGAAGCTTCCTCCGAGGGATACCTCCTCTCCTGGGTGTGGGTTTAAAGTGAAGACGGAGATTGCAGCGTACAAGACGATGATCCGTATGACATTCCGCACTGGGCATTACTCGTAAGACATCTTGAAGGTCTCTCTGGCGCACCAGAATGTAGTCGATAAGGTGCCAGTGCTTGGACCGTGGGTGCATCCAGGTTGTCTTCAGGCTGTTCTTCTGCTGAAAGATAGTGTTGGTGATGGTGAGCTGGTGCTCCATGCAGAATTCTAGCAGGAGGCAACCGTTATCATTGCAGTTGCCAATGCCGTGTTTGCCAAGTACTCCTTTCCAGGCTTCCGAGTCTTTACCTACTCTGGCATTGAAGTCGCCAAGGATGATCACCTTGTCCTCTGTAGGGGTCTTCCGTACGAGGTTGCGTAGATCAGCATAGAACTTGTTCTTTTCTGCAGGATCTGCTTGAAGGGTTGGGGCATACACACTGAAGAGTGTTGCATGCTGCTTGTTTTGAAGTGGGAGGCGCATGGACATGATGTGATCTGAGTGACCTGTTGGCAGGTTTTCAAGTTTGGAGGCAATGGAGTTCCTGACCATGAAGCCAACGCCAGAAAGGCGGCTCTCAGCCTTTGACTTACCTGACAAGAAGAAGAAGAAGAAGAAGAAGAAGAAGAAGAAGAAGAAGAAGAAGAAGAAGAAGAAGAAGAAGAAAAAGAAGAAGATATTGGATTTATATCCCGCCCTCCACTCCGAAGAGTCTCAGAGCAGCTCACAATCTCCTTTACCTTCCTCCCCCACAACAGACACCCTGTGAGGTGGGTGGGGCTGGAGAGGGCTCTCACAGCAGCTGCCCTTTCAAGGACAACCTCTGCCAGAGCTATGGCTGACCCAAGGCCAGGCTAGCAGGTGCAAGTGGAGGAGTGGGGAATCAAACCTGGTTCTCCCAGATAAGAGTCGGCACACTTAACCACTACACCAAACTGGCTCTCCAAGTAGAGGGTATAGCCAGCACCATGTTCTTGAAGACTACCTTCCTCAGGGAAACGGACCTCACTGAGAGCTGCTATGTCGATATTCAACCTGAGAAGTTCGTGGGCAACTAGAGCAGAGCGTCGTTCAGGGCGACCACTATCTACTGTGTCAAGCATGGTTCTGATGTTCCAACACGCAAGCTTAAGTCTTTGCACACTTTGTGAGGCAGGTGCATGCCTTTTCTTTGTTGTTATTTCTTGACCGCAAGTAAGGATGCCCATTGACCGCGGCTAGCCAACTGGGGTGGGGGAGACGAGCTTTGTTTAGGCCACCTTTTCTAGGCCCCTCTCCATGTGGAGCAAGCAGTGCTGTCCCTAGATAAGGCTGCTTGGTCGTTCAAGGTGCTGCCGAAAAATGCTTTCGTCTCCAGGTTAGCATCAGGCGACCAATATCCTGAACCGCCTACATGCAGGATCGGGACTGCGGCTTCCAGTGGCATCTTCCACCTGCCATTTCGCCCCTTGCCCATCGCTGCAGGACTTGGTGCATTGTGGGTTGTGGATGTGGATATGCCCTTCAGGCCTGCGCAGAGGAATTTTTAGGTGAAGCACAGTGTGCGTGGTACTGGCTCCACCCTTTCACCTTGGGGTCATCTGCCATGGCCCAGTAAGCCGGGACGTCGGCAGCGAGTCCTCCAGGTGGTAGGTGTTACATTAACGAGCTCTATCTGCCCGGGTTTGATGTTAGAGTTTTCCTTCTCTTGGCTGGCGAGGTTGGTGAGCCCAGCCTGCCCATCCGGTTATACCGCCGGACATTCGGTCGCACCATGACGTGTCAAACTCTGTGAGAAATGGGGCAGCGGGAAGGTGTTGTCATGGATGCAGTAATGCAGGAGAGGCCATTGCAGTGACCATCTGCCAGGCATACCCGGACAGTGACCACGCGGCATTCACCTGTCTACCTTAGGGACCGTCTCTCCCCATATGAACCCCAGAGAGCACTGAGGTCAGCCGGAAAAAACTTGCTGACTACTCCCGGGCCGAGAGAGGTGAAGCTGCAATGTACCCGTAACCGGGCCTTCTCCTCTGTAGCCCCGAGCCTATGGAACCAACTTCCAGAGGAAATGTGGGCCCTGCGGGACCTTGAACAATTCCGCAGGGCCTGCAAGACCTTCCTCTTCCGACTGGCTTTCGCTGGCGAAGAAAGAAATTGCTAATGATAACCGCCATCCTAAAAGAACAGTATTAGCACTTTTATTAACTTAATTAACTAATTTTTAAACTTAATCAGAATTTTAATGCTTAAATGTAATTTTGTGTTTTTTGCTTTCTTTGTATAATTGAAATTTGTATGATATTGTTAGCCGCCCTGAGCCTGCTTCGGCGGGGAGGGCGGGATACAAATAAAATTATCTAATCTAATTTAATCTAATCACTACACCGGGAAAGGAGAGGCTATGTATTGCGCATACACTTTCCCTGGGGGGGCAGGATGCCCAAGAGGGAGCCCACCCCTCCCCCCCATTCGGAGGTAGGTTGGGTGATAATTTACAGGCGGGACCTGGGCAGGTTTAGCCATCGAGAGCATGGGGGCCTGCTTCGGCAGCCAGGCAGGGCGCTTCCATGTCAAGCGCGGGGGCGCCTGCCTCCTCTGCATTGGGCGCATTTCAGAATTGGGCTTGGCCATGTGGGCAAGGCGTTCCTAGTGTGTACCCGGGCACAGGGCATCATGGCATGGCTGGTTCCTTTATGGGGGCACCCTCAACATATGGGATGGTTCCTTTTGCTGCTTTGCCATTTGGGGAGATTACCTTGCTGCTGGGGGACCACTTGCTTCCCGCTACTAGGGGAAAAATATTAAAAGGGGAGTACATGGATATTTTTTCTCTTCTCTTTGGGGAGATTGAGAAAAAAGACAAGGAAGAATTGGATGAGAAAGAAAAGAAAAAATTGAAAAAACAGAAGGTGGACAGGACCTGGGCTAATTGGCTTCCTGGGTTCTGTATTTATGCCGGGGTGATTGCGAGGGTGCAGCCGTGGTGGGCAGCATCCCTGTTCCAGTATTTGGACATAATTTATAAAGGCTCTACGGCCTTTAGTGGACTAGCCTGGTTACAATATGACCAGGAATTTAGGATGAGGGCTGCCCTGTATCCGTCCCTTCAGTGGGATCGGATCCATCAGCAGCTTTGGCTGCAGGTTATGTCCCCAGCTAGGCCTAATCTGGGTGATTGCGCTGATAGTGGTCACTTGGTGAGTAGGTCATCCACATCTGCTGCTGGTTCATCAGGCTCTCCCCGCGGTGCAGCGGGGCAGGCGGTTCAACCCCACATGCTTTGCTGGGAATTTGGATCCCTTGGGGTATGTAATAGGAAGGCATGCCAGTTCAAGCACGAGTGCCCCATGTGTGGTGGTTCCCACTCATTTGACAACTGCCCTAGAGCCCGTGAGCGTAAAAATACGAAGCCTGGCGGGAGCGGAGGTGCCTTTCCAGCTAAGAAAGGGGCCCAGCCCGATAAGGGCAGTGGCTGTTGAGGTACCCTCGAAGGGTTGATAGTTTGTATTTGTTAGAAGGTTTTAAAGTTGGGTTTAGGATCCCTTTTCAGGGTCCTCGAGTTCCGTTTATGTCAGGAAACCTTAAGTCAGTTCAGGGCTTGGAGCAGGTTGTTAGGGACAAGACTGCAAAAGAGCTGGCTGAAGGATCCTTTTTCACATCCTCCAGTGAGTACTCTTAGAGTCTCACCTTTGGGTGTGGTGCCTAAAAAGGCGCCTGGTGAATTTCGTTTGATTCACCATTTGTCTTTTCCTAAGGGGAAGTCCGTGAATGATGGGATCCCAGAGCACTTATGCTCTGTTAGGTACACCAGCTTTCACCAGGCTATTGTCGTGGTGAGGCGTTGCGGGGTGGGGGCAGAATTGGCAAAATGCGACATTAAGTCTGCATTTTGCCTTTTACCTGTCCATCCTGATGATTCTGAACTCCTAGGGTTTTCTTTTGAGGTTCAATTTTACATGGATAGAGCATTGCCAATGGGCTGTTCTTTGTCATGTTTGGCTTTCGAACGTTTCAGCACATTTTTGGAATGGGCTGTGTGGGAGAAAGTGGGTTTGCAGAATGTCGTTCATTATTTGGATGACTACCTTTTTGTGGGTCCCGAGGAGACTGGGCATTGTGGGTAGTTGCTGTCTGGCTTTGTTGAGCTGGCAATGGAGCTTGGGGTTCCTTTAGCACCTGAGAAAACTGAAGGTCCAACCCAGAGGTTGAACTTTTGGGGGATTGAGATTTACACTATTGTGCAGTTGTCTAGGGTGCCTCTTCAGAAAATAGTGGAGCTGAGGGCTAGGATTTCTACCTTTCTTCTTAAAAGGAAGGTTACTTTGTTGGAGTTGCAGCGGCTAGTTGGGCACCTCAACTTTGCTTGCAAAGTGGTTGCTCCTGGGAGGGCTTTTCTTAGAAGGCTCTGCGATGCTATCGCTGGCTTACGTTTGCCTCAGCATAGAACTAGGGTCACCTGCAGCATGAGGGATGATTTGAGGGTTTGGCAGGAATTTTTGGAGTCCTTTAATGGAGTCTTTTTTTGGAGGGACGACATGAGGCTCAAAGCTGAGCTTCAGGTCATGTCTGATGTTGCTGGTTCCTTGGGTTTTGGAGTCTATTTCCGTGGACATTGGTGCACGGATAGTTGGCCTGACTCCTGGGTAAAGGTTGGTGTGAACCGGGATCTTACGTTTCTCGAGTTCTTTCCTATTTTAGTCGCGGTTTGGCTGTGGGGGAAGGATATGGCCAATCACACAATCCATTTTTGGTGTGATAATATGGCAGTGGTCCACGTCATTAATTCCCTTTCATCCAAATCTGGCCGGGTTACGAGATTGGTGAAGGCCTTCACTCTGCGCAGTTTGCGGCTTAACATTTTGTTTTTAGCCAAGCATTGTTCCTGGGGTGAGTAACAGGGTGGCTGATGCTCTATCTCGTAAACAGATGGAGAGGTTTCGTCAGCTGGCCCCAGATGCCAACAGAGAGCCGGTGCCAATGCCCAGGAGCTATGGCTGATTGGAGAGCCGAGGCCTGCAGAGCAATAGGTCTAGCCATTGCTCCCAGCACCAGGAAGTCTTACGAACGGGCTGTTTGGCAGTTTGAAGACTTTAGGGCTGAGATAGGGTATTGCAGGGTTTGGCCCCTCCCGGTGGAGCATTTGCTCCATTACTGTGTTTCACTGCGAGGTAAGGGGTTGGCCGTGTGATCCATTAGAGGGCGCCTGTCTGCATTAGCTTTTGTCAGTAAGGCGCTGGGTTATAGGGAAGAAACAGCTGACTTTCGTATTCGAAAGATGCTGGAGGGGTGGGCCAGAGAGGCCCGTCCCAGGGTTGATACGCGGAATCCTGTGTCTCCTTTGATTCTGTGAGGTTTGAAGAGGGTTTGGGACGTGGTGTGTGCTTCGTCATTTCAAGCATGTTTGTTTCACGCTGCGTCTTTGTTAGCTTTTGGGGGGGGCTCTTAGAGTAAGTCAGCTGGTGGCACAGTCTAGACTTGATGTTTCTGGTAAGGTTCTGTTGTTAAGGGATCTGCAGCTATTTGCGGGTAAGGCAGTCATCACTGTCAGTCGCTCTAAGACGGATCAGTTGCAGAAGGGTACGGTGCTCGAGTTGGGTAGTTGTTCAGAGCTTGAGCTGTGTCCAGTTACTGCGTTGGCTGCTTATTTGGCAGTTAGGGGGCCCATGGAGGGGTTTTTGTTTATACATCTGAATGGTAGCTCGTTGACGAAGCATCAGTTTTGGGCAGTAACGTTACGGGCTTTGGGTGAGTTGGGGTTGTCTGGGGTGCTGTTTGGGACCCACTCCTTTAGAATTGGGGCAGCCTCAACAGCAGCTGTCATGGGGTATCCTTCCACTTCCATTCAGAGATTGGGCAGGTGGCGTTCCTCGGCCTATAAGGCTTACGTGCTACCTTCTATTAGGCCGTGAGAGACTTGGTGTCTGTTTATTGTTGGTTCTGTTCTTGTTTAACTGTTTTTTTCTCTTTAGATGCTGTTGTTCCTGGCCAGAGGAGCCGAGTTCTCATATGCGGCCATAGCCACGTGTTTTGGGCCGCTCATCAGGCTCGGAGAACTGCGGTTGGCTCTCAGCTGGGACTTGGCCAGCATGTGTGTATCGAATGGCGGGGGCGCCAGGGCCTTCAGTGGCTGGGCCTGCTGCCTTTGTTGTTTAAAGATTGTGTGGGTCCTCCTCCTCAGGTTTTAATTGTTCACCTGGGAGGTAATGATCTGGGGGCAAGGCCTCAGTTTGGCAGGCCCGGGATGATTTCCAGCACATTCGGGAGCGATGGCCTGGGACCACCATAATTTGGTCAGCCATGCTGCCCCGCCTGGTGTGGCGTTGTGCTTGGAACCCTGCAGCTATAGAAAGGGCCCGGTAAAAGGCTAACAAGGAGATCAGGAAGGTGCTGGAAAAGGGGTTGGGCCACTATTTGCCCCATCCGGACATTTTGTTGAAATTTCCTGACCTCTACAGAGGGGATGGGGTCCATCTCTCGGAAAAGGGTAATATGCCTTTCCTGAGAGATTTGCAGCAAGGGTTGTGGGTGGCTTTGGGCCTCCCGGTGGGCGCTAAGTCCTAAGTAGAGACTTGGCCTTAGTAGTGGCAGGTTTTTGGGGTTTAGGGCACTATGTGGCTAGGGGAGGACTGTGAAGCATCCCCCTTTTGGGGAATTTGGGGTCTGGCATGATCAGCCTTCAGGTTTGAAGACCCGGGTTTGGAGAATGCAGACTGTCTGGGAGGCTCGGCTAGAGGGTGCCTTTCTGGAGAGACGTGCGTCTGGGTTTGGGCCCTCTGGTGTGTGCCTCCCTGCTGGGCCTGCCTGGAGGGAGCTGAGTAACACTCAGCTCCGGCTGGGGAGCTGGGTCTCTCACCCGTTAATGGCAGGGGAGTGGTTGTGGTGACCCCTAGCCCTGGCCAGGCTGCTGGTGGGGTACCCTTGCTGTTTATTAGAATATTGAATAAAGTGGCCCAATTTTATACCAATACTCTGTGTCTGACTCTTTATTCCATCCTTGGGGAGCAATAGGAATAGCCAGTGAAAGTGTTTTCTGAATTACTGCCAAAGGATGCAATCCACTGAAAGACAAATTCCCACTGATTCTAATGATGCATTGTAGCATTGTAAATCAGCAAGACATAGTAAGAAAACTATTTGCCTTTTCATCCAGTCATACATCAAAAGTGGAATGCTGGTTTCTTTTTTTAAATACCCTATTTAAAATACTAAAAATGGTGTGCATTGGTATATCACAAAAGTATGTTCAAAAGTATGTCAGCAGGCTTCTGGGACTGCAATGGTAATGCGTGAAACCATCCTGTGTGGCTGAATTCATCTTATCAACATGAAAAGTGACCCTGATGGTTCTTTCGCCATTATGGGAACCAGGCAATATCAGTGACAGATACACCTATGATTGATTTCATGGTTTATGGAGTACTTCATGCCTGTCTTTCTCTTCCATGCCATGATAGCCTAATGGTTTAATGTTAAGTGCAACCATTGGTTGCTACCTTTATTTCACTCAGCCTGAAGTGGGCTGGAGATTCAGTTCAAAGACATTCATGCTTCATCTTACTAAGGAAAAATAATAAGAAAGAAAAGAAAGAACTTCAAGCACTATATTCATGAGGAAATTCACATTCATCAATTTTTCAAAGCTTTGGTCTGCAGTAGAACAGCTAGATTTGAGTATCCAATGAAGGGAGCTTTGACTCTTGAAAGCTTATACCCCCAAAATGTTGTTGGTCTCTAAGGTTCTGCTGGACTCACCTTTAACATTTATCAATGAATTAATAAGGTCTGTTCCTAGACTGTTTAGATGAATGCTTACTGGTCATTAGATTAGACTGAGTCCTCTGGGCAGGGAGGGAGTCACTTTGCATAATATTGTGTATTATTCTTGCACTTTGACATTGTAAGTCAATCTTCAAAACCTTTTAGTTCAAAGTTGGAGTAAAATGCACAGAATAAATCACACCTTCTATGGCATACTTTTCACATTAAATCACTGAAATGGTAGCAAAACAGAATTAAAATATCAGATGATGACAGCTAAGACAGAAATAAAACAAATAGCACAACTGGAGGGGGTGAGGTAAGAAACATACATAAATACACATAATTACTCAACAGCAGATCAATAGAACGCATGGGAAAACTGGTCTTGCACTGAAAGTATAACAGATTTGGTGCTAGGCAGTTGGATGTGGAATGGACATTCAACAGATGGGATATGTCAGACAAAAAGACCTGTCTCATCTGGGGGAATAATGATGGATACAACTGGGCCTTTGATGCAAGGTGACTTGAACAGGAGTATACTACCCTTAGGTACCCTGGTTTTAATTCATTTAGGGCTCTAAGGGTGATAACCAACATGGTGAATTGGGCTCAGATTGTTAACGTTCATATATGACAGTCAATATTCCAGACATTAGACATTCCCTGAAACAGTAACACTGCAACATTATGTGGTACACATTTATTCAACTGTTTTGTTACAGAAAACCTTAGATTTGTCTGCATTATCAATATGTCCACTGTTAGAAGATCAAGAAAAGTTAAACAAAATCTGTTGAGGTTGTTTTAAAGCAATGAAGCTACAAGTATCAACATTAGAGGTCTTACGTTTGATAAAGATTATAAATGTTACCAAGGATACCTGTTCCATTAGCAGAAAGATACGAGTCCAGTAACGCCTTAAAGACCAACATAGCTACTTATATGAAATTAAAGAATTAAAGAAAATTGTAAGGAAACAAGGGACTATGTGAAATCTGATGAAAGAAGCTTTTACTCTCAAAATCTTGTTGGTCTGCTATTGCACTTGGATCTTGCTCTTGTACTACAGACCAACATGACTACCCACTTGAAATAGTTCAATTAAAGAAAACCATAGGGAAATTGGAGACCTTTTAGTTTAGATTCCTTAAAATCCCTTAAAGCTTCCTGCATATATGTGACCAGGTGAACAATGACTCTAACACTCAAATGGCTACAATAGGGCATACAAATCAGGTTAAGTTCATACCTACAATGCAAGTGCAACTGGTAATGCCTTTCTGCATGGAGCCAGTTCGGTGTACTGGTTAAGTGCACACTCTTCTCTGGAAGAACTGGGTTTGATTCCCCATTCCTCCACATGCAAGTGGAGTGACCGTGGGTGTAGTGTCTTGGGATTAACTAGAACTCCGCGCGTGCATGGCAGCAGAGGCGACCAAGGGAAGTCCCTTGGTTGCCCTGCGCAGCGCGGGAAAAGACTCCACCAATCATGATCAGTGGCGGGAAGTTTGACTGGCCAGGATTGGGCTGGCCAGCTGGAGGGCTGTTCCGGGTGGAATGTATATAAAGCAGGTCCCGGCCCACGTTGCCCTGTTCTGTGATGTGCCATCGAATAAAGTACGTTGCCTTCTACACGTCTCGTCTCTGAGTACATTACAGTGGGTCAGACACAGTTCTTGAAAGAGCTGCTCTCTCAAGAGCAGTTTCTGTCAGAGCTCTCTCAGCCCCATCTACCTCACAGAGTGTCTGCTGTGGGGAGGGGAAGAGAAAGAAGATTGTAAGCTGCTCTGAGACTCCTTTGGGTAGTGAAGAATGGGGTATAAATTCAATCTCCTCCTCCTCCTTCTTCCAGCACATGCACCACAGCAGCTATCAATTATGTTAGGGTTTGCTACCTAGACATTTTGTGTTCTGTCAGAAATGTGGCAGCTAGCAAAACTAATGCATTTTATTTTTAGTTATTGCATTCTATATACAATGGAGTTTAAATGTACACTGCAATCTTGTTAGCTCTCAGTGCAGAAGGCCTGGAAACTATGAGTCAGCTTCTGTCTTACCAACAGGAAAGCATAAATTAGTAGTGTGATTCTGGCAATTATACATTCAGGGAAAGCTTATATTGTTCATACCATGGGAAGAACTCACCAACTACTGCAAGCCAGCAACAAAATTCCTATTGATTTTTAATTGTACCCAATGTACTTTCACTGCATTGGCAGGTAGAACAATAGATTCCCCCCTCCCAAATCATATTACCTAATCATATTAAAATGTTAGAGAAAATGTCCATCAGGGGTATGTTGAACATTCATAGAAAGAAATTTATGTATAGAAATTTTTGAAATGGGTGAGTGCCAGTTCCCCTGGAGAGGGGGCAAAATTTCCTTCCAACAGCAATCTTGATTTTGGGAAGATTTTCTGTCACAGCAAGAATGAAAACCTCCTCCCTTCCCCTTACACAAACAGCATTCTTGCATGCTAGTTCGAATGGATCCTGACTTATGTGTTATAAGTATTATTTTCACAATGATATTAAATGATGCAATAAATTAAACATGTAAGAAGAACAATTTTTGAGTCCAGTGGTACCTTTAAGACCAACAAAGTCAAGGTGTGAGCTTTTGTGTGCATGCATACTTCCTCAGACACATTGGAATGGAGGTTAACAGTTCATATATATAAACAGATACCTCTGCATAGGTGAACAGCAAATTAGTATACAACTTTATGAAGATGTTTTGATATATGCAAACAGCAATAACAAGCTATATTTATAGGGTCATCCTATGTTTAGATTTAATTGGGGGGAGGACAGCGAAGCAATAAATATGTCTAAGTAGGAGATGAATGTGTAAAAGTGTCCTTCTTAGTTGTTACACTCCAGTTGTTTCCTCTCAAGCATGGAGTTAATTAACACATCCTTTTTTTAGGGTCAAGGAATACATTCTAATTGCATTGCACTGCAGTCACTATTCTGATATATTTTTTAAAAAAGAAATATATAAAAAATCAGAGGATGTTTAGCCCTTCTTGGTGGGAATACATATGTAAGTACTGAATGAGTTTAGCATATGTAATGAGAAAAGAAACCAATATCCCAGTTGAGTCCTGGGGGTGGGTGTTGTAGTAACTTGTAATTCAGAAAGTTCCCTTTCCATTCTGTTCCTGAAGTTACTTTGCAATAAAACAGCTACTTTGAGGTCATCCATTGAATGTCCTGGAAGACTGATGTTTTCTCTTACAAATTTCTCAGTCATGTGATTACTGATTCTTTGGTATAGGGGTGACCTATGTAAGGAACAGAAAGACATAGTTAGCATTTAATGGCATATACAATGTTAGAAGATGTGAACAAGCCTGAGATGGTGTAGTTGATGTAGTTTGGTACAGTGATTATGATGTTTGGGTTAATGTGGCAGCAAAGCTGGCATTTGGGTTTATTGCAAGCTCTGGTACCAGTGTCCATGTTCAAATTAGATATTGCATTATTGTGGGTGAGTTGTTGTTTGAGATTGGGGGGCTGTCTGTTGTAGTGGAAAGGAGACAGGTGATGAGCCATACAGTCCTTCTCCATGTGAATAGCAGTCCCAGGGCAGCAGGGGGATTAAATTCTACACAACACTGTAGATGAAGAACACCTAGGATGAGAGGATGTCCTAGATAAGAAGCAAGCAAAAGAAAAAAGAGCAGCTTTGAAAGGAGAAGAAGTCTCAAGGAGAGGGGGGGAGTGGCTTCAGGCAAAGAAGGCAGCTTGGAAGAAAAGAGGCCTCAATGAGAGAGGACAGACTCCTGAGCTGCATGGAAACTGCAGAGAAGTTCCACACTCCAGCCTGGTTCCTTGGAAGACTTTTTATCTTATAAAGGTCACTGGGTGGGTGAGGGATTATCATTGTTATTTCTGTTAAGCTGAATAAAGCTGCATTCCTTTGTTCACAATGATTGCTTGTAGGGATCAAGAGAACCCATAGGTAATACCATGGGTGGATAAGAAAAGGTTTGCTCCCGAATACATGTGACAGAGAACTGTCATTATCCAGTAGAGGTTGTAAGTTACTGATGGTGCATTGAACTGTTCTGAGTTGAGAGCTGTATGTGACCACTAGTGGTGTTCTGTTATTGTCTCTTTTGGGTCTGTCTTGCTACAGGTTTTCTCTGGGTACCATTCTGGCTTTGTTCATCTGTTTTCTGACTTCATCAGGTGGATACTTTAGTTTCAAAAAGGTTTGCTGTAGATCCTTCAGGTGAGAATCTCTGTAGGATTGGAGATGTGGCTGTAGCATATAGCGTAGCTGTATACAATGGATCATTTGGTATGTTTAGGATAGTAGCTGAAGGCATGAAGATATGTTTGTCGGTCAGTAGGGTTCTGATATAAGGTGGTGTTTATGAGTCCATTCTGTATTTTTACAGTAGTGTCCAGAAAATGTATTACATGAATTGGTTCAGTGTCAGACTGATGGTACAGTGAAAGTCATTGAATACCTGGTGAAATATGTCCAGGGCTTCTTTACAAAGTGGCAAGAAAAAAGGGCACCTTTGGGCACTATTTGATTTTTAAAGTCCTACATTATTAGAGTCCAGGGTATCTCCAGAACTACCAGTTTTCATATGAGTCTTCTTGCTTGGTAAGATCTAATAAGAACAGGGGTCTTTTCTGTAGCTAAACCAGTGCTGTTGTATGCACTTCCTTTAGAGCAGAGGTGTTGAACTCATTTGTTATGACGTCTGGATCTTATATAAAGGCATTTTGTCAAGCTAAGCCATGGGTGCCATAAAATGTAACATGAGGTACTGGAGATATAAAGTGATTTCAGGTGCCGAATGGCAATAGCAGAGAAATGACAGTAGCAGGCTTGGTTAGATTAGGTGTGATATGTAGCGAGGTGGTAGTGCTAGTATTTAAAAGCTGGTGGTGGTGATATCCAGAAAGACACCCCTGGACTGATACCCAAACAATGCACTCCTGGAATGTGATATTGCAATGTAACATTAGAATATGAATATTACACAGCAATGCCCATCTTAACTGGGATGGTCTCTTTTCCACAGAAGAGAGACAAACTCAGCCCAATCTTTAGGTCCCTTGGCAGGCAGGCATGATATAAAGTCTGGTTCACAGACTTGGCAGACATTTCGGCTGTGCTGAAAGGCTAAAGAAACAACCATTTTCTGATCCTGGAAATGGAGGAATCCAGGCCCAGATAAGGACATATAGTGGGCAAAGCTGTAAAAATTCCTTCACCCCTTTTGGCAACCTCCTGTTCTCAAAACGTAAAATCTGCAACACATAAACAAATGGTCTGTATGTATGGTCTGTTATTCCTCAGGAAAGACAGCAGAAACACAACGGTTAAAGGCTAAGGGCCATATTGTTGTGTGAATGTGTGGTATATCTGTAATCTCGTTTCACATTTCTGCCAGGGAATCTGAGTTCTATAGAATCTGTTTTTCTTTAATTACTACTAAAGGCTATCAAAGTTAAGCCATCTCCTGAATTTGTGATTAATGGATATCCATCCTGACATGTAGAGAGAGCTCTATCACCTCTTGTGAGCTTCAAAGGAACCAGCCTCAGCAATAACAGGGCCATAAACCCATTTGGTCAAACTAATTAAGATTCCTCTTTTGGGGGTTGTGCGTATGACACCCTGCTTTCTCATTGGATATTTGGTTTTTAAAAACTCTGCTTTATCATTGGACACTTGGACTTCTTGACGTGACATAACTTACCCTAGAAAACAGGGCACCCTATCTGTCAAGAGTGTGTATCTTTCCTGCCTCCCATCCTTTCCTCCATCCTTGCATCCTTCCCCCCATCCACTCCCTCCTACCTTCATTTCCCCCCTCCCCCACTTTTTCAGGAGAAATCTCTCTCCATTGGTCTTTGGTCTTCTCTGACCAGCCTACTCTGCAAGGATGAGGTAATTGTATCACCTCCCCCATCCCACTCATTCAGCTAACCTCTGTAATTCCTCTTGTATGTTTGAAAAATATTTGATTGGGATGTAACCATTTGAAAATCATTTCCTATAATAAAATCCATTACTTTAACCAAAGGATTTCAGTGGTCTGTAATAAACACTGACAAAGATCCTGCTTACCTCACCTCTTGCACCCTACCATTTTGAGCTAAGAAATATTAATATTACCCAATAAAAAGCTGGTTTGAGGTAACAGTAGTGGGGAATCTGCTTAAGAAAAGTTTTGCAGGGCCCAAAACTAAGGTTGGAGAAAATGGCGAGTTTAGAAGGTGGACTTTATGGCATTATACCCTACCCTCTCCTCCCCAAACCCTGCCCTTCTCAGGCTCTACACCCCCAAAACTCAAACTTCAGAGTTAACACACAAGAGTAAGGCTGTATAATATACCAAACAATGTTAATTACTTTAATGTTTTAATTTAAAAAAAAATTTCTCTGCCTTGTGGACATGGATTGGGTAGAAAGGCAGCATTAAAATGTTTTAAATAAATAAAAATAATATTGAATGCCACATGTCCAAAAGTGGTTATGGAAAGGTTTGTGGGCTCCTGTTTAATAGTATCTCTGACAGAGCAATGCTTAGAAGAGCCTTACAAGCCTTTCCCCACACCTGACATTTGGGGGGCTTTGAAAAAGTTCTATTGTATAAATTCTTACCAAGTTATCTGCTCCCATCAGGACAGCCACAGAATGCTAAATATTGTTCAAGGCAAAAATACCAGCAAAACGCCAACCTTGTAGCAATGCCTTTAATCATTTTCTATTCTTTTCCCCAACCATATCCCATTTTAACTGTAAATATTTGTAAGTTCTTCAGAGGCTGTGCCCTCCCCCATCTGCAGAACTTTATGGCAAATGAGGATTACCTCACTAAAGTTGGATCCTATAGCTATAACTAACTACACACAATCTGCCAAACTAAGTAAAAAAGGTAAAGGTAGTTCCCTGTTCAAGCAGCAGTCATTTCCGACTCTGGGATGATGTTGCATCATGACGTTTTCATGGCACTTTTTTGCAGGGTGGTTTGCCATTGCCTTCCCCAGTCATCTACACTTTACCCCCAGCAAGCTGGGTGCTCATTTTACTGACCTTGGAAGGATGGAAGGCTGAGTAACCTTGTGTAACATTTGTAATAAACACCCAGCTCAACTGTCCAGTCCAAAATTACTTGTCCCTTGTTACAAAAGCAATA